>NC_134551.1:36260915-36882478 GCF_025594145.1 Primulina tabacum | reverse complement strand
ATATCTATATTATGAAACAATTTAAACAAGGGACATCAATTTGACGGTTTATAAAAATTTTGGCATGATGCCCTTATATTTTGTAAACACCAACAACTCAAGAAACAACAAAAATACGTACGTATATTCGTATTCTTTTAAACAACCCTAGTCGGTATCGTTATACACATAGACATAACATTTTAAGACTTGTTTCAAACCATGACATTGCATTGACAATAATACATATGCGAAAGCTATACAATAAGACGTTCATTTTATTGTCTAGGTAAGGCACCTCACAAGCATCCCTTGGCAAACCGGCATCCTATGTATCTTTATTACCTGATCCATTAATACATGAGCTACGTGAGTTTATAAAACTCAATAAGTTGGCATTTATACGTATCAATATGCATACAAAGTACATAGATAACAAGCCGTGATCAACAACGAATCTTTAAACCATGTCATACCATGCCATATATTCATGTTCATTTTTGTACTTGAGCCTCATTAGTTGACCTGTACTAATGTGCTTGCTTTATTATATAGCTACTACTGTGTTGGACGTCAGGGAGAACCTTTGACAACCCCACGTCCCTTGAACATATATTGACCCTTAGGTTGGGTGGACTTAAAATCATGCCCATGATGTCAACAAGCTCGTATATCATATAAAAATCAGTCATTTTTTTTCCTTTCATGTTCGTGTTCATGACATAGCACCCATCTTCAATATTCATGAATGTCTTTCATATTTAATACATAACAATGGAATATGGTGTGCTAAGTTTTCATCAATAAACATACTAACAATGTACATATATCAATAAACAATGGGAAGCATTTGAAATTCATAATATTACTCATGTATTACTTCGAGAACATGCCAACTTACTGTTCAAGTGTAGGAATACTGTGTTGAGGAGACATTTCTCGTTCCTATAATGTCAAATACATCAATAATTCAGTCACTATTGTTTATATTAGGTGAAAGTTACCCCTCTACATGTAGAACAACTAAAAGAGAAGAAAACTTACACCCTTAGAAACTCCTTGTGCTGGAGAACTTAATTCTAACTTCAAAATGATGAAAGAAATAAAGAAATGAGCTTTTTGGAGGAAGGGTTCTTGATTTCTCTCGAGTTCCTTGCTGTAAATGAAGTGATGAATGGTGGAAATGCTTGGAAAAGTCGATAATTATCTTTTTATACATGAGGCGGCACTCGGGCGGATATTTTCTTCCGTCCAGCCAAGGAATTCTCGGCCCAAACTTTAAAATTTTCGTGCATCGGCGCTCGGGCAGACATTTTCTTCCGCCTGGGTGAGTAAATTTTGGAAAAATATTGTATAAGGGCGCTCGTACGGACATTCTCTTCCGCCCGGGCTAGAAACTTTCGGCCCTGCACACTGTTTCATCAAAGATCGTTCCAAAAACTTCTCTTTCTTTCATAATCTGAAAACGTGGTATAAATGAAAGGTTGTAGCCCTATGTCTTGGCTTGAATCTCCATTTGGTTTCATGTCATTTGGAAGTCTGAGTACAAAGTTATTCTTATTCTCCCAACATGTGTTAGTGAAGGAATGACGATATACACGACACACTTCGGGGAACTTTTGGCTTGTCTTCCACAATGATTTGGACAAAACGCAACACATGAAAGTTGTAGCATTATATCTTAGCTTTCTAATGGTTATGGCCTCACATAATTTGGATAAATATTCAACTCATTATGTTAATATCCGTAAAAACTGCCATATTTTCATCTCATTTCCTACCAATTTCCATTACACTACTTTTATCACGCATATTAGTATCACTATTTAGACACATAAGCATTCTCAATATACTATTGACAATCTAAAAATTATATTCACCAACAATATCAATACCTCAATCAACATGATAAACATATTGAGCTAAATAACTACATAATAAATGACATAAACTTAATATTATCATTTGTACGAGTAACCGGGCATTACAATTCTCCCCTCGTTCAAATAATTTCGTCCTCAAAATTGGACGTACCATATAGTTCAGGATATCTCTGTTGAATTTCGTCTTCTCGCTCCCAAGTTGCTTCTTCGATTGCATGATTGCGCCATAATAGTTTCACTAAAAGTATTTCCTTTCCTCGTAACACTTTGGATTTCCTATCGGGAATTTGGACCGGTCGTTTTTCATACGACAGATTTGATGCAATCTCCAATGGTTCATATTGAAGAACGTGAGATGGATTTGCCAAATACTTCCGTAGCAAGGAAATGTGAAAAACATTATGAACATTTGATAAGTTCGGTGGTAAAGCAACTCGGTAGGCTCTGTCTCCTATTTTGTCCAAGATTTCTAAAGGACCGATATATCTTGGACTTAATTTTCCTTTCTTACCAAAACGCAAAATCCCCTTCAATGGTGATATTTTTACAAATACATGGTCACCAACATGGAATTCCAGTGGACGACGTCGCACATCAGCATAACTTTTCTGTCGGCTCTGGGCAGTGTGGATTCTTGCTCTAATCTTGGTCACCAATTTTGCTGTCTGTTGCACCAATTCAGGACCTAATAACTTTCTTTCTCCTATTTCATCCCGATGTACTGGAGATCGACATTTTCTACCATAAAATGCAGTATATGGTGCCATTCCAATGCTTGACTGATAACTATTGTTATTGAAAGGACGTTTGCTGAACATTCTTTTGGATGCTTCAAACAAAATATTTTCCAATGAGCTGCAATAGCTCGTGTTCTAAGAATATTAACACCGATGAATTAAATCGAGTTTGGTTAAAACCAAGCGGAAGAAACTCGAAGTAATCTTTCGTGAAGAAGACTGTTATATTAGAAAGCATTTTATCTTTTGTAAACTGAATAACCGAAAAGGGATAGATTAGCTTTTGCATTCATCAGTTCAGTTATGGTGACAATTGAACTAATGGATACTCTAGTTGATCCAAACAGTTTGAAAAACAATAGTTAAACAGTTAAATACACAAGATATGTTTATGGATGTTCGGAGACTTCAACTGCTCATATGTCACCCCTTCTACCGCCTCGGGTAGGATCCACTAGAAGAGTTTGATTTATATAAACACTTGTAAAAATCCACTCAGCTAGGAGTTACCCACTGCCTAAACTAAACTCCTAGACTTAGACTAAAGGCAGCACCTTCCAGTCAACACTTCTTGAATGTCTATGTGAGAAAGACTACATACACAAGTTAACGTCTTTGTGCAAGACTGTATTTGAGTGGTCGAAAGTGTTTGTGTGTGTGAGAACTGAACAAGGATGTTCTCACACACAGAGGGAAATATGCTTCTAATCTAAGATGATGTATCTGTAAAGAGTTCCCTCTACTAGGCTGAATGCTTATCTTAAGCTGAGATGACATTGAAGCGTGCCCTTTTATTTTCTCTCTTGAGTTGTATATATTTGAGTCTTCACTGATCTTTTCTATAGGCGGGAGAACTTATCGCACAGTGAGACTCATTTATTGTATCCGTTGTATCTTGAATTCGTTTCTTGGTCTTTGTGTCTCGACTTTTCGACTGCCCTTCTGAAACGTTTTGTCTTTAATGCACTGATATAATGTCCATTATTGTTCTTTGACTGAATAATGGCTTTGTACCTTTACGTACAGCTGGATTCCACTTGAAAGAGTATGTCTTCATCCATAACTGAAAGATTCTAACTGATGCTTCGAACTAGTCAAATGAACTGATCTTTCAGTTGGGCTGGTGAAATAAGTTGACTCGTTAGTTGAACTGATTTCACACTTGTTCAGTTGGACTGATCAACTGGGTTTCTTCATCAGTTGAACATTCTTTCGGCTGGCCAGGCTACTGAGGTTTTCCTGCTGAAACACCTATCAACTGGACAATAAGCTGGACTACTCAATTGACGTAACCAGTTAAACTGATTCATTTTGTGCGATCACTTGGGTCTTTAGTTTTGCGATGTAAACATCTCGTGAGTGACCCTAGATGCTGTACACTAAGGTAGATAATTAGTAACACAATTAACAAGTTTTGTTATCATCAAAATCAAGATTGCGAACTTGAAAAGTTCCAACAGTTATATGTAAACTCAGCCAACGGTAGTTTACTATCCCAACTACATGGAAAGTCAATAGTACATGCCCTCAACATGTCTTCTAAGATCTGATTTACTCGTTCTGATTGTCCATCAATGTCCTAAATGTTGTTTTACACCTAGAAATTAGTAAACGTCATGACAGTGTCCTAAATGCTGTTTTATATGCTAATATGATTATTTTCAATGATTATGGATGTTTATTAATTTTTATATGTTAATTTATGATTTTTAAATGTCTATGGAATTTTTATGATTTAATGTTGACATTTAAAAGACATGTTGCATGCTTGGTTTAAAAGAAAAAAGTTATAAGCATATCTAAATTTTATAAAATGATGAGAATTTGAAACGTTGAAGGAAGTGAAGTAATTGTAACTAATACGATGATATGTTGAAGATATCATGAGAGTTATGGTCACAGTGAGAGCTCAATGATCGTGTTTCCTTGGATACAGATATGGATATTTATACGATAATATGTTAATACGTAAGGCCAAGACCCAGTTGACCGGTGAGAGTGTTGCTGGTGTCCCCGCCGCCCAGTACTGTGGTTACATGTAGATGGATCCATCGCCCAACACGTAGACGTAGACGTAGATGAACACGAAAGTCAAAATTAACGATTTGAATTCAACGAAAAAGGAAAAAGGGATACGTATATGTTTATGATAATATGTATATGAATATGTTTAAGATGATATGAAAATATTTAAGAAAATGTTTATTTTTTGAAGTTTATGCATGTCATGAAAACATTATTTTTACGTATATGTATTTTTCATTATTGCTTGTGGTTTTATACGTATTATTTAATATCAAGAATATGATGTGTTGAGTCTTTACACTCACTAGGTGTGATTGATGCAGGTGAGTACGATAATAATGTTGTGGGAGGCTTGGATGCCTGATTTGACTGGACTGGAGGTGCATATAACCCGAGGACCAGCGCTTCTATTTTCCGCACTCATGATTTAAGTTTATGATTGCATTAAATATTTTTAAGACTATTTAATTATGCTTTTGAGTTGTTTTTGAGAGAATGATACTTTTCAAGTTAATTTTTTTTTAGGTTGGTAAATGTTGGACAATTTTATGCTAAACTGTTTCCATTGATTTTCAAATATTAGTTGGATGTTTTATTTTAAAATGATGCAAAAATATTTTATGAAATCGTCCATAACGTAGAAAGTTAAAAAAAAAATCTTTCTAGTACTTTTTAAGCAAAACGAATAAGCAGATGTTTCATCTTGAGCGTTGGGTGTTTGTGTGATGTTCGGGTGCACTTCGTAAGGGGCTAGCGGTTGCGTGAGTTGTGTGGGCTGCATGGGGGCAGTGAGCTGATGTTGGTTCTGTCACAAACTTCTTCTATACTTGACATGATTACCATAATCAAAATATGATTTGAATAATATATCTATATTATGAAACAATTTAAACAATGGGCATCAATTTGACGGTTTATAAAAATTTTGGCATGATGCCCCTATATTTTGTAAACACCAACAACTCAAGCAACAACAAAAATACGTACATATAATCGTATTCTTATACACAACCCTACTCGATATCGTTATACACATAGACATAACATTTTAAGACTTGTTTCAAACCATGACATTGCATTCACTATAATACATATGCTGAAGCTATACAATAAGACGTCCAGGTTCTTGTCGAGGTAAGGCACGTCACAATCATCCCTTGCCAAACCGGCATTCTATGTATCTTTATTACCTGATCCATTAATACATGAGCTACGTGAGTTTATAAAACTCAATAAGTTGGCACTTATACGTATCAATATGCATACAAAGTACATACATATCAAGCCGTGATCAACAATGAATCTTTAAACCATGTCATACCTTGCCATATATTTATGTTAATTTTTGCACTTGAGCCTCATTAGTTGACCTGTACTAATGTGCTTGCTTTATTATATAGCTACTACTGTGTTGGACGTCAGGGAGAACGTTTGACAACCCCACGTCCCTTGAACATATATTGACCATTAGGTTTGGTGGACTTAAAATCATGCCCATGATGTCAACAAGCTCGTATATCATATAAAAATCAGTCATTTCTTTTTTCCTTTCATGTTCGTGTTCATGACATAGCACCCATCTTCAATATTCATGAATGTCTTTCATATTTAATACATAACAATGGAATATGGCGTGCTATGTTTTCATCAATAAACATAATAACAATGTACATATATCAATAAACAATGGGAAGTATTTGAAATTTATAATATTACTCATGTATTACTTCGAGAACATGCCAACTTATTGTCCAAGTGTACGAATACTGTGTTGAGGCGATATTTCTCGTTCCTATACTGTCAAATACATCAATAATGCAGTCACTATTGTTTATATTAGTTGAAAGTTACCGTTCTACATGTAGAACAACTAAAAGAGAAGAAAACTTACACTTCTAGAAACTCCTTGTGCTGGAGAACTTAAATCTAACTTCAAAATGATGAAAGAAATGATGAAATGAGCTTTTTGGAGGAAGGGTTCTTGATTTATCTCGAGTTTCTTGCTTTAAATGAAGTGGAGAATGGTGGAAATTCTTGAAAAAGTCGATGGTTATCTTTTTATACATGAGGCGGCAATCGGGCGGAAATTTTCTTCCGTCCTGCCAAGGAATTCTCGGCCCTAACTTTTAAATTTTTGTGCATCGGCCCTCGGGCATACATTCTCTTCCGCCAGGGGGAGTAACTTTCGGAAAAATATTGTATAAGGGTGCTCGGGCGGACATTCTCTTCCGCCCGGGCGAGAAACTTTCGGCCCTGCACACTATTTCATCAAAGATCGTTCCAAAAACTTCTCTTCCTTTCATAATCTGAAAACGTGGTAAAAATGAAGGTTGTAGCCCTATGTCTTGGCTTGAATCTCCATTTGGTTTCATGTCATTTGGAAGTCTGAGTACAAAGTTATTTTTATTCTCCCAACATGTGTTAGTGAAGGAATGACGATATACACGACACACTTCGGGCCACTTTTGGCTTGTCTTTCACAATGATTTGGACAAGACCCAAAATATGAAAGTTGTAGCATTATATCTTAGCTTTCTAATGGTTATGGCCTCACATAATTTGGATAAATATTCAACTCATTATGTTAAAACCCGTAAAAACTGCCATATTTTCATCTCATTTTCTACCAACTTCCATTACACTACTTTTACCTACACATATTAGTATCACTATTTAGACACATAAGCAATCTCAATATACTATTGACAATCTAGAAATTATATTTAACATCAATATCAATACCCCAATCAACATGTTAAACATATTGAGCTAAATAACTACATAATAAATGACATAAACTTAATATTATCATTTGTACGAGTAACCGGGCATTACAATTCTCCCCTCCAAATAATTTCGTCCTCAAAATTGGACGTACCATATAGTTCAGGATATCTCTGTTGAATTTCGTCTTCTCGCTCCCAAGTTGCTTCTTCGATTGCATGATTGCGCCTTAATAGTTTCACTAAAAGTATTTCCTTTCCTCGTAACACTTTGGATTTCCTATCGGGAATTTGGACCGGTCGTTTTTCATACGACAGATTTGATGCAATCTCCAATGGTTCATATTGAAGAACGTGAGATGGATTTGCCAAATACTTCCGTAGCAAGGAAATGTGAAAAACATTATGAACATTTGATAAGTTCGGTGGTAAAGCAACTCGGTAGGCTCTGTCTCCTATTTTGTCCAAGATTTCTAAAGGACCGATATATCTTGGACTTAATTTTCCTTTCTTACCAAAACGCAAAATCCCATTCAATGGTGATATTTTTACAAATACATGGTCACCAACATGGAATTCCAGTGGACGACGTCGCACATCAGCATAACTTTTCTGTCGGCTCTGGGCAGTGTGGATTCTTGCTCTAATCTTGGTCACCAATTTTGCTGTCTGTTGCACCAATTCAGGACCTAATAACTTTCTTTCTCCTATTTCATCCCGATGTACTGGAGATCGACATTTTCTACCATAAAATGCAGTATATGGTGCCATTCCAATGCTTGACTGATAACTATTGTTATTGAAAGGACGTTTGCTGAACATTCTTTTGGATGCTTCAAACAAAATATTTTCCAATGAGCTGCAATAGCTCGTGTTCTAAGAATATTAACACCGATGAATTAAATCGAGTTTGGTTAAAAACCAAGCGGAAGAAACTCGAAGTAATCTTTCGTGTAGAAGACTGTTATATTAGAAAGCATTTTATCTTTTGTAAACTGAATAACCGAAAAGGGATAGATTAGCTTTTGCATTCATCAGTTCAGTTATGATGACAATTGAACTAATGGATACTCTAGTTGATCCAAACAGTTTGAAAAACAATAGTTAAACAGTTAAATACACAAGATATGTTTATGGATGTTCGGAGACTTCAACTGCTCATATGTCACCCCTTCTACCGCCTCGGGTAGGATCCACTAGAAGACTTTTATTTATACAAACACTTGTAAAAACCCACTCAGCTAGGACTTACTCACTGCCTAAACTGAACTCCTAGACTTTGACTGAAGGCAGCACCTTCTACTCAACACTTCTTTAATGTATATGTGAGAAAGACTACATACACAAGTTTAACGTCTTTGTGCAAGACAGTATTTGAGTGGTTGAGAGTGTGTGTGTGTGTGAGAACTGAACAAGGATGTTCTCACACACAGACGGAAATATGCTTCTAATCTAAGCTGATGTATCTGTAAAGAGTTCCCTCTACTAGGCTGAATGCTTCTCTTAAGCTGATATGACTTTGAAGCGTGCCTTTTTTTTTCTCTCTTGAGTTGTATATATTCAGTTCTCACACACAGAGGGAAATATGCTTCTAATCTAAGCTGATGTATCTGTAAAGAGTTCCCTCTACTAGGCTGAATGCTTCTCTTAAGCTGATATGACTTTGAAGCGTGCCCTTTTCTTTTCTCTCTTGAGTTGTATATATTTGAGTCTTCACTGATCTTCTCTATAAATAGGCGGGAGAACTGATCGTACAGTGAGACTAATTAATTGTATCTGTTGCATCTTGAATTCGTTTCTTGGTCTTTGTATCTCGACTTTTTGTCTGCCCTTCTGAAACGTTTTGTCTTTACTGCACTGATGCAACGTCCATTATTGTCCTTTGACTGAATAATGGCTTTGTAACTTTGCGTACGGCTGGATTCCACTTGAAAGAGTTTGTCTTCAACCATAACTGAAAGATTCTAACTGATGCTTCGAACTAGTCAGTTGAACTTATCTTTCAGTTGGGCTGGTGAAATCAGTTGACTCGTCAGTTGAACTGATTTCACACTTGTTCAATTGGACTGATCAGCTGGGTTTCTTCATCAGTTGAACACCCCTTTGGCTGGCCAGGCTTCGGTGGTTTTCTTGCTGAATCACCTATCAACTGGACAATCAGCTAGACTACTCAATTGACGTAACCAGTTAGACTGATTCATTTTGTGCGATAACTTGGGTCTTTAGTTTTGCGATGTAAACATCTCGTGAGTGACCCTAGATGCTGCACACTAAGGTAGATCATCAGTAACACAATAAACAATTTTTGTTATCATCAAAATCAAGATTGCGAACTTGAAAAGTTCCAGCAGTTATATGTAAACTCAGCCAATGGTAGTTTACTTTCCAAACTACCTGGGAAGTCAATAGTACATTCCCTCAACATGTCTTCTAAGATCTTATTTACTCGTTCTGATTGTCCATTAGTCTCGAGTTCCAATAGCATGATGTAAACTCTTCCAAAATGTAGATGTAAATTTTGGATCTCTATCAGATACAATAGACACTGGGATGCCATGAAGCCTCACTATCTCTTTGATGTATTCTTCAGCATATTGATTCATCGTGTATGTGGTTTTTATCGGAAGAAAGTGAGCTGATTTTGTAAGTCGATCAACAATAACCCATATAGAATTGAATCCTCTTTGTGTTCTTGGCAAACCAAGAATGAAATCCATCGTAATATGTTCTCATTTCCACTGAGGAATGGGTAATGGTTTCAGGAGTCCTGTTGGTCTTTGATTTTCAGCCTTGACCTGTTGACAAGTTAGACATTGTGAAACAAATTGAACAATGTCCTTTTTCATACCTGGCCACCAAAATAATGGTTTCAAATCTTTGTACATTTCGTGCCTCCTGGATGTATCGAATAGGGTGTAGCATGTGCATCTATAAGAATGTATATTCATTGTTTTGGCACACACAATCTACCTCGATATGTCTAAATTTCTTCCCCATTCAATCCAAAGTTCAAATTTCCTTTTTTTCCTCTCGTTGTCTCAGTTGTTGTAATTCATTATCTGCACTTTGTTCGGCATTGATCCTGTCTGCAAGTGTTGGTAAAACCATGAGGGATGATAACTAGATTACAACTCCCTTTGGAATAACATCAATCTTCAAGTTCTGTAAATCCCATAAAATTTATTTTTGTACTTGCATTGCTTCAATAGAACTGGATTTTCGACTCAACGCATCTGCAACAACATTGGCTTTACCTGGATGATAATTAATAACACAATTATAATCTTTCACTAATTCCAACCAACTTCGTTGTCGCATATTCAGTTCTTTTTACGTGAATAAATATTTCAAACTCTTGTGGTCCGTGTATATTTCACACCGCTCACAATACAGATAATGGCGCCATATTTTCAACGCAAATACCACTGCTGCCAGTTCTAAATCATGTGTGGGATAGTTCTTTTCATATCCCTTCAATTGTCTTTATCGATAAGCAATCAGCTTTCCGTTTTGCATTAAAACAGCTCCTAAACCTTGTTTCGAAGCATCACTGTATACCACAAAATCTTCTGGTCCTTCTGGAATGGCAATGTGAAGGACCTAAAACTCTTTTCTTGAAAATTTGCGGAAAATTAAAAATTTCTTTTTAAAAGAACTCAAATGGCCTCATTCATAAAAATCACTGGTGAATCAAGTTCCATATTTCAAAGTATTGCAGCGGAAGAAAATTAAAGTTTTGCCAACAACAACGATTTAAAAATATCCAACGACTGATAAAATTGTTTGCGGAAAAAAATTAACAACTGCTGCTCTGAGGTCCTCGGGTGCCACTACTGCCGACCTAAGCTGGCTCACTGGTCCCCGCCCTCGGCCCTGGCCTCATCAGTACCTACAACAATCAAGTCTAGTGAGCCTAAAGACTCAGCATGCATAATAACACAGGTAACGAGTAAAAATCTGAATTAAAATATGCATGAGTTAACATATCCTGTCCTGAGGCATACTGAAAAATAATCTGTACTGAGCAATTATAATACGTGCATAACTGAACTGGAAATCACTGTAAAAATATTTGCTCCTTGGAGCCTGTACTGAAATATCTGGTAAAATTTTCTGTTGAGATTATGTTTTACGCCTGTGGCCACTGCACTAAGCTGAACTGATCGGTAACTGGCTACCGGGGAGGCTGAAACTGAACTGAGCTGGCCGGTCACTGGCGACCGGGTGGTACCATACTGAACTGATCGGTCACTGGTGACCGTATAAAATAACACTCCCACATAGTGAATGAACCACAAGCCATACCGCATAAATCTCAAAAATAATCATTTTCTATTTAATGCACGTAAAATAATTAACTGGCGTAATGAAAATTCCTGTAATTTTACCAACTGGATTGGAATGGATCGTTCCCAGGCTCGCTGCAACCTAACTGTGCCATTAAAAATATGCAATAGCTTAAACTTGACCAATTACGCAATTTACGTTCAAAAGATGCGACTATGACGCCTAATGACTTCGCATTTAATCATGACTCCGAACCAACCTGAACCGACACTGAACCGACGTATAGTCATGATTAAAATACGCTGAAAAATCATAAAATAATGCTCCTAAAATGATAGGGTCGAAATCTAGGTGGAATGGAGGCCAAAACACGAAACGCTCTTTCGAGAGTCAATTTGGCACATTGCACCGTAAATTCTCGTACGACCTCAAAAATGATCCAAATGACAAACGATCAAAAACATGACCTTCCTAACTCAATGAGGCACTGTCCAGTCCAAGGCCATGGGCTAAAAGCCAACCAAGAACTCGAACGAGCCTCTGAACCGACACAGCAACTTGCTGTAATTTCCAGCAGCTGCGCAACTACAAGACTTGAGTTGGTTTCGAGACAATAGGCCATTAGGGGCATGAACCACCTACCAGAGACTCTTACCAACATCCCAAGGAATGATTTGAACCATGGCTAAGGGCCCTAGGCCAGCCACAATCCGCATCACACCATAACTCAACCGAAGGGTCCAACCGAGAGCAACGTGCATGCGTGTGTAGTGTTTATGCTATGATCGATGTCTTGCGTCGTTCCAGTGGCCATTTGATTGACCATGGCACGATCTAGACATCTAGGAGCATGATATGAACCGTGGCTAAGGGCCATAGGCCAACCAAGATCCACACCAAGCAAACACAAACCGAAACCAAAAGCTGTCCAACCGAAGTAGCCGAAGGGGTATAGGGGCTGTTGTGATGTTTTTATTAAAAACCGATGAACCATGGACCAAGCCACCAAAAGGGCAACTTAGTCACGTCTTAGACTTGATAGGGAAGTGATCCAACCATGGCTATAGGCCCTTGGGGCAGCCAAGATCAGATCCTTCCTCCATGACAAGAAACTGAATTCTCGAACAACATTTTCTGCACCTATGGGGACTTGCTGTCATTCTGAATTTCCAGCAAGCATGGGGCTGGTTTGAATGGACCAACATGGTCCTAATGCATCCTACTACATGTATATAAGCCGCCTTGGGAGCCTGGAGTCGATCCAATACCTGAAACTCACAAAACAAAAGAAACCGTGAAGCTTGCCAATAAATTCGAAAATTCTGCATGTGTGGTTTCAAAATGTTTTGACATGGATCTCGATTTTTACTTGAATAAACATGATCATGTACTGAAAAATAAATGATAATATGACTTGATTGAGGTTTGAAAGAAATCTAGACATGCCTGGTTTCGTTTCGAAAGAAAACGAACGAAACAACGACGACGCGGCACGGAGGAGGTGGAGCGCTTCTCTTGTTCTTTCTAGTTCTCGATTTTTCTCCCTTTCTCCCTAGCTGTTATTCACGTTTTTTCTACTGAAAATGGGTCTGATTTCGGTGGGGAGGGAGTGTGATGGAGTGGTTATGAGGGGTGAGGAGGATGGTGCAAGATATAAGGATCATATCAAGACCAAGTCTTCATGCATTTGAATTTTGAATTTTGAATTGCTTTCAAATGATCTCTTGGGTGATTCTAGACTATAGTGGCCGATTTTATCATGCCAAACAAGGGTTAGGATAGTGGTCTAGTATTAATTAATTAAGGTGGAAAAATAGCTAAAAGAATTAGCATGCTAATCAACCAAGAATGGGTCAAAGGTGAGTTGGCAAGTCCTAGTTTGTTCTTCTAGGGGTGTGGCCGAAAATGCATGATAAATGGTAGGGGGAAAATTGATTATCTAGTAATTTAATAACCCTTAAAAGCCTTACTAATCCTTTAATTAATTTAGTGAACTAACCCCTTAATTAAGTAACTTAAATGAGCTCATTTCTTAATCACCTCTAATAATTAAATTAAAATCCTCAACTAACTTAAATAATTCCTTAAACTTCTTTTTAACTTAAATGAACTTACTTGCTAGCTAAATTAACTTCTGGAAATATTTCTCAAATCTTAAATTCTATCTCAAAACTCCAACTCCAGTCCGGCCTCACTGAAATAACTGAAATGCTAAAAATCAAACTACTGAACTGAAATAATGAATAATTAACTTCAAATAAATGCATTTAAAATAATTATGCAATGAAGTCAATTAAATTTAAAAATCTAGAATTATGCATGGCTTATACGTCTACTGATTTACGGGTTCTACAGGCAATGATCGGTGTTGATGTCAATTTTGTTTTTAAACCTTGGAAACTGCGATCACATGCTTCTTTGCATACAAATTTGACATTCTTTCGTGTTAACGCAGTCAAAGGCAATTCTATCTTGGAAAATCCCGCTACAAAACGACGGTAATAACCAGATAATCCAAGAAACTACGTACCTCGGTAATAGTAGTGGGTCGTAGCCAGTTATTAACATCTTCAATTTTACTTGGATCCGCTGATATGCCTTCTTTTGAAATGATATGACCCAAGAATGCTACTTGTTCAAGTCAAAATTCGCATTTCTTCCATTTGGCATACAAATGTTTATCTTTCAAAGTTTGCAAAACTAATCTCAGATGTTCTCGATGCTCTTCTACAGTTTGTGAGTAGACGAGAATATCATCTATAAACACAATCACGAACTTGTTTAGAAATGGCTTGAAAATTCTGTTCATTAAATCCATAAAAGCAGCTGGTGCATTCGTTAGTCCAAATGGCATTACAAGAAACTCATAATGCCCATACCTGGTTCGGAAGGTAGTCTTTGAAATATCATCATACTTTACTTTTAATTTATGATAGCATGATCGTAAATCAATCTTCGAAAAGATAGCAGCTCCTTGTAATTGATCAAACAAATCATCAATTCTGGGGGTGGATATCTATTTTTGATTGTCACCTTGATCAACTCCCGATAATCATTACATAGACGAAGGGTACCGTCTTTCTTCTTCACAAATAAAAAAGGTGCACCCCACGGTGAAAAGATCGGTCTAATAAACCCTTTATCAAGTTAATCCTGTAACTGTTCTTTCAATTCTTTCATTTCTGTAGGAGCTAATCGGTAAGGAGCTTTTGAGATCAGATGAGTTCCTGCCACAATATCAATCACAAATTCGATCTCTCTATCTGGGGGTAAGCCTGTTACATCATCAGGAAATACCTCTATGAATTCACAAACAATATTTGTATCTCTTAATTCACGAACATGTGGGTCCATAGTTAAAACAGATGCTAAGTATCCTTGACACCCCATTCTGTAGTAATTTACAAGCCTTCATACAAGAGATTATTCGAAGAGGTAAGGATATACCTGCACTTGCTATTATGAATGGCTCAGCTCCTAATGGCGCAAATTTGATCATTTTCATGCCACAGTCAATAGTAACTCCATACTTTGAGAGCCAATTCATTGCCAGTATCATATGAAAATAAGTCATTTTCAGAACTATTAAATCAACATACATCTGATGGCCTTGGACATATATTGGACACCCTAGCACAACTTGATCTGTCTGTAATTCTTGCTCGGAAGGTAAAGCTATGGCGAGTTGTGTCTCTGTTGTACTTCCTGTAATGCCAAGTCTCTTTACAAACGATTCCGAAATAAAGGAATGTGTGGCTTCTGAGTCTAGTAAAACAATAGCAGTAATACAAGAAATCAAGAACATACCAGTAATCATCGATGTATCCGCATCCACTTCCTCTTTAGTCATCGAGAAAAGGCGTCCTGTACATTCTCAGAACTTCCTGAACAATTTTCGGCGAGATGCCCTGGCTTTTTGCAACGATTACAAACATTGGTACCTTACATACATTCACCACCATGGGGTTTTCCAAATTTAGGACAACGTGGTCTGTCTTGTTCCTTACGTGGAGGGGGACCCTTGCCACGGGGTTCCTCTGGTCGAGTACCTCTGCTATTGGTCTTTTTGCCTTGTCCTGTTCCTTGGTTCTTTTGAAAGTACTGCTGCCTTCGCTGTTGCATGTCTCTGTCAATGTCTTGTTAATCCTGTTCTACCATAAGTGCTCTTTCCACTATCTCCCCGTATGTAGCAACTTTCGACATTCGTACATATCCTTTAATTTTAGAGCGAAGTCCCTGCATGAAGTGTTTGCCTTTAATTGTGTCATCTTGTGCAATATATGGTACATATTAGACTCCAGCCTCAAATTGTTGTATATATTCAGTCATTGACATGGTTCTTTGCTTCAAATTTAAGAAATCACTGGCTTTCTTGGCTCGTACATCTTCGCTAAAAAATTTGTTGTAAAACGTAGATTTAAATGTATCACATGTCAATGGTCTCGCAGGTAATGCCACTTTTGCACTCTCCCACCATATTCTTGCATGTTTCCTTTCATGTTTCCTTAATAAAAAGATGGTACAAGTTACTTTGTCGGCATCTTCCATGTGTAGGTAAGAGAATATGGATTCCAATTATTTAATTCATTCTTTTGCTACTGCCGGATGGGTGCTTCCCATAAATTCAGGAGGATTCAGACGTCGAAAGCGATCATACACATATGTTTGAACATGCCCTTGTCTGGGTAGCATGGCTTGTACTTGTGCCTTCTCATGTGTTGTCTGCTGCATTTCAAGTAATTGTTGTATCTGCTCCCCATGAACTTTCTCTTGTTTTTAGAGCAGCTGAGCAAAATCGTCTATAGGTCGTGGCGCACTGCCTTCACCTTTGGCTGTCGGGGCCTTGCCCTTAGATGACTCTCTTTCTTGTACCTTACGTTTATATGGGATTGTCGTTTATCCTACATGTAGGACACGTAGAAGCACATAACTTGGCATAAACTTTGGGATATATAGATACTTACTTGTCGAGTTCTCCATGTGTGGATGAAGTGCAGTGTCTTCCCTGTCGAAGAACCGTGGGCTCTGATACAAACTAAAATGTCACAACCTTCTTCTATACTTGACATGATTACCATAATAAAAATAGGGTTTGAATGATAATCTATATTATGAAACAATTCAAAAAAGGGGCATCAATTGACGGTTTATAAAAATTTTGGCATGATGTCCCTATATTTTGTAAACACCACCAACTCAAGCAACAACAAAAATACGTACATATAATCGTATTCTTATAAACAACCCTAATCAATATCTTTATACACATAGACATAACATTGTAAAACTTGTTTCAAACCTTGACATTGCATTCACTATAATACATATGCGGAAGCTATACAATAAGACGTCCATGTTCTTGTCGAAGTAAGGCACGTCACAAGCATCTCTTGGCAAACCGTCATCCCATGTATCTTCATTACCTGATCTTATAAACAATGAGCTACGTGAGTTTATAAAACTCAATAATTTGGCACTTATACGTAGCAATATGCATACAAAGAACATACATATCAAATCGTGATCAACAATGAATCTTTAAACCATGTCATACCATGCCATATATTCATGTTCATTTTTGCACTTGAGCCTCATTAGTTGACCTATACTAATGTGCTTGCTTTATTATATAGCTACTACTGTGTTGGACGTCAGGGAGAACCTTTGACAACCCCACGTCCCTTGAACATATATTGACCATTAGGTTTGGTGGACTTAAAATCATGCCCATGATGTCAACAAGCTCGTATATCATATAAAAATCAGTCATTTCTTTTTTCCTTTCATGTTCGTGTTCATGACATAGCACCCATTTTCAATATTCATGAATGTCTTTCATATTTAATACATAACAATGGAATATGGTGTGCGATGTTTTCATCAATAAACATACTAACAATGTACATATATCAATAAACAATGGGAAGCATTTGAAATTCATAATATTACTCATGTATTACTTCGAGAACATGCCAACTTACTGTCCAAGTGTAGGAATACTATGTTGAGGAGATATTTCTCGTTCCTATAATGTCAAATACATCAATAATTCAGTCACTATTGTTTATATTAGTTGAAAGTTACCCCTCTACATGTAGAACAACTAAAAGAGAAGAAAACTTACACCCTTAGAAACTCCTTGTGATGGAGAACTTAATTCTAACTTCAAAATGATGAAAGAAATGAAGAAATGAGCTTTTTGGAGGATGGGTTCTTGATTTCTCTCGAGTTTCTTGCTGTAAATGAAGTTGAGAATGGTGGAAATGCTTGGAAAAGTCAATGATTATTTTTTATACATGAGGCAGCACTCGGGCGGACATTTTCTTCTGCCCGGGCAAGGAACTCACGGCCCAAACTTTAAAATTTTCGTGCATCGGCACTCGGGCGGACATTCTCTTCCGCCCGGGCAAAAAACTTTTGGCTTTGAACACTGTTTCATCAAAGATAGATCCAAAAACGTCTCTTCTGTTCATAATTGGAATAGGTGAACATGAATGTTGTAGCCCTACGTCTTTACTTAAATCTCCAATTAATTTCATGTCATTTGGAGGTTTCAGTAAAACATTATGCTTATTCTCCCAACATGTGTCAGTGAAGGAATGACGATATACACGACACATTTCGGGGCACTTTTGGCTTGTCTTTCACAATGATTTGGAAAAAGCCCAAAGCATGAAAGTTGTAGAATTATATCTTAGATTTTCAATGGTTGTGGCCTCACATAATTTGGATAAATATTCAACTCATTATGTTAAAACCCGTAAAACCTGCCATATTTTCATCTCATTTCCTACCAACTTCCATTACACTACTTTTACCTACACATCTTACTATCACTATTTAGATACATATGCATTCTCAATATACTATTGAGAATCTAGCAATGATATTCAACCTCAATATCGATACCTCTATCAACATGTAAAATATAATGAGCTAAATAACTACATAATAAATGACATAAACTTATTATTATCATTTTTACGAGTAATCGGGCATTACAGATTTGGTCGAGAGGGGTCTTAGACTTGTCTAGGTGAGGTTGAGTCGTGGCTGGTCCCATCGGTTGTAGGCTAGGACCGCAAAAATGGAAAGTAGTGTACTAGGGTTGGTAGGTAAAGGAAAGTGAAGAATTTCAGCAACTTGTTGAGGGATATTAGAGGGTTAGGAGGTCGAGTTTGATGACTTCAAGGCTGTTAGTGTGTGTATTAAGTGTGTAAAAGTTTGGGAAAAATTTGGTTAAGTTTCGGCTCAATTTGGGTTAAAACCGGGACTCCAGTTCAAGTTTTAAAACTAATCAATTAAGTTTTGAAACGAGTTCGAGTTTATGTTTAAGAAATACTTTTAATTATGTTTTGGGATGTTTTAAGGAGTTTGGTAAGCTTCGGGTCGAAATTTAGAAGTCGAGGGATAAAATGGTCATTTTGGGTTTTCAGGGGTAAAGTGGTCATTTTGCACCGGGGTGAGATTCTTGTCCTGTCAGCGCCCTGAGCACATTTTTTTCATGTTTTTAAATTTTTATGCATCATGATCACAATTTTTATGAATTTTTGAAAAATAAGTTACATGCTTGGTTTTAAGAAAATGTACGCATGTGCATGATTTTGATAGGTGATGAAATGATGATGATTTGAAAGATGGGAATTTGTTGCGGCTATCGAAGTATATGTAAATGCTTAAGACGTATATGTAAATGATGATGATGAGGCCTTGGCATAGTGGATGGGTAACACTATCACTGATGTCCGACAGCCGATTACCGCGGTTCTATGTATGATGGATCCATCGTAAATGATGAATGATGTACGACAGTCATAACTAATGAACTGAATTCACAAAAGAGAATGATGTATAATGATGAATGATGATAATGATGAGCTATTATGACATGTAATGATTTCATATGGCAAGTCTGCATTTACGCTTTTTAAGTGCATGAAAGATATGTTGATTACAGTATATTTTCATTGTTGTGTACTATATATATGTACTTGTTATTTCCGGTATAGGCGTGCTGAGTCTTTAGACTCACTAAGTGTGAATGATGCATGTGAGCATGTCGATGAGGGGAGTGGAAGTGCCAAATTCTGAGTAGGCAGGACTGGATGTGCGCGCACGACCCGAGGACCACATTTCTTCCGCACACTATGTTTTTTGAGATTTGAGAGAACATGGGCATTTTTATACATTGATTTTGATACGATGATGATTTTCTAGGGTTTTCTTTACTCGTTATGTTAACGCATTTTCTATTGGTCGAGTTTGGTAATTTTAAACTGCACTATTTTAAATTGATAAATATTTACGCTTATTTTTAATTGGTATATTTTCTTGTAGGGTTGCATGAATGCAAAAATATTTAAATTATATTTACGAAAATG
The DNA here is from genome assembly GCF_025594145.1 of Primulina tabacum. Lineage (NCBI taxonomy): Eukaryota > Viridiplantae > Streptophyta > Magnoliopsida > Lamiales > Gesneriaceae > Primulina > Primulina tabacum. The sequence continues at coordinate 36,862,463 of NC_134551.1, read as the reverse complement.
AGAGCTTTTTTTAAAAAAAAAAAAATTCCGCATTTTATATCAGTAGATGTTTCATGCAGTGTTTACAAATGAGTTTCAAAATCAAATTACGATTCATTTATATTAAAGTATAATCAAGAATTTTGTCTGTGCTGATTACATGTGTATACAGATAAAGTAAAATGAAACCATGAAAAGTTAAATTATATTAAAATAAATATTGTTTATTATATTTGAGTCAATAAATTTTCTAGCCAACCGTTGGCTTGTACTTGACACCCTGAAACCTCCAGTCATTCTCAAGTCATCAACATCGCCTCCCACTTCTTTTCGAACACCTGCTTCTAACAATACTACACGCAGAAGCAGATTCACTGTAGGACCCGTCCCACCCGAAATTTTTTTAAAAAATTATTACTATATAAGATATATTTTATTATTTAATATATATATTATTTGACCAAAAAAAAAATAAAGTATCTATAAACAGTCCCCCGAAATTTTTTTTAAAAATTATTTCTATATAAGATATATTTTATTATTTAGTATATATATTATTTGAGCATAAAAAAATAAAATATCTATAATTAGTTTAATGGTTATAGACTTTCAAGGTTTACACATATGGTCCGCGTTCCATTCTCTGCAATTTTTTTCCGAAAAACTAAATAACGGGCCTTTACAAAGGGTCAAAGGCCCAACTTAAAACTTTCATAGCTGGTGGTGAGTCAGCCCCTCCAAATATATAATCCTGGATCGGCCACGGAACTTCTTCTTTTAGCAAACTATTCGATTAGATTTTATCTTGTTTTCTCTCTCTGGAACGCATTTGCAAGGCTTAAGGTTGCATTTTTGATGTAGCTTAATGATGCCTTGTATCTTGCCGTCAAGCTCAATTTCTATGTTTTTGAGTGTTTTCTTAGGGTTCTGTATATATGTTGCATCTTTGAATGCATCTATCTGTAGGTGAATCTTACGTAAAACATTCAGGATAACAATTTATGCAGAACACGATAGCGTGGACTCCACATTTTCGAAGTTCTCATGCACACGGACAAATTATGAGAGCAGCGTTATGACTAATGATAAGAACATGGGTATCAGGGTATGTTTAATACAAACTTTTGAAAGGAAGATTATAAAGCGTTGATCCTCCAAACCAAAACCATGGTATTTATTCTGCAACATATACGCCGTGTGAGTGTTCCAGAATGAATATGTCAGCCACTTCCGGCGACCTAAAACTCACCTTCTTCTTCAATTTCTCAGTTCTACTTCTGTGAAATGTTGAACTATTAGACTGCTCGTTTCCACCTTCAGTCTTCATCGATATCTCCACAGAAAAACTATCCTTAGATTCATGCAAACCTCTCTCATGTTTTATTTCTGCATCAAACGTGGGATGAACCTTTCTGCTTGAACTTTGTCTAATCGCATGCAAATGATCAACACCGTGGACGCTGCCCTCGTTGAAAGCTGGTGATGAGAGAATCAAATCCTCCAAAGTTAATTCTTTATTGCAAGTGAAGTTCTGCTGCTCCTGCTTAATTTCCGAAGCCCAAAAATTCCTGGGATTCAAGAATTTCACATCTAGCCCACATTCAGGATCTGCTTCTTTCTTGGTTGGTGATCTGTTAGTGCTACATACCCTACTCCCGAGACCGCAGAAACACCAACCCATCACTATTTCTGTTTTCAACAAGGAATCTGAAAGACATGAAATATTAAATCCACTAAGGTGGCATTCGATGAAGATTTGGTTAATGTGATAATATTTGTGGTATGTGAGTGTTTATATATATGCGTGTATGAAATTGATAAGGGATTCTTGGAGGGGTGTGCGGATGGGCGAATCTTAGGATGATATTTTATGTTAGTTATTAGCATTGAATATGCAGACAAGTGTGAAATGAACTAGAACAAGTTGAAAATAGTAAATACCGAAGGTTTCGTCTTTTGTTAACTAGATTCACCATAGCATTTTTCTTGTTCTACTTAATTTATTTAAATATGAATCAACAAGAAGTTGTCACAACTAGAATTCATTTCGGCGCTTTCGATCATTTTGTACAAGGATGTTTTGTGGGTCTTGCGGACTTTATCCAAAATCACCGTGACCTGCATATAAGACAATGATTTATTTGTTCTTGGATTCAAAAAGTTGTGATTATTTTCCCGGAGTTTTACAAAACACGCTCATTCTTTGGCATGAGATATTCTAACAAAGTTACAAAGTTGTTTGACGATGAAATCGCTTTCATCTTTAATATATTAATATATATCTATACATAATAATATTAACTTAAAGTAGGGGTTTAAACTAACCGAGTAGGTAAACGAGCTTTTCGAGCCGGCTCAAAAAATATTTAATTTGTATTCGAGCTTATCGAATTCGAGTAGAACTCGAGCATGTTTGAACTTTTTTCGAGCCGAACTCTGAGCCCAAATTATTTTGTTCGACAGTTCACGTAAAGTCTACTACTAAAATACTATTAAAAATTTTTTTTGTAAGCTATTTTCGAAAATTACTCAAACACATACATTTTAAAAAATCATTCAATTACTGAATAAAATTACTACAATTAAATAATTTAACCTCATCAAATTCCTAAACTGTTGTTTTAAAAGAAGTACTCAAATGTAATAGTCAAAACCCTGCCCAACAATCAACATATAAAAAGATGTAAAATGTAATGCCCGAATTTTGAAAAAAATAAAATTGTGGCAGTAGTTGTGATGGTTTATGGCTTTACGTTATGGTATGAATGGTAATGAATGTTATAGAATTGAATAGATAATGGATGGGTAGAATCAAAGGTTGAATTTGAGCTAAATAGGTAATGGAAGTGCAGAAACGGTATGAAAAATGTGGCAGTAGTTGTGGTTTTTAGCATAATTTTTTGTATATTGATCCAATTGATGTGAGGCCACTTTCATTAGAAAGATAAGACATAAGGCTATAACTTTCTTATTTTGAGTTTTGGTCAAATCATTAGGGAAGACGAGCCAAAAGCGCCCCGAAGTGTGTCGTGCGTATCGTCGTTCCTACAATGACACATGTTGGGAGATTGAGCATAAATTTTTACTCATACCTCCAAATGACATGAGGCTAGTTGGAGATGCAAGCCAAGACATAGGTCTACAACTTTCTAGTTTACCACTTTCGCAAATTCTGAAGTTAGAAATGCGTTTTGGACAGAATACGGCGCTGCCCCTGCGCCAGATCCCGCACGATGGCGCGCCCATTGCTGAAATTTTCGTGTTTGGGCAGTATGGTGCGCGCCCCTACGCCAAAACACGCGCCATGGCGCCCAGCACTTGTACAAAAAACGTGTTTTGAGGTTTGGATGGTATATATTAGATTGGGGAATGATTTTTGTATCATTTCTTCTCATCCTCATTTCTCTCCAGCGGTTTAGAGGTAGGGTTCCTCATTTCTCCTTCAATCCAATTTCTTCCAAGACATAAATATTTGATGGAAGCCTTAATCTTTGCTTGGAGATTAGAAGTTCTTCTCCTCAAGAGTTTAGAAGCAAGGTAAGAAAGTTTATTTCCTTGGGTACGTGATTGAAGGGAAAACAATGGGTTGTTTGGTTTGAGTGTTGAGGTAAAGTTGTTAATATAATGATTGATGGTATTGTATGTATTGATATTTTGGAAAAGAAATGGAATTGTAGTGGAGCTAATTCTTTAGCACGCACGTCACGTGTTTGACAAAATGATTCAATGAATATTTTTATGTCATATTACGGTTAAGAAATGATATGGATTCCTTCTTTACACAATTGTTGGGATTTGAGTTTTCTTGAATATCCAAATTGCGGATCTTGATTCGAAGCATTATTGAATTAATTATGAATTTTGTATAGAAATTGCTCTGTTTTGATAAATGATCCGAGTTCTTGAGTTATAGTAGAATTCAGAGGTTCAAGACTTCTCACCTACACATTTCGATCTTCTTTTGGTAATATTTGAAAGGTATGTTACGGTCGGTAACATACGAGGTAAAAGTATCATTTTTATTTTAAATTGAAAATTCTATGGCTTGATGAAATACTTGTGATTTTTGATGATTGATCTTTTGAGATGATCTTATTATGATATTGACTTGATGAGATTGAAATGCATCATTGCATTGCATATTGAGCCACTTTCGATTCAGATTTGATATGGCGGAGGTCGCCTTGATATATTGATTTGTTGGACGTATGGGGCTATAGTTGAGTTGGCATAGTGTATGCGGAGGTCGCTGCTATGGCCTGAACACTCTCTATAGGCGCACCATAGTCCTGGGATTGTAGAACACAGCACCCCACCTCGAGCGGATGAGTCGGTGGATGTTGATGGGGGATTCTCTTTCCTTGGGTACCCTATGACCAGATGATTCACTTGATCTTGAAATTTATTGATAGCCCACAGCTTCTGATCATGCATTGCATTATATTGCATCTTTATGGATTTATATGAACTATTTTGAAAATTAAATTCTCATATGTTATTGATTATATCATACTGGGTTTATACTCACCAGCACGTCGGCTACCTCTTGTTTTCATGTGCTTGACGGTAGGTGAGGCGAGGCTTGGGATGCCAAAGTCCAGTTCCAGCAAGGAGATACGAGTTAGAGTGAGATTCTTGGGTCTTAGGAGCTATTTGATGATGTTTGGATTACTTTTGTTCACTAGTTATTTTGACATGTTGAAAATTATATTTCAAACATTTGAGACATTTAAATTACTCTGACGATGTTTATGTCAGTTTGTGAACAAGAAATTATATATTTTATTAAATCGTTTGGTTTGATACATTTAAAATTATTAGTATTAGATATCGGACCCGGGGCTCCACATTAGGTGGTATCAGAGCGTATGATATTTGGGAACAGGGTTGATAGAGTCAGTTCGAATTGCTTGATCATGTGATATATTTTCTAGCATTTTCACTGTGCCGTAATGTGAAATACATGATCATAATTGAGATACTCTATTGTTGAGCTATATTCGAGATTTTTGAGATTATTGAGTCTCGAGAGCCAGAGATGATTGATACAAGATTGAGATGATATTGATATTGTGATTTATCTATGTTTGATTTATTGTATATTAGACATGGCTACTCGTGGTAGAGGTCGTGGTAGACCTAGACAGAACATACCAGTGGCACAAGATCAGGGTAGTGCTACTCATACTCAGATGGATATAACTCCGACTCCGATGGAGATACTGTTAGCCAGATTTCAGTCTTTGCACCCACCGATGTTGAAGGGTACCGAGAATGCATTAGAGTGTGAGAACTTGTTGGAGAATATGGATCAATTATTTGAATCTCTTCAGTATCCAGATGATCGTAGAATCAAATTAGTTGTTCATCAGTTATTGGATGTTGCTAAGAGTTGGTGGATCATGACAAAGAAAGCTTTAGAGGGTCAAGGTATGATTGTTACCTGGGATATTTTTAAATCTGAATTTTATCATCGTTTCTTTCCTACCTCTTACAGGAAAGATAGGGGAGCCGAGTTTGCAAATTTAAAGCAGGGAAATCTGAATATTGAGGACTATGTTGCCAAGTTCTCGAATTTACTGAGATTTGCTCCTCATGTAGCATCCGATGAAGAAGCTAAGGCCGATCATTTCATAAATGGTCTTAATCCTGATATATTTATCCTGGTTAATACTGAAAGGCCTAACACTTTTGTTGAGGCTCTTGATCGAGCCAAGGTAGCTGAAACTTGAATCATTAGGCAAAGAGGTTCTCAGTATTCGCAACGACCCCAACAGCCACAGTTCGGACAGCAGTTCAGACACGGTAATAGTGGCAACATAAGAGAGCAGTTTAGGGCTAGAGGGAAGCAATTTAAGAGGCATGGCAGTAATTTTTCGATTTCTAGTGGATCGAGACAGTCTGGTTTATTTCAGAGCACTGGTTGTTCAGGCACAACTTGTGGTCAGTGTGGTGGTAGACATTATACCGATCATTGTAGAGGAATCTCGGGAGCTTGCCACTTGTGTAACCAGGTGGGACACTATTTTCGAGTGTGTCCTAATCGTGGCAGTGAAATATCTCAGAGTGGGAGATCATCGAGACAGACACCTCACCAGAATCGTCAGACCCCTACAGTTCATTCTTATCAGCAATCAAACCGGTCAGATCAGAACAAACAGAGTGGTGGCCACAGGGCAGAACATCCACCTAAACAGAAGGCTCGATTTTTTGCACTCAAAGAGGATGAGGCACATCATGCTCCAGATAATGTCATTGCAGGTAATTTTTTTCTCTCAGGTTATCCTGCTTATGTTTTGATGGATACGGGTGCATCACATACTTTCATATCTGAGCACTTTGTCACATTGCATTCGTTGCATTCTATAGCATTATCATCTACCTTATCTATTTCTACTCCACTGGGCAAAGTGATGAGGTCAGCTGAAATGATAAGTGGTTGTGAATTTCGTTATGAGGATAATATCATTGAGCTTGATTGTATTATATTGGAGATGTCTGATTTTGACTGCATAGTTGGTATTGACATGTTGACAAGATACAGGGCTACTGTAGATTGTTTTCAGAAAATTGTTAAGTTTAGGCCTGAAATGACAGATCACTGGACATTCTATGGTAAAGGTTCTCAAGCTAAGATTTCTTTGATATCTGTTTTGTCCATGACTCGTTTGTTGCAGAAAGGAGCCGAATGTTTCTTGGTTTATGCGATTGATATTTCAAGGTTAGTACCTAAATTGGCAGATATTCCAATTGTTAGTGAATTTTCAGATGTATTTCCAGATGAAATTCCAGGATTTCCTCCAGTCCGAGAGGTTGAGTTCAACATTGAGTTGATGCCAGGTACACAACCTATTTCTAGAGCTCTTTATAGGATGGCGCCAATTGAACTGAAGGAACTAAAGGAACAACTTGAGGATCCATTGGCTAAAGAATATATAAGACCAAGTGTTTCACCTTGGGGTGCTCCGATTTTATTCGTGAAGAAGAAAATGGGTTTATGAGGCTTTGTGTCGATTATAGACAATTGAATAAAGCCACAGTAAAGAATAAGTATCCTTTGCCAAGGATTGATGATCTCTTTGACCAGTTGCAGGGTTCTTCAGTATATTCTAAGATTGATTTAAGATCCGGATATCATCAGTTAAGAGTTAGAGAGACAGATGTGCCTAAGACTGCTTTTCGTACCAGGTATGGGCATTTTGAATTTTTGGTTATGCCTTTTGGGTTGACCAATGCACCTGCGGTATTTATGGATTTGATGAACCGTGTGTTTCAATGATATATAGATCAATTTGTTGTGATCTTCATTGATGATATTCTTATTTATTCAAAATCTGAAATTGAGCATGCCGAGCACTTGAGAGCTGTTTTGCAAATTTTGAGAACTGAAAAGTTGTATGCTAAATTATCCAAATGCGAGTTTTGGTTGGATATAGTGGTATTCCTTGGACATGTGATTTCGAGTGCTGGTATATCAGTTGATCCGAGTAAAGTTGAGGCAGTCATCAATTGGTCTAGACCGACATCAGTTCCTGAGGTACGTAGTTTTATGGGTTTGGCAGGCTATTATCGCAGATTTACTGAAGGATTCTCACAGATTGCGAGGACAATTACCCAGCTGACACAAAAGAATGTACCATTTATTTGGTCGCAAGCATGTGAGGCTAGTTTTGTTGAACTTAAGCATAGATTGACTAATGCTCCAGTTCTGACTATTCCATCAGGTGTAGGAGGATATACAGTGCACACTGATGCTTCACATCAAGGATTGGGTTGTGTATTAATGCAGCACGGCTGTGTGGTTGCCTATGCTTCAAGACAGTTGAAGCCACATGAGTCTAGATACCCCGTTCATGACTTGGAACTAGCAGCAGTTGTTTTTACCTTAAAGATTTGGCCTCACTACTTGTATGGGGAGACATTTGAGATATTCACTGATCATAAGAGTTTGAAATATCTCTTTTCACAAGCAGAGTTGAACATGAGACATAGGCGTTGGTTAGATTTGTTGAAAGACTATGATTGCGAAATAAAATATTATCCAGGAAAGTCTAATGCAGCAGCCGATGCTTTGAGCAGAAAAGTATGTAATATGTCCTTGATCACTAGCAGTGTATCTGATTTAGTAGAAGAATTTTGTCTTTCTTGTTTGGATTTGGTGGTAGATACTCAACCTGTAAGAGTATTTATGATTCAGGCAGAACCCGAGTTGTTTGTCAAAATTAGAGAGGCCCAAAAGTTAGATTAAAGCATTCCGAAATCAGTTGAACTTTTCAAATCAGGACATCAATCAGAATTTCAGGTCAATAATGAGGGTATTTTGTTTTGAATGATCGTATTGTAATTCCTAATATTTCAGAGTTGAGGATACAGATTTTGCGTGATGCTCATTGCAGTAAGTTCAGTGTACACCCTGGAAGTAAAAAGATGTACAATGATTTGAAGAAACAATTTTGGTGGAAAAGAATGAAATCTGACATAGCAGAATTTGTATCTCGTTGTTTGAATTGCCAACAAGTGAAAGCAGAAAGAAAGCGACCAGGAGGTCTTTTGCATAGCCTTAAAGTTCCAGAATGGAAGTGGGATCATATCACCATGGACTTTGTCACGAAATTGCCGAGGTCGTCGAGGGTTGCGATGCAATTTGGGTTATCGTTGACAGATTAACCAAGTCTTCGTGTTTCATTCCTTATCAGATGACATATAGGCATGATCAGATGGTCAGATTGTACATCAAAGAAGTTTTGAGATTGCATGGTGTGCCTAAGTCAATTGTATCAGATCGTGATCCCAAATTTTCTTCTCATTTTTGGCAGAGTTTACAAGAGGACCTTGGTACTCGTTTGCATTTGAGTACAGCATATCATCCTCAGACAGACGAACAGTGAGAATGTACTATTCAGACATTAGAGGATATGCTGAGAGCTGTGGTGATGGATATTGGTATTGGTTGGCAGGATTCGTTACCACTTGTCGAGTTTTCTTATAACAATAGTTATCAAGTAAGCATTGGAATGTCACCATTTGAAGCACTATATGGCAGGAAGTGTCGATCTCCTCTGTATTGGGACGATTTATCTGAAGCACCAATTGCAGGACTTGATATGATAAGAGATATGACAGAGAAGGTGAAATTGATTCAGAGTCGTACGAGAGCTGCTCAGGATAGACAGGCTAAGTATGCGAACATCAGGAGACGGCCGTTGATTTTTGAGAAAGGTGACAGAGTTTTTCTGAAAATATCTCATTTTCGTGGTACAGTTAGATTTGGAAAGAAGGGTAAATTATCACCGAGATTCATAGGTCCGTATGAGATTTTGGAACGTGTTGGTGATTTGGCTTATGGATTAGCTCTTCCTCCTGCGTTATCAGGTGTTCATGATGTTTTTCATGTGTCCATGTTGAGGAAATATCATCCAGATCCTTCTCATTTACTTCCACCAGATGAAGTTGAGTTAGATCAGAAATTGAGCTACATTGAGAGACCGATTAAAATTCTAGATAGAAAAGATAAGCAACTCAGAAATAAATTGAAACCGTTGATTAAAGTACAGTGGAACAGACATTGTGTTGAAGAGGAAACTTGGGAATTAGAAGATAAAATGAGACATAAATATCCAGAGTTATTCAAATGAAGTACGCCTTTATTCTTGGTTTTATTTTCAGTATTGATCATTACATCTTAGACTTGAAAGAGATGATTGATTTCGAGGACGAAATCTATTTTTAGAGGGGAGGAATTGTAATGCCCGAATTTTGAAAAAAATAAAATTGTGGCAGTAGTTGTGATGGTTTATGGATTTACGTTATGGTATGAATGGTAATGAATGTTATAGAACTGAATAGATAATGGATGGGTAGAATCAAAGGTTGAATTTGAGCTAAATAGGTAATGGAAGTGCAGAAACGGTATGAAAAATGTGACAGTAGTTGTGGTTTTTAGCATAATTTTTTGTATATTGATCCAATTGATGTGAGGCCACTTTCATTAGAAAGATAAGACATAAGGTTATAACTTTCTTATTTTGAGTTTTGGTCAAATCATTAGGGAAGACGAGCCAAAAGCGCCCCGAAGTGTGTCGTGCGTATCGTCGTTCCTACAATGACACATGTTGGGAGATTGAGCATAAATTTTTACTCAGACCTCCAAATGACATGAGGCCAGTTGGAGATGCAAGCCAAGACATAGGTCTACAACTTTCTAGTTTACCACTTTCGCAAATTCTGAAGTTAGAAATGCGTTTTGGACAGAATACGGCGCGCCCCTGCGCCAGATCCCGCGCGATGGCGCGCCCATTGCTGAAATTTTCGTGTTTGGGCAGTATGGTGCGCGCCCCTACGCCAAAACACGCGCCATGGCGCCCAGCACTTGTACAAAAAACGTGTTTTGAGGTTTGGATGGTATATATTAGATTGGGGAATGATTTTTGTATCATTTCTTCTCATCCTCATTTCTCTCCAGCGGTTTAGAGGTAGGGTTCCTCATTTCTCCTTCAATCCAATTTCTTCCAAGACATAAATATTTGATGGAAGCCTTAATCTTTGCTTGGAGATTAGAAGTTCTTCTCCTCAAGAGTTTAGAAGCAAGGTAAGAAAGTTTATTTCCTTGGGTTAGTGATTGAAGGGAAAACAATGGGTCGTTTGGTTTGAGTGTTGAGGTAAAGTTGTTAATATAATGATTGATGGTATTGTATGTATTGATATTTTGGAAAAGAAATGGAATTGTAGTGGAGCTAATTCTTTAGCACGCACGTCACGTGTTTGACAAAATGATTCAATGAATATTTTTATGTCATATTACGGTTAAGAAATGATATGGATTCCTTCTTTACACAATTGTTGGAATTTGAGTTTTCTTGAATATCCAAATTGCGGATCTTGATTCGAAGCATTATTGAATTAATTATGAATTTTGTATAGAAATTGCTCTGTTTTGATAAATGATCCGAGTTCTTGAGTTATAGTAGAATTCAGAGGTTCAAGACTTCTCACTTACACATTTCGATCTTCTTTTGGTAATATTTGAAAGGTATGTTACGGTCGGTAACATACGAGGTAAAAGTATCATTTTTATTTTAAATTGAAAATTCTATGGCTTGATGAAATACTTGTGATTTTTGATGATTGATCTTTTGAGATGATCTTATTATGATATTGACTTGATGAGATTGAAATGCATCATTGCATTGCATATTGAGCCACTTTCGATTCAGATTTGATATGGCGGAGGTCGCCTTGATATATTGATTTGTTGGACGTATGGGGCTATAGTTGAGTTGGCATAGTGTATGCGGAGGTCGCTGCTATGGCCTGAACACTCTCTATAGGCGCACCATAGTCCTGGGATTGTAAAACACAGCACCCCACCTCGAGCGGATGAGTCGGTGGATGTTGATGGGGGATTCTCTTTCCTTGGGTACCCTATGACCAGATGATTCACTTGATCTTGAAATTTATTGATAGCCCACAGCTTCTGATCATGCATTGCATTATATTGCATCTTTATGGATTTATATGAACTATTTTGAAAATTAAATTCTCATATGTTATTGATTGTATCATACTGGGTTTATACTCACCGGCACGTCGGCTACCTCTTGTTTTCATGTGCTTGACGGTAGGTGAGGCGAGGCTTGGGATGCCAGAGTCTAGTTCCAGGCGAGGAGATACGAGTTAGAGTGGGATTCTCGGGTCTTAGGAGCTATTTGATGACGTTTGGATTACTTTTGTTCACTAGTTATTTTGACATGTTGAAAATTATATTTCAAACATTTGAGACATTTAAATTATTCTGACGATGTTTATGTCAGTTTGTGAACAAGAAATTATATATTTTATTAAATCGTTTGGTTTGATACATTTAAAATTATTAGTATTAGATATCGGACCCGGGGCCCCACATAAAATGTATCAATTGAACAATGTTTAACTCCTGTCTCATAAACATATATATAGTGCGGAAAACGTAAGGTTCACGGGTTAGCGTGCGCACTCCCAGCTCTGCCTATTCAGTTTTCGGCACCTCCACTCTCCACATTGATAAGTGTCATTTTTACGTGTCTTATTGCATTAGTTTTGTGTGTGTTTGCATTTTGCATGCGTACATTTCATTTACATTTCGTTCGTTTTACAATTAGCCTATGCATATGATAGTGTCTCACTAATACGTGATGAATCCGCAGGTAAAGTGACCGAAGAGTAAAAATCGGGACAGAAGTGTGAAGGAAACAAGAAAATGGCTAAAGAGCTCGGGTTCGAGCGGTAGAATCTTACCGCTTGAGCACGAGTATTGATCACAAGACCATTTGGACAGAAGAGTTGGCGCCCGGGCGGTAAAATTCTACCGCTCGGGTGCGAAAAGTGCCTTCCAAAGAATTAACTTACAGAAAGACTCGGCGATCGGGGAGTAGAATTTTATCGCCCGTGCAGGACTTAATTTTGGAAAAAATATTGAGGATCAATTCTTGCCTTCAGGGATATTTTTACCAAGGAGGCTAAAAAGAAGAAAAGGAGGACGAAGCTAGGGTGTTATATAGCAGCCACCAAAAGCCTTGGAGACGATTTTGCGCTTGGATTGAAGATTTCGAGATTTCCGAGCACCGTTCTTCGCAGATCTCGTCACGTTTAGTATTTCGAGGTTATTTTCTCCTATTTAAACATTGTTTTGCTTAGTTTAATTATCACATCGAGTAGCTAATTTTTATTAATTGTTGGGATTTAAGAGGATCCTACCCAGAAACCGATTTAGTTAATTCATATTTCGTTTTTTGGTTTATTCTTGATTATGCTATTGTTTTATCGTGTTGCTAGAGCGTAGCTAACTTTAACAACGATCTTATATTGCGAGTGAGTTCGAGAGAATAGCCTGTGATAAGAACGAGTAGTATAGTCTGCGGGTTTAAAATTTACATAGAAATATGAAGTCGGATACACGTCGATAGTCATAGTCCTGTAGGGCGAAAGCTAGGGGATTCCATGGAACGCTATGCGATTCACCTTTGATAAATAATTAAAGAAATTTAATTATTTCACTGAGTATAATTAGTTTGGCATAGTTCGAAAGGGCGTGATCGACAAGAAAATCCTGTCAGAAGCATAGATCACTATCGAATGAATTAAGTAAATAATGAGGGGTAGGTAAACTGAAATTCCAACAAATTCATTTCTCATTGAATTTTAATTAATAATTCTAGATTTTATATCTCCTTATTTAATTCTTGAAACGTATCTTTGAGTTTTTATTTAAGTAAAGTAGTAGAAAACAATCATTCAAATTTCATTGCTAAAGATTTAATAATTGAAAATAATAATTGTAAAATAAAGTCTCCAGTAGAACGATACTCGTACTCTCGTATATCATACTATTACTTGACATCGTTCACTTGCAATTATTTCGAACTTGAATATTACACATTTTTAGTATGGACTTTAAAGTACAAGTTTAGCTCGATCAAGTTTTTGGCGCCAATGCCGGGGACTGTTAATTCACAATTTTATTTTTTTTTGTTATTTTCTTTAGCATTGCTTTATTTTTCTTGAACTAACACTCCATATTCTGTTCCTGATATCTCTTCCGGTTCATGCCAAAGTCACTTGACGTGGAGCTTGAGCAGCTTGACCCTGAAATTGAAAGAACTTTTCGCAAAAGAAGGCAACAACAGAGGCTTAGAGACATGATGAACATGAACGAACGTGAGGAAGAGAATCACGAAGATCTAAGGGTTGAAGAGCCAAGGCGCATACACATGCTTGAATATGCACAACCTTCGCTTGATGGAGCACGTCCGAGCATAGTGCAACCAACCGTCATGGCGAACCAGTTTGAGATCAAACCAGCCATAATTCAAATGATCCAGAACACTGTCCAATTCGGGGGAAATGCGCTAGATGATCCAAACACTCACACGCCAACTTCTTAGAAATTCATGAAGCTTTTAAATTTAATGGAGTTTCGGACGATGCTGTTAGACTATGTTTATATGCCGTTCTCTTTGCGTGACAAAGCTAAATCTTGGTTGAATTGTTTCCATGTAGGTTCCATCACAACTTCTGAAGATATGGCCATGGCATTCCTCTTGAAATACTTTCCTCCATCCAAAACCATGAAGCTGCGAGCGGACATAACCACCTTCTCTCAATTTGAGCAGGAGTCACTCTACGAAGCGTGGGAGCGCTACAAAGACTTATTCCAAAGATGCCCACATCATGAGTTGCCTCTTGGGTTAGTTGTCCAAACTTTTTACTATGGTTTAATTTCCTATAACCGTATAATGATAGATGATGCGGCCTATGGGACTCTGTTGAGGAAAACGACCAAAGAAGGGATGTAGGAGTACACCAGGTAACTGATTTTTCGGCTGTCACTGCACAATTAGAAGCACTTAACAAGAAAATAGACAGGTTGAACGTAAACGGGACAAAGATGCGCCTGCAAGAGATATTTTGTGAAAAATACGGAGGAGAACACTATATTAAGGACTGTCAAGACAGTTGTCCTTTCTATGTGAATGAGGAGGCACAAGTGAAGCAAGTGGGGATTCAAAACCGTCTGAGGAAGGATCCTTATTAGAATACATATAACCCTGGATGGATGCAACACCCAAACTTCTCATGGGGTGGTAAAGCAGTCAGAATAGACCCCAAGGAGGACAACAGTATAGTAAGTAACTGATGTATCGACCTGAGCCTCGAGATTAGAAGTCTAGTTTGTAGCAGATGATGTCCAAGTTCATCTCAGCCACCGAGACTAGACTGCAGAACCAGGATACATCAATAAAGGGCTTGGAGAATCAGATAGGTCAATTGGCTAAAATGATCACTAGCAGAGAACCGGGCACCTTGACAAGCAACACGGAAACTAACCCGAAAGAGCAAGTGAAAGCCATAACATTGAGGAGCGGAAAAGTGCTTGAACAAGAAGATAAAGAAAAAGAAGATCAAAGAGAGAGAGCGGCTGACACATCCACATGTAATTTTTCTAAATCTACACCCACACCCACACCCACTGCACAATATAAAATTGTTATCCCTCCACCTTTCCGTGCGGCATTAAAAAAGGCAAAAATGGATGTGCAATTCAGTAAGTTCTTAAAAGTATTCAAGAAATTGCACATTAATATTCCCTTTGCTGATGCCCTGATGAAAATGCCGAGCTACGCTAAATTTTTGAAAGACATTTTAGCTAATAATAGGAAGTTGGAAGATCACATGACGATAAAATTGACTGAGAATTGCTCTGTATTGGTACAAAACAAGATCCCACTGAAACTAAAAGACCCAGAGAGTTTTTCTATTCCTTGAATGATTGGTGATATTGTTTTTCGTAAAGAGTTGGGTGATCTTGGTGTGATTATTAATTTTATGACTTATCTGTATTCAGGAAACTCGAATTCAGAGAGCCTAAGCCAACAAGGATGTCCTTGCAACTAGCAGACATATCTGTCAAATACCCGCGAGGAGTCATAGAGGACATCCTGGTAAAGGTGGACAAATTTAAATTTCCTGCAAATTTTGTAGTACCTTGACATGGAGGAAGACATGGAGATGTTCTTGATTTTGGGGATACCATTCCTTGCGACTGGCAAGGCCTTGATTGATGTTCAAGAAGGGAAGATGAGATTGAGAGTGGGAGAGGAAAAAAATACTTTTGACGTCTTTAATGCTCTTATCCACACACTTCACACTGATGACTATTTTAGAATTGATGTTGTGGATTCACTTGTGTGTAATTTTGTGCAGGATGTTATGAAAGACCCATTGGAAGCCACCCTCACAACTAAATTTTAGGAGGATGACTTGGACAAAGAAAAAGCTAAAATAGTGGCATCCTTTAATGCCAACAACCCATGGAGAAAGCCAATGAGGATGAAACTGGGGGATTTGAGAGAGCGAAGAGATTTGACCCCTCCAAAGTCAAGCATCGAGGAACCACCGACACTTGAGCTCAAGCCATTGCCTCCACACCTAAAGTACGTATACCTAGGTCTGAATAACACATTAACTGTCATTATTTCTGCAGCTTTGACAGATGCTATGGAGGGAAAGTTGTTTTAAGTTCTCAAAGAGTACAAAAAGGCATTTGCCTGGAAGGTGGCAGAAATAAATAGAATAAGTCTATCAATCTGTATGCACAAAATCTTGATTGAAGAAAAGTACTCACCCCTCGTGCAACCTCAAAGATGACTGAATCCAAAGATGCAAGATGTAGTGAAGGCTGAGACTATCAAGCTTCTCGATGCTGGTATTATCTATCATATTTCAGATAGTGCATGTGTAAGTCCTGTTCAGTGTGTGCCTAAGAAAGGTGGGATTACTGTGATCACTAATGAAAAGATGAACTTATTCCTACAAGAACTTTTATGGGGTGGAGAGTGTGTATTGATTATAGGAAGTTGAATGATGCCACCCGTAAGGACCACTTTCCCCTTCCTTTATTGATCAGATGTTGGAGAGACTAGCGGGGCATGAGTTTTACTATTTTGTAGATGAGTATTTGGGGAATAATCAAATCACTATTGTACCTGAGGATCAAGAGGAAACCACTTTCGCTTGTTCTTATGGAACTTTTGCTTTCCGCCGTATGCCTTTCGGTCTTTGTAATGCCCCTGCTACATTTCAGCGTTGCATGACTGCTATATTCCATTATATGATTGAAACCTTTCTTGAAATATTTATGGATGACTTTTCTATCTTTGGTTCAACGTTTGATGAGTGTTTACAGAATCTGAGCTCCGTGTTGAAGAGGTGCGAAGAGACGAACCTGGTGCTGAATTGGGAGAAGTGCCACTTCATGGTACAAGAAAGAATTGTCCTAGGGCACAAGATTTTGGAATAAAAGATTTAGGTGGACAAATCTAAAGTGGAAGTCATCAAGAATCTACCACCACCGGCTTCAATAAAGGGAGCCATAAATTTTCTAGGACATGCCGGGTTCTACTGGCGGTTCATTAGAGATTTTTCTAAAATCGCTAAGCCTCTATCGGCCCCACTCATAAAAGATGTACCATTTGAATTTAACTCTGATTGTCTGCAGGCATATGAGAACCTGAAGGAGCACTTGGTGACAGCTCCTGTGTTGGTGGCACCGGATTGGGATCTGCCTTTTGAGGTAATGTGCGACGCCAGTGATACTGCAGTTGGTGTTGTCCTGGGCCAAAGGCGGAACAAGGTATTTCACACTATATACTATGCAAGTAAGACTCTAGATGAAGCACAATTAAATTATGCAACCACTGAAAAAGAGTTACTAGCAGTAGTATTTGCACTTGACAAGTACCATTCATACCTTGTTTTGTCGAAAGTAATAGTGTTTATTGACCACTCTGACCTTAAATATCTGCTTGCTAAGAAGGAGGCCAAACCACGATTGCTTATGTGGATATTACTTCTCCCAAAGTTTGACCTCGAAATAAAAGATAAAAAAGGTGTAAAGAATGTGGTAGCTGATCATCTTTCTAGGCTTGACTATGTTAGTAAAAATTGTGAAAACGATGAGATAGATGGTTGGTTTTCGAATGAACAGCTGGTGGTGGTCAAAAATTGTCCATGGTTTGCAAACTTTTCGAATTTTCTTGTTACAGGCTCACCCCCGCCAAAGTTAACATTTCACCAAAGAAATAAATTCTTTTCGGATGTGAAATATTATTTTTGGGAGGAACCTTTTTTGTTCAAAATATGTGCAGATGCCATGATAGGGAGATGTGTGGCGGAGGAAGAGATGGGATCGATTCTCAGTCATTGTCATGACCGCGTCATTTTGGACCCACACGAACGGCATCCAATGTACTCGAATGTAGCTTTTATTGGATAACTCAATTTAAATATGCTCGTTTTTTTGTGCTTGCTTGTGATAAATGCCAGCGGACGTGTAACATCTCTAACCGTCATGAAATACCATTAAACAATATCATTGAGTGTAAGATTTTTGATGTGTGGGGGATCGACTTCATGGGACCGTTTCCCAGTTCGTTCACGAAAAACTATATTTTTGTTGCGGTTGATTATGTGTCTAAGTGGGTAGAGGCATAAGCATATGCCACTAATAATCTCAGATGGTCCTGAAATTTTTAAAGAAAAATATTTTAAATAGATTCGGAACACCACGAGCAATCATTAGTGATGGTGGCACCCATTTTTGCAAAAAACTATTTGAAAATTTTTTGAGAAAATATGGTGTCACACATAAGATCTCTACACCCTATCACCCCCAGACGAGTGGTCAAGTGGAAGTGTCTAACCGAGAGATCAAGCGGATTTTGGAAAAAGTGGTAGGTGTCAGCCGGAAAGACTGGTATGTGAGGTTAGATGATGCTCTTTGGGCATATAGGACTGCTTTTAAAACACCTATAGGCACTACCATGTATAAGCTACTGTTTGGTAACGCGTGTCATTTACCTGTAGAGTTAGAGCATTGGGCATACTGGGCAACAGAAGCACTAAACTTTAACTTTACTCATACAGGTGAATGGCATTTGCTTTAA
Source organism: Primulina tabacum (assembly GCF_025594145.1). Taxonomy (NCBI): domain Eukaryota; kingdom Viridiplantae; phylum Streptophyta; class Magnoliopsida; order Lamiales; family Gesneriaceae; genus Primulina; species Primulina tabacum. Next base: position 36,844,005 of record NC_134551.1, on the reverse strand, counting down.
TTGGATCAGTTGGAAGAATTCCAGTAATCTGGCATATGATCTCGCATTATCATACAAGGAGAAGATAAAGAGAGCTCATGACAAGCGAATCATCGAAAGGGAATTCAAAGAAGGCGAAAATGTCCTACTCTACAACACCCGGTTGCGACAGTTTCCCGAAAAATTGAAGTCGCGATGGTTTGGTCCATTCATGATTTCTAAAGTTCACCCATCGGGAGCGGTAGAACTGCAAGATGAAAAGGATGAGACATTTAGGGTCAATTCCTAGCGACTGAAGCACTACATGTGTGGCACAATTGAGCCACAAATTGGAATCACCCGGTTCCAAGACAGTCCGAACTGACACTGATCGACAGTCAAGCTTTCGCCTATAAATTGAGAACTACTTCTCTTTCCCTTATCTTATACTTAATTGGACTTTATTATTTCAGTTCATTTCCTTAGTTACTTAGTTAGTTGTTAGTTTGTTCTTATTATCTTTATTCTTATTTTTCATTATTATTTAAAATAAATAAATAATTTTTTTTAAATTTTAAAATTAAAAAAAAAGTAAAAAAATAAATAAAAGTAAAAGAAAAAAAAGATTGGGAGAACATTCGCGACCGAGCGGTGAAATATTACCGCTCGAGCGCGAACAGTTCTACCCAAAAAGAAAATTCCAGTCCAGTCGGACCCTTCTCTTTCCCCTTTCTCATTCTGCGAAAATCTTTCCACAAACCTAACTCTAATCTACGTAAATTCTCATGTTTTTTTTTGCAGCAAATCTCCCCCAAACCAAGATTCAATCAACGTGGCTCGCACTCTTCCTTACGAATCAAGAATCTTTCGCTCTCCGATCATATTCCTTCTCTGGTCACCATCTCTACCATCTACCACCATGGAACCCAAGAAACTGAAAGGTATTCCAGCTCCTCTTCATCTTCGTCTTTTGATAGAACTCGCTTTGTAAATGAGACGGCTCAGGCTCGGTATGAGCATAAAAAATTCATCGAAACCGGATTGCCGAGAGGCGATTCCGTAAGAATTTGGAGGATAGATACTTGGCACCTATTTTGGGTTTGGAGAATCGGGGACGGGAAAAATATTTCGAACAGCCCAAGGCGACATAGGTGTCAGTAGTTAGGGAATTCTAAGCCAATGCGTGTGAGAGGACAAACGATAAGGTTTTTGTTAGAGGGCGCCTTGTGCCGTTTGATTCTATCATGATTAACTTCCTCTTAGAAGCGGATGAGGTTGATGACTCCGCATTTGAGGCATTGGTTGATGCCCCTAACTACACTGAAATACTCTGGACTTTGTGTCTTTCAGGGGCGACCTGAAAACCAGTAGGGGGCCACCGAGTTGTTTTGACGAGCGATATTTGCTACCGATGTTTCCCTTTGGTATCTGCTCTTTGCTAGGAGGATGATGTAGGTATCCCACAAGAGTGAGGTATAAAAGGAGCGGGTAGTGGTTCTCTACGTTTTATCGCAGGACCATGCCATCAACGTGGGCAATCTCATCAACTCTCAAATCATGGTGAGCATTCATAACAGCCACATCGGGCTTTTCTTTCCCACTATCATATCAGAGTTGTGTGCTAGGGCAGGGGTTGTCTTCCGGGATGACGAGGAAGTGATGCAGCCGATGAAGCCCATTTGCGTGGAGGACATGCAGCGTAAGAGCGCGAACGACAGACAGACTTCCCCGCTCTTGAAGGGGATACCGGTGGATCGAGCACCGCCGCCCCACGTCACTCCCAGCCCGAAGACGGTCCCAAAACAAAAAAATGGATGAGACTCTCGCATTTATGACCCAGCAAGATCGCGTCAACGCAAGCTTCAATGAACACTTTGCTTATGTCGAGTCCATGATGAGCGCGATGCTCGTCCATGGGGGTGTAGACTCAGGGACCATACCGCTACCTCCGCTGTTCGTTCCCCCTTAACATTTTCAGTATGACTATTATCAGAAGGGGGATGCATCAGGAGTGCCACCACCGGAACAGGATGAGGATGAGCCTTGATCGGGGGTGTTTAATGTTCCATTTCTTTTTGTTTCCTTGTTTACACATTATTTTTGTGTTCTTATTGTTGTTTCATTCTGTCATTTATTTTGCATGAGTTTCTGTGTTCTGCATCCGTGTTTACATTTATGTGTTTCAGTCTTTTGTACAATAGGGACATTGCACACACTTAGTATGAGGGGGTCATTTCGTTTGTGTACTGCATGTGTGTCAATTTATGGCGAAAAAAGTAGGTTGGTAGCCGATGATGATTTTGAGATTAATGAGTTGCATGTTTCTTAGTCTTGCCACTCATTATGAACACCCCAGTAGCATGAACTGTAAGTTTTTCTTTATGCACATATAGTGGGTTTTGGTAGTGGTGTGCATGACAGTCAAGTTTAAAATAATCTATGAGGGAAACTGAAAAAACATGAGATGCGAGTAGAACTTGAATGAAAGTCTGTTGAAAGAAGTGACTGACTAGTAGCATGAACTCAAGTAGAAAATCAAAGTATACCTCAATTCACCTTCATCCCAATCGTGCATAGAACCTGAAAATTAATCTCTAGGCTAGATAAATGAACATACCCTATATTTCGAGCCTAAGAAAAATATGCACTAAAAAAGATGGAGATGTAAGGCGTTGAGGAATGTCAGATAAAATTTCTGACAACTGCATAGTGAAAATGATCTACGTACTCCCAATCTTTTTGAACCACTTGAGCACTTATGAATATTGAGTCCCTAAAAACTTGTTGCATCTATGAAATTCTACCACTTTGTGTTTACTGGTTGGTCCCGAATAGAAACATAACTCAGGAGAGAGAAACTTGCGTGGAATTGTTGATTCGGCGACCCACATGATTTGCCAATAAAACTATCTGAAGCACAAGCTAGTAAAACCCACATCACACACACACGACCACACTTTCTGGAAAAAATAAAAATGTTTTGTGGTATTTTGAAAGGGGTGTTAATGGATGTTGTGATTTGACTAAGTTGATGTGGTTCACGAACTCGCTGAGGCATGAGATGTCAGTTTGTTTCGCCATCGGTTGAGTTGTTTTAGTACTTTTTATTTATGTTTTGTTTCGTGCCTTGGGTGAGGTCTGTGACCTTTTTTGCTTGAGGACAAGCAAAAGGTCAGTATGAGGGGGTTGATAGGTGTCATTTTTACGTCTTTTATTGCATTAATTTTGTGTGTGTTTGCATTGTGCATGCGTACATTTCATTTACATTTCGTTCGTTTAATAATTAGCCTATGCATATGATAGTGTCTCACTAGTACGTGATGAATCGGCAGGTCAAGTGTCCGAAGATTTGAAATCGGGACAAAAGTACGAAGGCCACAAGAAAATTGCAGAAGAGCTCGCGCCCGAGCGATAGAATCTTACCGCTCGAGCACGAGTATTGATCACAAGACCATTTCGACAAAAGACTTGGCACCCGAGCGGTAAAATTCTACAGCTCGGGGGGCGCGAGAAGTGCCTTCCAAAGAATTAACTTACAGAAGACTCGGCGCTCGGGCGGTAGAATTTTACTGCCCGAGTGCGAATGCCGCACCAAATAAGCACATGTACAGAGAACTCGGAGCTCGGGCGGTAGAACTTTACCGCCCGAGCGGGACTTAATTTTGAAAAAAATCTTGAGGATCAATTCTTGCCTTCAGGGAGATTTTTACCAAGGAGGCTAAAAATCAGAAAAATAGGACGAAGCTAGGGTATTATCTAGCAGCCACCACAAGCCTTGGAGAGGATTTTGCTCTTGGATTGAATATTTCGAGATTTCCGGGCACCATTCTTCGCAGATCTCGTCACGTCTAGTATTTTGAGTTTATTTTCTCCCATTTAAACATTGTTTTGCTTAGTTTAATTATGACATCGAGTAGCTAATTTTTATTATTTGTTGGGATTTAAGGGGATCCTAACCCGAAACCGATTTAGTTAATTAATATTTTGATTTTTTGTTTATTCATGATTATGCTATTGTTTTATTGTGTTACTAGAGCGTAGCTAACTTTAAAAACGATCTTATATTACGAGTGAGTTCGAGAAAATACCTCGTGATAAAAACGAGTGGTATAGACCGTGGATTTACAATTCACATAGAAATATGAAGTCGGGTATGCGCCGAAGTCTGGTAGGACCAAAGCTAGGGGATTCCATAGAACGATATGCGATTCACCTTTGATAAAAAAATTAAAGAAATTTAATTACTTCACTGAGTAGAATTAGTTTGGCATAGCTCGAGAGTGTGTGCTCAATTGAATAAGAAATCCTGTCGGAAGCGTAGATCACAATCGAATGAATTAAGTAAATAATGAGGGGTAGGTGAACTGAAATTCCTAAAAAATTCATTTCTCATTGAATTTTAATTAACCATTCTAGATTTTTTTTCTACTTATTTAATTCTTGAAACGTATCTTTGAGTTTTTATTTAAGTATAGTAGTAGAAAAAAAATCATTCAAATTTCGTTGCTAAATATTTAATAAGTGGAAATAATAATTGCAAAATACAGTCTCAAGTAGAACGATACTCGTACTCTCGTACATTATACTATTACTTGATATCATGCACTTGCGATTATTTCGAGCTTGAATATTATATATTTTTATTAAGGACTTTACAGTGCAAGTTTAGCTCGATCACATATCAACATAATAACCTGCATCATTCACACTTAGTGAGTCTAAAGACTCAACACACCTGAACCGTGATAACATGTACGTATACATAGCATCCAACAGTGAAAAGAACTGTAATTAAAATACATTTCATGAACTTAAAGCATAAATGTATCCATAACATATTTCGTCATATCAACGTATACGTGTTCATTTTATTTTATTAAATTCAGATAATTAGTTGTGACTTTCTTATCAGTTCTCGTCGATGGATCCATCTACGTATAAACGTGGCACCCGGCGGCGGGGACATCAGCAACAATATTATCCATCCACTGAGACTTGGCCTTACATCTTCGTGTTCGTGTTCGTATTAGTCACAACCAACTCCTCTCCGTCAAAACATGTCATCTTATTCATCAATTATAAAAATCATGCATATACTTATATTTTCTTAAAACCAAGCATGCAACGTATTTTCATAAAAATTCATGTTCATAATAATATATACATTTTAAACATGCAATTTTTGTGATCAGGGCGCTGCCGGGACAATAATACGACTCGGGTGCTAAATGACCATTTTACCCCTAAAAATCCTAATTGACCATTTTACCCATGGGTCTCAAAATTTCGACTCGAAGCCAAACAAAATCCTTAAAAAAACCTCAAAAAATTTATAATCGTTTCCTAGATGTTAAATCGAGCACATTCAATAGCTTTTACGATTCCTTTTAAAACTTGGACTGGGGTCTCGGTTTCAAACCGAATCAACCCGAAACTTAACCAAACTTTCCCAAATTAAAACCATGACCTATTCACGCGCCCTACAAGCCACAAAACAACACAATTATAGCCATTTGGACCCCCCTAAGCACGGCTGCAACTTGCTGGAAATTGCGGCACCCACAACCATAAACCTAGTTGCACCTTTGAACTAAATAATTTACTCTACGCCAAACCGACATGGAGCAGCCCCAAATCAACAATTCCTAGGACAAAGATCAAGCAATGGAATCCATCATGGACCAGCCGTACTCATGCCTACAGCCCATGCACCCAACCGTACGTGAATCACCCGAAAGCAAGCGAAACCCTACCCGGCCCGACCCTTGCGCCTCGATCTACTCATAGGCCGTTACCAGCCGTGGTTGAGTTATCCTGGACCATGACTCATACCCCATAGGTTCTGCACCGTGCCTTGGTTTGACTCGCCTACAGCCGATCCCCTTCCCATAGCCTGATCTAGCCCATACTTCACTATAACCTTAGATCCGATCGGCCCTCTCATCTTGACATGATCAAATCTGAAGTTTACCACTTGACATCATGAAAAACTGCTTCAAATCATCTCTTCCACGCCAAAGCCTAGCAGCCCCCTTCGGACAAGTCCAAATAACGTGAGTGCACATGAAGTAGGGTGTAGGATATTCCATGAAAATTCGTTCCACATGCATATAACATGATAAATTCGATGATGTTCATGCATAAACAAAAAAATAAACATATATTGATGAGAAAAACAAGAGTTAGGGCGTGTTCTTGCGTATTTACGCTCGAAAATTTTGAGATAATCGCTTAGAAAGTGCATGGAGAGACGAGGAATAATTCTTCTGAAAGATCTTGAGAAAAACTAGGGAGGGTGGCTGCTGAAGTTCGAAAACATTCTGCTGGAAAATGGAGAAGTTTACCACTTGACACCATGAAAAGCTGCTGCAAATCATCTCTTCCACGCCAAAGCCTAGCAGCCCCCTTCGGACAAGACCAAAAAACGTGAGTGCACATGAAGTAGGGTGAAGGATATTCCTTGAAAATTCGTTCCACATGCATATAACATGATAAATTCGATGATGATCATGCATTAACACAAAAATAAACATATATTGATGAGAATGATGAGAACAACGAAATTTAGGACGTGTCTTTACGTATTTACGCTCGAAAACTTTGAGATAATCGCGTAGAAAGTGTATAGGAGAGATGGGGAAGAATTATTTTGTAAAATCTTGAGAAAAACTAGGGAGGGTGGCTGCTGATGTTCGAAAACTTGCTGCTGGAAAATGTAGAGAGGCGCGGCCGAACGGAGGGAGGGTAGGGTGATTATTGTTTTGGGATGTAGGTTAAGTATAATAAAATTAGTTTAATGGGACCTTAATTAAGATTAATGATATTAAAAGAATTTTAGGCCCATAATGAAATAAATAGTCCCATCAAGCCCAAAAACACTCCCGTAAAATATTTTGTTTAGGTACATTTTTAAAATAATGCCCGAACCCTCAAAAGATCCTCCGACTTGCTAAAATTTTCAAACCGGTTAAAATATGACTCGATGAGTAAAACAACCTACAAAAGCCCATTTTCGAAAATCTCAGATATATACATCTCGTATTAAATAAATATTTAATAAAAATATTTTTCCTCAAATGTCCCTGGTCTTCGTTCCTTGTTCGAGCGCGAATTACTACTAAAAGCCCTAATTAATGAAATCTTTTCAAACCATGAAACAAAACACCTATCCATGCAATACTCATGCATTTAATTCATTAAAAAAAATTAAACACATATTTTAGCAAAATCCTAGATTGCATGCAGTCAGGTCATGTAGTTCGAATTTTCTAGACCTTACAATTCCACCCCCTTATATAGAATTTTGTCCTTGAAATTTAAAATGTACCAAATAACTCCGGGTAAGGACTCCTCATCTCGGTCTCAATCTCCCAAGTAGCCTCCTCCTCGAAATGATTCAGCCATTTGACCTTGAACATCTAGATCACCTTGTTCTGGAGCCTTCTATCCTGCCTGTCCAATATCTGGGTAGATCTTTCCTCGAAAGACAAGTTCAGAGTCAACTATAGAGGCTCATTGTTCAGCACATGCGAATGATTTGACATGTACTTCCGCAGCATCGAGACGTGGAACACATTATGAAATCCCGCTAGGTTCGGTGGTAATGCGGCTCTGTAAGCTAGTGTGCCAAATCTCTCTTGGATCTTGAATGGTCCTATGATTTAGGACTGAGTTTGCCCTTTTTCCTGAATCTCATCACACCCTTCATCGGTGCGACCTTCACAAATACATGATTGCCCACTGCAAACTCTAGATCCTTGCACCACTGATCTGCATAACTCTTATGTCGGCTCTGAGCGATCTCCATCATGTCCTGAATCTTGACAACTAGCTCTGTACTATGTCTGGCCCTAACTCTGCTCTTTCCCCTACCTCATCTCAATAAACTGGTGACCTACCCTTCATCCCATAAAATGCCTCATTTGGAGCCATATCAATAGATGAATGGTAGCTTTTATTGTACATGAACTCCACGATAGGTAACTTCGGCTCCTAGCTGCCCTAGAAGTCGATCACACAAGCTCTGAGTAGGTCCTTCAATATCTGAATCACCCTCTCTGACTATCCGTCGGATCTGAGGATGGAAGGCTGTACTGAATAGTAGCTTAGTACCGAATGCTCGACTCGGACTCTTCTAGAAAGCAGACGTGAATCTCAGGTCCCTGTCTGACACGATGGACATTTGAATACCATGCAACTTGACTATCTCTCTGATATACAGCTTTGCCTGAGTTATGGTGAAAGTCTTCTTGATCAGTAGAAAATGTGCTGACTTGGTAAGCCGATCAACTATCAACCAATTGACATTGTATCCTCCAGTTGTCCTCTGTATCCCTGCTCGAATCCTGTCCCTTAGTGTCGACTATACTGTCAGGGAAGAAAGATTAGGAGCATCGCCCATGGGTTAAACTGAAAGGTCAATCCTCTTAATCTCTGCCTTAAATGGTCTTTGTATTGACAACTGAGAAATCACTGCATTCTTCATGCTCAGGGCGTCCGCGACCACATTATCCTTAGGCAGATGGTATCTAATGTCGCAGTTATAGTCCTTCACTAGATCCAACCATCTACACTGTCTCATATTCAGATCTTTTTGTGTGAAGAAGTACTTTAGACTTTTGTAATCGGTGAAAATCTTGCACTTTTCCCCATACAGATAGAGCCTCCAAATCTTCAGGGCGAATACTACCTCTGCTAGCTCTAGGTCATGAGCCAAATAATTCTTCTCATGGACTTTCAACTGTCTGGCGTGTAGGCTATAACTCTGTCATGTTGAATCAATACTGAGCCAAAACTGAGCTTCAAAGCATCCGCGTATAACACAAACTCCCCTTGCCATTATGGCATCTCTAGGACTGTCGCTGAAGTCAATGCCTGCTTCAGTCTATCAAAGCTCTCCTGGCACTCTGATCCCCAAAGAAACTTCATGTTCTTATTCTTCAAGGCAGTTAATGACACCACGATGGAAGAAAAACTCTGGATGAACTTCCGATAATACCCAGCTAGAACTAAAAAACTGTGGATCTCTTTCACACTCTTAAGCATTGGTCAGTCTCTGACTGCCTAAACTTTGCTTGGATCGACCTCAACTCCAGCTCGAGATATGATGTGGCCAAGGAATTCCACTCTGTCTTGCCAGAACTCACACTTGCTGAACTTGGCATACAATCTTTTGTCATGCAAAACCTGAAGCGCTGTCTTCAAGTGTTGACTGTGCTCCTCTTTGCTTTTCGAATAAATCAGGATGTCGTCTATGAAAACTATGAGGAAATTACTGAAATATGGTTGAAACACGCCATTTGTGAGATCCATGAATATCACTGGCACGTTCGTCAGTCCGAAAGACATCACAATAAACTCATAGTGCCCATAACACGTCCTGAAATCCGTCTTGTGCACATCACTCTCACACCTTCAGCTGGTGGTATCCTGATTGGAGATCTATCTTCGAATACACTTATGCTCCCCAAAGTTGATCAAATAGATCCTCAATCCTAGGCAGCATATACTTATTCTTGACTGTGACTCGGTTCAGCTCCCTTTAGTCAATGCAAAGCCGCATGCTGCCGTCGTTCTTCTTCACAAACAGTACCGGTGCGCCCCCCATGGTGAAAAACTCTAGCAAGTCCTATATCTGATCATTTAGCTCCTTCGTCTCTGTCTCTCTTCCGGCTTAGGAGCACCTGGAGCCTGTGGTGGCCTTTGATGTCCGGGCTTCTTGAACTACCCTTGGGGCTTTTGAAGCCCCTGATTCCAGGGTGGCCTTGCGAACTGTTTCTTCTGCGGCTTTAAACTATGCTGGGCCTTATGCCTCTTCCGCTGCATCTCTACATCAATATCTCTCAGGGCCTGTTCTTCCTGAAAATCACAGGCAGTGGTAGCATCATAGGTAGCCGGCCTCATCAACATTACATCCTGGCGTATATTGGGTCTGAGGCCATCCATAAAGTACCTCAACTTCTCCGCCGCATATCTCGCTATAAGGGGAACAAAGTGAAAGCCCCCGCCGAATCTACTGATAAACTCCGCCACAGACAAGTCTCCCTGTTGAACACTCATATACACTCGCGTCGGGTGTCCCCTAACATCAGCTCGAAAATAATTATTGTAGAATATGTCCTTGAGCTTGTTCCATGTAAGGGTAGCCAAATCCACCCTGCGAGCTGCTCCCTCCCACTGTAACGCCCCGAAAATTTAAAGGTCCACGCAAACCACATGCATGCAATTATTAAATTCCTAGTGTATGTTTTAAATTGCATGAATTAATTATGTTGCGCATATTGACATGTTTAAATTATATTTTTCTACATGGTTGCATTAAAATGTATTTTTAAAGGTTATTCGAGTTGCGATCGGAGAACAGAGACCCAGGGCTAAAAAACATAAAATATTTTTATTAAATAATTGTTTATAATTATTTAAATTAAGGGTGATGCTTTTTCTTATTTTTGAAAAAAAGAGGTTTTGAGGTGATTTTATACCCCGGGACGTAAATTTTATCGGTGTCGCTTTTTCAACAAAAATACTAACTTTTTGGCAACCCGGCTAATAAATTCACAAATTTATTTAAACAAAACTATTTTAAAATTTTAATTAAATCCTAATTAAGACTAATGGGCCTAAACTTATGCATAATGGGCCTAAACTTAATTAAGGAGATAATTAACTATTTATTATGTTAAACCCACCCCAAACCCCACACTTTCACACGCCACTTCATATTTTTGGCAACCAAAACTCTTCCCCCACCACCAACAAAACACGGCACACACAATTAAATTGAGGGAAAAACATCAACGGTTTTCAAGGAAATTCAAGTCATCGTCTCTTCGTCGTCGTTCTTCAATCGCCAAGGATTTCTCGTGCGTAAAATATGCAAAGGCATGCATAATCCTTCCCTTCAAACATCATCACACCATAATATGTTTATATGCATGCTTTGTACAAAAATTAAGTGACATGATAATCATATTTTTGTTTTTACTTAAGCATGGATGTTGACGGCGTGGTTATGATCAAAAAAAAAAATCATGTCTTTGTATTGCTAGGGACTGCCATGATTTAGGTAATGTTTAAGCATGGTTTTTATACGATTTCTAAGGATTCTAGGAACACACCAATCGCTGCAACAAGTAGAAACAGAAGCTAGAACCATCGGGTGGCTGGTGTGTCATAAGGCTCACGGCTTTTTGAGTTGGGTGGTTGGGCTAGGGTCCAGTTTGGGCCAGGGCTTGGCTAGGGTCCGTGAGGGGTCAAGAGAAGAGTCTTAGACACGCTAGGACTCGAGACAAGAGGCTGGGAAGGAGTCCTACCCGTGAAGCCCCATGAAAGCAGCGCAGGTTTTGCAGATGGTGAAGGGAAGAGAGGGCTCGGCCTGGGGGCTTCGGGCTGGGATAGGTCAATCCATTAGGGTCCTAAGATGGTGCTTGAGGGGCTGGTTCAATGGGTGGCTCGGTGGTTGGGACCCTAGCAGCAAAAACGTGGAGTCCTATCCAAGGAGGAGTCTCGGCCAAGCTGCATGTATCTGGTGCGGTGCTTGGTGTGCGAGTTCAGGGACTTGGGTTGGTTTGGGCTTGGACTGGGCGTGGTCCAGGGAGGGTTAGTGTCGTTAGGGGTCGAGTTGTTAAGGCTTGGAGGTGTCCTAGTTGACAAGGGAACCTAATACACCAAGGATACATGCTCACACACACACATTCATACAAGTTGGCTACTGTCCAGCAAGTTTTTGAGCGGGCCATGGGTGGTTTTATGATTTGGGCTTGCTCAGTAGGGTCCATAGGTGGGTTGGCTCGGATTTGGCTCGAGGTGGCTCGGGCGTGGCTCGGGTAAATTAGGAGATGGCTCGGTATGTTCGATAAGGTGTCAAAAACGAAAATTAAAAGGAAAAAATTGAATCCATGGGTCCACGGGTGTAGCTCATGACTTGGAAGGGTAGAATAAATCATAAAAAGGTTATGTTAAAAATTCGGGATCAAAATAACGAGTTTTGGATTTTATCGTGATTTAATCGTCGCACGAAACGCTAATTAACGAGTTAATTGAAACGCCTAGTTTTAAACTTTATAAAATTATGAAAAATTGTATTTAAGCTCAAATAATTATTAAAAGCCTAAGTTTTTAATTTGGAAATTTTATATTAAGGTTTGGTTTAATTCGTGGTTAAAACGCATTAATACTTTATATTTAAAGATTAATTTAAAAGTCATCGAATTAAGCTAAATAAAAATATAAAAAAATTCATGTAAGCTTAAATAATTATTTGGGACATGTTAGGGTCAATGTAATCAAGAAAAAGTCGAAAACGTGATATTTTACATCTAGGGGTAAAACGGTCTTTTTACACCTAAAAATTTGTAAACGTCATGGCAGTGCTCTAAATGTTGTTTTATATTCTAATATGATTATTTTCAATGATTATCGATGTTTATATGTTAATATGTCAATTTTAAATGTTTATGGATTTTTAAGATGTTAATATGTTTAATGTTTTATGATTTAATATACTAAAACGTTTATTTTGAATGTTTATTTTAAACGTTTATGATGTTAAAATGTTTATTTTAAAAATGTTCATGGATGTTTATGATTTTTAATATGTTAAGTTATGATTTTTAAATGTCTATGATTTTTATGATTTAAATATGGACATTTAAAAGACATGTTGCATGCTTGGTTTTAAAGAAAAATGATATTATATGCATGCTTTTATTAAGTGATGGAAATACGACATGTTGAAGGACGTGAAGGGATTGTGACTAAATATGTAATATGTTGGAAATATCGTGAGGGTTATGGTCACAGTGGGAGCCCGACGATCGTGTTTCCATTGATACGAATACGTTGATATGTTGGCCATGGACTCAGTTGACCGGTGAGAGTGTTGCTGATTTCTTCGCTGCCCAGTACTATGGTTTTATGTAGATTGATCCATCGCCCAATACGATTAAGAATACGAGTCACAATCACGATCTGAATTCAACGTACACGAATATGAACATGAGTATGAATATGAATATGAATACTAATATGAATATGAATATGGACACGAATATGGATATGATATGAATATTTTTATGTTTTTGAAAATTTTTAAGTTTAAAGTTTATGCATTATTAAGAAAATGATATTTTAAGTACAAGTATTTTTCACTGTTATATGTTAACTGTATTACGTATTACTTGTTATCAAGGATATGGTGTGTTGAGTCTTTATAATCACTAGGTGTGTATGATGCAGGTGATATTAATAATTATGATATTGGAGGTCTTGATGGATGACTTTGCTGAACTGTCGGTGCACATAACCCGAGGACCAGCTCTTCTATTTTCCGCATTTAAGTTTTGATTTTAAGTTAAATATTTTTACAACAATTTATTTAAGAGTGATTTTTGAGAGGTTACAGTATGAGCTATACTTTTCAAATAATGTTTTTGGATTGATAAAATAGTTGGTTGTTTTACTTTTAAAATGGTTCAAAAATATTTTATTATTCGACCGAATGCTAAGTAAGGTTTTAAAAAGAAAAAAAATCTCTAGTACTTTTTAAGAAAACGAATAAGCAGACGTTTCAGTTGGTATCAGAGCAATGGTTCTGTAAAGGGTTGTGCCACCATTAGTGCCGGGAAGCTCAATCGTCAAACCTCAATTTGTAAGTTTTACATGCTTTAGATGATTTAATATGTTGTTACCTTCATGATGACATGAATTATATGTTTACGTCACATTTTTAAAATCTATGAGGATATATGATTTATATGCTTTGGAATTTTTATACGTGATACGATATGAAATAAGAAATTATTTAATTACAAAGCATGCTGGCTTCGTGATGGAATTGGACTATGTTGATTTTTGGGTTTTAGTATTGACATTCAACTGTTTGGGTCATAAGTTAATTATGAATATTATGAATGCTTTGGGATACATAGATTTTCTAAGAAAATATTTATGATTCATGGTTACTAGTTGAGTTAATTTTTGGGAAGTAGACGTAAGGAATAATGATTCGAAGATTGCAATCATCTTTGGAAGCAAGAAAATTTATAAATTGAGATTTTAAGTTTGATGAAAGGTAAGATTGATTATAGGAATCGATTTTGGGGTAAATAAGTTTAAATTTTTGAAATTATGTTATGGGAAAACATGTAGAAGGAAATTAAGTACGCCAAAAACTTATGTGTTGAATAGTAGGATTTTGAAATTAAAGATCAATTAGGATAATTTTTGAGGAAATTAAGAATTTGCTTTGCAATTATTACGGAATTTGGGGACTAGTTTATCAATAAGTGAGAATTGAATGGGTTAATTGATAAGTGTTTTCATGATTTAGACTTTTAAGAATATTTGGAACCTTGGGGTATCTTGGTTTTAGTGTTACAAGGAATGTTGATCATGGGTTTTTAAGGATGAATCAATACTAAGCTTGAAAAATCTAAGCGTTAGGGGATGCGTTTGGAATTTTAAGGTTGAAATATGATAAGTCGATGAATATTTTGGGTATAAAATAAGAAAAATAATATGCGATAAGTATGATCATCCATCTGTTAATTGGGAATTGTAAGAAAAATTGAAATTCCAGTTTATAATTGTAATAGCACTAAGTCATTATGTGTCTTTTTAAGTTGTGAATTGCAAAATGAGGATTTAGAAAGAAAAATTAACTGGGATTTAGTAGACGTAAGGACATTCTAGAATTCAAGTTTTATCAGAGTAGCGGAGCGGAAGCGTGGATTTTTGGGATACTAGAACTAAGTCTAAACTTTGGGTTATCGAGGATAAGCGAATTTCGAGGACAAAATTCAATTTGAAGGGGGAGATTGTAACGCCCCGAAAGTTTAAAGGTCCACGCAAACCACATGCATGCAATTATTAAATTCCTTGTGTATTTTAATTAAATGTTTTAAATTGCATTATTTAATTATGTTGCGCATATTGACATATTTAAATTATATTTTTCTACATGGTTGCATTAAAATGTATTTTTAAAGGTTATTCGAGTTGTGATCGGAGAACAGATACCGAGGGCTGAAAAACGTAAAATGTTTTTATTAAATAATTGTTTTTAATAATTTAAATTAAGGGTGAAGCTTTTTCTTATTTTTGAAAAAAAGAGGTTTTGAGGTGATTTTATACGCCGGAACGTAAATTTTATCGGTGTTGGTTTTTCAACAAAAATACGAACTTTTTAAAAACCAGGCTTATAAATTCACAAAGTTATTTAAACAAAACTATTTTAAAATTTTAATTAAATCCTAATTAAGACTAATGGGCCTAAACTTATGCTTAATGGTCCTAAACTGAATTAATGTAAGACCCTAAAAATATTATATGCATATATATTTAAATATGTAAGTGTAGATATATATATATATGTATATATATACGGTTATGTGTAATATATATATGTACAAGCCTATAGTAACCTTCTAAATAATGAAAAGGCAATATATATATGTCTAAACAATACATATAATAGCCCAAAAAATAGTAAAAGGACAAGGTGAAAACATCACATCAAATTCTAACCGTATCACCCAATCATTGCTATTTGGCCCTAAAAGTAAATAATTCATTCTATGCCTCACTATCGATCTAGTATAAATAGGGGAGATAGGAGAGTTCTTGAGTAGCAATCATAAAAAAAAAACTAAACCATCTAAATTAATAATAAAATTTAAAACTAATAAGCCAAGTTCTACATATCTCACTCGGCGCCTTCTAGTTAAGGTAGTTAAGGTAAATATTTCATGAATCTTTATGTTTTGTTTTATTTTTATATACATAACTCTTGTCCTATTATATATTGAAGGGTAATTGAATTATAGCTTTTATGTTTGCCAGCTTTAGTCAAGTTCCTAAAGCTAGTACAATAAAAAAAATTTTAATAGCTTAACTATTGTGGTAAACTATAGATTCAAAGTTTTAAAATGAGTTAAATTGAATTTATCGGCCAACCAAAAATAAGAAAGAAATTTATAATTATATATGAATATGTTTCATATTTAGTGCTACAAATCATTACAAGATTAATTATTGTAGGGAATTTTATAAGAAAAAAATAGGAATATTTATATAATAATAATAATATTAAAATTTGTCGACTTGAAATCTGAAATTTTAAACTGATTTCTTTGATGCCATTAAATTAAACTATTTGGATAAATTGTTTCGTAACTTTAAATAATAGATAATTTTGTATCTGCGAGAAATGGAAATAACTTAATTGGTTTATGATTCTTATTTAAGCTCTGATTTAGTTGTTTATAGAACCTATGAAAGACCTATTATAAGTATAAAGTCTGATCAATACATACGAATAAATTCTAAGGAAATGCAACATCTACAGTATGTCTAGACATAGTAGATAAATTTAAAATAATTAAAAATTAAACATCGCACGGCTGCTTTACTTAAGTATAAACTTGAAAATATTTGATATTGAATTATTGTCTATTTTCTGTAGAATAGGTTCTTGTGGCGATAAGTCTACTCCGTTTTCACTTTTATTTTACAAAAGGTGTGTTATTACCGGGTAGCATACAACAAGTATTTGTAAAGTTTGGTATTTGTTGAACATGAATTATATGGCATTAATTTTTCTACGTGAATTATTTGTGACAATACATAAACATCGATGCACTACAATAAAATATATTTTACACACATGTATTTTCTATATATATATAGCATCGATGCATAACATGACATTGCATTACATATTGAGCCTTGATTCCAGTATTTATTTCTTTCGATATCGTGTTTGGATTCGAGGGGATTATCGGGATGATACGGAACTGCGACTAGCCCGAGAGATGTTGCAGGCCGATAAAGCGCAGTATGTTCGTAGTCCCTGGCGAGCTGACCGGCGGACGGTAGTAGACTGGCGGAGGAGTGGTCCCTACAACAGTGTAGCCGAGCCTTGCCTATTGCTCGAGCTGTTATGCGCTGCATTTACTGATTGTACAGCTTCCGATATACTGATTTCCTATGCATGTGTATCTAACCTGATCATGCATTACATCCATATATCATTCATTACACTGCATGTTTTTTTTATTTCGGTATTATCATACAGGGCTATTGCTTACCCCTCGGGGCGGTTATCTTTTACGTGTGCTTGATAATCAGGAAAAGATGGCGTACATAGTTCTATTGGGAGATGACTGGTCGCAGGAGAGCACATATAGAGTGATGCTCGTAGAGGGATTGTTGACACTGGTAGAGGAAGTATTTTATGATTGTTCGGGTTTGTTAGTAGAGGTGGGGATAGAGCCTGTGATACCGTCCATTGCAGTCAGAGTGACCTGGACTGCATATGTCCCCCTTTGCCCTATATGAGTAGAGTTATATGTTGGACTAATTATAATATCGTCTAAGTATTTTGTTATGGATGAGCTTGGAAGTATTTTGAAGTAGTTTGCTTTGTAAAATTATTTCGAGCACTATTGATATGTATCTAAACTAACGTATGATGATGACCGGAATTTACACAATATATATGTATGAAGTTAGTAACCAATATGTAATTTATGGTGTCTCGACTGATAATTATATGTATTATACTTCTATACTAGATGATACCGAATATCTTTTGAAATAAAATATTTTTTTTTCTTTTTGGGCTCGCTTTATCATTGAATTTTAAAATCACATTATCCGCTGCAGAATTAAACGGTAATTAAATTGAATAATGCATAATAATTACCGGCGAGAGTCGAGGGCCCCACACTTGGTGGTATCAGAGCCAAATTATTGGAAAAATTTCTCAAGCTATAGGAGCATAGCTGAAAATGCTCTCGAAGGATTATAGTCATCCGAGAATTATACAAAAGTGAATTACTTGTGTATGTGCTTGACTTATGCGCTTTTATATATACATGATTTAAACAGTACATTGATGACATTATTGTATATATGTGTGTTTATTTGGCCTTTCTATAGATGGCTACCAGAGGACGTGGTCGCGGTCGTCTCTAGATACACGTAGAAACTCATGTAGTAGAAGAAAATGCAGTGGAACAGGTTGCTAATCAATTTGGACGAGTGGCGATGGATGAAATTGTTTCAAGATTCCAAAAAATGCGTCCCCAAAGATTCTTTGGCACTGAGGATGCTGAAAAATCTGAATTCTGGCTTAAAGATATCGAGTACCTGTTCAGTTTAACGAAGTATACCGACGATCAAAAGTATAAGCTTGCTTTGTACCAATTGAAGGATCGTGCGAGGGATTGGTGGGAAGCAGCCAAGATGGGAATTGATGAACAAAATATCGGGGTAAGTTGGGATGTATTCAAAACTCAATTCACTGAACAATTTTCTCCACCATCTTACTATACTGAAAAAGATGAGTTCAATGGCCTACGACAAGGTAATATGTCTGTAGCTCAATATGCCTCTACTTTTACTGCAATGCTGAAATACGCACCACATGTAGCAGCGAACCCAAAAGCAAAATATAATCGTTTTGTGAATGGATTGAACAACAACATTTACACATATGTGGTATCTGGACTACCTACTGGGTTTGCGGAGGTAGTCGAAAGAGCAAAAAATGCAGAAGCTGGACTTAAGAGGGGAGGATTTCATTTGTACCATCAGAAAGTAGATCAACCACCCAACAGAATTTGAAAGCTAAAGGAAAGATGTTTAAGAAATCTGGATCAGCTTCTTCTAGTTTTAGTGGTTACCGCCAGCAAGGTGAATCTCAAGTTACTACTTATTCTGGTCCCTATTGTAATCGTTGTGGAGGCAGTCATCTCAGTGAACAATGTGTTGGCGTTTATGGCTTTTGTCGGGAATGTGGTCAGGAAGGTCATTATGCAAGGGTTTACCCATCCAAGAAAAATGTTTCACAACCATTCCCAGGAGGATTTCGTGGAGGATCTAGTACCGGCAGAGGTACAGCATCTGCCAAATCCTTTCAGCAGTCATATGCACCACCGCAACAAACCTCGGGAAGTCGTAATTTCTCAAGCCAACCCCAGGCCCGTGTTTTTGCACTAACTGAAGACCAAGCTCAGGAGGCGCCAGGAAGTGTCATAGAAGGTAATTTTTTTGTCTCTGGTTATCCTGCACGAGTATTATTTGACACCGGTGCATCCCATTCATTCATTTCTGAATCATTCAGTACATCACATTCTTTGATTCCTGTTGTACTACCTACATCAATTTCGGTTGTTACTCCGATGGGCAAGATCATCATGTCTACTCGAATGATACTGGATTGTGTGTTGAATTGTGAAGATAATGAACTACATGTGAACCTTATTATTCTACCGATGCATGATTTTGATTGTATCGTAGGGATGGATACACTGATAATATATCGTGCAACCAATGACTGTTTTCATGGAATAGTCCGTTTTCGTCCTAACTTTGGGACAAAATGGAATTTCTATGGTAAGGGCTCACGTGCCAAAATTCCCCTGATATCATTCTTGGAAATGTCACGTTTATTATCCCAAGGGAACGAAGGATACCTTGTGTATACTGTCGACACCGAGAAAGTAGAATCAACATTGTCTGAAATCCCAGTGGTGAATGAATTTCAAGATATTTTTCTCGACGAAATACTTGGATTTCCTCCACCAAGGGAAATAGAATTCTCGATAGAATTAAATTCTGGGACAACTCCTATTTCAAAAACACCATACCGAATGGCCCCTTTAGAATTAAAGGAGTTGAAGGAAAAATTGCAAGAATTACTGAATAAAGGATACATTAGACCCAGTGTATCACCATGGGGAGCCCTAGTGTTGTTCGTACGCAAGAAAGATGGTTCAATGCGGTTGTGCATTGATTATCGACAACTGTACCAAGCTACTATAAAGAACAAGTACCCGTTGCCTCGAATTGATGATTTATTTGATCAACTTCAGGGTACTACTATTTATTCAAAGATTGATTTGCGTTCCGGTTATCATCAATTGCGAGTTCGAGCCGAAGATATACCAAAGACGGCATTTCGGACAAGATACGATCATTTTGTATTCCTAGTAATGCCGTTTGGTGTTACAAATGCTCCAGCAGTATTTATCGATCTAATGAATCGCATATTCAAGGAATTTCTTGACCAATTTGTTATAGTTTTTATTGATGATATTTTGGTATACTCAAAATCTGAAGAGGAACACGCTGAACACTTGAGGATTGTTCTAAAAATACTTCGCAAGGAACAACTATATGCAAAATTGTCACAATGTAAGTTTTGGCTAGATCGTGTGGTGTTCTTAGGCCATTTCATATCACGCTTTGGCATCTCAGTTGATCCAAGCAAAGTAGAAGCCGTGATTAATTGGTCTAGACCAACAAACGTTCCTGAAATTCGAAGTTTTATGGGTTTAGCAGGTTATTACCGACGATTCATCAAAGGATTCTAAAAAATCGCTAAACCAATTACTCATCTGACCCAGAAAAATGTGAAATTCGTTTGGTCTGATGAATGTGAATCAAGTTTCCTCGAATTGAAAAAGAGATTGACCACTGCACCAGTTCTTACTCTTCCGTCTGGATCGGGTGGTTTCACTGTATACACGGATGCATCATTAAAGGGCTTGGGTTGTGTCTTGATGCAGCATGGAAAAGAGATTTCCTACGCTTCTCGGCAATTGAAACCCCATGAGGTCAAGTATCAAGTTCATGATTTAAAGTTAGCTGCCATTGTCATTGCCTTAAAAATTTGGCGTCACTATTTATATGGGGAAAAGTTTGTGATTTTATCCGATCATAAAAGCCTTAAGTATCTATTCTCTCAATCAGACCTAAATATGAGACAACGTAGATGGATGGACCTTCTCAAGGATTATGACTGTGAGATCCAGTACCAGCCTGGAAAAGTAAACGTCACTGCTGATGCACTCAGTCGAAAAGTTCGAGATGTCGTTTTGACTTCAGTTCAAATTTCACAAGTACATGAAGATATCTATACATCGGGATGGAATTTCATTATTAATGATGAGCATGTCACCGTTGCTGCAATACAGATTGAACCCGAATTAATTTCTCGAATTAAGGAGGAACAAAAGACTGATGCCCAAATTCTAAAATCCAGACAATTGGTCCTCGATGGTCACAAATCAAGATTCGAAATAGTTTCCGATGATTCTCTACGACTAAATGGCTGTCTAGTTGTTCCAAAAAAATCAGATTTGCGATTAAAACTTCTGGACGAGGCCCATTGCAGTCGTTATAGCATCCATCCGGGAGGAAAGAAAATGTATGCTTGTTTGAGACTCCAGTTTTGGTGGAAGAGAATGAAGGACATATCTGAATTTGTGTCTAGATGTCTCACATGTCAACAAGTCAAAGCTGAGAGAAAGAAACCTGGAGGACTCCTACGCAGTCTTGAAATTCCCAAATGGAATTGGGAGCACATTGCAATTGATTTCGTTACTCATTTACCTCGTTCTACAAGAGGTTTCGATTCCATATGGGTTATAGTGGATCGTCTATAAAAATCTGCACATTTTATTCCATACGAGCGGACTTACACTTATAGTAAAATGGCTCGTCTTTATATTGAAAATATAATGAGACTTCATGGAATTCCTGTCACTATTGTTTCTGATAGAGATCCAAGATTGACATCAAAATTTTGGGGAAGTTTTCAGGAGGCATTAGGTTCAAGATTGGCTATGAGCACTGCATATCACCCACAGACTGACGGTCAGTCCGAACGAACTATTCAAACTTTGGAAGACATGCTTCGCGCTATTATTATGGATTTTTATGTTGGATGGCAAGATGCTTTACCACTTGTCGAATTCTCATACAATAACAGTTTCCAACGTAGTATTGGAATGGCCCCATTTGAAGCCTTATATGGAAGAAAATGTAGATCACCATTATTTTGGGATGAGATAGGTGACAAGCAACTGACTGGGCCAGAGATGGTACAAGAATTGAACGATAAAATCCATTTAATCAGAAAACGAATAAAATCTGCTCAAGACCGACAAGCTAGTTATGCGGATCGGCAACGCAGACCACTTGAATTTCAAGAAGGAGATCGTGTATTTCTAAAAATTTCACCTTTCAGGGGAACGGTCCGATTCGGTATGAAAGGAAAACTCTCGCCGCGCTACATTGGTCCATACAAAATTCTAGAACGTGTGGGCAATTTGGCATATCGGTTAGCATTACCACCTGCTTTATCAAGAATTCACAATGTTTTTCATGTTTCCATGCTACAGAAATATGAACCAGATCCAAATCATGTGTTGCCGCCAGACGAAGTGGAATTGGACCCTACATTATCATACGTTGAACAACCTATTTGCATTTTGGATCATAAAGAGGAAGTTCTATGCAACAAGACAATTCCCCTGGTACGCGTTCAATGGTCTCGTCATGGAGTAGAAGAATCTACTTGGGAATTAGAAAGTCAAATGCGGCAATTATATCCTCAGTTATTCAACTAGGTATAAATTTCATTTATTGCAAATACACTGTCATAACATTATTACAAATTTGATTTCGGGACATCTATTTAAGGAGAGGATAAGTGTAAGACCCTAAAATCATTATATGCATATATATATATGTAAGTGTAGATATATATATGTATATATATACGGTTATGTGTAATATATATATGTACAAGCCTATAGTAACCTTCTAAATAATGAAAAGGCAATATATATGTCTAAATAATACATATAATAGCCCAAAAAATAGTAAAGGGACAAGGTGAAAACATCACATCAAATTCTAACCTTATCACACAATCGTTACTATTTGGCCCTACAAGTAAATATTTCATTCTATGCATCACCATCGATCTAGTATAAATAGGGGAGATAGGAGAGTTCTTGAGTAGCAATCATAAAAAAAAACTAAACCATCTAAATTAATAATAAAATTTAAAACTAATAAGCCAAGTTCTACATATCTCACTCGGCGCCTTCTAGTTATGTTAGTTAAGGTAAATGTTTCATGAATCTTTATGTTTTGTTTTCTTTTTATATACATAACTCTTGTCCTGTTATATATTGAAGGGTAATTGAATTATAGCTTTTATGTTTGCCAGCTTTAGTCAAGTTCCTAAAGCTAGTACAATAAAAAAATTTTAATAGCTTAACTATTGTGGTAAATTATAGATTCAAAGTTTTAAAATGAGTTAAATTGAATTTATCGGCCAACCAAAAATAAGAAAGAAATTTATAATTATATATGAATATGTTTCAAATTTAGTGCTACAAATCATTAAAAGATTAATTATTGTAGGAAATTTTATAAGAAAAAAAAATAGGAATATTTATATAATAATAATAATATTAAAATTTGTCGACTTGAAATCTGAAATTTTAAACTGATTTCTTTGATGCCATTAAATTAAACTATTTGGATAAATTGTTTCTTGACTTTAAATAATATATAATTTTGTATCTGCGAGAAATGGAAATAACTTAATTAGTTTATGATTCTTATTTAAGCTCTGCTTTAGTTGTTTATAGAACCTATGAAAGACCTATTATAAGTATAAATTCTGATCAATACATACGACTAAATTCTAAGGAAAAGCAAAATCTACGGTATGTCTAGACATAGTAGAGAAATTTAAAATAATTAAAAATTAAACATTGCACGGCTGCTTTACTTAAGTATAAACTTGAAAATATTTGATATTGAATTATTGTCTATTTTCTGTAGAATAGGTTCTTGTGGCGATAAGTCTACTCCGTTTACACTTTTATTTTACAAAAGGTATGTTATTATCGGGTAACATACAACAGGTATTTGTAAAGTTTGGTATTTGTTGAACATGAATTATATGGCATTAATTTTTCTACGTGAATTATTTGTGACATTACATAAACATCGATGCACTACAATAAAATATATTTTACACACATGTATTTTCTATATATATGTATCATCGATGCATAACATGACATTGCATTACATATTGAGCCTTGATTCCAGTATTTATTTCTTTCGATATCGTGTTTGGATTCGAGGGGATTATCGGGATGATACGGAACTGCGACTAGACCGAGAGATGTTGTAGGCCGATAAGGCGCAGTATGTCCGTAGTCCCCGGCGAGCTGACCGGCGCACGGTAGTAGACTGGCGGAGGAGTGGTCCCTACGACAGTGTAGCCGAGCCTTGCCTATCGCTCGAGCTGTTATGCGCTGCATTTACTGATTGTGGAGATTCCGATATACTGATTTCATATGCATGTGTATATAACCTGATCATGCATTACATCCATATATCATTCATTACACTGCATGTCGTTTTTATTTCGGTATTATCATACTGGGCTATTGCTTACCCCTCGGGGCGGTTATCTTCTGTGTATGGTTGATAATCAGGGAAAGATGGCGTACATAGTTCTATTGGGAGATGACTGGTCGCAGGAGAGAACATATAGAGTGATGCTCGTAGAGGGATTTTTGACACTGATAGAGGAAGTATT
This sequence comes from Primulina tabacum, assembly GCF_025594145.1. Taxonomy (NCBI): domain Eukaryota; kingdom Viridiplantae; phylum Streptophyta; class Magnoliopsida; order Lamiales; family Gesneriaceae; genus Primulina; species Primulina tabacum. The sequence continues at coordinate 36,819,629 of NC_134551.1, read as the reverse complement.
TTATGATTGTTCGGGTTTGTTAGTAGAGGTGGGGACAAAGCCTGTGATACCGTCCATTGCAGTCAGAGTCACCTGGACTGCATATGTCCCCATTTGCCATATATGAGTAGAGTTATATGTTGGACTAATTATAATATCGTCTAAGTATTTTGTTATGGATGAGCTCGGAAGTATTTTGAAGTAGTTTGCTTTGTAAAATTATTTCGAGCACTATTGATATGTATCCAAACTAACGTATGATGATGACCAGAATTTACAATATATATATGTATGAAGTTAGTAACCGATATGTAATTTGTGGTGTCTCGACTGATAATTATATGTATTATACTTCTATACTAGATGATACCGAATATCTTTTGAAATAAAATATTTTTTTTCTTTCTGGGCTCGCTTTATCATTGAATTTTAAAATCACATTATCCGCTGCAGAATTAAACGGTAATTAAATTAAATAATGCATAATAATTACCGGACGAGAGTCGAGGGCCCCACAATTAAGGAGATAATTAACTATTTATTATGTTAAACCCACCCCAAACCCCACACTTTCACAAGCCACTTCATATTTTTGGAAACCAAAACTCTTCCCCCACCACCAACAAAACACGGCACACACAATTAAATTGAGGGAAAAACATCAAAGGTTTGCAAGGAAATTCAAGCCATCGTCTCTTCGTCGCCGTTCTTCAATCGCGAACGGTTTCTCATGCGTAAAATAAGCAAAGGCACGCATAATCCTATCCTTCAAACATCATCACACAATAATATGTTTATATGCATGCTTTGTACAAATATTAAGTGACATGATAATCATATTTTTGTTTTTACATAAGCATAGATGTTGACAGCGTGGTTATAATCAAAAAAAAATTTTGTCTTTGTATTGCTAGGGTCTGCCATGATTTAGGTAATGTTAAAGCATGGTTTTTATACGATTTATAAGGATTCTAGGAACACACCGATCACTGCAACAAGTAGAAACAGAAGCTAGAACCATCGGGTGGCTGGTGTGTCATAAGGCTCACGGCTTTTTGAGTTGGGTGGCTGGGCTAGGGTCGAAGTGGGGCCAGGGCTTGGCTAGGGTCGTGAGGGGTACGGGAAGAGTCCTAGCCGAGACAAAAGGCTGGGAAGGAGTCCTAGCAAGCTAGGACTCCAACATGTGAAGCCCCATGAAAGCAGCACAGGTTTTGCAGATGGTGCAGGGAAGAGAGGGCTCGGCCTGAGGGCTATGGGCTGGGATAGGTCGAGCCATTAGGGTCCTAATATTGTGCTTGAGGGGCTGGTTCAAGTAGTGGCTCGGTGGTTGGGAACCTAGCTGCAAAAACGTGGAGTCCTATCCAAGGAGGAGTCTCGGCCAAGCTGCATGTATCTGGTGCGTGATTTCAGGGACTTGGGTTGGTCTGTGCTTGGTCTGGGCGTGGTCCAGGGAGGGTTAGTGTCGTGAGGGGTCGAGTGGTTAAGGCTTGGAGGTGTCCTAGTTGACAAGGGAAACTAATACACCATGGCTACATGCTCACGCACACACATTCATACAAGTTGGCTCATGTCCAGCAAGTTTTTGAGCGGGCCATGGGTGGTTTTACGGGCTGGGCTTGCTCAGTAGGGTCCATAGGTGGGTTGGCTTGGGTTTTGCTCAAGGTGGCTTGGGCGTGGCTCGTGTAAATTAGGAGATGGCTCGGTATGTTCGATAAGGTGTCAAAAACCAAAATTAAAAGGCAAAAATTGAATCCATGGGTCCACCGGTGTGGATCATGACTTGGAAGGGTAGAATAAATCATAAAAAGGTTATGTTAAAAATTCGGGATCAAAATAACGAGTTTTGGATTTAATCGGGATTTAATCGCCGCACGAAACGCTAATTAACGAGTTAATTGAAACGCCTAGTTTTAAGCTTTATAAAATTATGAAAAATTTTATTTAAGCTCAAAATAATTATTAAAAGCCTTAGTTTTTAATTTAGAAATTTTATATTAAGGTTTGGTTGAATTCTGGATTAAAACGCATTAATACGTTATATTTAAATATTAATTTAAAATTCGTCGAATTATGCTAAATAAAAATATGAAAAAATTAATGTAAACTTAAATAATTATTTGGGACATGTTAGGGTCAATGGAATCAAGAAAATGTCGAAAACATGAAATTTTACGTCTAGGGGTAAAACGGTATTTTTAAGCCTAAAAATTAGTAAACATCATGGCAGTGCTCTAAATGTTGTTTATATTCTAATATTATTATTTTCAATGATTATGGATGTTTATATGTTAATATTTCAATTTTAAATGTTTATGGCTTTTTAAGATGTTAATATGTTTAATATTTTATGATTTAATATGCTAAAACGTTTATTTTAAATGTTTATTTAAACGTTTATGATGTTAAAATGTTTATTTTAAAAATGTTCATGGATGTTTATGATTTTTAATATGTTAAGTTATGATTTTTAAATGTCTATGATTTTTATGATTTAAATATGGACATTTAAAAGACATGTTGCATGCTTGGTTTTAAAGAAAAATGATATTATATGCATGTTTTTATTAAGTGATGGAAATTCGACATGTTGAAGGACGTGAAGGGATTGTGACTAAATATGTAATATGTTGAAAATATCATGAGGGTTATGGTCCCATTGGGAGCCCGACGATCGTGTTTCCAACGAATACGAATACGAATACGTTGATATGTTGGCCATGGACTCAGTTGATCGGTGAGAGTGTTGCTGATGTCTTCGCCGCCCAGTACTTTGGTTTTATGTAAATGGATCCATCGCCCAAGACGATTAAGAATACGAGTCACAATCACGATCTGAATTCGACATACACGAATATGAACATGAATATTAATATGAAAATGAATACAAATATGAATATAATATGGATATGATATGAATATTTTTATGTCATATGTTTATGTTTTTGAAAATGTTTAAGTTTAAAGTTTTTGCATTATTAAGAAAATGATATTTTAAGTACAAGTATTTTTCACTGTTATATGTTAACTGTATTACGTATTACTTGTTATCAAGGATATGATGTGTTGAGTCTTTAGACTCACTATGTGTGTATGATGTAGGTGATATTAATAATAATGTTATTGGAGGTCTTGATGGATGACTTTGCTGGACTGTCGGTGCACATAACCCGAAGACCAGCACTTCTATTTTTCGCATTTAAGTTTTGATTTTAAGTTAAAGATTTTTACGACAATTTATTTAAGAGTGGTTTTTGAGAGGTTATAGTATGAGCTATACTTTTCAAATAATGTTTTTTGGTTAAATAAAATAGTTGGTTGTTTTACTTTTAAAATGGTTCCAAAATATTTTATGATTCGGCCGAATGCTATGTGAAGTTTTAAAAAGAAAAAAAAATTTCTAGTACTTTTTAAGAAAACGAATAAGCAAACATTTCACCCACCATAGGGATGCATAATCCCTCAGCATGTAAAGTCTACTACTAGAATTTTTTTTGTAAGATATTTTCGAAAATTAATCAAACACATGCATTTAAAAATAATCATTCAGCTACTGAATAAAAATACTGCAATTAAATAATTTGATCTCGTCAAATTACTAAACTATTGTTTTAAAAGAACTCAAATGTAACATTCAAAACCCTGCCAAACCATCAACATATAAAATGATGTAAAATGTATCAAATGAACAATGTTTCACTCCTTACTCATAAACAAATAGTGTGGAAAACGTAAGGTCCTCGGGTTAGCGTGCGCACTCTAAGTTCCGCCAACTCAGTCTTCAACGCCTCTAGTCTCCACATAAGCATACTCACCTGCATCATTCACACCTCGTGGATCTAAAGACTCAACACACCTAAACCGTGATAACAAGTACATATACATAACATGCAATAGTGAAAAGTTCTGTAATTAAAATACATCTCATGATCTTAAAATCATGAACTTAAACATAATATGTCAAAGAATAAACGTATCCATAACATATCTCGACATATCAACATATATGTCTTCATTTTTTTTATATTGAATTCAGATCATTATTTGTGACTTTCGTATCAGTTCTAGTAGATGGACCATCTACGTATAACCGCGGTACCAGGCGACGGGGACATCGGCGACTGTATTACCCAACCACTAAGCCTTGGACTTACATGTTTGTGTTTGTGTTCATGTTTTAGTTAGTCATAACCAGCTCTCGTCCTTCAAAACAGGTCATCGTATTCATCACTTATAAAAATCATGCATATACGTATATTTTCTTTAAACCAAGCATGCAACGTATTTTTTGTATTTTCATAAAAATTTATGTTCATAATAACATATATAATTTAAACACCCAAGTTTTGTGATCAGGGCACTGCCAGGACTGCTAGCACGACTCTGGTGCAAAATGACCATTTTGCCCCTAGAAAACCCTAATTGACTATTTTACCCCTGGACCTCAAAATTTCGACATGAAGCAAAAAAAACTCCTTAAAACACCTCAAAACATATTTAGAATCGTTTCTTAGACGTAAAATCAAGCCCGTTCAATATATTTTACGATTCGTTTTAAAACTTGGACCGGGGTCTCGGTTTTAACACGAATCAACAAGAAACTTAACCAAACTTTCCCGAATTTAAACCATGACCTCTTAACACCCTACCAGCCCCAAACAACACATTTTAGCCATTTGGATCCCCCTAAGCACAACTACAACTTGCTGTCCCCACAACCCTAACCCTAGTTTCACCTTTGAACCAAATCATCGACTCTACACCTAACCGACGTGGACCAGCCCTGAACCAACACTTCCTAGGACCAAGATCAACCCATGGACTCCAACCTGGACAATACCAACTCACGCCTACAGCCCATGCAACCAACCGTATGTGAATCACTTGAAAGAAAGCCAAACACTACCCAACTCGACCCTTGCGCCTTGATCTACTCCTAGGCTATGACCAGCTGTGATTGAACCATTCAATGCCACGAGTCAGACCCCCAAGGGTCTACACCATTGCTTGGTTCGACTCGCCTACAGCCGATCCCCTTCCCATAGCCCACCTAGATCCGATCGGCCCTCTCATCTTGACGTGATTCGATCTGAAGTTTACCACACCAAATCATCTCTTCCACACCAAATCCTAGCAGCTTCCTTCGGACAAGACCAAAAAACATCATTGTATATGAAGTAGGATGAAGGATATTGCATGAAAATTCATTCCCCATGCATATAACATAATAAATTTGTTGATGCAGATGTATAAACGCACAAGTAAACATATTTTGATGTGAATGATGAGAAAAATGAGATTTAGGGCATGCCTTTCCGTATTTACGCTCCAAAAGATTGAGATAATCGCGTAGAACGTGCACCGAAGGGACGAGGAAGAATTCTTTTGAAAGATCTTGAGAAAAAATAGGGAGGGTGGCTACTGAACTTTTAAAATTTTGAAACTTCGAATCTAGCTTATACTAGAATAGAACTAATCTGATCCAACTTCGAGCCTTCACATTTTCTTTATATTCGACCAAATCCTTTTCGTTTACACCCCTAACTTAAAAGCCCTTCAAATAAAAAAAATTGGTCTCTTTCATATTTTCGTAGTTAACTTGACCAATATATACTCTTGGTACCGTTTACTTTCATCTCTTTATGAAAAATAACTCTTATTATTTTGATACTATAGCTTTTAACTTTTAAGAGTTTGCTTATGATTTATCGACTCGCGTCGAGATTTGATGATTTCGCACCTAAATAGAAACGGAAGGGTCAAATTTTTATTTTTGACATTTGAAACTTTCCTTGAGTGTCGTTTATTACTCAAATATCCATAGGGTGTTTAGATTGTATACATGTGCATATATTACGCTGTACTTCAAACCAATCCAGGATTAGCTGAGATGACTCTTGTTTTATCTACCTTCAAACGGATCTTCGTCTTTTGATTGTCAAATTGGGTTCACGGGTTCACAATCAGAGACAATACTCCTTGTCTGGATTGCAATAGAAATCGGAAACAATTTTTCATTGAGACTGAAATATTCAAATTTCCAAGATCAAGAGTCGGAGCAACGACGGTGTTGATGGAAGAATCACAGTCAAAAATTTTGGTGAACTTTTCCAAGGTGGCCGGTTGCTTAGAAAGAGAGGAGTGATTTTTGGTTAATTTTGTTGTTTGCAAAAACTCTCTTATTTCATATGACTCGCAATGAAATATTTATAGAGGTTAATTATTGATCTCATCAAGAGTCTCTCTACAATCAGAATTCATATATATATATATATATATATTAATAATAATAATAATAATAATAATAATAATAATAATAATAATAATTCATTTTATTTAATTATCTTGTTAGTTAATTAATTCTATACCTCTCTAGAATATTTTTTGAGAATTTTTACCTATCAGTAGTCATCACTACTAGTACTAAAATTTAATTACGAAATTTCATATTCATTAAATAAATAATTCTAAACTCGTTATAACCTCGATCGACGATCTGACAGCTCCAATGTATCAATGATACAAGTTTTGTATATATAATGCAAATTGAAAATTTCGAAGATAAAAATTTTCACTTGCCATATTTGGTAGCTATCAGTTTTGTGAAATCTTTCACAAAATAAACAGTTCCACTCTTCTCTCTCAACTAGCTGTTAAGATAACTTTCATTTCTTTCATCTTATGAAATCAACTTATAAACTCCTTTAAAAACATTATGTTTGAACTCCATCAAGTTTAGTAGCCAAATTCAACTCCTTAAACTTTGACTTTATCCTACGGAAACACAAAATTTGATACGTGTATGACCCTTAATTGTTTAGGGATACAGCTAGTCGTGGGGTTAACATCTCCATGTGCTTCAGAATACCATTTATTTTTATTCGGACTTACACTAATTAAGACTCATTTTTTTCATCAACCCCTTGATAAAAAATGTCAAAACTCATTTCTGATTGTAACCATCAGATCATAGTAAGAGGATTTAGTAGCCTCGCCTCATGATCTCTTAGGTATCATTGATAGTACTTGCAAGAACCTCAAGTTATTGTTAATGTATAGCACGCTCTATTCAACTCATATATCATGATTGAATATGAAAATATTGGTATATCGAGAGTGGCATATGAATTTGATAATGATGTGATGCATATTTGAGTAGTAATAGTGACATGGTATGTGCTACTAGAAAAATACCTTTTCCTAAAGCATATTTCTTGCCCTTGCCAAAGATTCCTTGCTATATAAACTCATCGGATCACATAAGATATCTTCACCTGTAGGAAAAATGGTGAATATCTGACTACAATGTATTTTTTGGAATTTATAAGTTTCAAAATTTGACAAACTGACCAATAATCGTTCAGAAGACCTGAATCAATAACTGAACTGAAAGAACGTAACCGAACTGAAGGAAACTTATCAAACATAATGGACCAAGTAGAACTGAAGTAAATTAAACTAAACATCTCAAAGGAATTAATAAAGTCTCGAACTGATGAATCAAAGATTGAGAAACTGATAGATACCAGATCTGAAGAGAAGTCTGAATGTGTTATTCGCACAATTGGTACATCATAACTGAAGTGTTCAAACTGAAATGACATCAGTTAGAACTGATTTTTAATATAGACCAGCTAAACTGATCAGTCGACTAGTTTGACTCCTCATCAGTTACTCATGTCATCAATTTCAATTTGAATTTCAACAGACAATCTAAAAGTTCGTACCAAAGCAGAACAGATGAAGCATAACAGTCTGATACATCATACCTATGTTTGAAAAATTCATCTGTATGGACTAAAAGAAGATCCAACAGATATTATTCATTAAACGCATTTAATGTGACCGTTGGAATCGAAGATTATATATAGCTGATGAGTTCAGTTGAGAAAAATGTTAATGATTACGAATAAAAATATCAATGAGAAAAATCATTTAGTTGAGATTCACCTTCAACTCCATTCAGTTTACAAATCGCAAACTTTAGCTCACACTTCATTGATTCATTTGTAGTATTTATGCTACTTATTTTAGTTATTCAGTTATCTATTGAGAAGTTTTGTAAGAAAGGCTAAGAATTTCAGTTTGACATTGTTCAAGTTCAACTGAAATGGATTATTACAGATTCATTGTAACTGTTCAAAGTCTTTTACAGAATTCCTATCCTTGAGATAAAAGGGGTGACGTAGGAGCAATTGAAGTTTCTGAACATCCATAAAAATCCTCGTTTTCATATTTTTGTTCATTCAATTATCACGATACCCTATCCAAATTATTCAATATATCTTTTAGTTTTATCATTAGTTAACTGATTGTTATAGACATACAAGCTTTGAGGATTAGTTCCTTAAAGAACTGATTCATGTTTGAAAAAGATTTCAAAAAGGCGAAGTGTTCATTCAACCCTCATTCTAAACACTTCACCCTGTTTAATCGATCCTTACAAGTTGAATCAGAGCGGTTAAATCTTGTTTCGAATACTTCCAAACACTTACATCAATGTATTCATTCAATGAAATTCCTAAGTTTTCCATAGAAAAATTTGATGACTGGAAAATTAGAATGTAGGCTCATCTAGCTGCACAAAATGATGATATGTGGTACGTCAGTTAGACGTACCAATAAAAATAATGAAGGTGAAAACTGTAGTTGTTCTAATTGATGGAGCACCTCATCGCATTGAGAAGTCACCCGATGAGTGGAGAACTGAAGATAAAAAGAAGAAAATCTGAATAATGTTGCCAAAGATATTCTCTACAAGATGCTGGACAAGAACACCTTGAGCAAGATCAAATTGTGCAAAACTACAAAAGAAATTTAACTGAAACTGATCTAGCTATGTGAAGGAAATGAGAAAACCAAGGAGAACAAAATTTCATTTGCCGTGCAAAAATTCGATAACATCAAACTGAAAGCTGGCGAGCCAATGAACGAGTGAGCAGCATTGTGGATGAACTGAATGCACTAGAAAATATGTATTCAAACAAAGAAGTTGTTTTAAAGATGATGCGTGTCCTTCCCGAGGAGTGGGGTTTTAAAACCATGTCCATCCGAGAATCAAAAGATCTTAAAAAGGTGTAACTGCATGATCTGTTTGCATACCTGAAAGCATATGAATTTGAAATGTAAACAAGATAGGGTAAACCATCAGTCCCACAAGTCACAACTGCCCTCAGCGCTCTGACACTGGAGCCATTAGTTCCAGTTGAGAAGAGAGTTGAACAACTGAGCAATGACATGATGTCATTGTGCGTAAATTAATTTTGAAGATTCATGAGAAATAATCAAAGATCATTCCAAAGGAATTATCACATGAATGAATCAAAAGAAGAACTGAACACGTCCTACAACTGGGGCAAAGCAGTTCAATTCATAGCTTGCTTTCCCAAGACAAATAAGGATAGCAGAAGATCAATTGAGAAGGGAAAGAAGACCTTTGAGCACAAGAAAACATCTAAAGATGACAAGAAATCATCCCGGAAGAAGCACGAAGCCCTAGTAGCTGAAGAAAGCAAATCAAAACAAGAAAAAACTAAGAGCTCAATCAGCTTTAGTGATGAAGAAGTGGTAAAAGGCCTCATGGATGATGATTCTGAATTGGAATCTAGCAGCGAGCATGTATTTGATTTTATTTCTACTTATTTTACAAGTGGAGAACTTATTTCTACCCTGCATGACATGGTAAAATGAGTACCTTATTCTTGCTCTCTCCTTTGAAGAAGCTAATGCTAAGCCAACTGATCCTACAAACGATAAACTGAATCAGATTGTGGACAATCAGTTTAAATGTCTAATATGAAAAAGGTGATTGCTAAGCTGACACCGAAAAAAGATGAGAATAAATCCTTGATTCACCAGTTGAAGTCCGAAAACTCGAGACTAACGGCTATGATTCAAGTATGGAATAAGTCATCAGTCGCACTGATTGAAATGCAAGGTTTACAGAAATCAGTTGGGAAAAAAGCTAGTTTAGGCTTTAATAGTCAAGATGAACTTTCAACAAACAGTACTAAGCCAGAACTGAATACATGCAAAGGGAAGTACATTCACTTTGTTAAGTCAGTTATGGTGCATGAACAACCAGAGCCCAGTAAGTTGGTTGAACAGCCGATTGAAAATATGAACAAGGCTAAAAGTTATGAGATTGGATAAAACCCAAAGAGTTCAACTGATTCACGCAGTTGGTCACCTAAGTGGTCCAGTTATCACAAACAAAACTCTGTAAATGGCTTTTATAGTCATTATCATAATTTCAAGCTTGTTCAAAAAAGATATCGGTTGAACAACAAGGCGAACTGGTCTAAAACACATATTACATCATCTGCACACGACACAACTGACACACACAAACTAGTAAATCTATTTGGAACACAGTGACTGCAAAGTCAATTCAAATTATCCAAGTTTGGGTTTCTAAAGGACTAATCAGTACAGAACCCAAATAGATTTAGGTTCCAAATTTATTTATTATTTGTGATTGTAGATAAAAGGAAAACTGACCATAGACTCAGTCTGGTACATGGGAAGTGGATGTTCGATACACATGACTGGAGACGCAAAATTAATATCACAACTGGTCAAATACTCAGGCCCCAAAATCAATTTTTGAAATGCCTTTCAGGACCCAAATACTCAGTTACCCAAAATCAATGGGTAAGGTTAAGCTTATCCATGGTAAAATTATTATTGATGATTCCTTACTTATTAACAATTTGAAATATATCTTGATTAGCGTGATCATAATCATTCAGTAGGATTTAGTAAACATACTTGTATTGTTAAGAGCACAACTGGTGACATAATTATGACATGCAATAGATAAGGTAACACATTGAGTGAGTTGGAGTAATCAACCCTGCTTTGTAGCTTCAAATTAATCTAAGATGTGGTTATGACATAAAAGGTTGAACGACCTGAACTTGAAATCATTGCACAACTAAATAACCACGATCTGGTAACTGTTCTGCCAAAAATTCAGTTTTCAGAAGATAAAATTTTCTCAGCTTGTCAGTTAGAGAAGCAAGTTATATTATCTTTCAAAAACAAAGGAAGTAAATCTTCAACCCGATGCTTAGAACTGATGCATATGTACTTATTTGGTCCAATACAAGTAATAAGCTTAAGGGGAATAAAATACACAATAGAGATTGTTGATGACTTCTCAAGATTTACTTGGGTATTTTTTCTTAAATCCAAATATCAAATTGCTTCACAACTGATAAAATTCTTCAGAAGACTTTTAAGTGTTAATATCAGTTGGGATTAACAGAATAAGATCTGAACAGGGAACTGAATTTGCAATCCAACTTTATCTTAGTTTCTTGAAAATTTGGGAATCAGACATTAGTTCTCAGCTGCAAGAACACCACAACAGAATGGTGTAGCTAAATGTTGCAATCAGACTCTTAAGGAGCTGATTCTGGTATTTCTCAAAAGTTTTGGACAAAAACAGTTAACACAGCTTTTTATAATTACAACAGATCGATGATTAATAAGAATCATTTGAAAATACCATATGAGATCTAGCATGGAAAGAAAAATGTGGTTTCTTACTTCAAAATATTTGGGTGTAAATGCTTTACTCCCAATAATGCTAAAAACCATTTAATTACCTTTGATATTAAAATATACAATGGATTATTCTAGGTTATTAACAAGTTAGTAAGGCTTATAGAACATTTAATAATCGTACTCTTAATGTTGAAGCATCAATACATGTTTTTTATGAAACTGTACTAACTGATAAGCCAACTAATCCAGTTAAGCTAACCAATCTCTTAATAGATACCAGTTTGGAGGATGACAGTGAAGATGAAGTTCATGCTGTCAGAAATTTCCTTCAAACACCAGAACCCGAAGAGGTAGATCAACCAATTGGACATGATGCAACTCCTGTTGACCAGTTTGTTGAACATAAAGATGATATTCAAACCCAAACTGAAGTCATTCCAACTGATGCAGAAGAAATTGGTCGGTTACAAACTGAACCACTTGCACAAAAGAAGTTTGACAGATCCAACATACAGGTGGAGCAAAATCATCCTCATGATTTGGTAATAGGTAGCTCATCTGATCGGTAAAAACTAGAAAACAAATGCTTAATTTAGTTATGCACTCTGCTTTTATTTCTCAATTAGAACCAAAGAAAAATGATCAACATCTAACTGATCACACTTGTGTAATTGCTATGCAAGAAGAGCTAAATCAACTTTGTGACGAACCGCGTCTTAATTAACTAATACTTTAATATTTGCAGAAAAATTTAAAATTTTCTTATTAAATAATTTATTAATAGTATGACTCTTGAAATAAAATAACGGTCATCACTCATTGATAAACCTTAAATAATGAATAGTACATAATAAAGATCCATGAAACTTCTTGTACCTAATATATTATAAGCATAAATATTTATAACGTGACTTTTCTACATAACCAATTTCTTAAAAATCATAAAATCATATTAACATACTCGTCATAATAATCGTGATCATAAATCATTTTGCGTAGAGTTTTGTTCACTGCAAGTAGCCCATAACATAATTCGTTTGATCAAACTAAACCACATTACTGGGCCAGAAAGGATCACAACAACTCATGAACTGGATGTACGCTCTCTAACATAACATGATCCTGCAAAGGGGGTGGAGAGGTCCTAGGATATGTTCTCTGGCTTCAAAACCCGTAACATAATTTGGCCACAAGACAAATCGCATAGCTCAAAAATAATTATTTTGCACGGGATAAATATTTATGAACATCGTGGACTTCGTTGGAACGTCCTGGACATCTTGCCAAAACCTCAAAATTTAACTAACCAAGCTTAGCCCCAAGATGCACTCGGACACGTACGATTCCTGAATTAAATAAAATAGCTTACGATCTAACGAATGATTCGGGAATCGAACCATGCTTAGCCAACATCCTAATCTATTATCAAGGAGCCTAAACCATCCCAAAATTATGATCGAACCACCTTAAAAATCATGCATAACAACCCCTTGAAAACATACTGCCCAAGGAAGCACCATGACCAATAAAAGGTTATTACGACTCCAAGCCTAAACCACTCGAACAAAGCCCGAATTTAACGTCCAAAAATCAATCTATGTAAACCACATATATGAAAATGAATTAAATTAAATAAATATTTTATTTAATTAATTTTAAATGCTAACTTGATGCATATTATATGATTAATGATATAAATACATGATTATATGATATGATTTCATGAAATTGTAGACTTTTCCCAAATATTCGATAATAGGATTGGATAGGAGACCGAGGACGACAGAGATAAAAATAAATATTTTTCATTAAATATTATAAAGGCTTATTAATATGATAAAAAAAAGATAGTGCTCAAATTATTTTACGAGACGAGCTCGATTTTACCCGAGAATTCGATTTTGGGCAAACAAGTGACTTTTAAAATATCAAATGCATTATTTTGGAAAACTAAATTTTATAAACATTTATTTATCAATTAATTAAGGGCAATTGGGCCCAATTTAACTAAATTGAGTAGGCCAAATTTTCCCTACACTTGAAGGCCCAAAACTTAAGTCCATTAACATGCAAACTAAAATCTATAAAGATACAAACCTAGGTTTCTTTTGAAGCTAAAACCAGACAAAAATTTTAAACACAACGCACGCAAATTTTCAAAAACATAAGGGAGAAAAAGCTAGGGTTCTTAGTCGGCCTTTCTTCCCTTCTCGTTCCCCTCACCGATGATCGTGTATTCTAGCGTTTTAAAACATAAAGGCATGTTTTCTAAACCCTTTGACGCATCATTCAAACTATTATATGCATGTTTTATGTATTTTTGCATGAAAAATATTGGTGGTCGAATTGCTTATCGTTTTGACGATTATTGATAAAGTTTTGAAAGTTTTACGCAAATACGAACGTGTTATGATTTCCAATGAGTACGCTGCAAATAAAAGGTGTTTTAGGGTTTTCGAAGGGTACCCAAGTGAATAATACCCGTGGCTCGGTGCATGGCTAAGAGTGGCTCAGCCAGGGCTTGGCTAGGGGCTGGGTTGGACATGGTCAAGGGTTCGGAAGAGTCCTAGCATGGCTAGGACTCGTGTGCAACGGCTAGGTAAGAGTCCACACGAACTAGGACTTTTCCCATTCACGTATTGTAGATGCTACAAAAAGGGGCTAATGGCTCGGTTGGGGGCTGTCTAGGGTTGGTCAGTTGGGTCCAGGAGAGTTCTAGTTGGGTTCCTGGGCATCAGGGTTCATGGTGGCTCAGCTTGAGGGAGGGCCGCGATGTTGGAAGAACATGTGAATAGGTGCGCGCTTTTGGTCAAGAGCTTGGGCTGGTCTAGGCTAAGTCGGTTAGAGTCTAGGAGGGTCTGGTAGAGGTCTGCTCAGGTGATGGCTCAACGTGGCTCGAGTGTGGCTCAAGAAAAACGTAAGACGGCTCGAGGGAATGGGGTAGGGTTCGAATTATTGCTAGAAAAAAAAAGAAAAGGGTCGAACCGTGGTCCTAAGGGGTGGAGAAATGTTTCACGAGGGTATTTTAGGTATAAAAGTCAATGTCTAAAATTTGGAAATAAAATATAAAGTTTGAATTAATTCCAGAATAAAATGCTTCACGAATTAGTAATTAAAGAATTAAATTGAAATCCTCGAATTTACGTCAAATAAAAATATATAAATTTAATTAAAGCTTAAATAATTATTTGGTATGGTCTAGAATCAATAAAAGTAAGAAAAATTCAAAAACGAGAAATTTTACTTACAAAGGGCAAAATGATCATTTTACACCTGGGTAGTACGAAAAGTCTTGGCAGCGTTCCAAAGGATCATAACGCCTGATAAATGATATAAAATGATTATTTTGATGAAAATATGATATTTTATGATTTATGGTAAAACTGTGCAATTTTTACAGTTAAAATACAATTTTTGGAAAGTTGTGATATTTTATGCTTTAAAAAGGAAAAAAATGAAAAATAATTTAAGAGATGTGAATTGACTATGACAAATAATATAGAGGATATGTGGGAATCCGTTTTAAGAAGGAACAGTGAACTTAGAATTTTATGGGAGTGTCGTGAGGGAGAATGTCCCAAAGGGAACCCTTTTACGGTACAAGGCCCCAGAGGGAGCCCAACGATCGTATTTCCATGGCGGTGCCTAGTGCTCGTCACTCAAAATGCTAGTCACTTTCAAGGATCAAACTTCACTCAAAATGATAAATGATGCAAAGCTTTACGATTATATGATTTTACAATTTATGATTTATTTATGCTTAAAATTATTTTAAATAAAAGTATGATTTTAATGCATGTGCATGTATATGTATTATTTTTCTACTCATGTTTAGAATGTGCTGAGTCATGAGACTGGCTGGTTTGAATGCTGGAGGTGATGATGATCTTTAGGGAGGCGCTAAATCTTGAGTGGATCGAGTACAACAGTACACTCCCGAAGAAAATTTATTTCTGCACTAGATTGATAGGCAAAGTTTAAAGGATTTTTGTTAAGGATTGTATTAGAGATTTTATACTTTATGTTGAAGTTATTTTTGATCATGTTAAAGGTAGAAGTTAAATTTTTGTAATTGACGCTTATAGGGATTGATGCACTTGATATTTAAATGTTAAATTATTGTGATTTATGGGAATGTTGAGTTATTTTTATGTGTTTATTTTCGAATTCAAAAAAAATTAGTAGGGTTTCAAAGTTAAAAAGTAAGGTCGTTTCAGTTGGTATCAGAGCGAAGGATCCCCAAAGGGTTGTGTATTGTCACTCCTAGAAGCTTAAAGAAGTCACGCCTCAAGTATGTGAGTTTTTACTACTTTATATTTTATATGCTAAACTTCTTAAATGCTTTCACGATGCATGATATAGAGGATATATGCATGTTATTTTAAAATGATAAGTGTATGTTGGTCACGTGGTTGGCACAAATTGTACAGATATTGCTCCTAGGCATGTTCTACGTAGGGATAATAGGGATAGACAGGAGGAGGAGATTCCACAACCTCTCTCTAGTTAGGATGCTAGTGCTTGTATACTAGCGGATATGGCTCGTTTACTAGAGCAGCACGTGGGAAATGGTCCGAAAGGACGACCAGAATCTATCTATGAGCAATTTAGGAGGATGAACCCTGAGGATTTTCGTGGCACTATTGATCCATTCATTGCTGAGGGATGGATTTGATCATTGGAGGTTATTTTTTGCTATATGGATATGGCGAACGCTGACCGGGTTCGTTGTAAAATCTATTTGCTGAAGGGCGACGCTTCCTTATGGTGGGAGGGAGCAGAGCGAGAAGTTAATCGAGTGACATTGACCTGGAAGGGTTTCAACAGGGTGTTCTACGATAAATATTTCACATCTAATGTTTTTGTAGGATTAAAAGAGAGGTTATGAGTCTCCGTCAAGGGGATTTATCTGTGAATGAGTTTGTGCAGAAGTTTGATAGGGGCTTTAATTTTGTACCCTAAATTGCAAACGATGCGGCAGAAAAATTACAACACTTTCTTTATAGATTGAGGCCGACGATCCGTCGCGATGTGATGCTTACTGAGCCTGCTGATTATACTACTGTTGTTGCCAAAGCGTTTAGAGCCGAGCAGTCACTCAAGGTTATTGATTGGGAGATGCGATGAAAATGGAATCTTGCCCAGAAAGGTAATCATCAATCGAGTCAGCAGAGTAAAAAACCATTCACGAGAACACCTAAGCGACCGGGACAGACAAAACCCAAAGGACAACCACCTAAAGAAATTTCCCGAAGACAGCCGAGAATCCACAGTGCAAGGTGTGCAATCTTTACCATTATGTCAAGTGCATACGGGGCACTTACAAGTGCTTCAAGTGTGTAGAGATGGGACACAAAGCTGGGGATTTCCCGAAGCTCAAGCAACCCACGACTGCAAGGGCATATGTGATGCATGCTGAGCAAGGAGCCAGACACTGCGCTTATTACATGACAAATATTGCTAGCGGGCATAGCTACTTATGCTCTATTAGACTCCGAAGCTACACATTCTTTCATATCTGAATCTTTTTTGAAGAAATTGGGAATCTTACCGGTAGATGTGGAGTTAGGATTCAGAGTTACAGTACCTTCTGGCGAGCATATGGTCTCTAGTAGCATGGTTAAGTTTGTGGAATTTAAATTGCAAAATACTATTATACAAGCTGACCTTATTGTGCTACCGATGTCCGAGTTTGACATTATTTTGGGCATGGATTGGCTCACACTGAATGGATCTATTACTGACTTTTGATGGAAGACAATATCTATTAGACCGCGTAGTCGGAAAGCGTTTATCTTTGAGGCTTAACTAAACAAATCTAACACCGCATATTGTTTTCTTCATGCGTGTGAAGAAGCTTATTCAAAAGGGTTGCCAAGGTTTTCTTGTTAGTATTATATCTGCATCGGACAATGACATTTAATCTATCGAGGATGTGGAGGTAGTCAAGGACTTTCCGGATGTGTTCCCTGACGATGTTTCTGGTATTCCACCCGAAAGAGAAGTAGAATTTGCGATTGAGTTGATGCTTGGTACAGTGCCTATCTCTAAGGCACCCTATCGCTTAGCAGCCGCTGAAATGAAAGAATTAAAAGATCAAATTCAAGAGGAGTTAGACAAGGGATTTATTTGCCCTAGTTTCTCTCCATGGGGCACGACAGTGTTATTTGTTAAGAAAAAATATGGGACCATGAGAATGTGCATCGACTACAGAGAACTGAATAGAGTGACAGTGAAGAATAAGTATCAATTACCTCGAATCAAAGACTTATTTGATCAATTGCAAGGAGACTCGGTATTTTCAAAGATAGATCTTAGGTCTAGATATCACCAATTGAGGGTTAAGGAGACAGATGTATATAAGACGGAGTTCAGAATGCGTTATGGACATTATTAGTTTTTAGTGATGTCATTTGGATTGACTAATGCTCTAGTGATTTTCAGGGATCTCATAAATCGCGTATTTCATCAATATCTTGACCAGTTCATTATTTTTTTCATCGAAGATATCTTGATCTATTCCAAGAGTCATGAGGAGCATGATCAACACTTGAGGACGACCTTGCAAGTTTTACGAGAGCGGAGATTATATGCAAAATTCAGCAAGTGTGAGTTTTTTTTAGAGAGGGTAGCATTCTTAGGCCACATTGTGTCAAAAGAAGGAGTAGAAGTCAACCCATCTAAGGTCGAGTCAGTCAAGCAGTGGCCAGAGCCTAAAAGTGTAACGGAAATACGTAGTTTCTTGGGTTTAGCCTGTTATTTTCGTAAATTCATCAAAGGTTTCTCGTCCATTGCAGTACCATTGACATCTTTTATGAAGAAGAATGCGAAATTTATATGGGGATCGGAATGTCAAAAGATTTTTTATCAGTTAAAGTAAGTACTCACTACCACGCCAGTACTAGCGATGCCGATAGAACAAGGGAAATATGTGTTGTACACCGACGCTTTGAAGATATGTTTTAGAATTTTTAGTACTGATAGACTCTTGCTTTGCAATGAAAATTCAATGTATCTTCCAAATTCATTTTAGGTAGAGAAACATAAGGTGCATAATTTTGAAAATTTTGTTGATTTTGGAAATGTGGTTGTGAAAATTGTGCAGCATTATCATTCCTCAAACCATAATTTGGATGATTTAGGCAACCTGGATTGTAACTTTGAGAAAATGGTTCAAAATTTGGCAGTTTGAAATTGTTCAAAACATTGTCTTGTTCATTAAGACATTCTTTAAAAGAGTACAAAGTGGGACAATCTTTTGTATAATGATCACTTGTATCATAGATGTGACACACAATTTCTTTAACATATTTTATTTGACCATTCTATTTCAATTTAAGTGCCTCAACTTTTCTTGCCAAAGAGGTAAATTAGGCTTGAAGATCATGTTCATCCTTGAGGGTGTACATACCTCCACCAGATGTGGGAGATTGAATCTTGTTGATGGTTCGATTGTACATATAGTGTCCCAATTTTGAGAATTTTCAGCAAATGAATCGAGATGCTCAATTGCCTCGTTTGGATCTTTATCTTCAAATGTTCCATTACACATAAATTAAACCATTTGCCTGTCTTTAGGTGTTACACCATCATAAAATTGAAAAACAACTCTCCGAATTTCAAAACCATGATGTAGACAAAGATTAAGTAATTCTTTATATCTATCCTAACACTGATAAAAAGTTTCTCCTTGTTTTTGAGTGAAAGTGATCATTTGATTTTTGAAAGAATTTGTTCTATGAGATGGAAAAAAGTTTTTCAAAAAATTGGTTGCATTTCATCCTAAGTTCCAATGGATCCCGATCTAAGATTTTGTAGCCAAATTTTAGCTTTATCTTTTATAGAAAATGGAAAAAACTTAAGTCGAATGGTGTTCATGCTATAATTTAGATCATTATATGTGTTGCACATTTCTTCAAACTCTCGTAAATTCATATATTGATTTTCAGAATCTAAGCC
This sequence comes from Primulina tabacum, assembly GCF_025594145.1. Taxonomy (NCBI): domain Eukaryota; kingdom Viridiplantae; phylum Streptophyta; class Magnoliopsida; order Lamiales; family Gesneriaceae; genus Primulina; species Primulina tabacum. The sequence goes on along the minus strand of NC_134551.1, from coordinate 36,800,183 downwards.
ATGAAGGTTGGGTAAAAGTTGGATAATATCAGGCTTAAAATTGAATGAGATGCATCCGGGGAAAAAACTATACATGAAGGTGAACTAGTGCATGTAGGATTCATGTGATCTCTAAGTGTTCTTCATCTATCATGATCATGTTGAGATTGAATTTCATTTTCATTTTCTTGGACGTGTTCTTCCGCCATGTTTTGTCAAAATAAAAGGTTATTTCGAATGAGTCGACCACTAAGTGTACGTGACTAAGTGCTCATGCAAATGCAAAAAAGAAGAAGAAAAACACACAAAATCAATAAAAATTCAAAGAAAGAAAAATAAACCATAAAAAAAATTAAATAGACATGAAATTAAATTATAAGGTGCATAATTTTGAAAATTTTGTTGATTTTGGAAATGTGGTTGTGAAAATTGTACAGCATTATCATTTCTCAAACTAAAATTTGGATGATTTCACCAACCTAGATTGTAACTTTGAGAAAATGGTTCAAAATTTGGCATTTTGAAATTGTTCAAAACATTGGCTTGTTCATGGAGATATTCTTTAAAAGAGGACAAGGTGGGACAATCTTTTGTAGGATGATCACTTGTATCACATATGTGACACACAATTTCTTGAATAGATTTTAATTGACCATTTTTTTTTTTAATTCAAGCGCCTCAAATTTTCTTGCCAAAGAGGTAAATCTGGCTTGAAGATCATGTTCATCCTTGAGGATGTACATACCCCCACCAGATGTTAGAGATTGAATCTTGTTTGATGGTTCGATTGTACCTATAGTGTCTCAATTTTGAGCATTTTCATCTAATGAATCGAGATACTCAATTGCCTCAGTTTGGATCTTTATCTTCAAATGTTCCATTACACATAAATTTAACAATTTGCATATCTTTAGGTGTTAAGCTTTTTTAAAATTGAAAAACAACTCTCCAAATTTCAAAACTATGATGTGGACAAAGATTAAGTAATTCTTTATATCTATCCCAACACTGATAAAACGTTTCTCTTTGTTTTTGAGTGAAAGTGATGATTTTCCTTTTGAAAAAATTTGTTCTATGAGATGAAAAAACATTTTTCAAAAATTTTGTTGCAATTCATCCCAAGTTTGAATGGATCCCGATATAAGATTTTGTAGCCAAGTTTTAGCTTTATCTTTTAAACTAAAAGGAAAAAAATTAAGTTGAATGGTGTTCATGCTACAATTTAGATCATTATATGTGTTGCACACTTCTTCAAACTCTCGTAAATGCATGTATTGATTTTCAGAATCTAAGCCATGAAAGTTGGGTAAAATTTGGATAATACCAGCCTTAAAATTGAATGAGATGCATCAGAGGTAAAAACTAGACATGAAGGTTAACTAGTGCGTGTAGGATTCATGTGATCTCTAAGTGTTCTTCGTCTATCATGATCATGTTGAGATTGAATTTCATCTTCATTTTCTTGGATGGGTTCTTCCCCCATGTTTTGTGAAAATAAAGGGTTATTTCGAATTAGTCGACCACTAAGTGTACGTGACCAAGTGCTAAATGCAAATGCAAAAGAAAAAGAAGAAAAACACAAAAAATCAATAAAAATTCAAAGAAAGAAAAATAAACTATAAACAAAATTAAATAGACTTGAAATTAAATTATACTTCTACGGCAACGGCACCAAAAACTTGATACGACTTTGATTGTTGCACTCCCAAGATCATATTGTCCACAAGTAGTATAATTCGGTGAGTCCGAATATCGTATCCACAGGGAAACTAAGGTAATTACAAGTCCACTACACTGTCTTTTGTTTTGTTTTTTTTTCTTTTAGTTGTTTGAATCTTTAATTGATAATTTTTAATTGTTCAAATTTTAATTCAAGTAGTTGAGATTAGATGATTCACTCTTTGGTATTTTAATAAAGTTAACATTAATGATCATTATTGAAATCCACTTAATAAAATGGTTCCAAAGTATTAAATAATCGTATCTATATTATGTTATATATTGTTACCTTATAAGTATATATAATATATACCAAAACTTATAAATGTTGTCAAGTATATATTTATTGTGCTATATATTTTTTTGTAAACACTAAATCAAGGTTCCCACTTTAAATTGTTGGTAAAGCAAACATACATTTAAATGGTACCAAGAAATTAATATTATGATATATTCATATATACTAAATCAAGGCATCCACTTTAAACAGTTGTTAATACCAAACCGACATTTAAATGGTTCCAAGAATTTAGTGTAATATATAACAACAATAAATCAAAACTCTCACTTATAAGTATGGCATAATAATGTTTAAATAAATAAATATAACATAAACAAAAAATAATTATTAGATAATATAAAACATATATTATTACCTTTTAAAAACCTTATTATTATACCAAGAGTTTCACCTTTTCATCTCAAATTTGGGAAGTTAGCTACTCATTATTCAAAGTGTAAACCTCTGAATATGAAATTAACATGCTAAATATATTTAAATGAAGAAATAAAAGAAAAACAAGGAGATAAATTTTATGAACTCAAAATTTTGTTCATAAAATGAGGGATATCTCAATCCATTACAATGCACCCATATTTATAGCTTATTTTGTACATATAAGTCTTCATTTGTGTTCCAAAAAAATATGTCATCATACACATCTTTTTTGAAAATCTTTCCATCGGAGTTTGCTTTTCTGTATAAAACAAAACATGTAGATAATTGAGTTGATTGAATTGTGGTTTTTTTTTTTATTTTTACCATTTGACCAAGTAATTTGAGAGATATGGTCTAAATGCTAGAGCATGGTAAAACTAGCACCCTTTTGACAACTTTATTTGTTGCTTAATTTGATCACAATTGTGAGAAGGTTTTATCTAATGCTTGTCACCAATATTGTAGATATAAAAATTAACTTTCTTTAAGTCCCATCTTAATCTCATTTGCAAATCCAAGGTTAACCTGTAAAAATAGTAAAAAACTTATAATAACACAACAACTTATATTATATACAATTTATTACAAAAAATATAATATTTAAACATTTAATAAAACATAAACTATAAATTTATATTATAAAATAATTAATTAATGTACATTTTTTTATGTTTATCATATCGATAGAGAGAGCAGTCTCTGCAAACAACGTTGCTGATCCACTATTTAAGCCTTTGCCTGAACCATTATCTTAGAAGCATCATGAAAAAATGGGTCCAAGATCTATGGTTAGTTGGCCATAGGGCAGGTGGAAGATTGTTAAAGTAGATGCCCAGCAAACTAACTTGTGGATTGAGCTTTTATTGACTCAATTGTAAAACAATCATTATTTTAATAATATTTTATGATATTATTCAATTATGGCATTATGCTTTATCCGTATACTCATGCAAGCTGCATAGATAAAGTCATTGAAATTCAACATGGTCACTGAATTGCCGACATCCCTTTGGGGATTTGGGCTTGAAACAACAGTAAAGTTGTTGAACCAAGTCCATACAAAGGCAATAGACAAAATTCCATATGATATATGGATGGGAAAGCCACCCAAATATTTTAACTTAAGAATATTGGGATGTCCTATTTACGTGAAGCAGACAGTGGAAGACAAATTGGACAGTAGAGCTGATTTGTGCTACTTTGTGGGATATCCAAAGAACTCTGTTGGATATTACTTCTATGATCGCAATGAAACAAATGTGTTTGTTTCAAGGAATTTCACCTTCTTAGAGAATAAATTTCTATTGGATAGAATAGTTGGGATGATAGAACTCGATGAGATTCAGGAACCACCCACTAAAAAAAATAGTAGAATCCACACGCCAGCAACCAATCGAAGAAACACAAGATAATTCATATGCACTGAGTGTTGCAAGCAGATAACAGTCGATTCCCGGTCCACTGCATTAGGAAGGCCGTGAATGAAATTTTTAAGTACGTGGATAATTAAAATTAGAAGGCTATACCGATTCTAGCTTCCAATCAGATGTGTACGATTTGAAATAAACCACTGGATTTGTATTCAAGCACAATGGTGGTGTTGACTCTTGGAAGAGTTCCAGGCAAGACACCATAGTCAATTAAACCACTTAGACCGAATATATAGTTGTATCGGCTACAACAAAGTAGGGTGTTTGGATGAGGAATTTCGTTCAAGATTTGGGTGTCATTCATCAAACAGTCGATCTAGTCCCGTTCTACATTGACAATACCGGTGCCGTTTCGCAAGCAAAGGAACCAAGGTCTCATCAGCGATCAAAACATATGCCAAGGAAGTTCCATATAATTCGAGAAATCGTGGGAAGATAAGTCATATCGATAGAGAGAGTCATCTCTGCAGACAACGTTGCTGATCCACTGATTAAGCCTCTCCATGGACCATTATTTTAGAAGCAAATTGAAACAATGTGTCTAAGATCTATGGGTAGTTGGCTATAGGAAAAGTGGAAGATTGTTAGAGTAGGTGCCCAACAAGCTAACTTGTGGATTGAGATTTTATTGACTCTAATATTAAACAATCATTATTTTAATAAAATTTTACGATATTATTCAGCTATGGCATTATTCTTTATCAGTATACTCATGCAAGCTGCATAGATTAAGTCCTTGAATATTCAACATGGTTCAATCTATGATAAGATTCACTAAATTGCCGACATCCCTTTGGGGATTTGTGCTTGAAACAATAGTAAAGTTGTTGAACAAGTTCGTACAATGGCAATGGAAAAACTTCATATGATATATGGATGGGAAAGCCACCCAAATATTTGAACTTAAGAATATTGGGATGTCCTATTTACGTGAAGTAGACAGTGGAAGACAAATTGGACAGTAGAGCTAATTTGTTCTACTTTGCGAGATATCCAAAGAACTCTGTTGGATATTACTTCTATGATCTCAATGAAACAAAGGCGTTTGTTTCAAGTAAGGTCACCTTCTTAGAGAAGGAATTTCTATCGGATAGAATAGTTGGGAAGATAGAACTCGATGAGATTCAGGAACCACCCACTATAAAAATAGTAGAACCCACACGCCAGCAACCAATCGAAGAAACACAAGATATTGCATATGCACTGAGTGTTGGAAGAATATATCAGTCGAATCCCGATCCATTGCATTGGAAGGCCGTGAATGAAATTTTTAAGTACTTGAGAAAAACTAAGAACTTGTTCTTGGTTTATGGGAGTGGAGAATTAAAATTGGAAGGCTATACTGATTCTAGCTTCTATCAGATGTGGACGATTCGAAATAAACTTCTGGATTTTCATTCAAGCACAATGGTGGTGTTGTCTCTTGGAAGAATTCCAAGCCAGACATCATAGTGCATTCAACCACTGAGGCCGAATATAAAGCTGTATCGGCTACAGCAAAGTAGGGTGTTTGGATGATGAATTTCATTCAAGAGTTGGGTGTCATTCATCAAACAATCGATCTAGTCCCGGTCTACTGTGAAAAAGAAATTGTGGGAAGATGAGTTATATCGATAGAGAGAGTCGTCTCAGCGGACAAAGTTGCTGATCCACTTATTAATCCTCTACCCAAACCATTGTTTTAGAAGCATCATGAAACAATGGGTCTAAGATCTATGGGTAGTTGGCTATAGGGCAAGTGGAAGATTGTTAGAGTAGGTGCCCAGCAAGCTAACTTGTAGATTGGGCTTTTATTGACTCTACTGTAAAACGATCATTATTTTAATAATATTTTGTGATATTATTCAATTATGGCATTATGATTTATCTGTAAACTCATGCAAGCTGCGTAGATAAAGTATTTGAATATACAATAAGAACCATGAGGTCTGCCTCGCAACTTAAAATCTTGAAACTCATTAGGAAGTGTACTGTATATTATAAACATTTTCTTAATCGAATCAGCATCCTGAAATAAGGATAAAGGTCGCTTGAGCTTGAAACAGACATTTGTAATGTCAACGTCATATTTCATTGGCAATGGCTGTTAGAGTAGGTGCTCGTCGAGCCAAGTGTTGGCTGAGGGTTCACATTAAAACTCTATGCATAAACAATCTTTATTTTAATAATATTTGAAATTTTTGTTTTGCCACATCTTTATCTGTATACCCATGCTAATTTCATAGATAAAGTCCTTGAATATACAAATAGTAGAAAGAATATGAGATGTCTATATGATGAGTATCATAAGAATATTGTATATTCTAAACAGTTCCTAGTCAATTCATCCGTCGGTAAGAAGAATAAAGGCCGCTCGAGTTTTAGACTGGTATCTGCGATGTGAGTACCATGTTTCATTGGTGGGGGACATTATGATGTCCGAGCATGCAGATAGGTGCTCATTGTAGAGTGCACTGAACAATCCTCTATAAAGGACTTTTCAAGTGGTTCTTACTTATCAAGTGGAAACATCCAAGTTTAGGATTGTACACCATTAGTCATTATTACTCGGGACAACATTGAGACTATATATGCTAGCATTGCACTTTGACTTATTTACCGACTCATATGGTGTCATCAGGTGACAAGGTTGGGTGTTTTGTCGAAACATATATAATTCTATGAATTGTAGTGATGGATTCACCGCTTACCTTCGGGTATGGATATCATATGTGTTCTCATGTGTTTGTAGTTTGAAATCTCTAATCAAAGTATTGGTGGTAATTAAGAAAGATGTTTATTATATTACACCATCGATGCAACTACGACATGACACATAGTATCGATTCTTTGACAACTCTCGATATACCAATAGTTGTCGAATCAGACGATATATATGAGATGAAGGGACCGTATTGTACGATAACCATAATGAAATGGTTTTTGCAGGAACTATAATTTGATATCTAGGAAATCATGTACGTGATGATGTTAGGCGTTTAACATGATTGGTTGGGTACTATCAGACTTGAGTTCTGACGTTATTATTATCAAGGAGTTAATAAATAAGAATGGAGCAACTGGGGTATGCTCATATAAGGACATGTTTAGTCCTGAATCACATTGAGATGTGAACCCACTGCTAGTTGTATTAATGAACCGTTGAGAGCCACACAATTAATAGCTTTCTAGATCTCGTTGAGAAGAAATTAGTTCAATATGTTGAACGGCTTATAAAGGAGTTTATAAGCACAAGGAAAATTAGAAGTATGACTTCAATATGGGGAATGTAACTTTTAATTTGTAGAAGTGTTCCTAAATTAAAAGTTTGCCAAATAAATAATGTATTTGAAAATTATGTTTTTCATAAACATTGTTATGGAAGAAATTAAATTGATTCAAGTGTTGAATTAATTAAACACCAGTGTACCTCGTAGAGTCCAAATAATTAAATTAATTCAAGTGTTGAATTAATTAGATAACGTTGGGTCTTTTAGAACCCAATTGGAAATAATAATTCAACTAGTGGGCTTGAGTAAATTCAAATAAGATTTAATTAATCTCAAATGTATCTGAGATATTTAAATAAAATTCCATGGGCTTTGTAAATGTTACAAGCCCAAATAAATAACATTCTAGCGAGGTGAAAGGTCGGAAGTTAAATTTTGAATAAAGGCAAGCATGTCTTTGAAACACAAATCCACTTTTTCAAGAACCAATAATATACTTCCCTTCTTCTCTCCTCCCTTCACTTGGCCAAAATCTCCTCCCCATTTTCATAAAAATATTTCCTTCTTCATTTGATGAAAGGATACCAAACTTCTCAAAGAAAAATACCTCGCATTTCCTAGTGCAATTGTAAGGTGGTTCTAGCTAGTTGGTAGTGGGCTTGATTTTTGAGCAAGGAGTGCTCATTGGAAGCTTGTAGAGTTGTCTACTCATTGAAGAGCTAAGTTGTTTAACAACTTTGTTGGAGCATCATCAATCCTTGTGATTGATAGGTAAAACACTAAAACTCCCTACGTATGTTTGTGTTTGTTGTTTTCTTATTTGCTACACATCTAGTGGGGTGCTCGGTTTTGTTACTTGAAAATATGATTTTGAAACTTCCGTTGCGTATCCGGGCACTGTAACCGATCCATTTTCAAGTGGTATCATGAGCTAAGATTACTATATTGTGTAGCAAATACATGATAATGTATTGAGAACTATTTCTAACCGCATGAGATAATTCGATACAACAAATCGAGGCCATTTTTGGGGATGTTATTTTTTGGGGGGGAGGAGGGGGCATTTTGCTACCCGAGGTGCTGCCCGAAACGTCCCCTACTTTTAATAAAATAAATAAATTTGTGTGTGTTGGCAGGAATTCGGCGATAGAGCTCCACAACGATGATGACGACTAGGGTTTCCAAATGTGTTTAGGAATATCAAAGTGTCATGACCCTTTAGTTGTTGGGCCATTAAATGGTTGACATATTTTGTGAAATTTAAATGGGCCAAATATTATTGGTGAAAAATGTCTTTTTTGGCCCTTAAATTTAAATCTACAAAAATTTTATATATTTTGTCATAAAATAAAGAGTTGAAGTTGGACTTTAATTATTTATAGTAAATGGTGATTTACAATAAATTCGGTTATAAATAAATCAATTAGAAAGTGAACAAAGAAGTTTGTTTACTTTGTTATTTAATTTAAAATCGTGGCGGTTAGTGATTGGATCAAGATATATAATATTGAATCATTTGATTATTGTGAAAAATTATTTGATGGTGTATGATATGTGATTTTATGCATGAAGGATGATCAAAAGCCCAAGCTCAATTTGCTAGGTGTATGCTAGGATATTTTGTGTTTAATGATTGTAATAACTATAAATTTATAAGTGGGCTTGGTCTATATCTCGTTCCCACCCCATGAGATGTATCCCTATTTTAATGCCCGAGATTTTTATTCGGTTAATCTGCGATTATTGATTATGAATTGATGTGATTATAGACGGAAAAGATCAGACCGGGGAAGATAAAAGAAGATATGTTATGTGCGAGGACTGAACCCCTCGCGCATATGCGCGACCAAGCATGGCGCATATGCGCGAGGCAGGCAGAGAACATCGCGCATATGCGCGACAGGATGCGCGCATATGCACGAGCATGGTAAAGAACCTCGCGCATATGCGCGAGACGAGGACGCGCATATGCGCGAGCAGTTGAAATGAAGAATGCCGAGACCAGAAGGTCTCGCGCATATGCGTCGAGGGAGGTCGCGCATATGCGCGAGACGTGCTGAACAAAGGATGAGCCATTTGTCCTTGGGCATGCATGATATGTATATAATAATCTTCATTCTTCTTCAAAATGATATTCAGAAGAAAAGTGAGAGCTTTGGAGAGAAAGTTCAAGTTTCTTCCGATACTAGAATTCTGAATTATATAAGATCTGTCTGTCCAAATTTCAATCCGACTTCAATACTGTGTTTCTATCGACAAGAGCTCAGAAGGACGTAATTTTTCTTATGTTTCGATATGATTTGAAAATATGGTATTGAAGAAATCATGATATGATTGATATTATCTGCTCCTGAGATTGCTGTAATTGTATAATTGAAACCAGATCGAAGAACGGATACCGTATGAAATTGTTATAATTTTCAGACTAGATTTGATTGAGATTATACAGATTTGGTATCAGATTGTGTTTGTTGATTGATTTTGAGTTGAGATTTGTATATGTTGATATTTGTATTGCTGGTATATCGAGATTGTGCCGTTATGTCGTTCAAATAGAATAAGATTGAGTTCTGATCATATCCTGTATTGATTGGGTTGTATATTAATATTGTACTCCTCAATATTGTCATTGTCAGATTGAGTATTGACAGCTTCAATTCAAGACTTCGACTTCGTTAGATCGACAAGAGAAAGGTATAAATCAATGTTGAACCGGGAAGATACGACTCGAGTTAGATCCGACTTGAGTTTCCCAAAACCACATACTTTATTTTATTGCATTGATGTTTGCAATTCATGATATTGATATGCTGAGTCTATTGATTTATAGCAAAGCATGAGTTAGAGTCTTGGGCTGATGTGCCTAGTCTTTGGCAGAACCGCCAAGTCACTGGACTTTTGGTGTATTGATGGGCTTAGGAGCAGATCGGCTCTTAATACAGAATGCCAAATTCTGGGAATAAGAACGTACGACCATCTAGCTGGGAGAGTAGGTGGGGAGACTGTTGCGGTCTTATTCAACCGAGATCACTAGATTAAAGAAGAGTCGAGTATGAGATTATGAGTCAAGAGTTTGATTTACAGTTTTCTATTGATTCATGTCTTTCATATTATGATACATGTTATTGATATTTATTTCATGCTTTTATATCTGTTTATATGATTGCATGTATACGTTGTTTATACTGGGAATATTTTTCTCACCGGAGTTATCCGGCTGTTGTTGTGTTTGTATGTGTGCATGACAACAGGTGGGACAGGATCAGGGTCAAGAAGAGGATGAGAGATCAAGATTAGCGTGGAGATCCGGACTTAGAAGTAGAATTGGATTTCAACACTTGATCTATAGTGGTTGAACCTTAGTTTGAGATAAATGTATTTTGTACAAGACTTGTACTTTACTTTTGATATTTATATCAGATTGATTATCATATGTTGCGCACTCAGGTATTTAAAAAAAAAAAAATTTTATGCCCAGATTAATTAATTGATTCTAATGATGTTTAAGAAGACGAATTAGGTTCGGGTCCCCACAGCAGGTGGTATCAGAGTAGTAGGTCCCTTAGACTTAGATAGAAGCTAGTGAGCGGGGTAGATTGAGTTTTATTTCCTGCTTTTGCTATGCTATCATGTCTTATTGCTTTTAATACATGTTTACCTGATTATCTGATTTGATTGAAACATGTATGACTTGAGAATGAATCAAAACTGATTCTGGATCAGCAGTAAGATGATTAGAGGAGGATTGAAACAGAATTGTTGTATTTGGTTACTAATCCTTTTGATAATCAGATATGCCTCCTTGAAGAATCCCAGAACAGGGTAGTACCTCGACTAATCCAATGGATGTTACAGCAACTCCTATGGAAACACTGCTGAAGAGATTTCAGTCGTTTAAACTGCCGACTTTGAAGGGCACAGAGAATTCTGTTGAGTGTGAGAGTTGGCTTGATGATATAGAGATGTTATTTGATTCATTGGATTATTCAGATGAACGAAGGGTCAGACTGATTGGGCACCAGTTGCATGATGTTGCAAAGAATTGGTGGCTTACGACCAAGAGGGCTTTGGAACAACATGGTACAACTATTACTTGGAAAATATTTAAGACTGAATTTTATCAAAGATTTTTCCCAGTATCGTACAGGAAAGACAAGGGAGCAGAGTTTGCCAATCTGAGGCAGGGTCAGTTGAACATTGAAGAGTATGTGGCCAAGTTCTCTACCTTGCTACGATTTGCTCCGCATGTTGCTGAGAATGATAAAGCTGTTGCTGATCACTTTATCAACGGGCTGAATCCCGAGATCTTTACACTGGTAAATACCGGGCGATCAAATAATTTTTCTGACGCCCTGAACAGAGAAAAAGGAGCTGAAGCTGGCTTGATTAGGCAGAAAAGAGCATCGTATATTGCCCCAGCACCGAAACTGCAACAACCTTCAGTCCCATTCCAACAACCCCCTCCCAGATTTGAGAGTGGCAATAGTAGCAGTGGAAAGAAAGATTTCTTGAAAACCAGAGGAAGGCAGTTCAAGAAGTCAGGGAGCAGTTCATCTAGCTCCAGTGGTTCTAGACAGAGTTATATCGGAGCTTATTGCAGAACATGTGGTGGGAGACATCCACAGAGCAATGCCAAGGAGTATCTGGTATTTGCAACATCTGCAGACAGCAGGGACATTTTGCTAGAGTATGTCCACAGAGAGGTTCCCAGAGATCCCAGGGAGCAGAATCATCTGGATCAGTGGCTCAGACTGATAGATGATCATCTATTGTTCACTCTTTCCAGCCACCGAATACTACTCAGTCACAGCAGAGGCCAGGAGGAAGCCAGACTGTTAGCCTGCCTCCGAGACAGCAGGCCAGAGTGTTTGCATTGACTGAAGAACAGGCACATGAAGCACCTGATGATGTTGTTGCAGGTAATTGTTCTCTTTGTGGCTATCCTGCTTACGTATTGATTTATACGGGTGCATCCCATACATTTATTTCTGAACGATTTGCATTGATTCATGCATTGTCTGTTGAGTCATTACCTGCTGTAGTATTTGTCTCTTCACCTTGGGGAGAGGTCTTATATCAGTGAATTTAGTGAAACACTATATGCTATAGTATGACGGGCATGAGATTGAGTTAGATTGTATTGTACTTGGGTTGTCTGATTTTGACTGCATTATTGGTATCGATATGCTGACCGTAGACTGTTTCCAGAAAATTGTAAGATTCAGACCTGATAATGCTGAAGAATGGAAATTTTACAGTAAGGGTTCTAGATCGAGAGGGTTTCCTTGTGTATTCGGTAGACGTCCTGAAATCGAGCCCATCATTGGCAGATTTGCCAGTGGTATGTGAGTTTGCTGATGTATTCCCAGATGAGATTCCGGGTTTGCCTCCAGTTCGAGAGATAGACTTCAACATTGAATTTGTACCAGGTACAGTTCCGAATTCTAGGGCTCCGTACAGAATAGCACCGATTGAACTGAAAGAATTGAAAGATCAGTTAGAAGATTTACTGGCCAAGGATTACATCAGACCGAGTGTTTCTCCTTGGGTGCTCCAGTACTGTTTGTGAGAAAGAAAGATGGTTCTATGAGACTCTGTATTCACTACCGGCAACTGAACAAGGCTACGGTAAAGAACAAATACCCTTTGCCTCGTATCGATGATTTATTTGATCAGTTGCAGGATTCTTCTGTTTATTCCAAGATTGGTCTGAGATCTGGATATCATAAGCTGAGAGTCAGAGATTTAGATATATCGAAGACAACTTTCAGAACCAGGTATGGCCATTATGAGTTTATAATCATGCTGTTTGGTTTGACGAATGATCCAGCTGTATTCATTGGTTTGATGAACCGCATATTACAGAAATATCTTGATGATTTTATGATTATTTTTATTGATTATATTCTGATTTATTCGAAGAATATGACGGATCATGCTGAACATTTGAGAATTGTATTGAGAACTGAGAAATTATATGCCAAACTGTCGAAATGTGAATTCTGGTTGAAACAAGTTGTATTTCTGGGACATATTATATCTGGAGATGAGATATCTGTCGATCCTAGCAAAGTTGAGGTCGTGATTAACTGGCCTAGACCGACATCAGTGCCGGAGATACGCAATTTTATGAGTTTAGCAGGATATTATTGACGATTTATTAAAGATTTTTCGAGCATTGCTAAGCCAATTACTCAGTTGACTCAGAAGAATGCTCTGTTTGTTTGGTCAGAAGAATGTGAATCCAGCTTTCTAGAGTTGAAGAAGAGATTGACAAGTGCTCCGGTGTTGACTATTCCGTTAGGTACTGGTGATTTTTTTGTTTATTGTGATGCTTCTTACAGAGGATTGGGTTGTGTTTTGATGCAGCGAGGACATGTTATTGCCTATGCCTCGAGACAATTGAGGACACATGAGACTCGCTACCCGTTTCATGATCTTGAATTGGCGGCCATCGTATTTGCATTGAAGATTTGGCGACATTATCTATATGGTGAGAAGTTTGAGATTTATTCTGATCACAAGAGTTTGAAATATCTGTTTTCACATTCAGAATTGAATATAAGGCAACGAAGATGGCTTGATTTATTGAAAGATTTTGATTGTGAAATCAAATACTATCCGGGAAAGTCGAATGCAGCAGCTGATGCACTGAGTCGAAAGGTATGTTCTTTATCCTTATCGACAATCGGTGTTTCAAATTTGATTGAAGATTGCCGTTTCTCTGGATTAGCATTTGAAACAGATTGTAGACCATTGAGATTATATACTATTCAAGTCGAACCAGAACTGATTTTGAGAATCAAAGAAGCGTAGAGAGTTGATCAAAATGTTCAGAATTCGATTTCGATGGTTAGAGCAAGGCATCAATAAGAGTATCAGGTATGCAATGATGTACTGTATGTGAATAATCGTCTTGTTGTGCCAGATGTTTTAGATTTGAAACGACATATATTGTCAGAAGCGCACAGTTGTCGATTCAGTATTCATCCTGGTGGCAGAAAGATGTATAATGATTTCAGAAGACAGTTTTGGTGGAAACAGATGAAAGTAGATATTGCAGAGTTTGTATCAAAATGTCTGAATTGCCAACAGGTGAAAGCAGAAAGAAAGAAACCAGGAGGTCTGTTGCATAGCTTGTCTATTCCTGAATGGAAATTGGATCACATTTCTATGGATTTTGTGACGAAGCTACCGCGATCCTCCCGAGGTTGTGATGCAATTTGGGTTGTGATTGACAGATTAACCAAATCCGCATGTTTTATTCTGTACAAGATAACGTACAGACATGACCAGATGGCAGAGATTTATGACAGAAAAGTGGTCAGACTGCATGGAGTGCCGAAGTCGATTGTTACAGACCGTGACCCTCGGTTTACTTCACACTTCTGGCATAGTTTGCAGCAAGCTCTAGGTACGAAGTTACACTTGAGTAACGCATATCATCCACAGACAGACGGACAGTCAGAGCGGACTATCCAGACATTGGAACATATGCTGAGAGCTGTAGTGCTAGATTTTGGCACTAATTGGCAAGATTCTTTGCCTCTTTGTGATTTTTCGTACAACAACAGCTGTCAGACGAGTATAGAGATGGCTCCATTTGAAGTGTTGTACGGCAAGAAGTGCAGATCTCCTCTTTATTGGGTTGATATTTATGAGGTACCTGAGATTGGGCCTTATATGATTCGAGAAATGACTGAGAAAGTGAAGCTGATTCGACAGAGAATGAGAACAGCTCAAGACAGACAGGCCAAATATGCCAATGTTCATCGTCGACCTTTAGTATTTGAGGCAGGAGACAGAGTATTTCTGAAGATTTCTCCTTTCAGAGGTGTTGTCAGATTTGGCAAGAAAGGAAAGTTGTCTCCACGATATATTGGGCCATATGAGATTCTCGAGAAGATAAGAGATCGTGCCTATCGACTCGCCTTACCGCCTTCTCTATCTGGAATACATGATATTTTTCATGTATCTTTTTTGCGGAAATATCTTCCTGATGCATCTCATATTCTTCAGCCAGACGAGGCCGAACTTGATGAAAATCTGAGTTATTTTGAAAAGCCGATCCAGATTCTTGATCGTAAAGAAAAGCAACTCAGAACGAAGACTATTCCGCTTGTGAAAGTTCAGTGGAATCGTCATGGCATTGAAGAAGATACTTGCGAGACAGAATCAGACATGAGACAGAAATTCCCAGGGTTATTTCACTAATGTGAGTTTCCTATTTAGCTTCTGTTATACATTTCTTATTGCTATTGGATTTGATTGCCCGCGATTTCAGGGACGAAATCAGATCTTAGAGGGGGAGAAATGTAATGCCCAAGATTTTATTCGGTTAATCTGCGATTATTGATTATGAATTGATGTGATTATAGATAGAAAGGATCAGACCGGGAAAGATAAAAAAAGACATGTTATGTTCGAGGACTGAACCCCTCGCGCATATACGCGACCAAGCAAGGCGCATATGCGCGAGGTAGGCAGAGAACCTCGCGCATATGTGCGACAGGATGCGCGCATATGCGCGAGCATGGCAGAGAACCTCGCGCTTATGCGCGAGCAGTTGAAATGAAGAATGCCGAGACCAGTAGGTCTCGCGCATATGCGCCGAGGGAGGTCGCGCATATGCGCGAGACGTGCTGAACAAAGGATGAGCCATTTGTCCTTGGGCATGCATGATATATATATATATATATATATATATATATATAACAATCTCCATTCTTCTTCAAAATGATATTCAGAAGAAAACCGAGGGCTTTGGAAAGAAAGTTCAAGTTTCTTCCGGTACTAGAATTCTTAATTATATAAGATCCGTCCGTCCAAATTTCAATCCGACTTCAGTACTGTCTTTCTATAGAAAAAAGCTTCAGAAGGACGTAAGTTTTCTTATGTTTCGATATGATTTGAAAATATGGTATTGAAGAAATCATGAT
This sequence comes from Primulina tabacum, assembly GCF_025594145.1. NCBI lineage: Eukaryota > Viridiplantae > Streptophyta > Magnoliopsida > Lamiales > Gesneriaceae > Primulina > Primulina tabacum. The sequence goes on along the minus strand of NC_134551.1, from coordinate 36,784,189 downwards.
ATGATTGATATTATCTGTTCCTGCGATTGCTGTAATTTTATAATCGAAACCAGATCGAAGAACGAATATCGTATGAAATTGTTATGATTTTCTGACTTGATTTGATTGAGATTATAAGATTTGTTATCAGATTGTTTTTGTTGATTGGTTATGATTTGAGATTGGTATCTGTTGATATTTGTATTGCTGGGTATATCTAGATTTGCCGTTATGCCATTGAAACAGAATTAGATTTAGTTCTGATTATATCCAGTATTGATTGGGTTGTATATTGATATTGTACTCCTCAATATTGTCATTTCCAGATTAAGTATTGACAGCTTGAATTCAAGACTTCGACTTCGTCAGATCGACAAGAGAAAGGTATAAATCAATGTTGAACCGGGAAGATACGACTCGAGTTAGATCTGACTTGAGTTTCCCAAAATCACATACTTTATTTTATTGCATTGATGTTTGCAATTCATGAGATTGATATGCTGAGTCTATTGATTTATAGAAAAGTATGAGTTAGAGTCTTGGACAGAATGTGGCTAGTCTTTGGCAGAACCGCCAAGTCACTGGACTTTTGGTGTATTGATGGGCTTAGGAGCAGATCGGCTCTTAATGCAGAAATTCGATACAGAATGCCAAAGTCTGGCAATAAGAACGTACGACTATCTAGATGCCAATAAGAACGTATGACTATCTTATTCAAACGGGATCCCTAGATTAGAGAAGAGTCGAGTCTGAGATTATGAGTCAAGAGTTTGATTTACAGTTTTATATCAATTCATGTCTTTCATATTATGATACCTGTTATTGATATCTGTTTAATGCTTTTATATCTGTTTATATGATTGCATGTATACGTTGTTTATACTGGGAATATTTTTCTCACCGGAGTTATCCGGCTGTTGTTGTGTTTGTATGTGTGCATGACAACAGGTGGGACATGATCAGGGTCAAGAAGAGGATGAGAGATCAAGATTAGCGTGGAGATCCGGACTTAGAAGTAGAATTGGCTTTCAACACTTGATGTATAGTGGTTGAACCTTAGTTTGAGATAAATGTATTTTGTACAAGTATAAAGGCCTCATTAATTTCGTGTTTGAAAATTTGCAAAAAAATTTAAAATTTTCTTTTTAAATAAATAAATGCCTCATTAAATAATTAAAATGTCTCATTCATAGTTCAACTGATAGATAAAGTTTAATATTCAAAATAGCAGCGAAAATAAATATTTGTTTGCAAAATAACAATTTAAAATAATCCAACAAAGGTAAAATGTTTGAGCATAAAATATCAAATGCTGAAATGAGGTCCTCGGGTTCCACTACTGCTGACCCAAGATGGCTCACTGGTCCCCGCCCTCGATCCCGACCTCATCAGTACCTACAACAATCAAGTCTAGTGAGTCTAACGACTCAGCATGCATATATCGTAAATAAAAAATAATAATAATAAACTCGCATGCAAAGTGAAAATATCGTGTCATGAGTTATTATAATACTAGCATAACTGAACTGAAAATCGCATCATGAATAATTATAAATACGTGCATAACTGAACTGAAAGTCATAAGTGAAATGTTTGCTCCGTAGAGCCCGGTCATAAAATAGCATGTAATGATTTTCTGTTGAGATTATGTTCTACGCAAGTGGCCCCCTGAACTGAACTGAACCGGTAAGTGACCATCGGGTGATGTAATAATCGTCTGATCAGAATAATGCCACAGTATACTGGGTGGAACTGAACTGAACTGAACCGGTAAGTGACCACCGGGTGAAGTAATTATCCCATGATAGTGAAGTGGCCACAAGCAATATCGCATAAATCTCAAAAATGAATATTTTTTATTTTTATGCACGTAATATAATTAAATGGCATAATTAAATATCCTGTATTATTTTACCACATGGGTTGGATCGTTCCCAGGCTCGCTGCGACCCAAATCTAACATGAAAAATATGCAAATGGTTTAACTTGACCAAACTTTGTAATTGACTCAAAAAAAAAAAAAAACGAGACAATTACGCCCAATGACTTAGTATTTAATCATGACTCCGTGCCAACCCGAACCAACACCGAACCATCATTTAGTCATGATTAAAATACTCTTAAAATGATGAAATGATGCTCCTAAAATTTCAGTATTTCATATTTTTGTGAATGGAGACCAAAATCATGAAATGCTCTTTCGAGAGTCACTTTGGCACATTGCACCGTAAATTCTCGTATGACCTCTAAACTTAACCGAATCACAAACGGCCAAAAACACAGCCTTCCTAACTTGATGAGGTACTGTACAGTCCAAGTCCATAGGCTAAAAGCCAACCGAGAACTCGAAACTCACCTCTGAACCGCAGCACACTTGCTGTCAAAATTTACAGCATCAGTGTTAGCGTTCCATTGCGTCATTTGCGAGGCTAATGGCCATTGGGGCTTGAACCACCAACCAGAACCTCTTACCAACATCCTAAGGAATGGTTTGAACTATGGCTAAGGGCCCTAGGCCGGCCACAATCCAAACCACACCATGAATCACCCGAAAAATCCCACCCGAGAGGCACCCTTGCGTGCGTGGGGTGTATTGCTTCCGTTGCTATCCGGTGTCATTCCAGTGGTCTTTTCATTGACCATGGCATTATCTAGACATCAAGAGGTATGGTATGAACCGTGGCTAAGGGCTAAAAAGCCAACCAAGATCTACACCACAATAAATACTCGAAAGTACACATGCAGGAAAAAAATGAAGGGCCGAAGGGGGCGTGTTTTGATTTAAAATAGATTCCATCGTGGACCAAGCCTCAAAAGGCCAACTTGGTCACGTCTCAGACATAATAAGGAGGTGTTATAACCATGGATATAGCCCCTAGGGCAGCCAAGATCAGAAACTTTCTCCCTTGACAGCAAACAAAAAAAATCGAGACTCATTGTGACAATATGGAGGAGTTGCTGTCGTTTCTAACTTTCCAGCGTGTATGGGGCTTGAACGAATGGACCAATATGATCCTAACATGTCCTAGTACATTTCTAGATGCAGCCTCTAGAGCCTGGACGTGAGCCAACCCCTGAACCATCAAAACCAAGCAGAAACGTGAAGTGCACAAGGGAGTCGAGAAAATTCTGTACATGCTTCAAAACTTGTTGTCATGCATTTCGGTTTTCATGGTTAAAATTCATTCACATAAGGTGTTAAAAATCCGTATATGACTTGATTGAGGAGCAAATAAAAACATATACATGCCTGGATTTTTGTTTTGAAGAAAACAAAAGACAAACAACGATGCGGCGCGGAGGAGACGGAGTGTTCTTCTTTTCTCACTTTCCTTCTTGTTTTACCTTGCTTGGGGACTCACGATTTATTGCTGAAATGTTCAGAGTTTTCGAGAATATGGGGTGAGGGAAATGTCTAGGAATAAATGGGAAGGTTATCAATTAAATGGGAGTTTAAATGGCAAGGTAAAATCTTTTCTATCCTAGTGTTTGTGAGATAAGAAAATTGCTATGATTTGATTTGATTTCATGGTGAGTGGCCGATTTCCTCATGTCAAATAAGGGTAGGAAAATTTCTTAATGATTAATTATTGAAGATTAAAGGTGAGGAGATTATCTCCCAAAAAAAGAATAAGGGATGATATCAAAAATGGTGAGTTGCCAAAATTAAATCTTTTAAATTGAAGTGGCCGATTTTTACTAGATAAATGGGGGTGAAATATTGCCAAATTATTAATTATTGTGGAATTAAAATTGTGGGAATTATTCTACCATGAAGGGATAAGGAAAGATATCAAAGTTTGTGAGTTATCAACTTATTTAAATCTTGTAGGGGAGGTGGTCGAATTCTTTGATTAGAATGGGGTGGAATATCTCCTAATTAATAGTTATTGAAGATTTAAAGTGGAAGGAATTATCTCCAAGAAATGGTTAAGGAAAGAATCAAGATAGAGAGTTGACAATATATTTTAAATCTCCTAATGGGGTGGCCGATTTTTATCATTTAAAAAGGAGGGAAATGTTGCTAAGATAATGTATTTTAAATCTTTAGAGTTTAATCCACTCATTAAATATTTTAATGAATTAATAAATTGAATATGGCATAACCTTATCTTGCATGCATGGCTAAATATTTGAATTACTTAAATAATTCCTTAAACACCCTTTTACATTAAATTAACTTATTATTTATCTTAAATAAATATTAGGAATGATTTTTTAATATTAAATTTTATCTCAAATTCCAACTCCAGTCCGACCTCACTCAATTAACTGAAAAGGTAACAATTAAACTACTGCAATAAAATAATTAAATTTAAAGAAAAGCATTTAAATTCTAATGCAATAAAATCATATCTAAATACTAGAATTATGCATGGCTTATAAGTAGTCTAATTTACGGGTTCTACAACCCTCCCCCCTTAAAAGAAATTTCGTCCTCGAAATTAAAACTCACCGAATAACTCGGGATACCGACTCCTCATCTCTGGCTCAGACTCCCACGTAGCTTCCTCCTCTGAATTGTTAAGCCATTTGACTTTCACTCGCTTAACCAGCTTGTTTCGAAGCTTCTTCTCTTGGCTGTCTAAGATCTGCACTGGTCTCTCTTCATAGGACAGGTTCGGAGCAAGCTGCAACGGCTCAAAATTCAAGACATGGGAAGGATTTGCCATATACTTCCTCAGTATAGAGACGTGGAACACATTGTGTACTCCGGCCAGATTCGGCGGAAGAGCCACACGATAAGCTAGCGTCCCAACTCTGTCGATGATCTCAAATGGTCCGATGAATCTCGGACTGAGCTTTCCTTTCTTCCCGAACCGCATGACACCTTTCATAGGTGCTATATTCACGAAAACATGGTCGCCAACGGCAAACTCTAGATCTCTCCTCCTATGATCCGCATAACTCTTCTGTCGACTCTGAGCAGTCCTCAATCTATCACGGATCTTGACTACTACATCGGCAGCCTGCTGAATAATCTTCGGACCCAACTCTGATCTTTCTCCTACTTCATCCCAATGAACAGGAGATCTACACTTACGACCATACAGTGCTTCATACGGTGCCATACCTATAGACGACTGGAAACTGTTGTTATAGTGAACTCTACCAATGGTAAGTTCGACTCCCAATTCCCTGAGAAATCAATGACACAAGCCCGAAGAAGAACTTCCAAGATCTGAATAACTCGCTCTGACTGCCCATCTGTCGGAGGGTGGAAAGCTGTGCTAAACAGCAACTTCGTACCCATCGTCGAATGCAAACTCTTCCAAAATGAGGAAGTGAATCTGGGGTCTCTGTCAGATACGATAGAAATTGGAATACCATGAAGTCGAACTATCTCTCGGATATACAGCTCTGCATACTGAATCATGGTGAAAGTCGTCTTAATGGGCAAGAAGTGCGCTGATTTGGTAAGACGATCAACAATCACCCAGATAGCATTTGACACTCTGACTGACTTCGGAAAACCGGTCACAAAATCTATGATAACATTCTCCTACTTCCACTCGGGAATGGGAAGAGGCTTGAGCAAACCTGCTGGTCTCTGATGCTCTGCCTTCACTAACTGACAAGTCAGACACTCGGATACAAAACGTCTAATATCATTCTTCATTCCTGGCCACCAATACAATAACTGCAGATCTTTGTACATCTTCGTACTCCCAGGGTGAATAGAGTACGGCGACATATGGGCCTCTGATAGAATATCTGCTCGGAGAGAATCATTGCTAGGAACCAACATCCTGTTTCTATATCTCACTATACCGTCGCTTACTGTATACAAGACTGTGGGGACCCGAACCTAATTCGTTTTCTTAATCATTATTAATAATCAATATAACAATTAAGAAATGTGGGACTAAATTTTTTTATTTTTAAAATATTAATGCGGAAACGTAATGTAATCTATTTAATATACATGTCAGTATAAAAGTACAAATGATGTACTACGAGTTTCTAACTCAACTAGGTTCAACATCTATACATCAAGTGCTGAATACTATTCTGCTTCTGGGCCCGGATCTCCACGCTAACTAACATCTCTCATCCTCTTCCTGATCCTGTCTCACCTGTTGTCATGCACACATACAAACAAAACAACAGCCGGATAACTCCGGTGAGAATTACATTCTTAGTATAAATCATGTATACATGCAATCATATAACATATATAAAAGCATGAAATAGATATTCGTAACATGTATCATAATCAGAACATGAATATATATCAAACTGAAATCATACTCTGAACATGTACCACAATAAGGAACATAAATCGGTATCGACATTGAATCACACTCTGTGACTCTCCGACTCAGACTCGACTCATCCTAATTTAGGGATCCCGATCTGAATAAGAACATACACCCACCTACACTCCCGATCGGGGTGGTGGCACGTTCTTATTCACGGACTTTGGCTCTTTACATATCGAACATTAGTAATAGAAGAAACTCTAATTCTATCCACTTCGATATAACCAAACGTCCGATGTCTTGGCGGTTCTGTCCAAGACTAGGCACATCCGCCCTGGCATATCTTGCCGAACCTCTGTGACAATGTGCAATGGCCCAGTGACGATTCTATCACTATTTGGTACCTCTGTCACGAGATCAATAGTCTACGACTAGGCGATCCGCCTATGACTCAAGACATAACTCAATAGATCAAAGATATCAATCATATCAATTGCAAATATTAGTGCAATAAAGTAAAGTATGTGATTTTGGGAAACTCAAGCCAAATCAACTCGAGTTGTGCAATCCCGCATCAACATCAATTTATACCTTTCTCTTCTCGGCCTGACGAAGTCGAATTCTCGAAGTCAAATCTGTCCATATCAATCTGAAATGACAATATCGCATAGGCACAATATTAATATGCAACTCAATTCGAAACCTGTTCTGATCAATACTCAATTCAAACAAAATCTGATCCATATCAACGATATCATGATACAATCTCAATCAATACGTAATTTGATCACAATTAATCTACTGATGTTTCGACGGCATAACAATACACTATTGATAGCCCTGTCAATCTCAACGTCACAGGGATAATATCATAACTCATAATCATCACAAATATGTTCCATAATCTCAAAATCCCTATAACTCAACTCAAGACATGCTGGAATTTGAAAAAAATTCGCATATCATATCTGTTCTTCGATCCGGTTACGAATATAGGTTCACAATATTCATAAGAACACATAATAGAAATCAAAATCTGATTTCTCCAACATTTCAACTTCAAATCCTGCTGAAAGGCAGTAATACTTACATCCTTTTGTAGCTTGTAACAAGAGGAACAAGAATATGAACTCGGATTAAAAATCGGATGGTTGGATTCTTGCTTGGATAAAATTCTTGTATATGCAACTTTAAAAATCTAAAGCTCTCGGTTCTTCCTCCTGAAATTCTGAATGAAGGAATGCATTACAACTCATATATATATCTTGCATGGTGAGGGGCAAATGGCTTATTCTTTGTTCAACACGTCGCACCGCGGGTGCGCTGAGCCTACTGTAATACTTCCACAATTCAGAAGGAACGACCGCGGGTGCGGTGCATTTTTGGCCGCGGGTGCGGTGACTCTACTGTACCAACACCGCGGGTGTGGTCACTTTTATGGCGCGGGTGCACTGACTCTACTGTACCACCTCCAAAATTTCAGAAGAACCACCGCGGGCGCGCAGGCTCTTTTACCGCGGGTGCGCTGGTCTTTCTACTCCAACACTATTCTTTGCAACTAAACTCAAATTGCAATGTCGCTTCTCAAGGTCTGTGCTTCCATTCCCTTATTCATAATACATAGTAACTCAAACGTATTACACTAAAATCTTGGGCGTTACATTTCTCCCCCTCATAGATATGAGTTTGTCCTCGAACTCGCATGCAATCAATCAAAGCAGGTAAAAGAAGCAATAATCAAAAGCTTAATTAATACTCACATCATGGAAATAACTCTAGATATCTCTGTCTCATCTCTGATTCTGTCTCCCAAGTTGCTTCTTCAATGCCATGACGACTCCACTGGACTTTCACTAGCGGAATAGTCTTCATTCTGAGCTGTTTTTCTTTCCAATCAAGAATCTCAATTGGCTGTTCAGTATAACTCAAAGTAGCGTCAAGCTCGGCTTCATCAAGCTGAATGACATGAGAAACATCAGACATATATTTACGCAACATCGATAGATGAAAGACATCATGTATCCCAGATAGAGAAGGAGGAAGCGCATGTCAATATGCACGATCGCCAATTTTCTCAAGAATCTCGTACGGACCAATGTATATAGGAGACAATTTCCCAAGTTTGCCAAATCTGACCATACCTCGGAATGGAGAGATCTTCAAAATTATTCTCTCTCTGTTCAAACACTAACGGTCGACGACGTACATTCGCGTACTTGGCTTGCCTATCCTGCGCTGTCTTCATTCTTTTCTGGATCAGTTTAACTTTCTCAGTCATTTCTCGGATCATATCAGGTCCATGTTCTGGTACTTCAGATATATCATCTCAATACAGAGTAGATCTGCACTTCTTGCCATATAATGCTTCAAACGGTGCCATTTCAATGCTCGTCTGATAGATGTTGTTGTACGAAAATTCACGACATGACAATAAATCCTGCCAACTAGTGCTAGAATCAAGCACTACAACTCTAAGCATATTCTCCAAAATCTGGATAATCCACTCTGACTGTCCGTCAGTCGGTGAATGATATGCAGTACTCAGATATAATCTTGTACCCCACTCTTACTGTATACTCTGCCAAACATGCAAAGTCAACCAAAATCACGGTCTGATATAATCAACTCTCGATACTTTGTGTAATTTAATCACTTTTCTGAAAGAAATCTCAGTAATATACTCATATCTGTACGTCTTCATGTACGAGTTAGCACTCGCAGACTAGGTCAGTCTGTCACTCCTAACTCAATCAATGTCCAATTCCAAGAGGAATGCGGTAGCTTCATCACGATATCCCGGAAATGTAATTCTATTTCCCTTCAGGAATCGATAAGCTATATAACCAATTTCCTGGTTTCTTTCTTTCTGTCTTAATCTATCGGCAATTCAGACACTTCAGTACAAACTCTGCCACATCTAATCTCATCTGTTTCTATCAAAGCTGTCTTTTCAAATTATCATACATCTTTCTGCTATCAGGACGAATACGGAATCAACTATTGTGCATTTCTGACAACATTAGTTATTTCAAATCCGAAATATCTGGCACAACCCATCGGTTATTTACATACAACGCAGTATCACTTACCTGATATTCTGATGGATACACTGTTCTGACTCTCGATAATAAAGTTCTGCCCATTCTGATCAACTTTCTGAGTTGTTTCAACTCTCAACATCAGCTCTGATTCGGCTTGTACGGTATCGAGTCTCAACTATATACAATCTGTATCAAATACTTCTGCAGAAAATAATAATTCTCAAGCAATTCAGAATAACAATCAGATACAGTAGCCTGCTAACTCATGCAACTACAAATTTCTGACACTGATGTTGACCTCAGTCAACTAATCACGGCTTCACTGTACTAGAATCAACAGATATATCATCTTCAGATATAACAAACCCTGAGTACAATCTGTCGCAATCAAGATGCACATTTCAACAGTTTCTGTATCCAACTTTCCAGTTTCCAGAATATTCAATACAACACTCAGATATTCAACAAAATCAGTCATAATCTTCGAATATCCCAAAATAACATAGATCAACTAATCAGAGAATCATCAAAATATTCTGAACACAGAGTTTATCAACTCACAACCATAGCTGGTATCAAATCAAGGCTGAAATCAATCTCCCTGGCTGGAATCAAACTCGGAATCTCATATGGGGAAAAACATCAGTAACTCTCATGTCATTGACAAATCAGCCAATGATAGGCTCGATTTCAGTAATCAACTGAATAGACAAGGAATCTCTCCGCTCCTTTCTATAACAATCGAGTCCTCAACATCGTTCATATCCAAGGGATTCTAAATCTAGAATTCTTACCGTAATTTCCGTTCATCAATCATATCTATCTGAATCTTTCAATCTTCTGGAAAAATCAATGGTAACTTTGTACTTGATCAACATATCAGTCCCAATAATGTAACCACATTCAGATAACTCAAGTACCATATCATCTAACTCAATCTCATATCTGTCATACTGTAGCATACCATGTCCAACAGATATCACTAATACAAAACCTCTCCCAAACATAAAAGAGATCGATACTACAACATATAATCACTCCATATTCAAAGCATAGATCAATGCAATTAATTCAAGAATAATCGTATGGAATGCATTAGTATCATCAATACATATGCAAAATAAACATACAATAAATAAGTACTTGCCACTACCTCGTCAGGTATGTCCTGGCCTTGGTTGTGATTGAGAAGTCGTCGGTGGTTGAGAAGAGTAAACAACCGTGATTGTCTATCAGGCGGTGCCACTGATCCAAATGGTTCTGCTCCCTGAGATCGTCGAGAAGCTCTCAGTGGACATACTCTAGCAAAATGTCCTGGCTGATGACAGACTTTGCAACTACCAACCACACCTCGACATTGCTCTGTGGAATGTCTTCCTCCACGGGTTCTGCAGTACTCTCGTGTATAACCCGGGCTAGAACTGCTGGAGCTAGATGAACCACTCCCTAGCTTCTTAAACTGTTTCTTGCGAGCTTTTAGGAAATCTTCTTTCCCATTACTACTACTACCACTATCAAATTGAGACGGTGCTTGGAAGAATTGAGCTGGAGGTTGTTGTTTCTGTGGTTGAACAACATACGACATTCCTCGTTGTTGAATCAAACTCCTCAGCTCTCTGTGCCATGTTCAAGGCATCAGCAAAATAAAGGGGTCGTTCCACATTCATCAATGTAGATATTTCAGGATTTAGATCGCTGATGAACTGATCAACTACAGGTTTATCATTCACAGCCACATTAGGAGCAAAACGTAATAAAGTAGAAAATTTTACCACATATTCTTCAATATTCATCTGGCCCTGTGTCAAGTTGGCAAACTCGGCACTCTTATCTTGTCGGTACAATACTGGAAGAAATCTTTTATGAAACTCCGCTTTAAAGATTTTCCATGTAATCACGGTACCATGCTGTTCCAAGACTTCCTTGGTTGCGATCCACCAATTCTTTGCGACCTCGTGCAACTGATGCCCAATCAATCTAACTCGGCGTTCATCTGAGTAGTCTAGTGAATCAAACAGCACTTAAATATCAGTCAGCCAACTCTCACAATCATCAGATATCTCAGTACCCCTCAGAATCGGCGGTTGAAATGACTGGAATCTCTTCAACATTATTTCCATCGTAGTTTCTGACACATCCATCTGATAAACCGAAGTACCACCTGATTCTGGAATTCTTCGAGGAGTTATATCTGATTACCAAAAGAATTAGTAACCAAATACAACAAACCTGTTTCAGTCCTCCTCTGATCATCTTACTGCTGATCAAGAATCGGTTCTGATTCATTCTCAATAATACATATTACCAATTAAATCAAATCATTCAGGTAAACATGTATTATAACGCAGTAAAACATGCTAGCAATCAAAAGCAGGAAAAAAAACTCAATCTACCCCGCTCACTAGTTCCTATCTCAGTCTAAAGGATCTATCGCTCTGATACCACCTGCTGTGGGGACCCGAACCTAATTCGTTTTCTTAATCATTATTAATAATCAATATAAAAATTAAGAAATGTGGGACTAAATTTTTTTCTTTTTAAAATATTAATGCGGAAACGTAATGTAATCTATTTAATATACATGTCAGTATAAAAGTACAAATGATGTACTACGAGTTTCTAACTCAACTAGGTTCAACATCTATACATCAAGTGCTGAATACTATTCTGCCTTCTGGGCCCGGATCTCCACGCTAACTAACATCTCTCATCCTCTTCCTGATCCTGATCCTGTCCCACCTGTTGTCATGCACACATACAAACAAGACAACAGCCGGATAACTCCGGTGAAAATTACATTCTCAGTATAAATCATATATACATGCAATCATATAACAGATATAAAAGCATGAAATAGATATTCGTAACATGTATCATAATCAGAACATGAATATATATCAAACTGAAATAATACTCTGAACATGTACCACAATCAGGAACATAAATCGGTATCGACATTGAATCACACTCTGTGACTCTCCGACTCAGACTCGACTCATCCTAATCTAGGGATCCCGATCTGAATAAGAACATACACCCACCTACACTCCCGATCGGGGTGGTGGCACGTTCTTATTCACGAACTTTGGCTCTTTCCATATCAAACATCAGTAATAGAAGAAACTCCAATTCTATCCACTTTCGATATAACCAAACATCCGATGTCTTGGCGGTTCTGTCCAAGACTAGGCACATCCGCCATGGCATATCTTGCCGAACCTCTGTGACAATGTGCAATGGCCCAGTGACGATTCTATCACTATTTGGTACCTCTGTCACGAGATCAATAGTCTACGACTAGGCGATCCGCCTATGACTCAAGACATAACTCAATAGATCAAATATATCAATCATATCAATTGCAAATATTAGTGCAATAAAGTAAATTATGTGATTTTGGGAAACTCAAGTCAAATCAACTCGAGTTGTGCAATCCCGCATCAACATCAATTTATACCTTTCTCTTCTCGGCCTGACGAAGTCGAAGTCTCGAAGTCAAATCTGTCCATATCAATCTGAAATGACAATATTTCATAGGCACAATATCAATACGCAACTCAATTCAAAACCTGTTCTAATCAATACTCAAATCAAACAAAATCTGATCTATATCAACGATATCATGATACAATCTCAATCAATATTGAATTTTATCACAATCAATCTACTGATGTTTCGACGGCATAACAATACACTATTGATAGCCCCGTCAATCTCAACGTCACAGGGATAATATCATAACTCATAATCATCACAAATATGTTCCATAATCTCAAAATCCATATAACTCAACTCAAGACATGCTGGAATTTGAACAAAATTCTCATATCATATCCGTTCTTCGATCCGGTTACGAATATAGGTTCACAATAATCATAAGAACACATAATAGAAATCAAAATCTGATTTCTCCAACATTTCAACTTCAAAACCTGCTAAAAGGCAGTAATACTTACATCCTTTTGTAGCTTGTAACAAGAGGAACAAGAATATGAACTAGGATTAAAAATCGGATGGTTGGATTCTTGCTTGGATAAAATTCTTGTATATGCAACTTTAAAGATCTTAAGCTCTCGGTTCTTCCTCCTGAAATTCTGAATGAAGGAATGCATTAAAACTCATATATATATCTTGCATGGTGAGGGGAAAATGGCTTATTCTTTGTTCAACACGTCTCACCGCAAGTGCGCTCGCTCCGCACCGCGGGTGCGCTGAGCCTACTGTAATACTTCCACAATTCAGAAGGAACGACCGCGGGTGCGGTGCATTTTTGACCGCGGGTGCGATGACTCTACTGTACCAACACCGCGGGTGCGGTCACTTTTATGGCGCGGGTGCACTGACTCTACTGTACCACCTCCAAAATTTCAGAAGAACCACCGCAGGTGCGCTGGTTCTTTTACCGCGGGTGCGCTGGTCTTTCTACTCCAACACTATACTTTGCAACTAAAATCAATTTGCAATGTCGCTTCTCCGTGTCTGTTCTTCCATTCCTTTATTCATTATACATAGTAACTCAAACTTATTACACTAAAATCTTGGGCGTTACATAGACACTGCCCTTGGCCTCATCTCTCTGCTTCTACTTTGCCAACTTCTCATCTGCTGACTGACCACTGCGAATACGGTCTAGAAGAGAGGACTGAATAGTCAAGGTAGATAGACGGGGAACTCTACCTCGAGGATAAGTCTCTAGGCCAAACCTCTGCATCTCAGTCAGAAGAGGTCACAAAACTGTCAAATGAGCCATCACTGCGACTTTTCTGCTCAATGTATCCACAACTACATTAGCTTTACCCGGGTGGTAGCTAATGTCACAGTCATAATCCTTCACAAGCTCCAACCAACGCCTCTGACGCATGTTCATCTCTTTCTGCGTAAAGAAATACTTGAGGCTCTTGTGGTCGGTAAAGATCTGGCACTTCTCTCTATAAAAATAATGCCTCCAAATCTTCAAGGCAAAAACTACTGGCGGCCAACTCTAGATCATGGGTAGGGTAATTCTTCTCATGAGTTTTTAGCTGTCGAGAAGCATATGCTATCACCTTCCCATGCTGCATCAACATTGCGCCTAAACTGAGCTTCGAAGCATCGGTATACAGAACAAACTCACCGGGCCCTGACGGCATGGCCAAAACTGGTGCTTAGATTAGAGCTTGCTTCAAAGTATCGAAGCTCTTCTGACATTCATCGCTCCACACAAATTTCACATTCTTCTTGGTCAATGATGTGAGTGGAACAGCAATAGAGGAGAATCCATTAATGAACTTCCGATAATATCCTGCTAGCCCAAGAAAACTGCGGATCTCTGATGCATTCTGCGGCACAACCCAATCTCTGACTGCTGCAACCTTCGCTGGGTCTACCTCAACACCGCTACTAGAAACAATATGGCCTAAAAATGCCACCTTCTCTAACCAGAATTCGCACTTACTGAACTTTGCGAATAACTTATGCTTCTGCAAGGTCTGCAACACTGTGGTCAGATGTCTGCTGTGATCCTCTTGATTCTTGGAGTAGACGAGAATGTCGTATATGAATACTATCACAAACTGGTCAAGATACGGCTGAAATACGCGATTCATGAGAACCATGAAGATCGCTAGCGCATTTGTCAGATCGAACGGCATCACAAGGAACTCGTAGTGGCCATAACGAGTCCTAAAAGCATTCTTGGAAACGTCAGCATCTTTCACCCTCAACTGGTGATAACCGGAACGCAGATCAATCTTGGAGAATATCAAAGCTCCCTGCAACTGGTAAAAAAAGTCCTCAATCCTCGGAAGTGGGTATTTGTTCTTCACTGTAACCCTGTTCAACTCCCGGTAATCAATGCAAAGCCTCATAGAGCCATCCTTCTTCTTCACAAATAAGACTGGCGCGCCCCATGGTGAAAAACTCGGGCGAATGAACTCCTTATTCAGAAGTTCCTGAATCTGCTTCTTAAGTTCTGCCATCTCTGTCGGTGCTAATCGGTACGGCGCTTTTGATATCGGAGCCGTACCTGGCATAAGCTCAATAGAAAACTCCACTTCTCGCTCGGGTGGCATACCAGAGACATCCTCAGGAAAAACGTCTGGAAAATTTCTAAAGACAGGGACATCTGAGGCTGACTGACTGGGTGCCTCGGGGACAGATATAAAAGTTGCTAAAAACGCCCGACACCCTCTATGCATGAGCTTCCTAGCCTTGATATAAGGAATAATGCGCGGTAAAGGAAAGTACCTGTCCGGCTCAAATAAAACTGTGTCCTCCCAGGCGGTCAGGACTAGAACAGATCTCCACTGAAAGTCGATCAAAACTCTGTTCCGCAATAGCCAATCCATCCCTAGTATGATGTCAAACTCCGGCATCGGCAACACGATCAGATCCGCATAAACGAGGTTGCCATGAAGCTCAAGATCTATGTCTCGGATCACATTGGTAGCTGTCATCTCTTCTCCAGAAGGCAATACTACTGAATAGGCTATGTCTAGCCCCACGGTCTTGACCTTGAGGAAATTAGCAAAGACCTCTGAAATAAACGAGTGAGTAGCCCCTGAATCTAGCAAGGCTTTCGTAGCGGAGCCAGATATAAAAATTCTCTCTGAAAGGTTTGAATATCAAGCTGAACCCAATAATCACAAGAACAAACCTATAGACATGCAAAGGCCAGAGTTCTTCTAAACTGAATTCCCGAAAATAATGCTGAGTAGAGCATGCAATCCTACTGCAATTCAATTTTTAAAATCTTAACCCAAAACATTAAATCTCAAATATAAACTTAAAGCTTAAAGGTACCTGTCATAAGCATGGTCTCCGGGTTCGTCTCCGTAGCATGGAGAGCAAACACTCTGCCTTGGGTAGGCAGATTCCTCTGAGGGCACTGCGGCGGCAAGTGGTCTGGACTACCACACTTGTAACACTTCCCTGAGCCATACATACACGCTGGCGTGGCGGCATATGCACTTAGGGCAGACTGGATGCTAAAAAGTCTTCGGGGCTGGGCGTCCCAGCTGCTGCTGGCCTCTGTTTATGGGCGGGCCGTGAAAAAGCCTCTTATTCTGATGCTGCTGCTGAGGAGGAGGAGGGCGGTGTGGTACTGGAATCGGTCGCTTCCACTGGCGATCCCTCTCAATGTCACGCTGGTCCTACTCTGCAACTAGAGCTCTGAAGTCGGCAACATCATAAGTAGTAGGGCCAGCCACCCTAACATCACGGCGCAAGATCAGCCGTAGACCATCCAGAAAGTGTCTCAACTTGGCACCGGCATCTTCGCGATCAGGGGCACAAAATGGCAGCCCCTCTCAAACTTACGGATGAACTCCGTAACAGTTAGATCTCCCTGTCTCAGGGTCATGAACTCCCTGGTCAACGTGGAACGCACTTCGTCAGTAAAATATTTGGAGTAAAATACATCCGTGAAGCGTGTCAAGCTCAGCGTAGCCAAGTTCAGGGCTACTGACGCTCCTTCCCACCATAAGCGGGCATCTCACCGAGTAAATAGGTGGCACATCGAACTCTGTCTGCATCTCCAAGCTCCATGAACTCGAAGATAACCTCGAGGGACTTGATCCAGCCCTCAACAATCATGGGATCAGACGTCCCTGAAAACTCCTTCAGCCTCATCTTCATGAAGCGCTCATAAGTAGCCTCGGGCCCTGTCGGCCTGGCTGCCACAGCATTGTTCCCCTCAAACTGTGCGAAGAACTGAGTCATCCCAGCTAGAATCTGGGCATTCATGTCAGGTTGAGGGGGTGGAGGTCCCTGCCTCTCCTGTCTCTGCTCCTCACCGTCCTCTTGGCGAGGCTCATCATTTCTAGTGAGCTCGAGAATGCGTCCAGAGGGCATACTGTTCCATACATAACCCATACGTAACCAACATGCATAATTCCATAATTTATTTAAATTTAAATACTGAACAATAAAAATCTGGACGTAAAATATTTCATGAAAACATGCTGTTAAATAATTCATGCTTTAAATAAAATGCGTAAATGTAAAACTTACAGACCGAAGACGTGACTTCATGAGCTTCTCATGGTCAGTAGTAGTACAACCCTTTACAAGAACATAGGCTCTGATACCAGCTATAAAGGCCTCATTAAATTCGTGTTTGAAAATTTACAAAAAAATTTAAATTTTCTTTTTAAATAATTAAAATGCCTCATTAAATAATTAAAATATCTCATTCATAGTTCAACTGATAGATAAAGTTTAATATTCAAAATAGCAGCGAAAGTAAATAATCCTCGGGTTCCACTACTGCTGACCCAAGATGGCTCACTGGTCCACGCCCTCGATCCCGACCTCATTAGTACCTACAACAATCAATTCTTGTGAGTCTAATGACTCAGCATGCATATATCGTAAATAACAAGTAATAATAATAAACTCGCATGCAAAGTGAAAATATCGTGTCATGAGTTATTATAATACTAGCATAACTGAACTGAAAATCACATCATGAATAATTATAAATACGTGCATAACTGAACTGAAAGTCGTAAGTGAAATGTTTGCTCCGTAGAGCCCGGTCATAAAATAGCATGTAATGATTTTCTGTTGAGATTATGTTCTACGCAAGTGGCCCCCTGAACTGAACTGAACTGAACCAGTAAGTGACCACCGGGTGATGTAATAATCATCTAATCAGACTAATGCCAAAGTATACTGGGTGGAACTGAACTGAACTGAACCAGTAAATGACCACTGGGTGAAGTAATAATCCCATGATAGTGAAGTGGCCACAAGCAATATCGCATAAATCTCGAAAATGAATATTTTATATTTTTATGCACGTAATATAATTAAATGACATAATTAAATATCCTGTATTATTTTACCACATGGGTTGGATCGTTCCCAGGCTCGCTGCGACCCAAATCTAACATGAAAAATATGCAAATGGTTTAACTTGACCAAACTTTGTAATTGACTCTGAAAAAAAAAACGAGACAATTATGCTCAATGACTTAGTATTTAATCATGACTCCGTGCCAACCCGAACCAACACCAAACCATCATTTAGTCATGATTAAAATACTCTTAAAATGATGAAATGATGCTCCTAAAATTTCAGTATTTCTCGTATGACCTCAAAACTTAACCGAATCACAAACGGCCAAAAACACGGCCTTTCTAACTTGATGAGGTACTGTCCAGTCCAAGGTCATAGCCTAAAAGCCAACCCAGAACTCAAAATTAACCTCTGAATCGCAGCACACTTGCTGTCAAAATTTACAGCAGCAGTGTTAGCGTTCCATTGCGTCGTTTGCGAGGCTAATGGCCATAGGGGCTTGAACCACCGACCAGAACCTCTTACGTCCAAATTTCAATCCGACTTCAGTACTGTCTTTCTATCGAAAAAAGCTTCAGAAGGACGTAAGTTTTCTTATGTTTCGATATGATTTGAAAATATGGTATTGAAGAAATCATGATATGATTGATATTATCTGTTCCTGCGATTGCTGTAATTTTATAATCGAAACCAGATCGAAGAACGAATATCGTATGAAATTGTTATGATTTTCTGACTTGATTTGATTGAGATTATAAGATTTGTTATCAGATTGTTTTTGTTGATTGGTTATGATTTGAGATTGGTATCTGTTGATATTTGTATTGCTGGGTATATCTAGATTTGCCGTTATGCCATTGAAACAGAATTAGATTTAGTTCTGATTATATCCAGTATTGATTGGGTTGTATATTGATATTGTACTCCTCAATATTGTCATTTCCAGATTAAGTATTGACAGCTTGAATTCAAGACTTCGACTTCGTCAGATCGACAAGAGAAAGGTATAAATCAATGTTGAACCGGGAAGATACGACTCGAGTTAGATCCGACTTGAGTTTCCCAAAATCACATACTTTATTTTATTGCATTGATGTTTGCAATTCATGAGATTGATATGCTGAGTCTATTGATTTATAGAAAAGTATGAGTTAGAGTCTTGGACAGATGTGGCTAGTCTTTGGCAGAACCGCCAAGTCACTGGACTTTTGGTGTATTGATGGGCTTAGGAGCAGATCGGCTCTTAATGCAGAAATTCGATACAGAATGCCAAAGTCTGGCAATAAGAACGTACGACTATCTAGATGGCAATAAGAACGTATGACTATCTTATTCAACCGGGATCCCTAGATTAGAGAAGAGTCGAGTCTGAGATTATGAGTCAAGAGTTTGATTTACAGTTTTATATCAATTCATGTCTTTCATATTATGATACCTGTTATTGATATCTGTTTCATGCTTTTATATCTGTTTATATGATTGCATGTATACGTTGTTTATACTGGGAATATATTTCTCACCGGAGTTATCCGGCTGTTTTTGTGTTTGTATGTGTGCATGACAACAGGTGGGACATGATCAGGGTCAAGAAGAGGATGAGAGATCAAGATTAGCGTGGAGATCCGGACTTAGAAGTAGAATTGGCTTTCAACACTTGATGTATAGTGGTTGAACCTTAGTTTGAGATAAATGTATTTTGTACAAGTATAAAGGCCTCATTAATTTCGTGTTTGAAAATTTGCAAAAAAATTTAAAATTTTCTTTTTAAATAAATAAAATGCCTCATTAAATAATTAAAATGTCTCATTCATAGTTCAACTGATAGATAAAGTTTAATATTCAAAATAGCAGCGAAAATAAATATTTGTTTGCAAAATAACAATTTAAAATAATCCAACAAAGGTAAAATGTTTGAGCATAAAATATCAAATGCTGAAATGAGGTCCTCGGGTTCCACTACTGCTGACCCAAGATGGCTCACTGGTCCCCGCCCTCGATCCCGACCTCATCAGTACCTACAACAATCAAGTCTAGTGAGTCTAACGACTCAGCATGCATATATCGTAAATAACAAATAATAATAATAAACTCGCATGCAAAGTGAAAATATCGTGTCATGAGTTATTATAATACAAGCATAGCTGAACTGAAAATCGCATCATGAATAATTATAAATACGTGCATAACTGAACTGAAAGTCATAAGTGAAATGTTTGCTCCGTAGAGCCCGGTCATAAAATAGCATGTAATGATTTTCTGTTGAGATTATGTTCTACGCAAGTGGCCCCCTGAACTGAACTGAACTGAACCGGTAAGTGACCATCGGGTGATGTAATAATCGTCTGATCAGAATAATGCCACACTATACTGGGTGGAACTGAACTGAACTGAACCGGTAAGTGACCACCGGGTGAAGTAATTATCCCATGATAGTGAAGTGGCCACAAGCAATATCGCATAAATCTCAAAAATGAATATTT
This sequence comes from Primulina tabacum, assembly GCF_025594145.1. NCBI lineage: Eukaryota > Viridiplantae > Streptophyta > Magnoliopsida > Lamiales > Gesneriaceae > Primulina > Primulina tabacum. The sequence goes on along the minus strand of NC_134551.1, from coordinate 36,763,707 downwards.
TTTATTTTTATGCACGTAATATAATTAAATGGCATAATTAAATATCCTGTATTATTTTACCACATGGGTGGGATCGTTCCCAGGCTCGCTGCGACCCAAATCTAACATGAAAAATATGCAAATGGTTTAACTTGACCAAACTTTGTAATTGACTCAAAAAAAAAAAAAAAACGAGACAATTACGCCCAATGACTTAGTATTTAATCATGACTCCGTGCCAACCCGAACCAACACCGAACCATCATTTAGTCATGATTAAAATACTCTTAAAATGATGAAATGATGCTCCTAAAATTTCAGTATTTCATATTTTTGTGAATGGAGACCAAAATCATGAAATGCTCTTTCGAGAGTCACTTTGGCACATTGCACCGTAAATTCTCGTATGACCTCTAAACTTAACCGAATCACAAACGGCCAAAAACACAGCCTTCCTAACTTGATGAGGTACTGTACAGTCCAAGTCCATAGGCTAAAAGCCAACCGAGAACTCGAAACTCACCTCTGAACCGCAGCACACTTGCTGTCAAAATTTACAGCATCAGTGTTAGCGTTCCATTGCGTCGTTTGCGAGGCTAATGGCCATTGGGGCTTGAACCACCAACCAGAACCTCTTACCAACATCCTAAGGAATGGTTTGAACTATGGCTAAGGGCCCTAGGCCAGCCACAATCCAAACCACACCATGAATCACCCGAAAAATCCCACCCGAGAGGCACCCTTGCATGCGTGGGGTGTATTGCTTCCGTTGCTATCCGGTGTCATTCCAGTGGTCTTTTCATTGACCATGGCATGATCTAGACATCAAGAGGTATGGTATGAACCGTGGCTAAGGGCTAAAAAGCCAACCAAGATCTACACCACACTAAATACTGGAAAGTACACATGCAGGAAAAAAATGAAGGGCCGAAGGGGGATGTTCTTGTTTTGATTTAAAAACCGATTCCATCGTGGACCAAGCCTCAAAAGGCCGACTTGATCACGTCTCAGACATAATAAGGAGGTGTTCTAACCATGGCTATAGCCCCTAGGGCAGCCAAGATCATAAACTTTCTCCCTCGACAGCAAACAAAAATAATCGAGACTCATTGTGACAATATGGAGGAGCTGCGGTCGTTTCTAACTTTCCAGCATGTATAGGGCTTGAACGAATGGACCAATATGATCCTAACATGTCCTAGTACATGTCTAGATGCAACCTTGGGAGCCTGGACGTGAGCCAACCCCTGAACCATCAAAACCAAGCAGAAACGTGAAGTGCACAAGGGAGGCGAGAAAATTCTGTACATGCTTCAAAACTTGTTGTCAAGCATTTCGGTTTTCATGGTTAAAAATCATGCAAATGAGGTGTTAAAAATCCGTATATGACTTGATTGAGGAGCAAATAAAAACATATACATGCCTGGATTTTTGTTTTGAAGAAAACAAAAGACAAACAACGATGTGGCGCGGAGGAGACGGAGTGTTCTTCTTTTCTCACTTTCCTTCTTGTTTTACCTTGCTTGGGGACTCACGATTTCTTGCTGAAATGTTCAGAGTTTTCAAGAATATGGGGTGAGGTAAATGTCTAGGAATGAATGGGAAGGTTATCAATTAAATCGGAGTTTAAATGGCAAGGTAAAATCTTTTTTATCCTAGTGTTTGTGAGATAAGGAAATTGCTATGATTTGATTTGATTTCATGGTGAGTGGCCGATTTCCTCATGTCAAATAAGGGCAGGAAAATTGCTTAATTATTAATTATTGAAGATTAAAAGTGAAGAGATTATCTCCCAAGAAAAGAATAAAAATGGTGAGTTGCCAAAAATTAAATCTTTTAAATTGAAGTGGCCGATTTTTACTAGATAAATGGGGGTGAAATATTGCCAAATTATTAATTATTGGGGAAATAAAATTGTGGGAATTATTCTACCATGAAGGGATAAAGAAAGATATCAAAGTTTGTGAGTTGTCAACTTATTTAAATCTTGTAGGGGAGGTGGTCGAATTCTTTGATTAGATGGGGTGGAATATTGCCTAATTAATAGTTATTGAAGATTTAAAGTTGAAGGAATTATCTCCAAGAAATGGTTAAGGAAAGAATCAAGATGGAGAGTTGACAATATATTTTAAATCTCCTAATGGGGTGGCCGATTTTTATCATTTAAAAAGGAGGGAAATGTTGCTTAGATAATGTATTTTAAATCTTTAGAGTTTAATCCACCCATTAAATATTTTAATGAATTAATAAATTGATTATGGCATAACCTTATCTTGCATGTATGGCTAAATATTTGAATTACTTAAATAATTCCTTAAACACTATTTACATTAAATTAACTTATTATTTATCTTAAATAAATTTTAGGAATGATTTCTTAATATTAAATTTTATCTCAAACTCTAACTCCAGTCCGGCCTCACTCAATTAACTGAAAATGTAACAATTAAACTACTGCAATAAAATAATTAAATTTAAAGAAAAGCATTTAAATTCTAATGCAATAAAATCATATCTAAATACTAGAATTATGCATGGCTTATACGTAGTATAATTTACGGGTTCTACAACAAGACTTGTACTTTACTTTTGATTTTTATATCAGATTGATTATCATATGTTGCGCACTCAGGTTTTAAAAAAAAATTTAGACACAGATTAATTAATTGATCCTAATGATGTTTAAGAAGACGAATTAGGTTCGGGTCCCCCCACTATTTGCCATGGATATTTATTTGTAAATATAGTATATTGTGTTAGAAACTGAATTTCGGAAGTTTGTCAAACTGAGCGTTTAATATATTGAACTAACTGATCAAGAAGACTGATAGAAAATGATCTAAAATAATCAAACTATCGGTTGTCCATAACTGAAGATTAGTACACAGCTTTTCGAAGCAACTGACTGATCACTTGGAACTGATCAGTTACTACAATCATTTGTAAGCTTATCAGCTGTATTCTATCAGCTGATCCTTCAACTATACACGTCATCAGTTAAGGAAAAAGACGTTGGGATAGCCACAAGTCAGAAAAGTTGCAGTGTAAGATTGTCAGAAGAATGTTGACGTGGCAAACAATGAATAAAAAGTTTCAAATCATATTCAATATTACCGTTGGAGGCAAAGCCTATAAATAGCAGAGAAGAACAGCTGAGAAATATACACAACACTCTGAATCTGAATCAACCCAATTGATATACTGTTACTCTGCTGAAATCTTTTCTCACTCTTATTGTATACATTCATAGCATTCAAGGCTATAATTCGAGCTTACAAGCACAAACTATTATTGTTATAATACTTGATCTTGAAGAGATCATTTGTGCTAAGTTATTTCATTTCAGTTGAGTACTGTAAACTAGTTTGTAACTAAGAGTTTCAGTTTGGCATTGTTAAGTTCAAAACTGAAGTGGGTCTGTATAACTCTTTGTATCGATCAAAGTCTTTTAGTGTATATCATATCCTAACATTGATGCTAAACAGAATGAAATCAAATTGAAAACAGATTTGTCGTTCCTGACCCTGCTTCAACTTAATTGTTATTTGAACAAGTCAAATACTCCTTTTTTATTGGGAATGAAATTATGCCCCCCGACACCCTTTACTTTGTTCTATGAAAAGGTGAAATGAATAGATGTATTTATTGGATATTGGATCTATCAGAAGCTGCGGGTTGAATACAAAGAAAGCGAAACACAAAAAATCCCCTGATCACTACTCATCCTCATCGTACTCAGGTGGTGCAACTCCAGGCTCCTAATCATCCGACTGAGGGTAGGCATAACTGAATGGGAACGGAGGCGGGTAGGCCGGTGGAGATGCATATGCTGATGTGTCAAGACCCATGTGTGAGGCCATGTCGCGCACTAAAGACTCCATCGATGTCATGTAAGCACTGTTGACGGTGTTGTATTGATCTTGATGAATTGCAAACGCACACAAATCGTCACCTTTATCGATAATTGCCCGCCGTCTGGGGTGTGGTGGTAGCGGTGGGCGGTTTGCTGCGGCTTCATCCTCGGCCAGCTCCGGGAAGTCTAGCGTGTGTTTACTCTGTTTTGTCTTCATCCACGAGTCGTCAATGGGCTTCACCGGTTGCAACCATTCATCAACTACATTCACGATGACCCCGGATCGCACACATAGCTCTGTAATGACAGTGGGGAAAAATAGGGCAATGCTAGAGCCGTGTATGGACTATTGAATTCTAGAGAAGATGAGTCAGCCCACATTTATTTGAATACCCACCAAAAGTGCGTAGACCAGCGTGGCTCGATCTTTCTGAACTTCAATGGTGTGGGACACCGGAATCAACGGCTTGGAAAGAAAATCATATCACATCGCGTGCCAAAAAAACAAATAAATTCCGAGAAAACAACTCGGATTCTTCAAAATAGCCCCCGGGTAACAGAATGTTTTTATAATTAACTCAAAATCTGGGTACCGCTATTAATTCCTCTAAAGTTGATTCATCAAACACATGAGTACCCAACAACTCATTCAAGGTGGCAGAGTCAAAAGAGATTAACTTACCCCGAACCATAGCCATTTCATCAGTCCACTCAGCGGCGGCGACATAAAATTAACGCACGATTGGAATCATCGCTGCCTTGAGTGTATCACAAAAAGATTTCCATCCTCGTTCCTCAATATCATGTAGCAAATGTAACGATATAGCGGAGAAATCAAACCCCAGCTCGGGAATGGGTCATCTATGCACTTTGGCGTGTTCATACCGATTTCGAACCTCGTCATTCACAAATTGACCTCTATTATTGGACGAAGAGGATGAAGAGGCATGTGTTACCTTATAATTCTTTGAAATGTGTATGTGAGAGAGATGAACTAGTCATCAAAAGTGCCTTGCAGATGTTGAATGGAGAGCGGAGTCGCTGGCGTGCTTGAGTGTTGCGGGAACGTAGGAAATCGAGTACCTGCAAATCGAGAGGGCGAGATGGATAGTGAGGGGCAATTTTTGCAAAAAAAATCGAAGGGGGAGGGTTTGTGCGCAGAGTGAGAGAAAGAAAGGAAATGGTCATTTTGTATAACACGGCGCGCTGGGGCGGTCAATAAATTAATCCCTAGTGCGGTGCCCTTTGTTTTAAAAATCTATTTAACACGCTCGGGCGGTCCAATTATACCGCCCTAGTGTAAAGCTCTCTGCCCCCAAAGTGCCCATAAGGCGTGCTGTGGCGGTCAAATAATACCACCCGAGTTCAAATTGCTCTGCGTCTGAGTTCTTAAATTTTTTTATCAAGAAATACTAAATAAAAACAACCAAAATCTAATTTAAAACTCAACTAAATAAAAGAAAAAACGAGTACAAAGGGAATGAAATTAGTTCTCAATTTATAGTCTAGAGCAAGATTGTAGGTTCCTATCAGCTCTGATTGTTTTGGAATCGAGCGACTCCAATTTGTGGCTCCACTGTACCACCCAAATAGTGCTTCAATCGTTGGGAATTGACTGTGAATGGCTCATTCTTCCCATCTCTCAAAGTTATGGCTCCCAAGGGGAAAACTTTGATAATCATGTAGAGGCCCGTCCACCTTGACTTAAGCTTGCCAGGAAATAGGCACAACTTGGAGTTGTACATTACTGCTTCACCTTCTTTGAATTCCCTCGACATAATGTGTTTGTCGTGTGCTTGCAATGTACGCTTCTTGTAGGTCAGCGCCAGATCATAGTCTTGACCTCTGAATTCGTCTAATTTGTCCAATTGCAGCAACCTGTGTTATCCTAAGTACACGTACCTTTGGTGTGGAGGAAGTAAGGTCCATAAAATTTAATTTACATAACCTGAATGAATGCAATTTAGGGTTTTATTTAAAATATGTGTTTATTGATTTTTATACATTTAATGCATGTTTATGTCATGAGTAGGGTTTCTAGTTGCATTTCGCGCTCGATCGAGGAACGGAGACCGAGGATTATCAGGAAAAATCTTTTTATTACATGATTAATTTTAATTAATTAATATGAGTTGTTTTTAAGGGTTTTTTCGAAAAATGGGCCTTGATGGGTATTTTTACTCGCCTGGTCGTATTTTTAACCGATACGCAAATTTTAACGATTCGGAGGACTTTTTGAGGGCTTGGGAGATATTTCAAAAACGTACCAAAATGAAATATTTTTCGGGAGCAATTTTGGGATATTTGGGTTTGATTTAGTGCTTAATGGGCCTATTAACCTTTTTAACTTAATTAATTTAAATAAGTTCCCATTATACATTATACATTATATTAAAACGCCACCTAAACCCTAACACTACACTCCTAGGAACTGCAGTCGTCCCCTACCCTCCCAACAACAGCCATACCATCAGTTTTTGCTTTCGAGCAAGATCATTCCCGCCCCTCTGGTGCCTCCCGGACGCACATTCCTTCAAGTTTATGAGCTTATACACGATAATGCATGCCATGTATCTCCATTCTCGCATCATTTACGTCATATATGTGCTGTGTTACTCGTCATGTTTATATGATGCTCGGTCTTGCATATGACATTGTCATCTCTTTCGCTTTTATCATGAAACAGCACGTTTATGATTTGCATCTAATATTTTCTCTGTTTTGGTGCAAAGGGCTGCTTGTGTAACATTGTAGGGGCTGTATCATGTGCAGATCAAGAGTGTTTAGTGCCGAGTACTGATCGAATCATGGCATGTTTAAGTGGCCAAGCGTTTGAACCACGTAGCATGGGTAAGGGCTAAACCGAGAGATTTGGGTTGTGCAGCCGGGCATGGTTCGATCTTGGCCAATAAGCCGACCCTCTTGGGTTCGTGACAGGGCTGAGAGAGAGCCCTGAGCTCCTGGTCTTGGTTCAGAAATTGATCAAAAGGGTAGGTTGAGGGGTGGCTCGGTTGGGTGGTTGAGGGGTTTTTGAGTGTAACCCGTATGGTTAGTTGTTCTAGCAGTAGGGTTAGCTAAGATGGTCCAAGGAGGGCCTCTTAAGTTTGGTCTTGGTTCCAGAATAGCTGGATAGGTTCTGGATACATCGTCTTTTGACTAGGATCGATAAAAACGCGGCTTGGTGCATTAGGGTTTGAGTTTTATCAAGTGGGTCGAAATTCCAGAATATTTTGGCCTTGTTTCCGTGAGTTATAGTAGACTGGATTGTATGGTTTAAGGGCTGGTTGGGTAAATTTAAGACATGATATGAGTTGGGAAGATTTGATTAAGTTTCGGATGGATTCGGGTTAAAACCGGGACCTTGGTCAGGGTTTTAAAACGAATCGTTCAAGTTTGGTAACGGGCTCGAGTTTACGTCTAAGAAGTGCTTCTAATTAAGTTTTGGGGTGTTTTAAGGAGTTTGATAAGCATCGGGTCGAAATTTAGAGATTCAGGGGTAAAACGGTCATTTTGGGTTTCTAGAGGCAAAATGGTCATTTTTCAATCTGTGTGAGTTTTTTGTCCTGGCAGCGTACCTGAGCACAATTTTATAATGTTTTAAAATGTTTATGCATCATATATATGATTTTTATGTAATTACGAAAATTACGTTGCATGCTTGATTTTAAGAAAAGCTATGTATGTTTTATTAAGTGATGAATATGATGACATGTTTTTGAAGGAAGGGAGTTGATTGTGACTAATACGAATACGTTAATACGATGATATGTAAGGCTAAGGCTAAGGCTCAGTGGGCGGGTAATCCTTTCACTGATGTCCGCGCCGCCGGGTACTGAGGTTACACGTAGATGGATCCATCGGCTGACATGATAACACAAAAGTCGCATCTAATGAACGGAATTAAAATTAAGAAAACGAACACGTATATGTTGATAAGATCATATGTGCCATGGTTATTATTATGTTTTGACAGGTTATGATTATGCATACGTTTTTTCATGATCATGAGATTGTATGTTGAATACGGTATTTTTCACTTCTGGGTGCTATGTATATGTATTTGATATTAACGGTGCAGGTGTGTTGAGTCTTTAGACTCACTAGGCGTGTGTGATACAGGTGAGTACTTGGATGAAGAGACGTGAGGCGCCGAACTCTGAGTAGGCAGGGCTGGATGTGCGCACATGACGCGAGGACCACATTTTTCCACACATCACGTTTTTATGAGCTTTGAGTAGACATTATCAATTTTATACATTATTATGCTATGATGTTGATTTCCAATATTTTACTAGTTTTAATTTCGTTCAAGCACGATTAAGGGCCGAGTTGGAACTTTTTTTTTAGACTAATGTATTTTAATTATCGAGTGTTTACGATTATTTTTAAATGGCATAATTTTCAGTACGGTTGCATGCATTCAAACTATTTAATATTTCAAAAAATGAGCTTGTAAAAAAAAATTAGTAGCATTTTAAATTATTAGACGTCACAGTTGGTATCAGAGCAAGGGTCATGTATAGTGTTGTGCCACCGCCAGCTACTGCAACTCAATTTTCACGCCTCAAGTCTATAAGCTTTTATGTTTTAAATGTTTTAAATTTTTTAACATTATCACCTGCATTATTGTATGATTTACGTTTTACGATACGATGATTTACAGTGCATGTTTAGCTGCTTTTATGATTTAAGGACTTATTATTTTGAAATACTAGATTAAATTGCATGATGGGTTACGTTTATAAATTGTACTGTATTCAGATATCATACCTCTCAGATGCGCTCTTAGTGCAGATCATCAGGATGATATTCTTGGAGGTGGCAGAGGCCCTCCACCACCACCACTGCCGATGGATGCAGCCACCCATGTACTGGAGGGTATGGGTAGGCTATTGGAGCAGGTACAGCAAGCTCCCAGACTTTAGACCGATATTTTTGAGCAGTTTAGACGGCTCAACCCGAAGGAGCTCGGTGGTACCACAAACTCATTCCTGGCAGAGGGATGGATTTGATCCCTGGAGTTGCATTTTGAGTATCTGCAGATGAGGAATGGCGACCGGGTCAGGTGCGCCACATATATGCTGAGAGATGATGAATCCCTTTGGTGGGAGGGGGCGGGTCATGCCGTGGACTTTGCTACACTCAACTGGGACGGGTTCAACAAGATATTCTATGTCAAGTATTTCCCAACTGATTTCTGGGCCGCCTGACGAGGGAGTTCATGAGTCTTCGCCAAGGGGACTTGACTGTGGCCGAGTTTATTCGGAAGTTTGACAGGGGTTGCCACTTTGTGCCCCTTGTTGCTAGAGATGTTGCCCTGAAGCTGAGGCATTTCACGGATGGACTGAGACCCACCCTGCGCCGGTACATTATGCTTATGATATCAGTGGTTTATTATGAGGCCACAGCTTGTGCTTTTTAGGCAAAGCAGGCGCTGCGAGACATTGATTTTGAGATACAGCGGAAGAGACAGCAGACTCAGTCCAGTTCTCAGCCACATAAAAAGCAGTTTACAGTGCCACCGAGGCACCAGGGGCAGCAGAAGCTCCAGGGACAGTTTCAAAGGCATGGACAGCATAGGCCACCTCAGGCACCCGGGGCTCCTAAGCCGGTGGAAGGACAGTTGTGCAAGCAGTGCAACAGATTGCATTACGACAAATGCATGTGGGGCTCCTTCAGATTCTTCATATGCAAATAGGAGGGCCACAAGGCCACTGATTACCCCAGGAACAAGGGCCCTACGATTGGCAGGGCCTATGTGATGCACGCAGAGAAAGCAGAGGCGGAGCCAAATTCTACTTTGATCACCGGTAACTTTTACACTTAAGTTTTATGTGTTTACCATTTTGAATGCATTAAGTGATTTGCTTATTATACTAATTATTTTCTGAAATTGCAAACATAGGAGTATTAGGGTGCATGTTCTACCTAGTTGGATTTAAGGATTTAATTGCATGATTTGAGATATTAAAGGACCCAAGTGTAATAACTGATAATTTGAGGACCTAAGTTCAAAAATCGAGATTTTAGGGGACTATTTTCGAAAATCCTGAATTTTTGGTGATTTAATTCTAATATTTTGAAAATTTTACGATTTTAAGGGGCTAGAATTTGGAAATGATCAGGGGTCGAATTGTAAATTTCAAAAACTTTCATAGGGCCAAAATGTAATTTTCGAAAATTTAAGGGCTAATTTGCAGATGAAGTTTTTAAAGTCTAATTTCACAATTTTTAGGAATACATGGGATTAATTCAGTGATTTTTTGAGGATTTTGGATAATTGTCGGTAAGGAATTTCTTAAGTTTCAAAACGTTTAGATTTGATGGTATGTTTTGTCGCAGGGAGGATATATATTTCAGGTGTAGCCACGCATGCATTGCTAGATTCAGAGGCTACACATTCGTTTATATCCGAATCTTTTGTCAGGCGACTAAAAATCATACCAGTGACGATGGATTCAGGGTTTAGAGTATCGATCACATCCTGGGATCAGATGCTCACTTGTCAGATAGTGAAGGGATTGGAGCTTTGGTTACAGAAATATACGGTGCAAGCAGATTTGATAGTGCTACTATTGCCGAAGTTCGATATTATTATGGGTATGGACTGGCTTTCATTGAACGGAGCTATCATAGATTTTTGACAGAGATCAGTATATGTCCGACCGCCCAGCGGTAAGTCGTTTTCTTTTTAGGCAGGTAGACATCAGCGGATGCCTCACTTCATTTGGTCTTGTTTTGCACCATTGGAGAATAGTTTTCAGTTAAGTTTATTGTCATACGGTCTTTCAGCTTCCTCTTATTTTCTAAGATGGCCTTCACAAATTTAGCATAACTAGGCATTTACATCAAAGCATCAGCAAAAGAAAAATTAATGTGCAATTTCTTAAATACTTCAAAGAAATTACCGAATTACGCATCAATTTTAGCTTTTTTCAATTTTGCCCGAAAAGGTTGAGGAATAACAATTCTAGATTGTGTAGTTGGTGCAGATGGAGAGTTAGAAGACTTACCTTTGGGTGTTTATACCTATTCCTCTTGCGAGTGGGTTTTTGCGACCTCCTCTGACTCTAAAGTCTTCCCACCTTAGCTCAATGGTGTTCACTTGTTTTTTAGGATTAGTCTCGTTGTTGCTTGGCAAAGTGCTCTAATCTCTGCTCGAAATTATCTTGGCCAACTATCCTATTTGAGTTTCCAAGCGTTTGAGAGCTGCATCTTGATTTCGTAGTCTAGTTTCTGTTGCGGACATAAATTGAGTCATCATCCATCTTGCATTCTCATGGTCATACCACCAACATTCATATTATCTATTTTCCTACTCAAAGCCTCTAATTGTGCAACAACCGTAGAAAGATCATTTACCTGGTGAGCTCCTGCACTCCTTCTCTGATTGTTCCTCTCAGATTGAGGATGATAACTGCTGGCAGCCATCTCCTTCAACAATTCATATCCTTCTTCGGCGGTTTTCTCAACAAATTCCCACAGGCAGCAGCATCTATCATAGTACGATTGACAGTGAGAAGGCCATAATAAAAATTTTGAACTGCCAACCCAAGTGGCAATTCTTGATGTGGGCATCTCCGCAGTAAATCTTTGTAGCGCTCCCATGCCTCATATAAGGACTCTTGCTCGAATTGGGTGAAGGTAGTGATGTATGTCCGCAACTTCATGATCTTAGAGGGAGCGAAGTATTTGATGAGAAAGGTTCTTGCCATGTCCTCCCAAGTAGTGATGGAACCTACAGGCAAACAATTTAACCATGCTTTAGCTTTGTCACGTAAAGAGAAAAGAAAAAAATGCAATCTAACAGCATCATCAAACACTCCATTGAATTTATAAGTATCGCAATTTCAAGAAATTATGCGATGTGTGTGTTTGAGTCATCTAGTGCAGTTCTCCTAAATTGGAAAATATTACGAATAATCTGAATAACGGATAACTTGATTTCAAACTGGTTTTCCCTGATGCTTGGTCGCACTATGCTCAGACGTAGTCCATCAAGCGAAGGTTGTGCATACTCCAGCATGGGTATACTCCTTGGCTCCTCGACACGTAGGTCTTCATGATGCTCTTCCTTACGCTCGTTCATGTTCATCATGTCTTTAAGCCTCTGTTGTTGTCTTCGCATGTGGAGTGTTCTTTCAATCTCGGGATCGAATACCTCAAGTTCAGGTTCAAGAGACATTGGCATGCACCGAAATAGATATCAACAAACAAATTCAAGGTGTCAACTCAAATAAATAAGAATGATAAAGTAAATAACTAAAAATAAACTGTTGATTAACAGACCCCGGCGAACAACGCAAAAAACTCGATCGAGCAAAACTTGCACTGTAAAATCTTGGTAAAAATCAATAATTTTCAAGCTCAAATAATCACTAGTGCTCGATGTCAAATAATAATATAGTGTACAAGAGTACGAGTATCGTTCCTTCAGAGACTTTTTTTTTGCAATTGTTATTCCCAGTTATTAAACCTTTAGCAACGATAATTCAGATGATTTTTTACTACTACGATGATAAAATAAAAGCTCAACGAAATGATACATAAATTAAACTGTCGAGGCCCGTATCTCGTACTTGTAAATTTGCGGAAATATTTAAAATTTTTCTTTAAAAGTAAATAACTTTCCTCATTCAGAAAATAAACGGATAAAAGTTTTAATGTTAAAATAGCAGCGGAAGTAAATACTCTTTCAAAACCACAACTTAAAATATTTCATCGTGATAAAATGAGTTTGAGCATAAAATGATAAATAAACTGAAGCATGAGATCCTCGGGTTCCTACTACTGCCGACCCAAGCTAGCTCACTGGTCCCCGCCCTCAGTCTCGACCTCATCAGTACCTACAACAATCAAATCTAGTGAGTCTAAAGACTCAGCATGCATATATCATGAATAACAAGTAAAATATATCATAAAATTTCACGTGCCATAAAAATATCGTATCGTAAAGCGTAACGTGAAAATCGTGTCATGAATAATTATAAATACGTCCATAACTGAAAATCATACGTTAAATATTTACTCTATAGAGCCCTGTCATAAAATAGAATATCATAATTTTCTGTTGAGATAATGTTCTATGCAAGTGGCACATAACATATCATAACATAACATGTACGTCTGATCAGACTAAACCATAGTATACTGGACGGTAGAGATTATCATAGCCCTTGGATTGGATATCCGTATCCATACATGAACATGAACCGGTCATGAGTCACCGAGTGAAGTAATAATCCCATAAGCGTGAGGTGGCCACAAGACATATCGCATATATATCAAAAATAAACATTTTATATTTTTATGCACGTAATATAATTATAATCCCGTCTTTACCAAATGGGTTGGATCGTTCCCAGGCTCGCTGCAACCTAATTCTAACATGAGAAACATGCAAATAACTTAACTTGACAAACACTTCAAAATCGAATTAAAAACATATGCCAACAAACTTAATATTCAACCATGTATTCGTACCAACCCGAACCGACATTGAACCATCATTTAGCCATGATTAAAATACACCCAAAATACTAGAAAACATGACCCTAGGCTGTAGTACACGAAAATATGTGAATGGTGGCCAAAATCGTGAAACGCTCTTTCGAGAGTCACTTTGACACATTGCACCGTAAATTCTCGTGCGACCTCTAAACTTAACCAAATCACAAACGGCCAAAACCATGACCTTCCTAACTCAATGAGGTATTGTCCAATCCAAGGCTATAGGCTAAATACCAAACAAGAATTCGAAACCAGCCTCTGAACCGAAGCCCAAAGCTGCTGTCAAAAAAAATACAGCAGCAGCTGCTGTGCTTCCTTGTTTCGTTTACAAGGCCAATGGCCATTGGGGATTGAACCATAAACCAGAGCCTCTTCCCAACATCCTAAGGCATGGCTTGGACCATGGATAATGGCTACAAGCCAACCACAAACCAAGCAAATCCATAGGACAACGCCAAGCTCCACCCGAGAACACCATGTGCTGTACGTGGGGGGTGTTGCTTGTTTTTGCTGTCAAGTATCATTCCAGTGGCCATATGATCGACCATGGCTTGATCTATACATCATGAGGTATTATGTGAACCATGGATAAGAGCTAAAAAGCCAACCAAGATCCACCCAACACCACAAGTTTCGAAACTCACTCACCCAAAACAGAAAAAGAAACCGAGGGACACTTGTGTTGTTTTGTTTCAAAAATCGATAGGACCATGAACCAAGCAATGAAAGGTCATCTTGGTCATGTCCTAGACATGCTAAGGGAGGGTTATAACCATGGGTATGGCCCTTAGGATAGCCAAGATTCAAACACACACCTTAGACAACAACCATAGAAAAATCGAGACTAAAAAATGCACTATGGAGAGTTGCTGTCATTTCGTGTTGCTGGGAGAAAAGGGGCTCAAACCAATGGGCTAACACCTTCCTAACACACTCTATAACGTGTCTAGATGCAGCCGTGAGCGTCTGGAACCGAGCCAAACCCTGAAACCACAAAAACAATACCAAACGTGAAGTGCAAGGAAGGGCCAAAAATCTGTGCAGAATTTTTATAAAACTTGCTGTCAATTTTCGGTTTTTGCTCAATGAATCATGATCATATTTTGTTTTAAATTATTTATATTGCTTGATTGAAGAGAAAAGAAACATATATACTTGCCTGGAGTTTGTTTGAAAAGAAAACAAACTATTACGACGGACGTGGCGCGGCGGAGACGGAGTTCTCTTTTCTTACTTGTTTTCCCTCTTATTTCTCTAGTGCTCCTCACGATTTTTTTTTCTGAAGGTTTTCTTTTGATATTTTCGAGAGAATGGATAGAAGGGAAGGATAGGGAATGAATGAGGAAGTTGCAAAATAAATGGAGAGTTCAAATGGCAAATCAAATCCTTCTATCCTAGTGCTTGAGAGATAAGGAAATTATATCATATATTGATGGATTGAGGGAGATTTGATGGAGTGATGACCGATTGTTTCTTATCAAAATGGGGTAGAAAAATTGCTTAATTATTAATTATTGGTGACTAAATGCGAGGGGATTATCTACCAAGAATGGATAAGGAAAAGAATCAAAGAAAATGAGTTGTCAAACTTAATCCAAATCCTTAAGGGGTGGCCGAAAATTGCTTAAATAAATGGAGGAAAATATTGCTTAAATTCTGAATTTTATCTCCTTAAAGTTTTAAACACTAATTATATATTTTAGTGAAATAATTAAATAAATTTTGGATAGTAATTCCCTTTCATGCATGGCTAATTCTTACAATAAATTTACTAACATGTTAAGTTACAATTTCTTAAATAAACTAAGCCTAGATTAATTTATTCCAATTGGTTACACCATTTAATTTAGGCTTTTAATTAATTATTGGACATAAAAGAATTTATTTACTACTTAACTCCAATTAAGTGAATAAATTCTTAAACATTTTTTTACATTAAATTAACTTATTCTTTGGCTTAAATTAATTTTAGGAATATTTTATTACTATAAATTTTATCTCCATACTCCAACTTTAGTCCGGCCTCGCTTATTTAACCGAAAAGATAAAACTAAACCTCTGCGTAAAATGAATAATCATAACTCAACAAATTTAAAAAGAATGAATTTAAACCCTCATGCATAAAAATCATTTTAATTTAAATAATAGTAATTATGCATGGCTTATACGTAGTCTGATTTAACGGGTTCTACAACTCACCCCCCTTTAAAAGAAATTTCGTCCCCGAAATTAGAGCTCACCGAATAACTCGGGGTATCGACTCTTCATCTTTGGCTCAGATTCCCACGTAGCTTCCTCCTCCGAATGATTAAGCCACTTAACTTTCACTAGCTTCATCAGTTTGTTCCGAAACTTCTTCTCCTGTCTGTCTAAGATCTGCACTGGTCTTTCTTCATAAGACAGGTTCGGAGTGAGCTGCAACGGTTCAAAATTCAGGACATGCGAAGGATTCACCATATACTTTCTCAGCATAGAGACGTGGAACACATTGTGTACTCCGGCCAGTTTCGGCGGAAGAGCAACACGAGCTAGCATCCCAACCCTGTCGAGGATCTCAAATGGTCCGATGAATCTCGGACTAAGCTTTCCTTTCTTCCCGAACCGCATGACACCTTTCATAGGTGCTATCTTCACGAAACATGGTCACCAACGACAAACTCTAGATCTCTCCTCCTCTGATCCGCATAACTCTTCTGTCCACTCTGAGCAGTCCTCAACCTATCACGGATCTTGACTACTACATCGGCAGCCTGCTGAATGATCTCCGGACCCAATTCTGATCTTTTCCTTACATCATCCCAATGAACCGGCGATCTGCACTTACGACCATATAGCGCTTCATATGGAGCCATACCTATAGGCGACTGAAAACTGTTGTTATAGGTGAACTCTACAAATGGCAAATTCGACTCCCAACTCCCTGAGAAATCAATGACACAAGCACAGAGAAGATCTTCCAAAATCAGGATAACTCTCTCTGATCGTCCTTCCATCTGAGGATGGAAGGCTGTGCTAAACAACAACTTCGTACCCACTGCTGAATGCAGACTTTTCCAAAATGCGGAAGTGAATCTAGGATCTTGGTCAGACACGATAGAAACGGGAATACCATGAAGTCTGACTATCTCTTGGATATACAACTCGGCATACTGAATCATGGTGAAAGTCGTCTTAATAGGAAAGAAGTGTGCTGATTTGGTAAGACGATCAACAATCACCCAGATAGCATTCGATCCTCTGACTGACTTCGGCAAACCGATAACGAAGTCCATGGTAACATTCTCCCACTTCCATTCGGGAATAGGAAGAGGCTTGAGCATACCTGCTGGTCTCTGATGCTCTGCTTTCACTAGCTGACACGTCAGACACTCGGATACAAAACGTCTGATATCCTTTTTCATTCCGGGCCACCAATACAACAACTGCAGGTCTTTGTACATCTTCGTACTCCCAGGATGAATAGAGTACGGCGACATGTGGGCCTCAGACAAAATATCTGCTCGAATAGAATCGCTGCTAGGAAACCACATTCTGTCTCGATATCTCACAATGCCGTCGCTAACTGTATACAAGATACTGCCCTTGGCCTCATCTCTCTGCTTCCACATTGCCAACTGCTCATCTGCTGACTGCCCACTGCGAATACGGTCTAGCAGAGAAGACTGAATCGTCCAAGTAGATAGACAGGGAACTCTACCTCGAGTATATGTCTATAAATCAAACCTCTGTATCTCAAACTGAAGGGGTCTCGAAACCACCAAATGAGTCATCACTGCAACTTTCCTGTTCTGTGCATCCGCAACTACATTATCTTTGCGCGGGTGGTAGCTAATGTCACAGTCGTAGTCCTTCACTAGCTCCAACCAACGCCTCTGACGCATATTTAACTCTTTCTGCGTAAAGAAGTAATTGAGGCTCTTATGGTCGGTAAGATCTGGCACTTCTCTCCGTACAAATAATGCCTCCAAATCTTCAAGGCAAAAACTACGGCTGCCAGCTCTAGATCGGTGGGTAGGGTAGTTCTTCTCATGGATTTTCAACTGACGAGAAGTATACGCTATCACCTTCCCATGCTGCATCAACACTGCGCCTTAACCGAGCTTCGAAGCATCGGTATACAAAACAAACTCGCCAGGCCCTGGCGGCATGGCCAAAACTGGCGCTGATATAAGAGCTTGCTTCAAAGTATCGAAGCTCTTCTGGCACTCATCGCTCCACACAAATTTAACATTTTTCTTTTTCAACGACGTGAGTGGAACTGCAATAGAGGAGAATCCCGGAATAAACTTCCGATAATATCTTGCTAGCCCAAGGAAACTACGGATCTCTGATGCATTATGCGGTACAACCCAATCTCTGACTGCTGCAACTTTTGCTGGGTCTAACTCAATACCACTGCTAGAAACAATGTGGCCTAAGAACGCCACCTTCTCTAACCAGAACTCACACTAACTGAACTTTGCGAATAACTTGTGCTTTTGCAAAGTCTGCAAAACTGCGGTCAGATGTCTGCTGTGTTCCTCATAATTCTTTGAGTAGATGAGAATGTCGTCTATGAATACTATCACGAACTGATCAAGATACGGCTGAAATACGCGATTCATGAGATCTATGAAGATCGCTGGCGCATTCGTCAAACCGAACGGCATCACAAGGTACTCGAAGTGGCCGTATCGAGTTCGGAAGGCAGTCTTGAGAACATCGACATCTTTCACCCTCAACTGGTGATAACCAGAACGCAGGTCGATCTTAGAGAATACTCAAGCTCCCTGTAACTGATAAAATAGATCTTCAATCCGCGGAAGTGGGTATTTGTTCTTCACTGTAACCCTGTTCAATTCCCGGTAATCAATACAGAGCCTCATCGTACCATCCTTCTTCTTCACAAACAAGACTGGCGCGCCCCATGGTGAAAAACTCAAGCGAATGAACTCCTTGTCAAGAAGTTCCTGAATCTGCTTCTTAAGTTCTGCCATCTCTGTCGGTGCTAATCGGTACAGTGCTTTTGAGATCGGAGCCGTACCTGGCATAAGCTCAATAGAAAACTCCACTTCTCGCTCGGGTGGCATACCAGAGACGTCCTCAGGAAAAACGTCTAGAAAATCCCTAACAATCGGGACATCGGAGGCTGACTGACTGGGTGCCTCGGGAACGGATACAAAAGTTGTTAAAAACGCCCGACACCCTCTATGCATGAGCTTCCTAGCCTGGACACAAGGTATAATGCGCAGTAAAGGAAAATACCTGTCTGGCTCGAATAAGAACTGCTCTCTCCCTGGCGGTCGAACTAGCAAAGATCTCCGCTAGAAGTCAATCAAAACTCTATTCCGTAATAGCCAGTCCATCCCTAGAATGATGTCGAACTCTGGCATCGGCAGCACAATAAGATCCGCATAAACAAGATTGCCATGAAGCTCGAGGTCTATGTCTCGGATCACATTGGTGGCTGTCAGCTCCTCTCCAGAAGGCAGTACTACTGAATACGCCACAACTAGCCCAATGGTTTTGACCTTGAGGAAATTAGCAAAGACCTCTGAAATGAACGAATGAGTAGCTGTTGAATCTATCAAGGCATTTGTAGCTGAACCAGCTATAAAAATTCTCCCTGAAAGGCTGGAAAACCAAGCTGAACCCAATAATCACAGGAACTAAACTTATAGACATGCGGATGTTAAGGTTCTTCTAACATAATTTCCGAAAGTAACACTGATTAGAGCATGCAATCCTATCGCAATTCTAATTTCAAAATCTTAACCCAGACTCCCAAAACATTGAATTTCAAATACAAACTTAAAGTTTTAAGATACATGTCATGACCATGGTCTCCGGGTTTGTCTCCGCTGCATGGAGAGCAAAAACTATGCCTTGAGTAGGCAGACTCTCCTGAGGGCAATTCTTCAGCAACTGGTCAGGACTCCCACACTTGTAGCTCTTCCCTGAGCCATACATACAAGCTCCAGCATGACGACGGGCGCACTTAGCGCAGACTGGGTACTCAACGGCTCTCGGGACTGCCCGTTCCTGCTGCTGCTGCTATCCTCTGTTCCTAGGTGGGCCGTGGAAATGCCTCTTATTCTGATACTGCTGCTGAGGAGGGCGGTGCGGCACTTGGACTGGTCTCTTGCCCTGGCGGTCTCTCTCTATATCATTCTTGTCCTGCTCTGCAGCTAGAGCTCTGGAGACAGCGACGTCATAAGTAGTAGGGCCATCCACCCTAAAATCACGGCGCAAGATCGGTCGCAGACCATCTAGAAAATGCCTCAGTTTGGCTCCAGCATCATTCGCAATCAGGGGTACGAAATGGCAACCCCTCTCAAACTTATGGATGAACTCCGTAACAGTCATATCTCCCTGCCTCAAGGTCATGAACTCCCTGGTTATCCTGGAACGCACCTCGTCAGTAAAATATTTAGAGTAGAATACCTCTGTAAAGCGCGTCCAGCTCAGAGTAGCCAAGTTCAAGGCTACGGATGTTCCTTACCACCATAAGCGGGCGTCTCCTCCAAATAGATAGGTTGCACAATGAACCCTATCTTCATCTCCGTGCTCCATGAATTCGAAAACAACCTCGAGGGACTTAATCTAGCCCTCGGCAATCATAGGATCTGCCGTCCCTGAGAACTCCTTAGGTCTCATCTTCATGAATCGCTCATAGGTCGCCTCAGGCCCCGCCAGCCTTGCTGCCACAGCGTTATTCCTCGCAAACTGTGCGAAGAACCTAGTCATCTCAGCTAACATCTGGGCGTTCATGTCCGGTGGAGGGGGTGGAGGTACATTTCTCTCCTGCCTCTGATTCTCGCCGTCCTCTTGGCGAGGCTCATCATCTCTCGTGCGCTCAAGAATGCGTCTAGGAGGCATACTGTTCCATACATACAACCCATACGTAACCAACATGCCTAATCCCATCATTTCTTTAAATTTAAATAAATACTGCATATTCATAATCTGATCATAAAATATTTCATGAAATCATGCTGTCAAAATATTTCATGCTTTAAACGAAATGCGTAAACGTAAAACTTACAGATCGAGGACGAGACTTCGTGAGCTTCTCGAGGTCAGTAGCAGTACAACCCTTTACAAGAAAATAGGCTCTGATACCAACTTTCGAGGCCAGTATCTCGTACTTGTAAATTTGCAGAAATATTTAAAAATTTTCTTTGAAAGTAAATAACTTGCCTCATTCATAAAATAAACGGATAAAAGTTTTAATGTTAAAATAGCAGCGGAAGTAAATATTGTTTCAAAACCACAACTTAAAATATTTCATCGTGATAAAATGAGTTGAGCATAAAATGATAAATAAACTGAAGCATGAGGTCCTCGGGTTCCTACTACTGCTGACCCAAGCTAGCTCACTGGTCCCCGCCCTCAGTCTCGACCTCATCTGTACCTACAACAATCAAGTCTAGTGAGTCTAAAGACTCAGCATGCATATATCGTGAATAACAAGTAAAATATATCATAAAATTTCATGTGACATAAAAATATCGTATCGTAAAGCGTAACGTGAAAATCGTGTCATGAATAATTATAAATACGTGCATAACTGAAAATCGTACGTAAAATGTTTGCTCGATAGAGCCCTGTCATAAAATAGCATATCATAATTTTCTGTTGAGATAATGTTCTACACAAGTGGCCCATAACATATCATAACATAACATGCACGTCTGATCAGACTAAACCATAGTATACTGGGCGGTAGAGATCATCACAGCCCTTGGACTGGATATCCGTACCCATAAATGAACATGAACCGGTCGTGAGTCACCGGGTGAAGTAATAATCCCATAAGCTGAATCCCATAAGCGTGAGGTGGCCACAAGACATATCGTATATATCTCAAAAATAAACATTTTATATTTTTATGCACGTAATGTAATTATAATTTTGTCTTTACCAAATGGGTTGGATCGTTCCCAGGCTCGCTGCGACCTAATTCTAACATGAGAAACATGCAAATAACTTAACTGGACCAACACTTCAAAATCGAACTAAAAACGAAACTATTATGCCCAACAAACTTAATATTCAACCATGGCTTCGTACCATCCCGACCCGACATTGAACCATCATTTAGCCATGATTAAAATACACCCAAAATACTGGAAAACATGACCCTAGGCTGTAATATACGAAAAGATGTGAATGGTGGCAAAAATCGTGAAATGCTCTTTCGAGAGTCACTTTGACACATTGCACCGTAAATTCTCGTGCGACCTCTAAACTTAACCAAATCACAAACGGCCAAAAACATGACCTTCCTAACTCAATGAGGTACTGTCATGTCCAAGGCCATAGGCTAAATACCAACCAAGAACTCGAAACCAGCCTCTCAACCGAAGCCCAAAGCTGCTGTCAAAAAAAATACAGCAGCAGCTGCAGTGCTTCCTTGTTTTGTTTACAAGGCTAATGGCCATTGGGGCTTGAACCACCGACCATAGCCACTTCCCAACATCCTAAGGCATGGCTTGGACCATGGCTAATGGCTACAAGCCAACCACAAACCAAGCAAATCCATAGGACAACGCCAAGCTCCACCCGAGAACACCATGTGCTGTACGTGGGGGGTGTTGCTTGTTTTTTCTGTCAAGTATCATTCCAATGGCCATATGATCGACCATGGCTTGATCTAGACATCATGAGGTATTGTGTGAACCATGGATAAGAGCTAAAAATCCAACCAAGATCCACCCAACACCACAAGTTTCAAAACTCACTCACCCAAAACAGAAAAAGAAACCGAGGGACACTTGTGTTGTTTTCTTTCAAAAATCGATAGGACCATGAACCAAGCCATGAAAGGTCATCTTGGTCATGTCCTAGACATGCTAATGGAGGGTTCTAACCATGGCTACGGCCCCTAGGACAGCCATGGTTCGAACACACACCTTAGCCAACAACCATAGAAAAATCGAGACTCAAAAATGCACTATAGAAAGTTGTTGTCATTTCGTGTTGCTGGGGGGAAAGGGGCTCAAGCCAATGGGCTAATACCTTCCTAACACACTCTATAACGTGTTTAGATGCATCTGTGAGTGCCTGGAACCGAGTCAAACCTTTAAACCACAAAAACAATACCAAACGTGAAGTGCAAGGAAGGGCCAAAAATCTGTGCAGAATTTTTATAAAACTTGCTGTCAATTTTTGGTTTTTGCTCCATGAATCATGATTATATTTTGTTTTAAATTATTTATATGGCTTGATTGAAGAGAAAAGAATCATATATACATGCCTGGAGTTTGTTTGAAAAGAAAACAAACTATTATGACGGACGCGGCGCGGCGGAGACGGAGTTCTCTTTTCTTACTTGTTTTCCCTCTTATTTCTCTAGTGCTCCTCACGATTTTTTTTTCTGAATGTTTGCTACTGATATTTTTGAGAGAATGGAGAGGAGGGAAGGCTAGGGAATTAATGAGGAAGTTGCAAAATAAATGGAGAGTTCAAATGGCAAATCAAATCCTTCTATCCTAGTGCTTGAGAGATAAGGAAATTATATCATATATTGATGGATTGAGGGAGATTTGATGGAGTGATGACCGATTGTTTCTTATCAAAATGGGATAGAAAAATTGCTTAATTATTAATTATTGGTGACTAAATGCGAGGGGATTATCTACCAAGAATGGATAAGGAAATGAATCAAAGAAAATGAGTTGTCAAACTTAATCCAAATCTTTAAGGGGTGGCCGAAAATTGCTTAAATAAATGGAGGAAAATATTGCTTAAATTCTGAATTTTATCTCCTTAAAGTTTTAAACACTAATTATATATTTTAGTGAAATAATTAAATAAATTTTGGATAGTAATTCCCTTTCATGCATGGCTAATTCTTACAATAAATTTACTAACATGTTAAGTTACAATTTCTTAAATAAAATAAGCCTAGATTAATTTATTCCAATTGGTTACACCATTTAATTTAGGCTTTTAATTAATTATTGGACATAAAAGAATTTATTTACTACTTAACTCCAATTAAGTGAATAAATTCTTAAACATTTTTTTACATTAAATTAACTTATTCTTTGGCTTAAATTAATTTTAGGAATATTTTATTACTATAAATTTTATCTCCATACTCCAACTCAAGTCCGGCCTCGCTTAT
Source organism: Primulina tabacum (assembly GCF_025594145.1). Classification (NCBI taxonomy): domain Eukaryota; kingdom Viridiplantae; phylum Streptophyta; class Magnoliopsida; order Lamiales; family Gesneriaceae; genus Primulina; species Primulina tabacum. The sequence goes on along the minus strand of NC_134551.1, from coordinate 36,740,254 downwards.
TTAACCGAAAAGATAAAACTAAACCTCTGCGTAAAATGAATAATCATAACTCAATAAATTTAAAAAGAATGAATTTAAACCCTTATGCATAAAAATCATTTTAATTTAAATAATAGTAATTATGCATGGCTTATACGTAGTCTGATTTAACGGGTTCTACATAAACGATGAAAGAAATAAGCTAAATGATTGATTAATATTCAATGAGAAATGAAATTTTTGGGAATCTCAGTTCACCTACCCCTCGTTCATTTACTTAATTCATTCGACAATGATCAACGCTTTGGACAGGATTTCCTAACCAATTGAACAAGTCCTCTCGAGCTATGTCAAACTAATTTAACTCAGTGAAGTAATTAAATCTCTTTAATTATTTATCAAAGGTGAATTGTATGTCGTAATATGAAATACCTTTGCTTTCGACCTACTGGACTATGACTATCGATGCGTATCTGATTTTATATTTCTATGAAAATTGTAAATCCATGGACTATGATACTCGTTTCCATCAGATAGATGTAAAGACAGTCTTTCTTAATGGGATATTAAGGAAGAAATTTACATGTCTCAATATGAAGGGTTTACATCCATCAGAAGTGAGCATTTGGTATGCAAACTTCAGAAATCCATTTATGGTCTAAAGTAGACATCTAGGAGTTGGAGCGTCATATAATATGGTAAAATCAAAGAATTTGGTTTTACTAAAAATCCTGAAGAACCCTGTGTATAAGAAGATCAGTGGGAGTACTGTGACATTCCTGGTACTTTATGATGGTGACATTCTACTCATTGGGAATGATGTAGGAATGTTGCAATCAACTAAAATATGGTTATCAGGAAATTTCTCGATGCAGGACTTGGGTGAAGCATCTTTTGTACTGGGATACAGATCTATAGAGATAGATCGAGAAGATTGCTTGGTCTCACCCATTCCACCTTTATTGATACCATCATTAAGCGGTTTTCCATGGATGATTCCAAGAGAAGACATCTACCAATGTGTCATGGCGTGTTCCTAGCCAAGTCTATGTCTCCCAAGACTGATGCAGAGATAGCGGCGAAGACAAGCATTGCTTATGCATCTGAATTTGGTAGTATCATGTATGGAATGATATCTACACGTCCTGACGTGGCTTTTGCACTAAGTTTAGTGAGTAGATATCAATTGAACCCTGGTCTTCCACACTGTAAAGCTGTGACAAATATCCTCAAGTATTTGAGAAGGACCAATAAGTTGTTATTGGTCATCGGGGGTGGAGAACTGAAATTGGAAGGCTATACCTACTCTAGCTTCCAAAGCGATATCTATTACTCATAGCCAACCTCTGGGTTCATATTCATGCTCAATGGTGCTGCTGTCTCTTGGAAGAATTTCAAGCAAGACAGTAATGCGGATTCCACCACTGAGGCCGAATAAATTGCTGCATCACCTGCAGCAAATGAGGCTCTTTGGTTAAGGAATTTCATCCAACAGTTGGGCGTCATTCCTAATGGAGTTTTTCATGTCCCGGCGTTTTGTGACAACACGGGGAGCCATAGCTCAAGCAAAGGAGCAAAGGTCTCATCATAAATTCAAAACATGTATTGAGAAAGTACCACATCCTCCGAGAGATTGTGGAAAGAGGAGAAGTGTCGATTGACAAGGTCGGCTCCGCAGATAATGTTGTTGATCCACTACCTAAGCCTTTACCTGGACCATTATTCGAAAAGCATCGCGAATCAATGGGTTTGAAGCATATGGTAGTTGGATCTAGTGCAAGTGGGAGATTGTTAGAGAAGGTGCCCGTCGAGCCAAGTGTTGGCCGAGAGTTCACATTCAAAATCTATGTATAAAAAATCTTTATTTTAGTAATATTAGAAATTATTGTTATGGCACATCTTTATTTGTATACCCATGCTTGTTGCATAGATAAAGTCCTTGAATATACAATTAGTAGAAAAAATATGAGATGCTCATATGATGAGTATCATGAAACTCATATTTGGAATACTGTATATTCTAAACAATTCCTAGTTGATTCAGTCGCTGCTAAGAAGGGTAAAGGCCGCTCGAGTTTGAGACTAGTATCTACGATGTGAGTACCATGTTTTATTGGTAGGGTACATTGTAATGTCCGAACATGCAGATAGATGCTCCTTGTAGAGTGCACTGAACAACCCTCCATAAAGGACTTTCCAAGTGATTCTCACTTAACGAGTGGAAACGTCCTAGTTTATAGTTGTATACCATTAGTTCTTATGACCCGAGACAACATTAAGACTCTATATGCTAGAATTGCACCTTGACTTGTTTACCAACTCATATGGGATTATCAGGTGGCAAGGTTGGGTGTTTTGTCGAAACATATAGGAGTCAATGCATTGTAGTCGGGGATTCGCCGCTTACCTTCGGGTATGGATATCCTATGTGATCTCATGTGTATGTAGTTTGAAATCTCTGATCGGAGTGTTGGTGGTAATTAAGAAAGGGGTTTCTTAGAATACATCATCGATGCAACTACGACATGACACATATTATCGATTCTTTGGCGGCTCTCGATATACGAACAGTTGTCGAATCGGTCGGGATAAATGAGTTTAAGGGACCGTACTGTACGCTAACTATGATAGAATGGTTCTTGCAGGCACTATCATTTGATACCTAGGGAATCATGTAAGCGATGATGCTAGGCGTTTAACATGATTGGTTTGGTACTATCATACTTGAGTTATGTCGTTCTTATTATCATGGAGTTGATAAATAAGAATGGAACAACTGGGGTATGCTCATATAAGGACATGTTTAGTCCCGGATCACATAGAGATGTGAACCCACTGCTAGTTGTATCAATGAACCATTGAGGATCACACAAGTGCTAACTTTCTAGATCCCGTTGAGAAGTAAAAATAGTTTAATGTATTGAACGGCTTATAAAGGAGTTTATAAGCACAAAGAAAAATAGAAGTATGACTTCTATAAGAGGATTATGGCGAATGTAACTTTTAATTTGTGAAAGTGTTTCTAAATTAAAAATTGGCTCAAATAAATAAAGTATTTGAAAATTTTGATTTTCATAAACATTTTTATGGACTAAATTAAATTAATTCAAGTGTTAATTAATTAAACACTATTGGACCTAGTAGAATTCAAATAAATAAATTAATTCAAGTGTTGAATTATTAAATAATATTGGGTCTTGAAAAGTCCAATTGGAAATAATTATTCAACTAATGGGGTTGAGTAAATTCAAGTAAAGATTTAATTGATCTCAAATTTGTTTGAGATATTTAAATAAAAAACCATGGGCTTTGTAAATTATACAAGCCCAAATAATATGCATGGGGAGGTAAAGATTGGGAGACAACTTTTTCAATAAATAAGGCATGTGTCTCACATGCACTTTAACTTTTTCAATCACCAAGAAAAGTCTTCCCTTCTCTCCTCCCAACCCCTTATGGCCAAAATTTCTTGTAACGTCTACCCGTTTTTAAAAGTGCGGAAATAATTTTTTTTTTTAAATCATACGTAAACATAAACGTATAAAATTCTAAAAATCGTCAACATATGAAAATATTCATCTCCTCTCAATCTCATAAATCGTAATGCGGAAAACATGTGATCCTCGGGTCGTGTCACCCCACCAAGTCTGCTTACTCAGAGTTCGGCACCTCCAGTCTCCTCACCATTTAGATCACCTGCATCACACACGCCTAGTGAGTCTAAAGACTCAACACGCATGTACCAGGAATAACAAGTACATATACATAGCACGCAGCAGTGAAAAATATTATACTCAACATATCTTTCATGAACTTAAAAGCATAACGTAAACGTGTTGTGTAAAATCATAATGCCAACATACCTTTCATGAACTTTAAAACATATACATAAACATGTCGTATAAAATCATGTCGTGTCAAATCATGTCATCTCATATCATCATATACGTGTCAAAACATGTCATCTCATGTTATCATATACGTAAACGTGTCGTATCCTTTCAAAACATGATAATAATCATAGCATGTATCATCGAATCAACATATACGTGTTAAAATTTTAATTTGAATTCCGTTCATTAGCTGTGACTTTCGTATCATCATATCATCATGTCAGTCGATGGATCTATCTACGTGTAACCACAGTACTGAGCGGCTGGGACATCAGCGACACTCTCACCCATCAACTGGGCCTTGGCCTATCATATCATCATATCATGTCAATGGAAATACGATCGTCGGGCTCCCTCTGGGGCCTTCTCTCGTAAACGGGCTCTCTCTGGGGCCTTTTCCCTCACGATATCTCCAATCATATCATCATCTCATCGTGTCATCGTATTAGTCACAACTAAATCACTTTCTTCAAAACGTGTCATCATATTCATCACTTAATAAAATCATGTATATACGTAATTTTTACTTTAAACCAAGCATGCAACGTATTTATCGTAATTACATAAAAATCCTTAACGTGATGCATAAACATTTAAATCATGATAAAATGTGCTCAGGGCGCTGCCAGGACCAAAATCTCACCCCGGGTTTAAAATGACCATTTTGCCCCTGGAACCAAAAAATTACCATTTTGCCCCTAGATGTAAAATTTCACGTTTTTGACATTTTCATAATTCCATTGACTCTAACATGTCCCAAATAATTATTTAAGCCTAAACGAATTTTCTCATATTTTTATTTGGCTTAAATCGATGACTTTTAAATTAATCTTTAAATATAACATATTAATGCGCTTTAATTCCGAATTAAACCAAACCTTAGCATAAAATTCCCAAATTAAAAACTTAGACTTCTAATAATTATTTGAGCTTAAATATAATTTTCCATAATTTTATTAAACTTAAATCTAGGCGTTTCAATTAATTCTTTAATTAACCTTTCGTGAGGCGACTAAATCATGAATAAATCCAAAACTTATTATTTTGATCCGAAACTTACCAAACTCCTTAAAATGTCCCAAAACATTTTTAAAAGCATCCCTAGACGTAAAATCGAGTCCATTTCATAACTTAACCGAATTGTTTTAAAACTTGGACCAGTATCCCGGTTTTAACCCGAATCGACTCGAAACTTAACCGAATTATTCCCAACATTTTACCATGCTTTACTAACATCTAAAAGGTCCTAAAAACCTCAAAACCTGACCCTTAGTTACTCGCACAATAGGCCAGCAAGCTGCTGAAATTTCCAGTACGTGCTAATCCGAAAGCCTTAGTTACCATCTTTCCTTAATTCGACTCTCATGCTTAAACCAACTCGAACCGGACCCGAACCAGGCCCTAGACCCAACCCTTAGGCATAACTTAAGACCATGAAACACCCCTTTCAAACTCAGAACTAATGCCTGAGCCCCAAAGCATGCAAGAGCCGTGACTAGCCTAACCCGTCTCCCATTGGTGTAGCTGGTTGCTTCCTGGTCTAGCCACCTTACCTATCCAACCCAGCCCTGAACCAACACCACCAGGCCCTCCCTAGGACCCTAAGGAACGACCCAAGACACTGCCCCATGCCCTGGCCCGTCCAGCAACCGCCTTAAAACCCACAGCCGTGACTTGCTCTACACGAACCCAAAGTGCACAGCTGCAGCTTTCTTTGTTCAGTCTCTTAGCTGCCGCTCCAGGCCATGAACCACCATAAAGAGACTCATCCTAGGACCCTTAAACACTAAAAACAGCAGCCCCTTGCACCACAGAAAACAAAACGTGAGATGTATGCAACAACATACGGTTTTCGTGTCAAACAAAGAGCATAAAAGCTTTGCCATGCCAATACCGAAAAATGCATAAATATAACACACATGACAGCACATATATGACGTGAATGATGCAGAAATAATGATACAATGCGTGTCTTAGATGAATTCCACGCTAGAACGTCGAAGGAACGGGCGTCGGGGAGTTGCCGGGGAATTTTTTTTCTTGAAGAAATGCTTGGCCGATGATTTCTTGAGCTGCTAATGGAGAAACCGAGAGGAACAAGGTTGAGGAAGAAGGTGTCGGCTGTGATGGGAGAAATAAAATGATTCCTTCACGTGGAGGGGTTGCATAAATAAATGGGTGGGTGGCCACTTAATATTAATTAGGTTTAAGTTTAATTTTAAGTATAGTTTAGGTTAATTAAAATGTGCACTAATGGAACTCAATTAAAATAAGGCCAAATAAATCCAAACATACTCACGAAAAATATTTCGTGTTGGAAAGTTCTTGTAAATATTAGTCGAACCCTCAAAAAGTCCCCCGATTTGATAAAATTTACGTACCGTTAAAAATTAAAATCTTGCGGTTAAAAATACCCAATAAATCACAATTCTTGAAAAATACCTTTAAAACATCTTATATTAATTAATAAAAATTAATCTTTTAATAAAAATAAATTTCTTGAAAAAATTCTCCGGTCTCCGTTCCTCGTTCGAGCGCGAAATAAAACTTAAAAATCATAGTGCATGAACTTTTAAAATTTCATGAATTAAATCATATCATGCAATAATAATGCATAAAATACATAAAAATAACTAAACACAATTTAATAAAATAAAAATACATTTTATGCTTTAAAAGAATTTAATAATTTGCATGCATGTGGTTTACGTGGACTTTTCGATTTCCGAGACGTTACAATCTCCCCCCCTTAAATTGAATTTCGTCCCCGAAATTCGCTTATCCTTGAAAATCACAAAATTTAGACTTAGTTCTAACATCCCAATGGTTCACGCTTCCGCGGCGCTACTCTGATAAAATAATAAATCTTAAGATGTCCTTATGTCTCCTCGATCCTAATATTTTTGCCTGTAAAAATCTTCGTTTGTGAATCACAACTTAAGACGATTTATAGTGATTTAGTTTTATTCTACTATGTCCTGGAATTTTGACTTTTTTTTTTTTTTTGCAATTCCCAATATTAGAAATGACAGTCCATACTTATCGCATTTTACTTTCCTTATAATATATCCAAGATGTTCATTGGCCTATTATATTATTATTTATGCGATTCAACTTATGAAACCTTAGCACGAAAAGTTACTAATTAACTTCTATCCTTGGTAATACACTTAAAAATTAAACATTATCTTAACCCCATAATGATATTAGCCTAAGATCCTTGAATCAAATCTTCATCTTACGGTACCAAACTTACGTAACTTAACTATTTACAAGTACCTCTCAAATATTAAATTGTTGCAGACCTTAAACCTCAAGTTACGTAAATTCATAAAATCCAAAATATACAATATCGATCTTCTACCTAATAATAAAATCCTTTTAGTCCAAATTACATGCTTAAACTATTTCTTTTCCAATTACAATATAGTGGAGGCCTAAGACTCTGGACTTTCCTCATTGGAACAATTGTCGCATTCTTATGTATCATTAATGCTTAATTAATTCTAGCATATAAACTTAATAAGTTATCTCATGATAATGATGGACTAACTCTAATAAATCAATTCACTTATAACCCATAAAATTATAGAATTCTCATATCAAAATTTTAGATTTCTTACTCGATAAATCTTAACATTCGTCCACTGGTAACCTATATCGAACATAACTAATTCTCTTTTATTTTTATTTCACCCAAAATTTCTATATGAACGCATATCTCATAAATTTAAAAATTCATACTTACGCAACCCAAATAGTTTTGGATAACATAATTCCAACACACACATTCACGTATTCCCAAGTTTCTTAATGACTTTAAAAAAATTCTCAAAACAAGATGTCTATCTCAATTCTTACATGTGTCTATCAAGTAATTTAACCATCCATCATACTCAAATTTCTAGAAAAATTTAACCCCAACAAAGATATAATTTTAAGTCTTAAGATCACGATTAAAACTTATGATACATCAAACTTAATTTCCCAAAATTTTGTTAACTATATGTTTACTCTTATAACTTAACTAACTGATCATTTTACCTTAAATTGTCGTCACTTTAAATTCTTAATAAACCACAACATTATTTCACTAACGCTTGAATTTTTATGCCCAAGATTGATTCATCCTACAATATCCTTGATTAACTTTCCTTATAATATTATAACTCAAATATCTAAAGGTTCTAAATATCCTTCAAATCTAAATCATCAAAAATTCCGGTCATTTAAACCATTCGCTTCTCACTTACTGCTAAACAAATCCCCCAAATTTCTTAAACATTGCAAAATTTGTTCTTACTTTCCTCGAATATTATCCGATTTGTCCTAAATCTCAAGAATCCAACAATTACCCATAAGTTCTTGGCATTCCTACTCCACTTTATAGGTTTCTCGTAACATAAAGTTCAATAATTATAAGCTTATTAAACCCAAAATCAATTTTCATAACCTCGAAAATTACTGATTTAACCCAAGTATTACTCAAAAGTTCGAATTTTAATCCTCAAAAATTTCGGAATTTGCAATTTGGCCCTTAAAGTTCTCGAAATTTACATTTTTGACCCTAAAACTCTTCGAAATTTGTATTATTGTCCCCATAAAATTTTCGACTTGGCCTCATTAAACCTTAAAATTCTCAAAACTAAAAATTTAATCCCAAAGTTTGGTAAATTCGAAATAGTCCCTTAAAATTTTATTGTTGTACTTAGGTCCTCAAATTATTGGTTAATATAGTTAGGTCATTAAAATTCTCAATCCATTCAATTCAATCCTTAGGTCCCACTAGGTAGAGCATGCATCCTAAATAAATTCTACGTTTTTATACTTCCAAAGATTGTCGTAGTTTTCGAATCATTAATCCTTACATGGAATCCTCAAAAATTAATTCAACTATCAACCACGAACCATCGGTAATTACTTAGAAATTCTACAAGTTCCAAAAGCATTCATAGTTTTCAAGATTAACTTATTACCCCAAAGAGTAGAACATCAGTACTTCTAACCTAAAATCAATATAATCAAATCATTATCAACTTATCCTAAAGCCCAATATTCGAATTCTTAGACACGTCCAATTCCAAACGTAACCAACATGCAATTTAATCTAGTTTTGAAAACAGTAAATCCTTAAATCATAAAAGCAGTTAAACATATATCGTAGATCATCATAAAGCGTAAATCATGTTAACATACAGGTGATAAGAGTAAATCATTTAAAACATTTAAATCATAAAAGTTTACAGACTTGAGGCTTGAAGACTGAGCGGCAGAATCTGGCGGTGGCACAACCCTATGCAGGACCCTTGCTCTGATAACAATTGTAACGTCTACTCGTTTTTAAAAGTGCGGAAATATTTTTTTTTTAAATCATACGTAAACATAAACGTATAAAATTCTTAAAATCGTCAACATATGAAAATATTCATCTCCTCTCAATCTCATAAATCGTAATGCGGAAAACATGTGGTCCTCGGGTCGTGTCACCCCACCAAGTTTGCCTACTCAGAGTTCGGCACCTCCAGTATCCTCACCATTTAAATCACCTGCATCACACACGCCTAGTGAGTCTAAAGACTCAACACGCCTGTACCAGGAATAACAAGTACATATACATAGCACGCAGCAGTGAAAAATATTATACTCAACATATCTTTCATGAACTTAAAAGCATAACGTAAACGTGTTGTGTAAAATCATAATGCCAACATACCTTTCATGAACTTTAAAACATGAACATAAACATGTCGTATAAAATCATGCCGTGTCAAATCATGTCATCTCATATCATCATATACGTGTCAAAACATGTCATCTCATGTTATCATATACGTAAACGTGTCGTATCCTTTCAAAACATGATAATAATCATAACATGTATCATCGTATCAACATATACGTGTTAAAATCTTAATTTGAATTCCGTTCATTAGCTGTGACTTTCGTATCATCATATCATCATGTCAGTCGATGGATCAATCTACGTGTAACCACAGTACTGGGCAACGGGGACACCAGCGACACTCTCACCCGTCAACTAGGACTTTGCCTATCATATCATCATATCATGTCAATGGAAATACGATCGTCGGGCTCCCTCTTGGGCCTTCTCTCGTAAACGGGCTCTCTCTGGGGCCTTTTCCCTCACGATATCTCCAATCATATCATCATGTCATCGTGTCATCGTATTACTCACAACTAAATCACTTCCTTCAAAACGTGTCATCATATTCATCACTTAATAAAATCATGCATATACGTAATTTTTACTTTAAACCAAGCACGCAACGTATTTATCGTAATTACATAAAAATCCTGAACGTGATGCATAAACATTTAAATCATGATAAAATGTGCTCAGGGCGCTGCCAGGACCAAAATCTCACCCCGGGTTTAAAATGACCATTTTGCCCCTGGAACCCAAAAATTACCATTTTGCCCCTAGACGTAAAATTTCACGTTTTTGTAATTTTCATAATTCTATTGACTCTAACATGTCCCAAATAATTATTTAAGCCTAAACAAAGTTTTCCATATTTTTATTTGGCTTAAATCGATGACTTTTAAATTAATCTTTAAATATAACATATTAATGCGCTTTAATTCCGAATTAAACCAAACCCAAGCATAAAATTCCCAAATTAAAAACTTAGACATCTAATAATTATTTGAGCTTAAATATAATTTTCTATAATTTTATTAAGTTTAAATCTAGGCGTTTCAATTAATTCTTTAATTAACCTTTCGTGAGGCGACTAAATCATGGATAAATCCAAAACTTATTATTTTGATCCGAAACTTACCAAACTCTTTAAAATGTCCCAAAACATTTTTAAAAGCATCCCTAGACGTAAAATTGAGTCCATTTCATAACTTAACGGAATTGTTTTAAAACTTGGACCAGTATCCCGGTTTTAACCCGAATCGACTTGAAACTTAACCGAATTATTCCCAACTTTTTACTATGCTTTACTAACATCTAAAAGGTCCTAAAAACCTCAAAACCTGACCCTTAGTTACTCGCACAATAGGCCAGCAAGCTGCTGAAATTTCCAGTACGTGCTAATCCGAAAGCCTTAGTTACCATCTTTCCTTAATTCGACTCTCATGCTTAAACCAACTCGAACCGGACCCGAACCAGGCCCTAGACCCAACCCTTAGGCATAACTTAAGACCATGATACACCCCTTTCAAACTCAGAAATAATGCCTGAGCCCCAAAGCATGCAAGAGCCGTGACTAGCCTAACCCGTCTCCCATTGGTGTAGCTGGTTGCTTCCTGGTCTAGCCACCTTACCTATCCAACCCAGCCCTGAACCAACACCACCAGGCCCTCCCTAGGACCCTAAGGAACGACCCAAGACACTGCCCCATGCCCTGGCCCGTCCAGCAACCGCCTTAAAACCCACAGCCGTGACTTGCTCTACACGAACCCAAAGTGCACAGCTGCAGCTTTCTTTGTTCAGTCTCTTAGCTGCCGCTCCAGGCCATGAACCACCATAAAGAGACTCATCCTAGGACCCTTAAACACTAAAAACAGCAGCCCCTTGCACCACAGAAAACAAAACGTGAGATGTATGCAACAACATACGGTTTTCGTGTCAAACAAAGAGCATAAAAGCTTTGCCATGCCAATACCGAAAAATGCATAAATATAACACACATGACAGCACATATATGACGTGAATGATGCAGAAATAATGATAGAATGCGTGCCTTAGATGAATTCCACGCAAGAACGTCGAAGGAACGGGCGTTGGGGAGTTGCCGGGGAATTGTTTTTCTTGAAGAAATGCTTGGCCGATGATTTCTTGAGCTGCTAATGGAGAAACCGAGAGGAATAAGGTTGAGGAAGAAGGTGTCGGCTGTGATGGGAGAAATAAAATGATTCCTTCACGTGGAGGGGTTGCATAAAATAATGGGTGGGTGGCCACTTAATATTAATTAGGTTTAACTTTAATTTTAAGTATAGTTTAGGTTAATTAAAATGTGCACTAATGGAACTCAATTAAAATAAGGCCAAATAAATCCAAACATACTCACGAAAAATATTTCGTGTTGGAAAGTTTTTGAAAATATTAGTCAAACCTTCAAAAAGTCCCCCGATTTGATAAAATTTACGTACCGTTAAAAATTAAAATCTTGCGGTTAAAAATACCCAATAAATCACAATTCTTGAAAAATACCTTTAAAACATCTAATATTAATTAATAAAAATTAATCTTTTAATAAAAATAATTTTCTTGAAAATTCTCCGGTCTCCGTTCCTCGTTCGAGCGCGAAATGAAACTTAAAAATCATAGTGCATGAACTTTTAAAATTTCATGAATTAAATCATATCATGCAATAATAATGCATAAAATACATAAAAATAACTAAACACAATTTAATAAAATAAAAATACATTTTATGCTTTAAAAGAATTTAGTAAAATACCAAAGAATTTAATAATTTGCATGCATGTGGTTTACGTGGACTTTTCGATTTCCGGGACGTTACATTTCTACTCCATAATTCTGTCAATTTTTGTTTCTTCAATTGTTGAGGAAAATATACATTTCTCAAAGAAAAATGCAACTTAGTTGGAGTCAAAACATCAATCCTTGGGATTGATATGTATATTTCTAAACACACTATGAATGTCATTTTTGTGTTTTTATTATTTGCTACACAACATATGAGGTGCTTGAATTTTCTTCGTGAAAAATATGATTTTTCGAACTTCCGTTGCGATTCAGGGCACCCGTAACCGATCCCCTTTAACAAGCCTATAAGGAAAAATTCCTTGTTTACTAGCGCTGGTGCGGTCAAGAATTAGCGCCCTAGTGCGAGGCCTTCTGTAATTTTTTTCTCATGCATCTCGTGCTGGGGGTGTCAAACAATATCGTCCTAGCACGAGATCTTCTGCTCAAACATCATGTTTTTTATGTGCTCGTGCTTGGGCGGTCAAGAATTACTGCCCTAGCACGAGGTGCCCTATCCTTAGCTTCATTTCTGGTTGAATTTTATTATTTTGCGTCGTTCTCCCGCACATTCATAAAACTCAGTGAGCGGTGATCATATGAAATAATTTAAGATAAAATGAACAAAATGCATATTTCATGCAAACAAAATGATGCAAACTAATACTCACACGATGCACTAAAATACGTAAATACGACCTCTATCACAACGATTGAGAAAGCCTTGGCCGACCTCCTGAGCCGAGCTTTTAGTAAAAGCTTGAACGGTCTCACTACACAGAACACGAGCTCATGATTCAAAGGAGCTCCCAGTCCGATATAACAATACGTCATGCATAAAGATAAGGCTCATGGAGAATTAAGCTAACCTTATCTAGGATTCTGACAATCCAGAGTCCAACAATGGAATGATTCTAGCATATTTAGAGTACTGAAAAGGCTAGAGTTTTAGTCGTCAAAGAACTCTACTCGCATAGTGATACTCCAATAAATACTAGGCTATGGTGATCCATTTTTCATTCATATATTCACTCATTATGAACACACAGTACTCTATCTATTTGTTTTAGAATTTCTTCTTGACTTTTCTTGAAGGACATACTTTTTGTTCCTCAATTTGAATTCAATCTACTTTCAGTAAGTGCATTAGTGAATGATTCACTGCTCATGGTCCAGCTTTATCCTAATCAATTTGATATTCAACAGATTCATTCAAAGAGAGAGATTTTTAGGGGTGAGAGATTATGTGCCAATCAATCAAGCTTCTGCTTACATGGCATAGTAGACAGGGCTACCAATCATTCAAGATACTACAATCAGTCAAGCACCAACTACATTGTGATTTCTCATCTCCCAAGAGCATCAATCCATGTTACATATGCCATATTTCCAAAGAAAGACTTTTATTAATCTTTTGTTTCCCATAATCACTTGTCCTTAAAACTGTAAGGTTCAGGAGATTTAGATTCACGTAATCTGAATCATGCAATCTAGTATTTTATTTAAATGATGTGTTTATTTACTTTTATGCATTTAATGCATAATTATTTCATGATAGGATTCATTTCACGATTATTTTAAAAGTTCATGCATTAAGGATTCTAGATGCATTTCGCGCTCGATCGAGGAACGAAGACCGGGGAATTATAAGGAAAATTATTTTTACTACATGTTTAATTTTTATTTATTAAAATAAGGTGTTTTAAGTGTATTTTTCCAGAAATGGGCTTCGTTGGGTATTCTTACCCTCATGAGCTTATTTTTAATAGGTTTGTAAATTTTAACGATTCAGAGGACTTTTTGAGGGATCGGCAATATTTTCAAAAACGTACCAAAATAAAATATTTTTCGGAGTTGTTTTGGGATGATTTAAGGAGTTTGGTAAGCTTCGAGCCGAAATTTAGAGATCCAAGGGTAAAACGGTCATTTTGGGTTTCTAGGGGAAAATGGTCATTTTGCACCCGGTGTGAGTTTTTAGTCTTGGCAGCGCCCTAAGCATGAATTATCATGCTTTTAAATGTTTATGCATCATGATCATGATTTTTATGAAATTAATAAATATACGTTGTATGCTTGATTTTAAGAAAAAATTCTTCATGTACATAATTTTGATAAGTGATGTAAATGTTGATGTTTTAAAGGATGAGAATTAGTTGTGGCTATCGATGTATATGTAAATGCTTAAGATGTATATGTAAATGCTGATGATGAGGCCTAGGCACAGTGGATGGGTAATACTGTTATTGATGTCCGACAGCCGCCAGGTACCGCTGTTCTTTGTAGATGGATTCATCGTAAATTATGAATGATGTACGACAATCACAACTAATAAACTGAATTCAATAAAAGAAATGATGTATGAGGAAATGATGATAATGATAAGCTGTTTTGACATGTTACTATTTCATATTAAACGGTTACTTTACGCTTTTAAAGTTCATGAAAGGTATGTATGTTGATTACAGTATATTTTCACTAATGTGTGCTATGTATATATGTACTCATTATTTCTGGTACAGGTGTGCTAAGTATTTAGACTTACTAGGCGTGTGTGATGCAGATGAGCATGTTTATGAGAGGACTGGAGGTGCCGAACTCTGAGTCGGCTGGACACAATGTGCATGCACGACCCGAGGACCACATTTTCTTCCGTACATGATGTTTTTATGAGTTTTGAGAGGACACGAGCATTTTATAAATTGGTTATGTTACGTTGCTTGTTTTAGGATTTTTATGTTACGCTTTTTTGGTTGGTCGAGTTTGTCCATTTTAACTGCACTTTTTTAAGTTGATAAACATTTACGATTATTTTTAAATGGTAGGTTTTTCTGTAGGGTTGCATGCATGAAAAAATGTTTAAGTGCATATTTCGAAAATGTGAGCTTTTTATAAATAAAAAAAAAATTATTTTCGCAGTTTAAGTTAGTAGAGGTTTCAGTTAGTATCAGAGCAAGGGTCCTGTATACGGTTGTTCCACCGCCTGCTTCTGCAGCTCAATCTTCAAGCCTTAAGTCAGTAAGTTTTTATTGTTTCAAATGTTTTAAAAGATTTACAGCTCTGACCTGCATGCCTTCATAATATACGATTTACCAGGATTTTCAGTGCATATTTAATTGCTTTTATGATCTAAGGACTTATTATTTTGAAAAGCTAGATTAATCACATGATGGGTTACGTTTATAAATTGGACTGTATTCATATATGCCTCCCAGATGCGCTCCTAGTGCAGATATGCAAGATGAGATTCCTTGAGGCGCCAGAGGCCCTCCGCCACCACCACCGCCTATGGATGCAGCTACCTATGTACTGAAGGGTATGGCTAGGCTACTGGATCAGGTACAACAGGCTCCTAGACCGATATCTTTGAGCAGTTTAGGCGGCTCAACCCGAAGGAGCTCGGGGGTACCACTTATCCATTCTTGGCTGAAGGTTGGATTCGATCACTAGAGCTGCATTTTGGGTACCTATAGATGAGAGATGGCGACCGAGGCAGGTTCGCCATGAAGTGGAATTGTCTACTCTCACCTAGGACAGATTCAAGGAGATTTTCTACGGAATGTATTTTCCAGCTGACGTTAGGGGCGCCAGAATAAGGAGTTTATGAGTATCCTCTAGGGGGACTCATCTGTGGCGGAGTTTATCCGCAAGTTCAACAGGGACTGCCATTTTGTGCCCATGATAGCTAGAGATGTCGCTCAGAAGCTGAGGCATTTCTTGGACAGATTGAGACCCACCTTCCGCCGGGACGTCATGCTGATGAGGCCAGCGGGTTATGATGCGGCCGCCGCCTGCGCTTTTCAGCTGGAGCATGCTCTGCAAGATATATACTTTGAGATGTAGAGGAAGCGGGATCAGACTCAGTCCAGCTCCCAGCCGCTAAAGAAACAATATTCAGGGTCACCGAGGCAATAGAGGCAGCTGAAGCCCCAGGGACAGGGTAGGAGGCCCCAACAGCAGAGACCTCTTCAGGCGCCAGGGGCGCCTAAGCTAGAGGACAGGCAGCCTTGCATGCATTGTAACAATTTTCATGTCGGCAAGTGTTTGTGTGGGACCTACAGATGCTTCATTTGCGGGCTGGAGAGTAACAAAGCAGCAGACTGCCCTAGGAACACGGGCCCCACTACTAGCCGAGCTTATGTGATGCATGACAAGAAGGCCAATGCAGAGTCAAATTCGACGCTGATTACTGGTAACCCTTATGTTTAAGATTTTACTTTATCGCATGATTGCATGGATTTTATGCTTCTATGAGAATTTTATTATTCGGATTGATAACTTAGAAAGAATTAGGACGCATGCTCTACCTAGTTGGAAGTAAGAGTGTAATTGTTTAATTAGAGAATTTAAGGAACCAATTACAATAACCGATAATTTTTATGGGGTCATTTTGCATATTTCGAAAAGTTGGAGGACCAAGGTGTAACTTTCGAAACTTTAAGGGGCAAATTGGCAATTCTCAATTTTTGGGGGCTAATTTCGAAATATTTGAAGAATATTGGGGTTAATTCGTTGAATTTTTTGTGGTTTTGGGATAATTGCCGATAAGAAATTCCTTAAGTTTCAACACGATTAGATTTGATGGTATATTTTGTCGCAGGGAGGATATATATTGCAGGTGTAGCCACGCATGCATTTTTAGATTCATGGGCTACACATTCTTTTATATAAGAATCTTTCTTCAAGCGACTAGGAATCATATCAGTAGCGATGGATTAAGGGTTCAGAGTATCAATCCCATCCGGGGATCAGATGTTCACTTCTCAGATAGTGAAGAGATAGAAGCTTCGGTTACAGAAATATACGGTGCAGGCAGATTTGATAGATCTACCATTGCCGGAGTTCGACATTATCCTGTATATGGATCGGCTTTCATTGAACGAAGCTGTCATTGACTTTAGACAGAGGTCGATGCCTGTCCAACCATCTAGTGGTAGGCCGTTCGTTTTTTAGGCAACCAGACACCAGCAGTTGCCGCACGTCATTTCCTGCTTGTGTGTGAAGAAACTTATGAAGAGAGGCTGCCAGGAATTTTTGGCCAGCATTGTATCAGTGCCAGAGCCAGTCAGTCAGAGGCTCGAGGACGTGGATGTGGTCAATCAGTTCTCCAGTGTTTTCTATGACGATGTTTTAGGCATTCCACCAGACAGAGGTGGACTTCTCCATTGAGCTCATGCCAGGTACAGTGTCGATCTCTAAGGCACCCTGTCGTCTAGCACATGTAGAGATGAAAGAACTTAAAGACCAGATACAGGATTTGCTAGATAAGGTTTTCATTCGCCCTAGCTTTTCTCCATGGAGCGCTGTTGGAAACTGAATTTTGGAAGTTTGACAAACTGTGGGGACCCGGACGCTAATCATCTTCTTAGTCGTCATTGGGATAAATGGATCAATTAATTAATCTGGGTCTAATTTTTTTTAATTGCGGAACGTAATGTAATTCAATCTAATATACATATCAGTATAAAAGTACAAGTCTTGTACAACAAACATCAAACTCAAACTAAGGTTCAACAACTAAATGTCAAGTGCTGAATCCTATCTACAGCAACGTCAAGTCCGTAGTCTCCACTCTAATCACGATCTCTCGTCATCTCCTCGACCATGATCCTGTCCCACCTGTTGCCATGCACACATACAAACACGACAACAGCCGGATATCTCCGGTGAGAATAAAATCCCAGTATAAGCAATGTATATATGCGATGCATAAAATAATATACAAAAGCATAAACCATGTATTAAGAACATGAATCATAATTTATGACTCATTAGTGAATATAGATAAAACTCTCTAACTCGTCATCTCCGACTCGACTCATCTCTAATCTTGGGATCCTGGTTCCTGGACATTAACACATACATCGAATTTCAGCGATAAGAGTCGATCCGCCCCTAAGCAATATCGATATAAGTTAATAATCCAGTGTCTTGGCATATCCGCCACAGACTTGGCATATCCGCCAAAGCTATCTTATGACAATGTGCAATGGGCCAATGACCATTCTATCACTGTTTGGCCTTTCTGTCAATGACTCTCGCTCAATAGCTATAGGCTATTCTCTACCTTCTATAAATCAATAGATTAATCATATCAATGTCAAACAATTGCAATAAAATAAAGTATGTGGTTTTAGGGAAACTAGAGTCTAATCTGACTCAAGTTAATCTCCCGGTTAACATCGACTTATACCTTTCGTTCGTAGTCTCGGTCTGAAGAATTGGAAATTCTGAATTCAAGACTGTCTCTGTCAATCTGAAATGACATATCGAGAATAGTAATATCAACATTTCATTCCCAATTCAATACTAAATCCGATCAATCTGAATTTAATTCAAAATTAACAGCATAACAGCACAATCCCGATATCCCCATCAATACAATATCAACAGATATCAATTACAAATCATAACCAATATCCGATACAATCTACAATCAGTCAATAATCCAAATCTGTATATCTCAATCAATATACTATGAAAAATCATAATAACTTCATAAACAGTCTGTTCTTTGATCTGACTTCGAATATCTATTGATCAGTATATCCAGAACACATAATAATGATCAAATCATAATTCCTCCAATACATGAATTTCGAAACACGTCAGAAATCGATGAAACTTACATCCTTGAGTAGCTCTTGAAGAGAGGATCACAGAACTGTGTTCAGGATTCAAATCTTGGTAACCGGATTGCATAAAATCACAATCTAGTGTAAAGTGAAGCTTGAGGGAAATTGTAATGGCAACTCTCGGTTTTCCTTCTGAAAGTCCCAAAGAAATGAAACTTATTTATATATAAAATTCATGGTGAAGACAAGTGTCCCACTCAATCCCATTAATTGCACTTTAGCCTCTGAAATCTTCACTATTCGCAATTTGGTCCTCACAACTCTTTTTAATTTAATTTCAATCCTAATTAATTACAAAAACCGTGGAACCTAATTCATCATTCCAAAATTCATAAATTAAATAATCTCGGATTAAAATGATAACATCTCGGGCCTTACAATTCTCCCCCTCTGAGACATGATTTCGGCCTCGAAATCACAGACAATCAAATCACATAAGATAAGAAGATATAACAGAAGCTAAAATAAAAGACTCACATCCGTTAAATAATTCTGGGAATTCCTGTCTCACATCTGATTCAGTCTCCCAAGTAGCTTTCTCAATGCCATGACGAGTCCACTGGACTTTCACAAGAGGAATAATCTTCGTTCTGAGTTGTTTTTCTTTACGATCAAGAATCTGAATAGGTTTCTCAACATAACTCAGACTTTCATCAAGTTCGGCCTCATCTGGCTGAATAATATGAGAATCATCAGGGAGATATTTCCGTAGCATAGATACATGAAAGACATCATGTATTCCAGATAAAGAAGGCGGTAGGGCAAGTCGATATCACGATCTCCTATCTTCTCGAGGATCTCATATGGCTTAATGTATCGAGGAGACAACATCCCTTTCTTGCCAAATCTGACAACTCCCTTGAAAGGTGAAATCTTCAGAAATACTCGGTCTCCTGCCTCAAATACCAACGGTCGTCGTCTGATGTTGGCATATTTGGCCTGCCTGTCTTGAGCTGCCTTCATTCTTTTCTGTATCAGCTTCACTTTCTCAGTCATATCTCTAATCATATCAGGTCCAATGTCAGGTACCTCAGAGATATCATCCCAATATAGAGGGGATCTGCACTTCTCCATACAACGCCTCAAAAGGAGCCATCTCAATACTCGTCTGATAGCTATTGTTGTACGAAAATTCACAAAGCGGCAATGCATCTTGCCAGTTAGTGCTAAAATCAAGCACTACAGCTTTCAGCATATCTTCCAGTGTCTAGATAGTCCGCTTTGACTGTCCGTCAGTCTGTGGATGATACGCGGTACTCAAATGTAATTTCGTACCTAGAGCCTGCTGTAAACTCTGCCAAAAGTGCGAAGTAAACCGAGGAACACGTTCTGAAACAATCGACTTTGGCACCCCGTGCAATCTGACCACCTCTCTGACATAAATCTCTGCCATCTGGTCATGTCTGTACGTCATCTTGTACGGAATAAAGCATGCGAATTTGGTCAATCTGTCAATCACGACCCAAATCGCATCACAACCTCGGGAGGATCTCGGTAATTTCGTCACAAAATCCATGGAAATGTGATCTCATTTCCATTCAGGAATAGATAAACTCTGTAATAATCCTCCTGGTTTCTTTCTCTCGACCTTCACCTGCTGGCAATTCAGACATTTTGATACAAACATAGCAATATCAGCTTTCATCTGTTTCCACCAAAACTGTCTTTTCAAATCATTATACATTTTTCTGCCACCAGGATGAATGCTAAAATGACTGCTGTGCGCTTCTGCCAGTATCCGCTGTCTCAAATCTGAAACATTCGGCACAACAATACGGTTATTCACATACAAAACACTGTCATGAACCTGATATTCCGATTGATGTCCAACTCTGACCATAGCAATCGAATTATGTACATTCTGATCAACTTTCTTTGTGTCTTTAATTCTCAATAGCAGTTCTGGTTCAACCCGAATAGCACATAATCTCAGTGGTCTACAATCTGTCTCAAATACCAATCCAGACAAACAACAATCTTCTATCAAATTCGAGACACCAATCGTCGATAAGGATAAAGAACATACGTTTCAACTCAGTGCATCCGCTGCTGCATTGGACTTCCCCGGATAGTACTTGATTTCACAATCAAAGTCTTTAAGCAAATCAAGCCATCTTCGATGTCTCATATTCAACTCTGACTGTGAAAATAGATATTTCAGACTTTTATGATCAGAATAAATCTCGAACTTCTCACCATATAGATAATGTGGCCATATATTCAATGCAAAGACGATGGCTGCCAATTTAAGATCATGAATTGGGAAGCGAGTCTCATGTGGCTTCAGCTGTCTCGAGCCATAAGCAATAACATGTCCTCGCTGCATCAGAACACAACCTAATCCTCGGTGAGATGCATCACAATAAACCACCAAATCACCAGTACCTGATGGAATAGTCAATATCGGTGCACTGGTCAGTCTTTTCTTCAGCTCAAGAAAACTAGACTCACAGTCTTCAGACCATACAAACGGAGCATTCTTCTGAGTCAACTGAGTAATAGGCTTGGCAATACTGGAAAAATCTTTAATAAATCGACGATAATATCCTGCTAAACCCATAAAGCTGTGTATCTCTGGTACAAATGTCGGTCTCGGCCAAGAAATCACGGCTTCAACCTTACTGTGATCAACTGATATACCATCTCCGGATATGATGTGTCCCAGAAATACAACCCGTCTCAACCAAAACTCGCATTTTGATAGTTTAGCATATAATTTCTCAGCCCTCAGAATTTTTAATACAGTTCTCAGATGCTCAGCATGTTCAATCATATTCTTCGAATAAATCAAAATGTCATCAATAAAAATATCACGAAATCATCGAGATATCTCTTGAATATACGGTTCATCAGACCCATAAACACAGCCGGAGCATTAGTCAAACCGAACGGCATGACAATAAACTCATAATGTCCATCCTGGTTTTAAATTCTGTCTTCGAGATATCAGAATCCCTGACTCTCAGCTGATGATATCCAGATCTCAGATCGATCTTGGAATATACTGAAGAACCCTGCAACTGATCAAACAAATCATCAATGCGAGGCAAGGGATATTTATTATTTACCGTTGTTTTGTTCAGTTGCCGGTAGTTGATACAGAGTTTCATAGAACCGTCTTTCTTTCGAACAAACAATACTAGAGCACCCCAAGGAGACACGCTCGGTCTGATATACCCCTTGGCCAGTAAATCATCTAACTGTTCTTTTAACTCTTTCAACTCAATCGGTGCCATTCTGTACGGAGCCCTCGAAATCGGAATTGTACCTGGCATCAACTCAATACTGAAGTCTATCTCTCGAATCGGAGGCAAACCCGGAATCTCATCTTGGAAGACATCAGCAAACTCGCAAACCACTGGCAAATCAGCCAATGCTGGACTCGATTTCAGTAAATCAACTTAATAGACAAGGAATCCTTCCGCTCCTTTTTGTAAAAATCGAGTCATAGACAATACGGATATCAAAGGAATTCTAGATCGAGAACCCTTATCGTAGAATTTCCACTCATTAGCCATATCCGGTCTGAATCTCACAATCTTGTGGAAACATTCAACAGTGGCTCTGTACTTGGTCAACATATCAATACCGATAATACAGTCAAAATCAGACAACCCAAGCACAATACAATCTATCTCAATCTCATGCCCGTCATACTGTAGCATACAATGTTTCACAGACTTCACTGATATCAAACCTGTAGAACCCGTTACTTAGACTACGTTTAAGCCATGCATAATTCTAGTATTTAAATTTAAAATGATTTTATTGCATAAGTATTTAAATTTTATTATTTTATGCAGTCGTTTAAAATTTTATCATTTCAGTTAATTCAGTGAGGCCGGACTGGAGTTGAAGTTTTGAGATAGAATTTATTTTAGCTAGCAAGTAAGTTGATTTAAGTTAAAAAGGAGGTTTGAGGATTTATTTTAATTACTTGAGGTGAGTAGTAAATAAATTCATTTAAGTTCCATAATTAAGGAGTTAGTTCACTAAATTATTTAAAAGATAGGTAAGGCTTTTAAGGGTTATAAATTTACTAAATAATCAACATTTCCCCTCCACTTAATCTATAAATTTCGGCCACCTTAAAAGATTAAGCAATTTCCATTGCCAACTTACCCTTTGACCCATTCTTTGTTGTGTTAGCATGCTAATCTTTTTAATTATTAGTCAACTTTAATTAATTAATTAATGAGCATTATCCTAGTCTAGATTAGCAAGGAAAATTCGGTCACCTCATTCTAGATTCATCCAATAATCATTTGTTAGCAAACCAAATTCAAATTTCAAAATGAGGAGACTTGGTCTTGCCATACCACCTATATTGCTACCTTTTCTCCTCACTATCTCAACAACCATTTCCCCTCTCCCTCACCACCGAAATTCAGTAGCATTCAGAGCACTTTCGTGAGTCTTAGTGGGGAAAAAACCGAGAGCACTTAGAGAAAAATCGAGTAAGAAACAAGGAAGCAAGAGCGCTTCACCTCCTCCGCGCTGTATCGTCTCATTCTTTCGTTTTCTTTCAAACGAAACCAGGCATGCATATGTTCTTCCTTGACTCTTCAATCAAGTCCTATTATCATTTACTTTCATTGCATGATCATTATTTCTATGGCAAAAACCGAAACATAGCAAGAATTTTTCAGAAAACAACATGCAGATTTTTCGATTTCTATGACAGCTTCACGGGTTGCTTTGTTTTGTGGGTTTCAGGTATTGAATCGATTCCAGGTTCCCAAGGCTGCTCCTAGGCATGTAATAGGACATGTTAGGATCACATTTGTCCATTGGTTTGAGTCCCATGCTAGCCGAAAGCAAGGAATGACAGCAACACCCCATTTCTGCCCAAGTGTGTCTCGAAAATTCAGCTTGCTGTCAAAGGAGAAAGGAATCTGATCTTGGCTGCCCCAAGGCCTATAGCCATGGTTATCACTTCCCTAGCATGTCTAAGACATGACTAAGTCGCCCTTTTAGTGGATTGGTCCATGGTGAATCGGTTTTTACAAAATAACTCAAGAACAGCCCCTTCCCCATTTCGGCTTCTCCTTTTTACAGCTCGTATGGTTCGAATATTGTGGAATGGTGTGGATCTTGGTTGGCCTATGGCCCTTAGCCACGGTTCATACCCTACCACTGGATGTCTAGATCGTGCCATGGTCAATCAAATGGCCACTGGAACGAGACAAGACAGCAAGCGAAGCACAACACCACGCGCATGCAAGGGTGCCTCGGGTGTGACTTTCGGTTGGAGTTTTCTGATGTTTGCTGGAATGGTGCGAATGGTGGCTGGCCTAGGGCCCTTATCCATGGTTCAAATCATTCCTTGGGATGTTGGTAAGAGTCTCTGGTCAGTGGTTCAAGCCCCAATGGCCGGTAGTCTCGAAAACGACACAAGAAAAGCAAATGTGCAGCTGCTGTAATTTTGACAGCAAGCGTTCTGCTGTTCTCAGGCGTCGTTTGAGTTCTTGGTTTGCTTTTAGCCCATGGCCTTGGACTGTACAGTGCCTCATCAAGTTAGGAAGGTCATGTTTTTGGCCGTTTGTGATTCAGATCATTTTTGAGGTCGTACGAGAATTTACGGTGCGATGTGCCAAATTGACTCTCGAAAGAGCGTTTCATGTTTTGGCCTCCATTCACCTAGATTTCGACCCTCACCATTTTAGAAGCATAATCTCATCATTTTAAGCGTATTTTAATCATGACTATATGATGTTCCAGTGTTGGTTCAGGTTGGTTCGGAGTCATGATTAAATACGAAGTCATTAGGCGCACTTGTCGCAGTTTTTGGATGTTATTGCATAGTTTGGTCCCATAAATCTATTGCATATTTTTCATGGCATATGTAGGTTGCAGCGAGCCTGGGAGCGATCCAATCGATTCAGTAAAACTATTACAGGGTATTTAATTGTGTTAATTAATTATATTACGTGCAAAAATACTTATTTTGAGATTTATGCGATATTGCTTGTGGTCACTTTACTATCATGCTTAAGTCCGGTCGCCAGTTACCGGCCCGATCGCTAGTTACCGGTCAGTTCAGTTGTTTCACCCAGTATACTGTGGCAGTAGTCTGATCAGACGTACATTATTAAGTTCGGTCGCCAGTTACCGGCCCGGTCGCCAGTTACCGGTCAGTTCAGTTCAGTTCAGGGACCACTTGCGTAGACCATAATCTCACCAGAAAATTATTACATGCTATTTCAGTACAGGGCTCCAAGGAGCAAACATTTTCACCATGATTTTCAGTTCAGTTATGCACTTACTATAATTAATCATGACACGATATTTTCACGATGTGCCTCATGACATGATATTTTCGCTTTCATGAAACTTTACTATTTATTTACTTGTTATTTACGATATATGCATGTTGAGTCTTTAGACTCACTAGACTTGATTGTTGTAGGTACTGATGATGTCGGGACCGAGGGCGGGGACCAGTGAGCCAGCTTGAGTCGGCAGTAGTAGGACCCGAGGACCTCAGTTCAGCATTTATTATTATTTGATGGCTCAAACATTTTAATTATCGTTGGATAAACTTTTTACTGTTATTTCGAAAATGTTAATTTCTTCCGCTGCCACTTTGAACATCAAACGTTATTTATCAGTTCAGTCATGAATGAGGCAATTTTAATTATTCAAAAGAAAAATTTTAAATTTTCGGCAAATTTTCAAGCTCGGATTTTTAGGCCTCTACAAAACTCGTCCCCAAAGGAGAATAGACAGACACTACAGCAGATAATGACTCAACAGGCAATGAATGCATCAATGCAAATCGCCCAGATATAAATGTATGCGATGCACCAGTATCTATCAATACATATGTAAGATAACCAGTAATAAAACAGTTACCTGCAACAACATCATCTGGTGCGTCCTGAGCCTGCTCCTCTGTCAAAGCAAATACTATGGCCTGCTGTCTAGGAGGCTGGCTAACTGTCTGACTACCTCCTGGCCTCTGCTGTGACTGGAATAGTGCTGGCTGGAACGAATGAACAGCAGCCGATCGTCTATCAGTCTATGCCGCTGATCCAGATGATTCGGCACCCTGTGACCTCTGAGAATCTCTCTGTGGGCAGACTCTAGCAAAATGTCCCTTCTGTCTGCAGATACGGCAACTGCCAAACACTCCTCGGCACTGCTCTGTGACATGTTTCCCTCCACAAGTACTGCAGTAGGCTCCTGTATAACTCTGGCCCTGACCAATCTGTTTCCAGCAACTAGAACTGGATGAACTGCTTCCAGATCTCTTAAACTGCTTTCCTCTAGCTTTCAGGAAATCTTTCTTTCCCCCATTGTTGCTGCCACTCTCAAATCGAGGAGGTGGTTGTTGTGGTCTCGGTGCTGAAGGCACAAACGAAGCTCCATTCTGTCTCATCAGATCGGCTTCGGCTCCCTTGGCCCTGTTCAAGGCATCAGTAAAATTGTTCGGTCGTCCCGTATTCACCAATGTAAATATTTCAGGATTCAGGCCATTAATAAACTGATCAGCAACAGCTTCATCATTCTCGGCCACATGTGGAGCAAATCGCAATAATGTAGAGAACTTGGCCACATATTCCTCAATGTTTAGCTGACCCTGTCTCAAGTTTGCAAATTCTGCACCTTTGTCCTTCCTATACGACACTGGAAAGAACCTTTGATAAAATTCAGTTCTAAAGACATTCCAGGTAATAGTCGTACCTCGATGCTCCAATGCTTTCTTCGTCGTAATCCACTAGTTCTTTGCAACATCATGCAACTGGTGCCCGATCAGTTTCACTCTCCGCTCATCGGTGTAATCCAAGGACTCAAACAGCATCTCAATGTCATCTAGCCAACTCTCACAATCCACTGAAGTCTCAATATCTTTCAGAGTCGGTGGATGGAACGACTGAAATATCTTCAGAAATATTTCCATCAGTGTTGCTGTGATATCCATTGGAGGATTGGAAGTGCTACCCTGTTCATGTATTCTTCGAGGAGGCATATCTGATTATCAAAAGGGTTAACAACTGAATACCACAAATCTATTTCAGTCCACCTCCGATCATCTTATTGCTGATCAAGAATCGGTTCTTTTTCATTCTCAATAACACATGTTTCCAAATCAAGTCAGATAAACAGATAAACATGCATTATAAATCAGTAGAACATGCTAGCAATCAAAAGCAGGAAAGAAAACTCAATATACCCCGCTCACTAGCTCTTATCTCAGTCTAAAGGATCTATAGCTCTGATACCACCTGTTGTGGGGACCCGGACGCTAATCATCTTCTTAATCATCATTGTGATAAATGGATCAATTTATTAATCTGGGTCTAATTTTTTAAAAAAAATATTGCGGAACGTAATGTAATTCAATCTAATATACATATCAGTATAAAAGTACAAGTCTTGTACAACAAACATCAAACTCAAACTAAGGTTCAACAACTAAATGTCAAGTGCTGAATCCTATCTACAGCAACGTCAAGTCCGTAGTCTCCACTCTAATCACGATCTCTCATCATCTCCTCGACCCTGATCCTGTCCCACCTGTTGCCATGCACACATACAAACACAACAACAGCCAGATAACTCCGGTGAGAATAAAATCCCAGTATAAGCAATGTATACATGCGATGCATAAAATCATATACAAAAGCATAAACCATGTATTAAGAACATGAATCATAATTTATGACACATTAGTGAATATATATAAAACTCTCTAACTCGTCATCTCCTACTCGACTCATCTCTAATATAGGGATCCCGGTTCCTGGACATTAACACATATATCGAATTTCAGCGATAGGAGTCGATCCGCCCCTAGGCAATATCGATATAAGTTAATAATCCAGTGTCTTGGCATATCCGCCACAGACTTAGCATATCCGCCAAAGCTATCTTATGACAATGTGCAATGGGCCAATGACTACTCTATCACTGTCTGGCCCTTCTGTCAATGACTTTCGCTCAATAGCTATCGGCTATTCTCTACTTTCTATAAATCAATAGATTAATCATATCAATGTCAAACAATTGCAATAAAATAAAGTATGTGGTTTTAGGGAAACTAGAGTCCAATCTGACTCAAGTTAATCTCCCGGTTAACATCGACTTATACCTTTCGTTCGTAGTCTCGGTCTGAAGAATTTGAAATTCTGAATTCAAGACTGTCTCTGTCAATCTGAAATGACATATCGAGAATAGTAATATCAACATTCCATTCCCAATTCAATACTAAATACGATCAATCTGAATTTAATTCAAAATTAACAGTATAACGGCACAATCCCGATATCCCCGTCAATACAATATCAACAGATATCAATTAAAAATCATAACCAATATCTGATACAATCCAGAATCAGTCAATAATCCAAATCTGTATATCTCAATCAATATACTCTGAAAAATCATAATAATTTCATAAACAATCTGTTCTTTTATCTGACTTCGAATATCTATTGATTAGTATATCCAGAACACATAATAATGATCAAATCATAATTCTTCCAATACATGAATTTTGAAACACGTCAGAAATCGATGAAACTTACATCCTTGAGTAGCTCTTGAAGAGAGGATCACAGAACAGTGTTCGGATTTAAATCCTGGTAACCGGAATGCATAAAATCACAATCTAGTGTAAAGTGAAGCTTGAGGGAAATCGTAATGGCAACTCTAGGTTTTCCTTCTGAAAGTCCCAAAGAATGAAACTTATTTATATATCAAATTCATGTTGAAGACAAGTGTCCCACTCAATCCCATTAATTGCACTTTAGTCCCTAAAATCTTCACTATTTGCAATTTGGTCCTCACTATTCTTTTTATTCAATTTCAATCCTAATTAATTACAAAAATCGTGGAACCTAATTCATCATTCCAAAATTCATAAATTAAATAATCTCGGATTAAAATGATAACATCTCGGGCCTTACACAAACTGAGCGTTTAATAGATTGAACTAACTGATCTAGAAGACCGATGGAAACTGATCCAAAATATGCAAACTATTGGCTGTCCATAATTGAAGATTAGTGCGTAGTTTTTCGAGGACAACTGACTGATCAGTTGGAACTGATGAGTTACTTCTAACAAACTGAACTACGCAGACAACTTACTGATCAGTTGGAACTGATCAGTTTCTACAATCATCTGTACGATTATCAGCTATATTCTATCAGCTGATCCTTCAACTATACACGTCATCAGTTAAGGAAAAGGACGTTCAACCAACAACGACACAAAAGTCGACTGCAACAAGTAGTGGGATAGCCGCATATCAGAAAAGTTGCAGTGTACGATTGTCAGAAGAATGTTGACGTGGCAAACAACGGATAGAAAGTTTCAAATCGTATTTAATATTACCGTTGGAGGCAAAAACTATAAATAGCAGAGAAGAGCAACTGAGAAAGATACACAACACTCTAAATCTCAACTCTGAATCTGAATCAACCCAATTGATATAATGTTACTCTGCTGAAATCATTGCTCACTCGTATTGTATACATTCATAGCATTCAAGCCTATAATTTGAGCTTACAAGTACAAACTGTTATTGTTATAATACTTGACCTTGAAGAGATCAGTTGTGCTAAGTTATTTCAGTCCAATTGAGTACTGTAAATTGTTTTGTAACTAAGAGTTTCATTTTAGCATTGTTAAGTAAAAAACTGAAGTGGGTCTGTACAACTGTTTGTATTTATCAAAGTCTTTTACTAAATATCATATCTTTGTGATAGAAGAGGTGACGTAGGAGTGTTTGAAATCTCCGAACATCCATAAAATCTTGTGTCTTTTTATTTCAATTTTTATTCTATCTATCAGTTAGTTTATTTCCGCACTTTTATTGTTAACTGATTGATATCGACTGAAAAGATTCCTGAGTATCAGTTTATCACTAAACTGACTCATAAAAAGAGAAAAGGTTGTGAAAATTGTTAGTGTTTATTCAACCCCACCCCCTCTCTAAACACTCTTTAACCTTTAACCGATCCTATCAAGTGGTATCAGTGCAGTTGAATCTTGTTCCTGAATATTCCAATATACAAACTGATTACCATGTTTTCATTCAACAAAATTACAATGTTCTCTAGAGAAGATTTTGATGATTGGAAAATCAGAATGCAGGCTCATCTAGATGCATAAGATGATGACATGTGGTACGTTATTCCAGACGGACCCATGAAAATATTGAAGGCAAACACTGTTGTTTCCATAACTGTTGGGGCACCACACCGCATTGAAAAACCCTGAGATGAATGGACAGCTGAAGATAAGAGAAAAGCCAACTTGGACAATGTGGCTAAAGATATTTTGTACAAGGCGCTGGATAAAGTCACCATCATCAAAATAAAATTGTGCAAAAATTCTAAGAAAATTTGGAGAAACTGATTCAGCTCTGCGAAGGCAATTAAAAAATCAAGGAGAATAAGCTATCTTTTGTTGTTCAAAAGTTAGACAACATCAAGATGAAGATTGGAGAATACATGCATGAATATGATGAAATGATCAGCAGCATAGTAAACGAACTGAATGCACTCGGAAAGGTGAATTCAAATAAAGAGGTAGCACTGAAAGTAGTCAGAGGTCTTCCCAAGGAATAGGATGTTAAGACGATGGCAATGCGAGAATCAAAGAACCTGAACAAGGTCGAATTTCATGATTTATTTGCTGATTTAAAAGCCTACGAGTTTGAGTTGCAAACCAGATAAGAGGAACCTTCTACACCAGCTGCTACAATTGCCCTAAATGCTGTCAAAATGAAACCAACTGGTTCAGTTGACAAATCTGTTGATCAGTTAAGGAATGATGCTATGTCATTATTCGTCAAAAGGTTTGGAAGATTTATGAGAAGAAATCAAGGAAACTTCCAAAGACAATATCAAAGAAATAACTCCAAGGAAGAACTCAATGCTTGCTACAACTGTGGCAAAACTTGTCATTTTATTGCTGACTGTCCTAAGCCAAAGAAGGACAGTCGAGGCTCAAGTTAAAAGGGAAAGAAATTTTATGAGCACAAGAGAAGAACTAAGGATGACAATAAATCATACAAAAAGAAGCATGAGGTGCTTCTAGTAGAGGAAAACAATTCCAAATGAGCAGAATCTGTAACGTACCGTACTTTTACTTCTCAAAATTTGCGGAAAAATTAAAAATTTTCTTAAATAAACATGAACTTTCAAATTCAATGAAAGATAAAAACTGTACGTCTCACAAGTTGTTGCAACCAAAAGATTTGAAATTTAAAGTTTGACAAAAGTATTGAAGGTTTTCATAAAACTTAAAGCATGGCGGTCCTCGGGTTTAGCCTCCCACTCAGTTCAAGCCTGCTCCTTGGTCCCCACCTTCAGTCCCCTCATAAACATCCTCACCTGCATCGATCAAGTCTAGTGAGTCTAAAGACTCAACACGTATAAACTGGAAGTAAAAAGTACTACATAATAAAATAACATGCAGCTTTAAAATAGAACATACATACTTAAAACTTGAACTTGCATATTAAAAACTTGAACATACGTACATATACTTAGACGTGCTATCAGCATAAACTTTTCTTAAATGTGCTTGCATACTTAAACATACTTGAACATACATAACTTCATCATTTTGCGTAGAGGCATATTTCAATGCAAGTGACCCATAACATAATCGCCTGATCAGACTAAACCACAGTACTGGGCTGACAGGGACGAATCCACTGCCACATACATGAGATCCCCGTTCATAATTTAAAGGGCTGATTGGTCCCCGTTCATTATTTAACGCTTTCCAATCTCGATCTAAACCCGTTCATAATTTAATTGGGGTGGGTTGGTCCCCATTCATGATTTAACGCTTTCCAACCCCATACATAAATTGGTCATAAGACATTTAGCATACCTCAAAAACTTGAAAATATTTTCCTTGCACGTTGAACATACTTACTTTGCGTTGAGGGATTCGTTGAACTTCGATTGGGGCCGCTGCTGCACATACTAACGTAATTACATGCACTTACATTTCATAACTTAGACGTAGGTACTCGTGCTCACCACCGAAGTAATTAAATATCTTATGACATTCTAGATCTCTCGCGACTTGACCTCATTAAATTATCGTACTAACCCATGACATCGAACCCCGAACCATCTCTAAAATGATGTGTGAAACTTTCCCAAAAATAAAAGACATGCACTTACTATTAAAACTTGAAAAGAAGAAAGAACAAAATATTTGGACAGAAGGGGTTGAGCTCGGGCGGTGAAAATTTACCGCTAGGTCGCCAAGGTCCACGCTCGGGCAGTAACAAATTTCCACTCGAGCGCCGAGGTTACTGGGAAGAACACTCGGACAGAAAGAATGGCGCTCATGCGGCAAAAAGTTACCGCTCGGGCGCCGAACAAACTGGACTCCGCGACTCAATAACCTTATACTCTCCAATTTCAATTACACATACAGTGATCAATGCCTCGAGACTCGTCCTAGGACACTATGATCCATACTTGACCATAAAATGTCCCGAACGTCGACGCACTCCAAAACGAGCAACAAATCCGTAAACTCAAATTTTGACACCAAAATACTTCCTACGGCTTCTAGTGTATTCGAGTGCCTATCGACACTAAGCGACGTATCAAATAACTACCCAACATCATACTAAGCATACCTATACGTAGCAATGATCACCCGTCGATTCCCAACGAAGCCTGCAACAATAAAATCTCGAGAATACATCAATACATAATTTTCTGAAAAACGAAGTTTGAGCAGTCCCATGAAAAACGTCATAACTCACTCAATTTTTATCCAAATAATTCGAATTTACTGTCCAATCAAAGGTATCAAAAAGTTATACAATTTTTGTGTTGAAAGTTTTCTCAGAATCACGACCGAAAAGTCGTTGTACTTAAAACGACAGCAAAAACGTGATTTTTTATCCAAAAACGATTTCAAAAGTGACCTAAACATAATTTCTCAAACTTCTACACATCACACATGTATTTTTTACCCATAAATAACAACACAACGCATAATATGACGAGATCGATGCAGCAATAATAGAATATACGTGCCTTTTGATAATTGAAAATACTGTGACGACGATACCGAAGCGGGAAGGAAGCGAGGCTTGATCCGGGACGATGGTGGCTCGATTTTCTTTGAAGAAAACACAACAAAACCATGATGGAATTTGAGAGAAAAGGGGCGGCTGCTGTATTGATATGAACCCTAGGTTTCTTCTCAAAAAAGTATGAATGAATAGATGTGTATGTGTGTGTATTGTGTGATATATGTGTGTGTATTGTGTGGTATATGTGTGTGTGTCGTGTATATTAATATAATTAAGGGGGAATATTGTTTAATTAGGAGTTAATAAGGCTAATTAAAAGTTGCTAATCACAATGCAAATAAAATGCTAATAGAAAAATCTTAATCAAAGACTAACTTCACTAAAATCCCTTAATTAAAAAAAAATGATATGCATAAGTGCTAGACTTTAAAAGTTTTAAGATTCTAAAATCACTAAAATCAATAAATTAGACTTTTAAAATGCTAAACTGAATAAATTATTTAAAAATGACCCATCTTCAACTTAAAAATAAAATACCACATTAAAAATTGTCAAAATCGTCGCCGATCTCTTTTCCTCAGTCCCACATCGAGTAATCGCCTGAAACATGAAACTCGAGAAAACATTTTAACGTGCATCACATAAACGTAAATAATTTAAGATAATGCATTTAAATAAATCATGCACCACTAAGACTCATTTTAAAATTAAATAAATGTTTTAATAATTAAGTAAATGCATGGGTTATACGTGTACTGAATTTGGGCACTACAGAATCCAACAGTGATGATTCAGAATCTGAAAGCTTGAGCTGCTCCAGTGATGATGATGAAGAGGTCAAGTATCTAATGGCTGATGAAACAAAACTGGAGTAAACCAGTCAATAGGTATTTGACTTTAGTTCAACTGACTTCACACGAGATGAACTTATTTCTACACTTCATGACATGGTCAATGAGTATCACAATCTTGCCTTATCTTTTGAGAAGGCCAGAGCAAAGCAAACTGATCCCAAAGACGATAAAACTGAAATTGATGAATCAGTTGATTTGTTAAGTCTTAAACGGAAGATTGCTAAGCTGAATGCTGAAAGAAGCAAGAATAAATCTATGATTCAGCAGTTAATGCTTGAGAATTGAAAGCAAACTGAGCTTATTAATGCATGGAATAAATCATTTGTTGCACTAGCTGAAATACAAGATAAACAAAAATCAGTTACTGATAAAACTGGTTTAGTGTTTGACAACCAAGATGAAACTTCCACCAGTGATACTCAGCCAAAACTGAACATGAACAAAGGGAAATATATTCACTTTTTAAAATCATTTGTGGTACAAGAACAACAAGAGCCAAGTAAACCAGTTGTACAGCATATTGAAAATAAGAACAAGGCTAGAAGGTGTGGTATTGGTTATAGCCCAAAAATTTCAACTGACCCACAAAGTCAGTCACCAAAAAGGTTCAGCAATAAATACCTGAATTATTCAAATAGCTACTCCAATTACAATAACAGCAAGCCAGTTCAGAAAAGATATCGGCTGAACAACCAGTTGAAAAAGACCAAAGCTCATATTGCTTCATCTGCACACTACACATCAAGCACACACAAGCCGAGAAAAACTATCTGGAACACAGCAACTGGAAAGTCAGTTAGACTAGTCCAAGTCTAGGTTTCTAAAAGATTGATCAGTTTAGGACCCAAATAAATGTGAGTACCAATGTGAGAACCCGGAAATTTCGACCGAAGCAAATCAAGTAAGTAATATGAAAATTACTTAAAATAAGTTCAGCAATTTTCGTTTCAACTAAACAACTTGAATAATAACTTAAATTTGATCAAATTTAACTCGAGAAAGTAGATTCTAAGCTCGAGGAATAGTTCATCGGGATGCTAAGCTGCAACTAACCGCATCCATCGAAGAGTTTTCACGGGAGGAGTAAAACCCCAGCTCAAGGACGCAAACTTCCAGCTCGAAGAAGCTCAACCAAGCTTGTCCTAACAAGACCATAAAGGGAGCTAAAAGATGAGCTAAAGATTTGGACAAATTAAGTATGCAAGAAAATGACTCTTGAGTAAACCCATAAAGGAGCTATGGGATTAAGCTAAGGGTTAAGGCAAAGTTATGGTGTAAGAAATGATCTTTGGAATGCTCAAGGTGACTCATGGGGATAACCAAACCATAATTACTTTTCTTTGGGTGCAAGGTGGTCGACCAAGGGGTAAGGGAAGGGTCATTTTCTTGCCTATAAATACTACATCAAAGGGGTGGAAAAATGGTCTCAAAATACATCAAAGTTTCGGCCATTCCCTCCCCTCACTCTCCAAACTTTCGGCCCTCCCTCATCATCCACAAGTCTCGGCCGAAATTCAAGAGAGAAGAAGGAAATCCGTTCGTGCATTCCAGTGTTGGAATTCTGTGTCGGAGTGCTGCCCAATCGAAGGCAGTATTTATTGGAGTTACGCCGAAGTGCTGCCGAATTTTTGGAAAGCAAGAAACTGTAAGTGGACTTTTGTTACTTAGTTCATTTCTGTTTTAAAATTTGAATAATGTATGGTGCCATGTATGTTTTCTCGAAAATATTATGAGATGCATGTCCACCTATTTTTCGAAAATCAGTGTTATGGTTTGAAACTCCGATCGATTATGTGTTTTCTTCTGTTCTTCGAATTCTTTGATTCCGCTGCATCTGTCTGAAATTCTGATAAGTTATGTCCGTTAAAAATCCGAAATCTTTGTTACACTGTTACGAGTCAATTGGAAATGGGACGAGAATTGTGATTCTGTCTGGCCCCCAAATGGTGGGTAGAAAACCATTTCTGTTTGGCCCCCAATGGTGTGTATAAAATCATTTCTGGCCTCACCCCTTAGAGGAGTAACATATTGGGGACAATTTGACCATGGAAATGAGATGAGTAACAGTGTTTTGTTTGTTCTGATATGATCTATTCTGAGGAATCTGTTTCGTTCTGAAATATCTGTCTCATGTTCGTTTCTGTTATGATAAGTTAAGTAGTAAGATTTGAAAGATTGTTAAAGAATTGTTTTAAAGACTTATGTTCTATATGTATCTTTGGAAATCGATCGACCCCCCACTTGCTGACTGTTTCCCAAGACACTCACCCCTTACAATTTCAGATAAAAATGAAGAACAACTGAATGAGGAGGAGCAGGAAGTGTTCTGGGGATGGTGATCGAAAAAAAAGTTCAAGAACTGAGAATCTTATTCTTTTCCTCTGTTTCGTTTCCGCAAAAACTCTGATGTATTTTTATTTCTATTGTCAATGTAAAGACAATGTTTAATTTATGAAAAAGACTGGTTTTTGGCATTTCGATACGAGACTTAATTGTTTTCAAGTAATTGTTAAACAATGCCGGATCTCACCGATGCTTCGGACTCGGGGCGTGACATTTAAGTGGTATCAGAACCGCCAGGTTCATAATCCCGCTGGGATTTTGACAGACAAAATTTGGCGAAGTCAAATTTTGGCAAAAGCCTAGTGTATCTCAATTCGAGTCCAACTTTCATCTAATCCTGAAGTCTAACTTTCATCCGTTTCCTAAAATTCGAATAGACTTCAAAAATGTATCCCTTCAATCGTTCTGAAATCTCTTAGTATCGAAAATTTTCCACGATCGCTTTGTTTCTATTATTTGTGCTTTTCCACCCTTTTATACAATTCTGATGCTTTACCTTCCATTTTTATCCTAGGAAATGGCTGCCCCTCGTACTCGCGCACAGGCTACTCTCCGTATGCGTCAGCTTACCATAGATAATCAAACTAGGGAGATTGCGACCTTGAAGGCGCAACTGGCAAAGGAAAAGCTGGAGAAACTGGAGCTTAGTGAGACTAGTCACATACTTGAGACCGAGATACAGCCGTTTTCCCATCATCTAGACTTGGCTGAGAGCCAGCTGCTGCAGATATCGACCGACTCCGCTCGCATCACGCGCTTGGCTACACTTAACAAAGACTTATTGGAGAGAGTGGAGATAGAGCGAGGGCGCGCTGCTCAGGCCCGTCAGCGCCAGGAGAAGTTCATCGCCAGGCAGGACCGGTATATTTCAAAGATCCACGGAGCTATGGACAGGCTTCAAGAGCAAAATAACTACCTGCATTCAGTGATAGAGAATATGGAGGAGGAAGAAGTAGCACCGATGGAGGTGGTTGGAAACAACAGTGCCAGTGACAGCGATGGCGGAGAGATGTTAGATTAGATTAGCATTGTAATAAAATATTAGATTGTAGAAAAAAAAAATATTATCTGAATCAAATTATTTTGAAACTTTTTATTTACTTTCTATTATTGCACATTAACAATTTGACGAGTATCTTATCTATAAAAATGTTTTTTTTATAGGAAACCAGTATGGATCTCCAAAGTGTTATAAATGAACTTCAAAAACAACTTCAGAAAAAGGAGTCAAAAATTAAAATACTGAAAGAAAAGAATGAAAAACTCAAAAGAGATAACTACCAGTTAGATGGGAATAACGTGTGCATGGGGGAGGATCTTCGAGAGGCCAGAGTCGAAGAGAAGAAACTACGTGAAGACGTTAGACGTTACGCAGCTTATCATCTGGAGTCGGAGTGTCAGCACGAAATCACCAAGCAAGAGTTGAAGAACGCGCAAGATAGGGTTTTTACGCTTCAAATTCAGAAAGATAGTCTTCTCAAAACCCAACGCCAGTCTTCAAGGGCGGATTGAAGAGCAAGAAATCGATGAGAAAGTAAGCCAATCAACAATACAAGAGCTGCAGGAACAAGTTAACCACCTTGATCATCAAAATACACAACTGCAAAATTTCATTGAGCATCTACAAAATGAAATGATCAATATGGAGGAACTAATGGAGAAAATGGAAGCCAACCCAGCGGAGGAAGAAGTTAATGAAGCAATAGGGGATGGGGAAGTGTTACACGAGTAGGGAGAGAGAGTTTTATAATAGGCTTCGATTGCATCTAGAAACATTGGATTAAACATTTGTTTGAAAAATATTTGGTTGTATGAAAAATCTTACAATTTAATGAAATTATTTCTTTGATTAGATATGGCGGCAAACAAATTAATAAAATACATGTTTATAGGATATGGCAGGCAGACCTCCCCGTCACAATCGTAATCCTCGTGGCGACAATCAAAACGAGAATCCACCACCACCACCACCCAGGGTGAACCTCAGCCAAGAGGATATGATGGCAATAGCAACTATCGTAGCCGCTACATTGCAAGGAATTGTGAATCCCCTTGCCAATGCCATACAGCCACCACCTGAACCACAACCCCGTGGAGTTAAGTACCATTACGAATCTCTCAGGAGGAACCGAGTTCCGACCTTCGATGGAAACCCAAACCTAGAAGTCAGTCATAACTGGCTTAAAAACGTCGAATCACAACTACACTTACTGGAGGTACCTGAAGAATTGAGAGTAGAGGTAATGGTCGAGGCACATAAATCAAGATTTTCAGTACATCCAGGGAGTACCAAGATGTATAGAGACTTGAAGAATAATTACTGGTGGAACGGTATGAAGAAAGACGTAGCTGTCTTTGTTGCAAAGTGTTTAGTCTGTCAACAAGTCAAGGCGGAACATCAAAGGCCTAGAGGACTTTTACAGCCATTGGAGATACCAGAGTGGAAGTGGGATAACATCTCTATGGATTTTGTAGTAGGACTACCACGATCAAGATAGGGTCACGATGGGATCTGGGTAATCATTTGACAGATTGAAAAAGTCTGCCCATTTCTTGCCAGTACGGATAAATTATAATATGGAAAAATTAACCACTTTGTATATGGACAACATAGTGAGGCTACATGGAGTCCCGACAAGTATACTGTCTGATAGAGACCCAAGATTTGTATCAAGATTTTGGAAGAGTTTCCAAAAGGCTATGGGAACCAAGATTACTCTCAGTACAGCCTATCATCCTCAGACTGATGGCCAAACTGAGAGGACAATTCAGACCCTTGAAGACATGTTGAGGGCATGTGCATTGGATTTTCATGGAAATTGGAGTGAGCAGTTACCGTTGATAGAGTTTGCCTACAATAACAGCTACCACAATAGCATCGAAATGGCTCCGTACGAGGCACTGTATGGTCGAAAATGTAGATCGCCCTTATACTGGGATGAAGTCGGAGAAAAAGCTATTACCGGGCTAGAGCTCATACAAATAATTGTTGATAAAGTGGCCATAATCAAAGAAAGACTCAAGGCAGCTCAGGACAGACAAAAGAGTTGGGCTGATTTGAAAAGAAGACCATTGGAACTATAGATCGAAAAAAAGGCTTATGTCAAGGTCTCACCAATGAAAGGAGTGGTACGGTTCAGTAAATCTGGGAAGTTAAATCCAAGGTATGTGGGACCGTTCGAGATACTGGAGAAGGTGGGAACTTTAGCTTATCGACTGGCTTTACCTCATGAGATGTCCAGAGTACATAATGTTTTCCACATCTCACAACTACGGAAATATGTCCCGGACCCGAGTCATGTACTTATAGTTACACCACTGATGATCGGAGGTAATCTGAATGAGGAACTCAAATATGAAGAAGTCCCTATTCGAATAGTGGACACAAAAGACCAAGTGTTGAGACACCGGACCATCCCATATGTCAAAGTACAATGGTCAAATCATACCGAAAGGGAGGCCACTTGGGAACTTGAAGAAAAGATGTGCTCACAATACCCTTATTTATTCAACAGTTCAAGCTGATCCAAGTTTCGAGGACGAAACTTTCAATAAGGAGGGAGGGATGTGAGAACCCGGAAATTTCGACCGAAGCAAATCAAGTAAGTAATATGAAAATTACTTAAAATAAGTTCTGCAATTTTCGTTTCAACTAAACAACTTGAATAATAACTTAAATTTGATCAAATTTAACTCGAGAAAGTAGATTCTAAGCTCGAGGAATAGTTCAACGGGATGCTAAGCTGCAACTAACCGCATCCATCGAAGATTTTTCACGGGAGGAGTAAAAACCCAGCTCAAGGACGCAAACTTCCAGCTCGAAGAAGCTCAACCAAGCTTGTCCTAACAAGACCATAAAGGGAGCTAAAAGATTTGGACAAATTAAGTATGCAAGAAAATGACTCTTGAGTAAACCCATAAAGGAGCTATGGGATTAAGCTAAGGGTTAAGGCAAAGTTATGGTGTAAGAAATGATCTTTGGAATGCTCAAGGTGACTCATGGGGATAACCAAACCATAATTACTTTTCTTGGGGTGCAAGGTGGTCGACCAAGGGGTAAGGGAAGGGTCATTTTCTTGCCTATAAATACTACATCAAAGGGGTGGAAAAATGGTCTCAAAATACATCAAAGTTTCGGCCATTCCCTCCCCTCACTCTTCAAACTTTCGGCCCTCCCTCATCATCCACAAGTCTCGGCCGAAATTCAAGAGAGAAGAAGGAAATCCGTTCGTGCATTCCAGTGTTGGAATTTTGTGTCGGAGTGCTGCCCAATCGAAGGCAGTATTTATTGGAGTTACGCCGAAGTGCTGCCGAATTTTTGGAAAGCAAGAAACTGTAAGTGGGCTTTTGTTACTTAGTTCATTTCTGTTTTAAAATTTGAATAATGTATGGTGCCATGTATGTTTTCTCGAAAATATTATGAGATGCATGTCCACCTATTTTTCGAAATCAGTGTTATGGTTTGGAACTCCGATCGATTACGTGTTTTCTTCTGTTCTTCGAATTCTTTGATTCCGCTGCATCTGTCTGAAATTCTGATAAGTTCTTTCCGTTAAAAATCTGAAATCTTTGTTACACTGTTACGAGTCAATTGGAAATGGGACGAGAATTGTGATTCTGTCTGGCCCCCAATGGTGGGTAGAAAACCATTTCTGTTTGGCCCCCAATGGTGTATATAAAATCATTTCTGGCCTCACCCCTTAGAGGAATAACATATTGGGGACAATTTGACCATGGAAATGAGATGAGTAATAGTGTTTTGTTTGTTCTGATATGATCTGTTCTGAGGAATCTGTTTCGTTCTGAAATATCTGTCTCATGTTCGTTTCTGTTATGATAAGTTAAGTAGTAAGATTTGAAAGATTGTTAAAGAATTGTTTTAAAGACTTATGTTCTATATGTATCTTTGGAAATCGATCGACCCCCCACTTGCTGACTGTTTTCCAAAACATTCACCCCTTACAATTTCAGATAAAAATGAAGAACAACTGAATGAGGAGGAGCAGGAAGCGTTCTGGGGATGGTGATCGAAAGAAAAGTTCAAGAACTGAGAATCTTATTCTTTTCCTCTGTTTTGTTTCCGCAAAAACTCTGATGTATTTTTATTTCTATTGTCAATGTAAAGACAATGTTTAATTTATGAAAAATACTGGTTTTTGTCATTTCGATACGAGGGTTAATTGTTTTCAAGTAATTGTTAAACAATGCCGGATGTCACCGATGCTTCGGACTCGGGGCGTGACAACCAAGATCACATATTGTGTGTGATTGCAGGTGACTACTACAAACAAAGAATCCACCTGGTATCTGGATAGTGGATGCTCGCGTCATCTGACAGGGGATGCAAGTTTCTTATCCCAACTGATCAAATACACTGGTCCAAACATCAGTTTTGGAGACAACTCCAAAGGTAAAACTGTGGGTAATGGTAAGCTTATCCATTGAAATTTTACTATCAATGAAACGTCTACTAATTTAATAGTGCGGAATTTTTTTTCTTTTTAAACCTCACATTTTCAAAATAACATTTAAAATAATCGTAATTATCTGATAGTGAAAATAGTGCAGTTTAAATTAACCAAGCTCATCCAAAATCATACGTAAACATAAACGAGTAAAAAATCTTAAAATCATCAACGTATGAAAATGTTCATCTTCTCTCAAATCTCATAATCAAAGTGCGGAAACATGCGGTCCTCGGGTCGTGTCACCCTACCAGGTCTGCCTACTCAGAGTTCGGCACCTCCAGTCTCCTAAACATCAAGCAAACATGCATCACACACGCCTAGTGAGTCTAAAGATTCAATACACTTGTACCAAAAATAACAAGTACATATACATAGCACACACCAGTGAAAATATCATGTAATCAACATACCTTTCATGAACTTTAAAAGCATAACGTAAACGTGCCGTGTAAAATCATGACGTTTCAAAACAGTTCATCGATAATCATCATTCATCATTTATCATTCATCATTTCCTTAGGTGAATTCCGTTCATTAGAGGTGACTATCGTATATCATCATTTATGATGGATCTATCATACATAGAACCGCGGTACCCGGCGACTGTCGAACATCAGTGACAGGATTACCCATCCAATGTGCCTAGGCCTCATCATCAGCATTTACATATATGTCTTAAACATTTACATATACGTCTTAAACATTTACATATACTTCGATAGCCAAAACTAATTTCCATCATTCAAAACATCATCATTTACTTCAATTATAAAAATCATGCACAAATGCAATTTTCTTTAAATTCAAGCAGACAACGTATGTTTTCATAAAATCTTAAAAATCGTGAATCAAGATGCATAAACATTTAAAATATGGTGAATTTGTGCTCATGGCACTGCCAGGACCAAAATCTCACCCCGGGTTCAAAATGACCATGTTGCCCCTGGAAACCCAAAAATTTCCGTTTTGCCTCTGGACGTAAAAATTCACGTTTTTGACATTTTCTTAATTCCATTTACTCTAACATGTCCCAAATAATTATT
This sequence comes from Primulina tabacum, assembly GCF_025594145.1. Taxonomy (NCBI): domain Eukaryota; kingdom Viridiplantae; phylum Streptophyta; class Magnoliopsida; order Lamiales; family Gesneriaceae; genus Primulina; species Primulina tabacum. The sequence goes on along the minus strand of NC_134551.1, from coordinate 36,697,555 downwards.
TAAATCTACATGAATTTTTCCATTTTTTATTTGGCTTAAATCGATAACTTTTAAATTAATCTTTAAATATAACATATTAATACGTTTTAATCCCGAATTAAACCAAACCTTAGCATAAAATTTCCAAATTAGAAATTTAGACTTCTAATAATTATTTGAGCTTAAATATAATTTTTTTATAATTTTATTAAACTTAAATCTAGGCGTTTTAATTAATTCTTTAATTAACGTTTCGTGCGGCAATTAAATCTCGGATAAATCCAAAACTCATCATTTTGATTCGAAACTTACCAAACTCCTAAAATATCCCTAAAAATATTTAAAAGCATCCATAGACGTAAACTCGAGCTCATTTAATAACTTAATCGAATTATTTTAAAACTTGGACCGGGGTCCCCATTTTAACCCGAATCGAACCGAAACTTAACCAAAACTTTCCCAACTTTTTAACATGCTCCTAAAATTATAACATAAGACCCAAAAACCATCGGCTGATATTCCAGAAAGAGAACAAAACTTTCAGGCCCCCCTTCTATGATTATACTCCAACACATGGCCTCCAAATCTTAAATCTTTCGGTCCCCTCTTTTACCACCACATGTCCAGACTTTAAAGCTCACCATTAGTACCCTAATGACCCTTCTAAACTAAGCTAAATCAACGCTAAAAGCTGCTGCACTAGCACGTGCAGAAACCAGCCGAATTGTCACCTTGCGAAGCATACTCGAACAACCCCCACGTCCAACGCTCGAGCGGCTTCCCGTCTTGTCCCAGCTGTGTTCGAACCCCCCCTTGACCGTGGTTCAGACCCCTCATGATCTGTTCCAGGTCTCGAGATGCTCTTGCACAGCCGTGACTACCCCAACAACCGATCTACTCCTCAAACTTCCGATCCCGCCTACTCTTGATCGTTCTTCGACTAAAATTTAACACCTCAACCTCAGCTCTTAGACATCATAACCACAACCTTAACAGCACTCAGCAACCCCTAGGCAATCCCCTTTACATCAAAAGACAAATAAAACGTGAGCACCGCAAGAAACGTGCAATAAAAATACGCCAAACTCACACAAAGACACACACAGGCATAAATCGAAATTTTTTCATGTATTATGCAATCATCAGAATATAAAACGAGTGTGATGCATAAAAGATGATACAAGGCGTTCCTGATGATGTTTCACTCAAGAATAACGAAGATCGAACGCGCCGGAGAATTGTTTGATGCAAGAACAAGTGAAGACCGAGGACCTAGAGAAACTTCTTGCTGAAACCGAGAAAGAATGCAGCTGGGGGAGGCTAGAAAAACCGAGAGAATTGAGTGGGTGGAGAGGAGTGTCCGCTATTATGAGGTAGGGTATGTTTAAGTTTAGTTTAGGGTATTATTAAAATAATTGATTAATAGTTAATGGATCCTAAGTGTTTAAAAGGATATCTACGCCCAATAAGCTTAAAAGTAGGCGCATTAAATCCAAACACACTCCCGAAATATATTATGTGTTGGAACGTTTTTGAAAACATTAGCCGAACATTTAAAAAAATCACCCAATTCTATAAAATTTGCGCACCATTAAAAATTAAAATCATGCGGGTAAAATTATCCAATAAATCACAATTCTTGAAAAATAGCTTAAAAACACCTTATATTCATTAATAAAAATAAATAATGTAATAAAAATAATTTTCCTGACAATTCTCCGGTCTCCGTTCCTCATTCGAGCGCGAAATGTGACTTAAAAATCTTTAATGCACGAACTTTTTAAATTTCATGAATTAAATTCTATTATGCAATAATTATGCATGAACTTTAAATAACTCATGAATTAAAACACAAATTAATGAAATAAACATGCATTTAATTCTTTAAAACAATTTAATAAAATACCAACGAAATTTAATAACTTGCATGCATGTAGTTTACGTGAACCTTCAAATTTTCGGGACGTTGCAATCAATGATATTATACTAGTTGAGAATTTGAAGTATAACTTGATTACTATCAGTCAGTTATGCGACAATAAATTCTCAGTTCAGTTCGACAGACATACTTGCTCAGTTAGAGACTCAACTGATGATATCATCCTAACTAGTAATCGTTGTGGGAATATATCTACAAAGTCAGTTGGACTGATCAATCTTATGCACCAATTTGTTTTATAGCCTCCAAATCTTCTAAAAACTGGTTGTGGCATAAGAGGTTGAACGACCTAAACTTTAAATCTATTGCTTATCTAAGTAACCATGATCTTGTAACTGGTTTGCCCAAAATAGATTTTTCAATAGATAAAATTCAGCATGTCAGTTTGGTAAGCAAGTAAGATCTTTATTTAAAAACAAGGGTTCTTTGGTCCTATAACAGTCATGAACTTAGGGGGAATGAAATACACCTTAGTAGTTGTGGATGATTTTTCAAGATTTACTTGGGTTATCTTTCTTAAATCCAAAGACCAAACTACTGCACAACTGATTAAACTTTTCAAAAGATTATTAAATGAAAAATCAGTTGGGATTGATCGAATAAGGTCCGATCGAGGGACTGAATTCATCAATCAAAATCTTTCATAATTTTTAGAAAATACTGGGATCAAACATGAGCTCTCACCAGCAAGAACTCCTCAGCAAAATGGTATAGCTGAGATAAGAAATCGGACCCTTAAAGAAGCTGCTAGAACAATGCTTCTGGTATTTCTCAAGGTTTTGGGCAGAAGCAGTAAACACTGCATGTTATATTCAGAACAGATCAATGCTTAAAAAGAGTCATTTGAAAACACCGTATGAGATCTTGCATGGACGTAAAAGAGTGGTTTTTTATTTCAAAATATTCGGCTGCAGATGTTTTATTCTTGATAATGGCAAAAATCATTTAAAAGATTTTGATGCTAAATCTGCAGAGGGAATATTTCTTGGGTATTCATCAATTATTAAAACTTACAAAGTTTTTAACAAATGCACTTTGAATGTAGAAGAGTCTATTCATGTTGTATTTGATGAATTTGTGCTAACTGATATACCAACTGATCCAGTTGAGCTAGTTGATCGCTTTACAGATATTAGTTTGGAGGATGATGATGAAGAAAAGAATCACATTAATCGAAATATCCTTCAAACACCAGAACCAGAAGTGTTGGATCAATCAGTTGAACAAGAAACTGTTACTAATAATTAGTTGGTGGAGAAAAATGATAATACTCAGTTACAAATTGATACAGTAGCAACTGAAACTGAAGAAAATATTCAGTTGCCAACCGAAGGAGTTGCTGAGATGGATTCAACAAATGCCGAGTACATATGGAAGAAATCACATCCACCAGAATTGGTGATAGGTAATCCATTTGATCCGGTAAGAACTCAGAATCAAATGTTTAACTTATTTATTCATTCAGCTTTCGTTTCCCAACTAGAACCTTAGAAAACTGATGAATCTCTTGCTGATCCTAACTGGATAAATGTCATGCAAGAAGAGCTAAATCAATTTACCCATAACAATGTCTGTAACTTAGTTCCAAGACCAGTTTCTAAAACCATTATAGGTACAAAGTGGGTATATTGAAACAAATTGAATGAAGATGGTTCAATTGTGAACAACAAAGCGAGACTTGTAGCACAAGGATATAAACAAGAAGAAGGAATAAATTACGATGAAATTTATGCACCAATTGCAAGACTGGAAGCAATCAGAATGTTCCTTTCTTATGCTTCATTCATGAATTTTAAAGTCTACCGGATGGACGTGAAGAGTGCATTTCTGAACGATCAGTTGCAGGAAGAAGTATATGTTGAACAACCACCAGGTCTTGTTAATCAATTTCTTCCTGATCATGTTTATCATTTGAACAAAGCATTATATGGTCTTAAACAATCCCCAAGAGCTTGGTATGAAACTCTTTAAAAATTCTTAAATGATCATGATTTTATTGTTGGATCAGTTGATAAGACTATGTTCAAATTTTCAAAGAATAATCACATTTTACTTGTGCAAATATATGTTGATGATATTATTTTTGGGTCTACTAACCCCAAATTATGTGAGAAATTTGCCGACTTAATGCATAAAAATTCGAGATGAGTATGATGGGTGAACTGACATTTTTCCTCGGTCTGCAAGTGAAGCAACTGGAAAATGGTATTTTTATCAGTCAGACTAAATATACTAAGAAATTTTTTAAGAAATTTGGTATGGAAACATGTTCAGCTGCAAATACCCCATGAGTTCATCAAATCAAACTAGGCAATGGTCAAGGGTGAATATCAGTTGAGATGACACTTTACAGAGGTTTAATAGGTTCATTATTGTACTTAACTGCTAGTAGTCCTGATATTGTATTTACTGTTTGTATGTGTGCTAGAATTTAGGTAAATCCTAAGCAATCGTATTTTAAAATATCTTAAAGGCACATAAAATGTGGGCTTATGGTATGCTAAGGATTCTTCTTTCAATTTAGTTGGATATTCAGATGCAGATTATGCAAGATGTAAGCAAGATCATAAAAGCACCAGTAGATCATGTCTGTTTCTAAGAGAAAGACTGATTTCATGGTTCAGTAAGAAACAAACATCCATAGCAACTTCCACAACTTAAGCAGAATTTCTTGCTGCTGGAAGCTGCTGTGCACAACTGATCTGGATCCAGTAACAACTGAAAGACTATTGAGTCATTGCAAAAGAATCTCCAATATTTTGTGATAATACAAGCACAATTTCAATTACATATAATCCAGTTCTCCACTCTAGGACCAAGCTTATTGATTTCAAGCATCACTTCATCAGAGATCATGCTCTGAATAAAGCAATAAGACTGGAATACATATCAACTGAACAACAAGAAGCTGACATCTTCACCAAACCTCTACCAGAGACTAAGTTTTCTCACTTTCGCAATATTCTTGGTTTAATTGATTTGTCTTAATTATATCAATGATATTGTTGTTAAGTCAGTTGTTGTTAATTTTTATTCAGTTAGTCAAATTTCAGTTATTAACTTTTCAGTTAATATTTATCAGTTAGTTAACTATTTGTCAACTGATATCAGTTCATATGCAGATAAGGAAAGAGCAATGAATCGAAACAACTATTTTATTGATAAAATCTTTCAGATATTACACGATTCTGTTCTCTCTCTATGGCATCTAGCCAAGAGAACATCCAACTAGACAATGCTTTACAGGAAACTCTTATGTAGTCTTCCGAGAAGATAATCTTCTCCAGTGCTCTCTGCTCATGCATCAACATCAACTCCAACAGACCTTCATCAGTAGCAAGATCTGAAGTGTGGATCACATTAATGTGTTACTTATGCTTTATCTCGGTTGCCTCTGTTTATCAGTAGCAACAAACCCATCTCGCTGAATAGCTAGGAGGTCTTGAACTTTTGTCCAAGTGGACATGACTTTCTCAAGGACATAACTCTCCATAGCTTCCTTCTGTCTTCCCAGACGGCGAAGTGTTGCTGGAGAAGGAGGGTTGTTGAAACTGCTTTCTCTATCCACTTGTGTTTAATTGCCGTTGTTATAATCTAATGACAGTGGTCTTATTTATAGACAATTCCAGACAACAGATATTGAAGAAATAAGAGAAGACGAAGAGACTCTAGTCAACTGAAAGCCTTCGAATTATTCAGACTAAGTTTTTCTTATCCTTTCTTTTATTAATATGCATTTATTGAGGGTTAATATCGAATGCTAAAAGGTTAACTGAGAAGACAATAGTCAGTTGGTCTTCAATTGAAATGACTCAGCTTACAACTGATCACTTAGTTGCTGACCTAACTGATATTCTCCAATAAATTAACTAATAAATCGATAAATATTCTATAATAAGTGATGTGACTGATAATTACGCATTTAATGCATGTCTTTCAATGAATAGTGTTTTAAAATGTGACCCCACGTATTCTATTTAAATTCTACACATGTTTTCATCACACGTACACTCGATTTTATTCAATTTATTTTGGACAGACACGTGTCAATAAATTTGAACAGCTACATATATATGTACTTATCCCCACCTCAATTCAGTTTTCCTTTATGCGAATATCAATTTACAGAGCAAATCAATATACAGAACTTTCTCTCTCGCAGATAACCAATCCTTCAGAAATGGAAAATCAAGTTCCGGCATACATGTTGAATGCAAAGGCAATCGACTTTGATTCATTCAGGACTGTCTAGGACGAGGACATCAAGAATATGTTTCTCAAACTAGAGACTGCTGGACTAAAGACATTTCTGGGACTTTCTTCCCAAGAAATATATCCAAAAAAGATTCAAGATCGCTATGCAAATGGATTCATTTCCGCTGACGGCAACATCTCTACGGCCGTCAAAAATCAGTTGCTGATAATAGAAGAAGACCCTTTTAGCAACATCTTTCAACCGCCAACTGATGGTCTAGCCAATATCTCTGATGTGAAAACTTCTGATGTAGAGGAGATGCAGACTCTCCTATCAGGTGATTGACGGAAAATCAAAGTTTCCAATCCTATAAAATAACTGAAGCCAGAACTCCAGTTGTTGGCTGAAATCGTGGCCAAAGAGCTACTTGCCAAAGCTGGATCCTTTGCTGCTCTCACTCTACAGAAATTTCGAGTCGTGACTGACTGCTATCATGGCTTGAAAAAGACTAAATTGGTAAGATATCATCTTCAACCTTCTTAAAAACATGTTTAGTCTTCAAAACAATCAAATGGATTTGTTGTGCCGCTCAACTATCTGCTGAAAAACAAGGGCTTGATGGGTGACTCCTCTGAGAGGTCATCCAAGTTCAAGATATTCAATGACAAGAGTGTTCACCTATCGAAGCTCAGGCTGGACATCTCTCCTGAAAAATTTATTAAGGTGAAAAAGGAGATTGGGATGAAGGAGGCTTGCAAACCAGTGAAGAAAGCCAAGAAGACATATCAGAATAAGACAATCAAACGCAAACTGATTGTTAGTTAAATTGATTATGAAAAGACTCCTTCTCCTAAGATCGCCAAGAAGCCCAGAACTATTAAAACAAAACCAGCAATCGTTGTGGGCACCATCCCAACTGAGATGTTGTTACTATTTGTAGCTGAACAGCCGATCCAGGATACTCCGTTGTGGGCAATATCAGTTACAACTTTAACTGAAGAGCAGTTACCTCCACCTTATGCTCTTCTCAAGAAGACTATCATCGAATCTGGTGATAAGAAGAAATCTAATGTAATTAAAGCTCCACTAATCACTATCTCTGGCCCATGTTCATTGCCATTTGCGAGACACAAAGGGGTAGTGATTAGAGGAATGATTCATGCAACCAGATCAGGACTCAATATTTTTCATGTCCTGAATGACTCAAAGGGCAAGGAAAAGATGACAGAAGAGCCCAGACCCACAAACACAATTCAAACCCATATTGACCTCATCTAGAAAGAGGTCAATGAATTTTCTGAGACTAAGCTTAAATCTTATGATGAATGAGTAAGGTTTAGGACTGAAGTGTTTGCCAGGCAACTGCAAAAGAAATTAGTTTTGAAGAAGTTGCCTTGGAAACCATAGTCCTAAAAATGGTCAGAGCAGCTTCAATGGTTCAAGCGTTGCAAAGGAAGAAGTACTTCTTTGATCATGTACGAGCAAAGAAGTTAACACAAATGGTTGTTCAGCTACGCCAAAACTATTATCTCACCAGTTCAACTGCCTTTAATGACAAAGCAGTTCATGACCAACTGGACTCGGATCTTATATCTCTGCAGATGGAGATTAAGCATTGGGAACTAGAACAAGAACTGACCTTTCCAGCAGATTCCCAAGATCTTTCATCAGACGAGCTGGGTGAACAATCAGTTCAACCGCAAAAGCAATCCTAGGAACCAGTTGCTGAATCTTCTGAGCAAGTAACTGCTCCTTCTTCAAATGGTGCGCAACCGTCAACTACTGCTCTGCAATCCTCAACTGCAGAACTTCAACTTTATACTGATGTTGAATTGTCATTGGCAAACATTTATGAAGTTATTAAATCAGTTGCCTCTGATATTCAACTGACTACTACAGAAGCAGTTGAAGAACTATTCGCAACTGGCGAGCCAGCCTCACAGTCTAGTCATCCACCATGACTAAACAAACAATAGCTGAAGAGGTGCCAGTTGCACAGCCAACCACAGTTTCAGTTGTTCAACCAACTGAAGAACTTATTTCTGAATCAGCTGTGCAACCAACTTAAGAACAAGCTACTATTTCAGCTGATCAAACAAATTTAGACCCTTTTAGTCCCGCTGATGTTCCGAATCTCTCTTCTTCTCCACAGCTTCAACAGGAAGTTATATCAGAGGATACTTCAGAAATGGTCAATCTTGAAACTGAAACAACTGACAGGGCCATGGTGATCTTTAATCAAAAGAACCAGGAGCAGGAACCGAAAGCTTCTGAGGCCATGTATCCTGGTATATCAATAGAAACTGAATCATTGTTTGAAGAAATTCAGGCCATTCAAACCAACCTTGTCGGTGTAATGACTTCCATTTCTGACATTAAGTCAACCCAATTTTTGCATACTATGAGGTTCGACTCTATAAAAGAGAATACTATGGGAAGACTATAGCAAATCCAAAAGGATGTAACTTCATTATTTTTCCAAATTGAAGAACTTCGAAAAGATAGAGCGTCAACTGAAGCTCACTTCCAAACTCAAGCCTTGGTTACAAGAAGCCTTGATTTTTTGGAAAACATTGTCTCAAAAAGAATGGATTTGCTGCAAGAAATCTTGTTTAATGCAGTATCAAACCTCTCCTCGGAAGTCCGTATATTATCCAAAAAGGTTGATGGGTTTGACAAAAAGGGGGAAGAAGAAGGAAAAGATCTGCTGGAGAAATCTACAAAGTTGATCGAGAAGAAATAGAGGATTATTTTAGTCAGTTAGAAGATTCTTTTATTTTTTCATTCTTTGTTCGAATCTGTACATTGAAATAGTTGTCCATAAAAGATTATTTTATCTACAACAAGTTCATTTGATCAGTTCTTATTTTCTAAGTTTTGTCAAACACCAAAAAGGGAGAAAATGTTGGAAACTGAATTTCGGAAGTTTGACAAACTAAGCGTTTAATAGATTGAACTAACTGATCAAGAAGACTGATAGAAACTGATCTAAAATATGCAAACTATCGGTTGTCCATAACTGAAGAATAGTGCGTAGTTTTTTGAAGACAACTAACTGATCAGTTGGAACTAATCAGTTACTACTAGCAAACTGAACTACGCATAAAACTGACTGATCAGTTGTAAGCTTATCAGCTGTATTCGATCAGTTGATCCTTCAGCTATACACGTCATCAGTTAAGAAAAAGGACGTTCAACCAACAACTACACAAAAGCTGATTGCAACAAGTAGTGGGATAGCCGCATGTCAGAAAAGTTGCAGTATATGATTTTGAGAAGAATGTTGACGTGGCAAACAACGGAAAGAAAGTTTCAAATCATATTTAATGCTATCGTTTGTGGCAAAACCTATAAATAGCAGAGAAGAATAGCTGATAAAGATACACAACACTCTAAATCTCAACTCTAAATCTGAATCAACCCAATTGATATACTGTTACTCTACTGAAATCTTTGCTAACTCTTATTGTATACATTCATAGCATTCAAGGCTATACTTCGATATTACAATCACAAACTGTTATTGTTATAATACTTGATCTTGAAGAGATCAGTTTTGCTAAGTTTTTTCTGTCCAGTTGAGTACTGTAAATTGTTTTGTAACTAAGAGTTTCAGTTTGACATTGTTAAGTCCAAAACTAAAGTGGGTCTGTACAACTGTTTGTATCGATCAAAGTCTTTTAGTAAATATCATATTCTTGTGATAAGAGGGGTGACGTAGGAGAGTTTGAAATCTCCGAACATCCATAAAAACTTGTGTCTTCTTATTTCAGTTTTTATTCAATCTATCAGTCAGTTTATTTCCGAAATTTTATTGTTAACTGATTGATATCGACTGACTCATAAAAAGAGAAAAAGTCGTGAAAATGTTAGTATTTATTCAACCCCCCTTCTAAACACTCTTTCACCTTTAACCGATCCTATCAGGTGCACCGGTACTGCTTGTCAAGAACAAGGATGACAGCATGAGACTTTGCATTGACTACCGAGAGCTGAACATAGTTACAGTCAAGAACCAGTATCCGTTGCCGAGGATCAAGGATTTTTGGATCAGCTTCAGGAAGCATCAGTGTTCTTGAAGATAGACCTCTGATCCGGATACCATCAGCTGAAGGTAAGAGAGTCTGATGTGCATAAGACAACTTTCTAGACGCGTTATGGGTACTATGAGTTTATGGTGATGCCCTTCGATTTGACGAACGCGCCAGCGATCTTCATGGATCTTATGAATCACGTGTTTCATCCATACTTGGATCAGTTCGTCATAGTTTTCATTGATGACATCTTGATCTATTCGAAGAGCAGAGAGGAGCACAGTCTGCATATGAGGACCGTACTGCAGACATTATAGGACAGACGGTTGTATGCCAAGTTTATCTGGGATCTGATTGTCATGATAGCTTCGACAGACTGAAGCAAGCATTGGCCATTGCACCAGTTCTAGCTATGCCATCAGGGCAGGGATAGTTTGTGGTTTATACAGATGCATCGAAGCTCTGTTTTGGTGCGGTTCTGATGCAGCATGACAGAGTTATAGCATACACGTCCAGACAGCTGAAGGTCCATGAGAAGAATTATCCGACTCACAACCTCGAGCAAACAGCAATGGTATTTGCCTTAAAGATTTGGAGACACTATCTGTATGGGCAGAAGTACGGGATTTTTACTGATACAAGAGCCTGAAGTACTTCTCCACAGAGAAAGAGCTGAACATGAGATAGAGGAGATGGCTCGAACTAGTGAAGGCTTATGACTGTGATAGTAGCTACCATCCGGATAAGGCTTGTAGAGCCCAAAATCAGTACACGTAAAATCCATGTATTTATTAAAATTGTTTTATTTATTTAAATTTAAAATGATTTTAGTGATTCATGATTCGTGAATTTGCATTATTTTAATTATTTATATTTATGTGATGCACGTTAAAATATTTCTTGAGTTTCATGTTTCAGGCGATTATTCGATGCGGGATCGAGGAAATGAGACCGGAGACGATTTGGACGATTTGTAACATGTGGTATTTTATTTCAAGTCAAGAAAGTGTCATTTTAATTGATTTATTTAGCTTTTAACATTTTAATAGCATAATTTAATTATTAAGAGATTTTAAGATTTTAAACTTTTAAAGATTTGTCACTTGTGCATTTTATATAAATTAAGAGATTTTAGAATAGTTAGAAGGGGATTAGTAATTTAAATAGCTTGTTAATTATTAATTAAGCAATTTCGTTCCCTTAATTTATCTTAAATACACGTACACACACTATCAAACTCACGCTCACACACATGTACACACGCACCCGTTTCACCTTCACACACACACACACACTCATTTCAAAATTTGTTTGAGAAAACTATGGTTCTTGTTACCCTCTACAGCAGCCACCTTCCTCTTCAGATTATTACAGCTTTCACATGTTCATTTTATCAGCAAATCATGCCTCAAGTCTCCCGGATCGCTTCCTGCTCCGCGTCGTTTTGTTGTTAGCCATATCGTGAGTTTTTAAAGATCATGGCATGTATATTCTATTGTTTCTGCATCGATATAGTCATATTATGTGTTGTGATGTTTATTATGCGTGAAAATCCATGTATGTTGTGAAAACTTTTGAGCAAAAACGTTTGAAATGGTTTTTAAATCCAAATTTTTAGATCTAAAAACATGTCTGCTGTCATTTCGATTACTGCAAAAATTAGGTCAATTTTCTAGAAAGTTTTCAACATTTAAAATGTATGACTTTTCGATACCTTCGATTTGACAGCACATTCGTAATTTTTGAACAAAAAATGAGTGAGTTATGATCGTTTTCGTGGGACTGCTCAAACTGCGATTTTCTGAAAATGTGTTCTTGACGTGTTCTTGAATTTTATTTGTTGCAGGCTTCGTTGGGAACCATTGGGTGATCGCTGCTGCATGTAAGTATTATGAGTATCATGTTAAGATGATTTTTGGTGCTTCGTTTTGTGTCGATATGCACTTGGATGCATTAGAAGTCGTAGGAAGTGTTTTGGTGTCAAAATGTCGTGTGTATGGGTTGTGTTGCGTCGTTGTTATACGTCATTGTTTTGGGACATTTGTTTGAGTTTGAAACATTTTCATAACGTCCTAAGTTGAGTTTCTTTACATCTGTTTGAGTCGATAGGGCGTGGCTTAGAGTTTGTATCTTAATTGTTCTTTTGGGGTTAAGTTGGCGCAGAACTAGCGCCGCAGCGCTCTGTGGGGAGCGGTGCAGCGCCCGGATTTTGCATGCCGAATCACCGCGGAATTGCAAGGTGGCGCCGCAGCGCTAGGGCTGCAGACCTTCTTGCGCCGCGGCGAGCGTAGCAAGGCACAGCGCCTAGGCGCTTGTCCATGACGTTTTAAACCACTATTTGGGTCTATGTCTTCCATGTTTGGGGAAATGTTCACACTTCATATGGAGATTTGTTTCGGGGTTCGTTGTCATGGTTTAGTACGAGGATTAAACGAGGTCAAATCTCAGGTGGTGAGCATGACTATTACGTCTAATTTATAGAAATTAAGTGCTTGAAAGTATGTTAGTATGTGCAGCAGTGGCCCCCAAGCGAGACCCAATGAATCCCTCAATACCATGTAAATATGTTCCACGCGCAAAAGAAAATATTTTATGTTTTTGAGGTATGCTAAATGTTTTGTGACCAATTATGAACGGGTTTGGAAGTAAGTGAACGTGGCCGATGACCTCTCCACCCTGGTAAAGCATGACCGGGTTTAGATCAGAATTGAAAAGCGGTAAATTATGACTAGAGACCAATACACCTGGTAAAACATGACCGGGGATCTCATGTATGCGGTAGTGGACATCCCTACCAGCCTAGTACTGTAGTTTAATCTGATCAGGCGCATTTATGTATGGGTCACTTGCTTTGAAACATTTCTATATGCAAAATGATGAAGTTTATGCATGGTCAAGTATGTATGATGCAAGTATGCTTATGAAAAGTTTTAAGATGATGGCATGTCTACGTTTATGTTATTACGTTCAAGCTTAAATATGTACGTTCTACTTTGAAGATGCATGTGGTTTTATTAAGTATTACTTGTTATTTCTAGTTTATATTTATTGAGTCTTTAGACTCACTAGACTTGATCCAAGCAGGTGAGGACGAGTATGAGAAGACGAGGGCTGGGGACCAATGAGCTGGCTTGGACTGCGCAGGAGGCTAAACCCGAGGACAGCCTATGTTTTAAGAACTTTAAACATGTTGATTCAAATACTTTGATTTTCACGATATTGTTTACGAGTTTAAACGTTTACCTTTTTGCAAACTTTGATTGTAATTGTTTTACTTCAAATATTTTTAGACGAGCTGTTTATTTTATCACAATTTGATAGATAATTATTTATTTTAAAAAATTTTATTTTCCGCAAATTTTCAAATGGTTTAAAAAGTACGGTATGTTACAAGGATAATATGGTTGCAGAAGCCCTGATCAGGAAGCACGCGGTGATTGCTCAATTGTCGGTACAAAAACCGCTACAGGTGGAGATTCAGAGATTTGAGCTTGCAGTTATTCCAGACGCGATGCCCCAAATCTTGATACTCTGACAATAAAGCCGACATTGATAGACAGAATTCAGGCAGGGCAGATTTCTGACAAGCAATTGCAGAAGTGGAGACAGAGGGAAGAGGATAAGGGCCAGAGACTATATACAGTTGTGGTTGGCATAGTCAGATATATGGACCGTCTATGGGTTCCTGACAACGATTCCCTGATAGCAGATATTTTGAGCGAGGCCCACATCACCTCGTACTCCATCCATCCAGGGAAGTACAAAGATGTATAAAGACCTTCGGACTCTTTATTGTGGCCGGGCATGAAGCGAGATATTCTGCGATTCGTTTCCGAGTGTTTAACTTGTCGCAAGTCAAGTCAGAGCATCAGAGACCTACAGGGAAGCTAAGACCACTCCCTATTTCCAAGTGGAAATGGGAGAACATTGCAATGGATTTTGTGACAGGGCTTCCGAGGACTACTGGAGGATATAATGCCATCTGGGTGATGATTGATCGGCTCACTAAATCGGCTCATTTTCTACCGATCAGGAAGACTTTCACCATGACTTAGTACACAGAGTTGTACATCAGAGAGATAGTCATCTGCACGGGATTCAAGTGTCCATCATATCAGACAGGGATTCGAGGTTCACGTTTGCATTCTGGAAGAGTTTACATCAGGCGTTGGGTACTAAGTTACTGTTCACTACTGCTTTCCATCCTCAGACAGACGGACAGTCAGAGAGGGTGATTAAGATTCTGGAGGACCTACTCCGAGCTTGCATGATCGACTTCCAGGGCAGCTGGGAGCCAAAGTTACCTCTTGTGGAGTTCACATACAACAACAGTTATGAAGTATCGATCAGTATGGCTCTATACAAGGAGCTGTACGGGATTAAGGGTAGGTCGCCACTGTAATTGGATGAGGTAGGAGAGAGAGCAGATTTGGGTCCGGATATTGTCAGACAGACAACAAAATTAGTGGTCAGGATTCGAGACAGAATGAGGACCGCTCAGAGCCGTCAGAAGAGTTATGCAGATCAGAGGCGTCGAGATCTTGAGTTCGCAGTAGGAGATCATGTGTTTGTGAAAGTCGCACCGATGAAGGGTGTGATGAGATTTGGGAAGAAGGGCAAGCTCAGCCCTGGATTCATCTGACCATTCGAGATCCTAGAGAGAGTTGGGACACTTGCATACAGAGTTGCATTACCGTCGAATCTGGCGGGAGTTCATAATGTGTTCCATGTCTCTATGCTACGGAAGTAGTCGAATCATTCGCATGTGCTGAACTATGAGCCACTTCAGCTGACACCGCACATGTCATTCGAGGAGAAACCCACTCAGATACTGGATAGACAGGAGAAGAGGCTCCAGAACAAGGTGATCCACATGGTCAAAGTCAAGTGGCTGAATCATTCCGAGGAAGAAGCCACATGGGAGATGGTGACCGAGATGAGGAGTCGCTACCCGGAGTTATTCGGTATGTTATAATTTCGAGGACGAAACTTTATTTAAGGGGGGAGAGTTGTAAGGTCCAAGAGATTTAGATTCATGTAACCCGAATGCATGCAATCTGGGCTTTTATTTAAATAATGTACTTTTATGCATTTAATGCATAATTATTGCATGATAGGATTCATTTCACAATTATTTTAAAAGTTCATGCATTAGGGTTTCTAGATGCTTTTCGCGCTCGATCGAGGAACCAAGATTGGGGAATTATCAGGAAAATTATTTTTACTACATGTTTAATTTTTATTTATTAAAATAAGGTGTTTTAAGTGTATTATCAAGAAATGGGCTTTTTTGGGTATTCTTACCTGGCAGAACATATTTTTAATCGGTACACAAATTTTAACGATCCGAAGGACTTTTTGAGGACTCGGGCAATATTTTAAAAAACGTACCAAAACTAAATATTTTTCGGAGTTGTTTTTGGGCTTGACGGGTTTTTTATGCTAATCAGGCTCAAAATCCTTTTAAAATTTTTTAGGGCCCATTAGTGTATTTTAAATAAACCTAAACCTATTTTTTCACAAGCCCTAAACCTAATTATCATAAGCAGCTGCCCACCCTCTTTCCTTCAGCAGCCTCAACATCAGTTTCAGCAGCAAAATATGCCCTCCACTATTTTTTTCAAGAAAAGCTCATCCACGCTACTCCGGTTCCTCCCTGACGCGCATTCCTTCACTTTTTCGTTCTTAAATCTTCAAGGCACGCATGTTATTTTCTTTATACATCATTCACGCCGATGTTATACAAAAATTTGTGAAAAAAATGTAAATCTTTCGATCCATATTGTGATTACATTTTGTTGAAAGTTCGGCATGAAAAATTGCATTGTTCTTTGTATACTCAAGTTTGTTTTGATTTGTTGCAAGGGGGATGTCGACTTTTATCACTAGAGGTTTAAATCACATAAATACACAAGGGAAAATAGGCTAGATTCATGTTTTGGCCGTGTGTTGTAAGGGCCGAGAGGTTATGTAGAGTTTTGTCTTGTTTTGGTTTGTGGGTCGAGCCAAGGGTGAAGCCGACGGTGTGAGGGAGACTCCAGGCCTTGGAATTGTCTTTGATGGGTCTGAGTCATGATCTGGAAGGGCTTGAACACCGCTGGTCTTGACCCTAAGGCTGCTCGAGGGAGACAAACCAAGGGAGATCGGTTGGGGGTTTTGGGTGTCTGGCGAGATGGTTCGATTTCTAGCGTGCATGGGGCTGATTCTGTGGGTAAGTTAGGTCCATTAGGGTCTGGTCTTGGTCTAATGTGGCTTATTTTGTAGCTGGTGCGAGCCGGTAGAGCCTAGGGGCACTAGGTTTCAAATTTGGTGCAGCTAGGGTTCGAAAGGATAGTAGCAGAAATTTCCAGATGCTTGTGGCCCTGTTTTCATGACTCTTAGTGGGCTGGAATGTGAAGTTTTAGGGCTGTTAAGGTGTATGCTAGGCATGGTTTAAGTTTGGGAAAATTTGGTTAAGTTTCGGGTCGATTCGGGTTTAAACCGGGACCCCAATCCAAGTTTTAAAACGAATCGTTTAAGTTGTGAGACGGGCTTGAATTTACATCTAATAATGATTATAAATATTTTTTGGGATGATTTAAGAAGTTTGGTAAGCTTCGGGCCGAAATTTAGAGGTCAGGGGTAAAACGGTCATTTTGGGTTTCCAGGGGCAAAATGGTCATTTTGCACACTGTTTGAGTTTTTAGTCCTGGCAATGCCCTGAGCACAAATTATCATGATTTTAAATGTTTATGCATCACGATCATGCTTATGGGACTGTTTATGAGGGGACTGGACTGGAGGTGCCGAACTCTGAGTCGGCAAGACTGGATGTGCGTGCACGACCGATGACCACATTTCTTCCGCACATGATGTTTTTATGAGTTTTGAGAGGACATTAGCATTTTATACATTGGTTATGTTGCGTTGCTGGTTTAGGATTTTTACTAGTTATGTTACGCTTTTTCTATTGGGCGAGTTTGGCCATTTTAACTGCACTGTTTTAAGTTGATAAACATTTATGATTATTTTTAAATTGTAGGTTTTTCAGTAGGGTTGCATGCATTAAAAAATATTTAAGTGCATTTTTCGAAAATGTGATTTTTTAAATTAAAAAAAAAAAGAATATTTTCACATTTTAAGTTAGTAGACGTTTCAAAAACATTTCGATTTAATCATGCAAATATATGGGCACTTAACATGAAACTTCTTATCCTAGACATTGTTTTTTTCTTATTAATTGTGGATGGTTGTACTTGCTCTACATGGATTTTAATGTTAAAATATAAATATGATGCACTTACAATTGTCCTTAAATTTTTCCCCATGATACAGACACAATTTCATGTTACTATTAAACAATTTCTCTCCAATAACGCGAAAGATAATTATTTCATTTCTACACTGGAGTCTTGCATCAATATTCTTGCGTTGAAACTCCACCACGAAATTCAGTTGTTGAAGACAAACAACTTTTACTCAATATGGCTCGAGTGTTATGCTTCCAATCTCGTGTTCCATGTAACTTGTGGCATGAATGCCTTCTCACGGCTAGTTTTCTCCTAAATTGAACATCATCTCCCACCCATATTAGCTTTTATACAAGACCCATGTTGATTATTTCCAATTTAAGGTGTTTGGATGTCTCGCGTTTGCATCTGCACTACACACAATCTCCCCAAGTTTCAGCCCATTCACTTTTGTCGAATCAACATGTGATACATGAAAGCGGATCGGTTACAGTACCCGGATATGCAGCGGGAGTTTCCAGGCAAAATATTTTACAAGAAAACCGAGCACCCCAACTTATTGTGTGTAGCAAATACCATAAAACACAAAAATTTCATGCATATAGTGTTTTAGAAATATACCTATGAATCACAATGATTGATGTTTTGGCTCCAACTAAGTTGTAAACAACTTAGCTCTTGAAGGTAGACAATCTACAACCTTCCAACAACTCCTTGCTCAAATGGACTCCTTCCTTAAAAATTAGGTCTACCACTAACAAGGTAGATCCACTCTAATTCTGCACTAGAAAAATTAGAGAATTTTTATTTGAGAAGTGTATATTTTCTTCAACAAAAATGAAGCAAAAATTGAGAGGATTTTTGCGAGGAAGTTTCGGCCAAGCTTGAGGAGAGAAGGGGGAAAACTTTTCTTGGTTTTGTAAAAAGTTAAATGTGTATTCCAAAGGCATGCATGCCGTTAACTCAAAAGTTGCCTCCAACTCTTCACCTCCCAAGCATGCAATTTTATTTGGACTTTTAACAATTACAAATCACATGGACTTTAATTTAAATATCTCAAAACACATTTGAGACCATTTAAACTTTACTTGAATTTACTCAAGTCCACTAGTTGAATAATTATTTCTAATTGGGCTCTACAAGGTCCAATGTTATTTAATTAATTCAACACTTGAATTAATTTAATTATTTGAACTCTACTAGGTCCACTAGTTTTTAATTAATTCAACACTTGAATTAATTTAATTTAGTCCATAATAATGTTTATGAAAACCACAATTTTCAAATACATTATTTATTTGTGCCAACTTTTAATTTAGGAAGACTTCAACAAATTAAAAGTTACATTCCCCATAATCCTCTTGTAGAAGTCATACTTCTATTTTTTTTTTTTGCGCTTATAAACTCCTTTATAAGCCGTTCAACACATTGAACTATTTTACTTCTCAACGGGATCTAGAAAGTTAGCATTTGTGTGACCCTCAATGGTTCAATGATACAACTAGCCGTGGGTTCACATCTCAATGTGATTTGAGACTAAGCATGTCCTTATATGAGCATACCACAGTTGCTCCATTCTTACTTATCATCTCCTTGATAATAAGAACGTCAGAACTCAAGTCTGATAGTACCCAACCAATCATGTTAAATGTCTAGCAGCATCGCTTACATGATTCCCTAGGTATCAAATGATAGTACATGCAAAAACCAATCTATTATGGTTAGCGTACAGTACGGTCCCTTCATCTCATATATCCCGACCGATTCGACAACTATTGGTATATCTAGAGCTGTAAAATAATCGATACTATGTGTCATGTTGTAGTTGCATCGATGGTGTAATCTAAGAAACTCATTTCTTAATGACCACCAATACTTTGATCAGATATTTCAAACTACATACACATGAGATCACATAGTATATCCATACCCGAAGGTAAGCGGTGAATCCCCGACTACAATGCATAGAATCCTATATGTTTTGACAAAACACCCAATCTTGCCACCGGATGACCCTATATGAGTCGGTAAACAAATCAAAGTGCAATTGTTAGAACTTTTCAAGTTTGTAATGTTGATTTTGATGATAACAAAACTTGTTGATTGTGTTACTAATAATCTACCTTAGTGTGCAGTATCTAGGATCACTCACGAGCTATTTACATCGCAAACTGAAGACCTAACTGATCGAACAAACTGAATCAGTCTAACTGTTACGTCAATTGAGCGGTCCAGCTGATTATCCAGTTGATAGGTGGTTCAGCAGGAGAACCTCAAAAGCCTGGCCAGCCAAAGGAGTGTTCAACTGATGAAGAAACCCAGCTGATCAGTCCAACTAAATAAGAGTGAAATCAGTTCCACTGACAAGTCAACTGATTTCACCAGCCCAACTGAAGATCAGTTCAACTGACCAGTTCAAAGATTCAGTCAGAATCTTTCAATTATGGATGAAGACAAACTCTTCCAGTGGAGTCTAGCTGTACGTGAAGGTACAAATCCATTGTCCAATCCAAGGACAATAATAGACGTTGCATCAGAGCATTAAAGACAAACGTTTCAAAAGGGCAATCGAAAAGTCGAGACATAAAGTCCAAGAAACGAATTCAAGGTGCAACATATACAATAAATGAGTCTCACTGTACGTTATATTTTCCCGCCTATATAAAGAGAAGATCAGTGAAGATTCAAACAATAAAAAATATACACCACAAGAAGAATCTGAAGAAAAAGAACGAGATTCAATACAAAAAGCTTCTTCAAGAGAGAAAAGAAAGGGCACGCACATTGCACATCTGCTTTCAGAAGCATTCAGCCAAGAGGGACATTTTAACGTGTTATCTGCTTAGTTTAAAAGCCATTTTTCCTCAGTGTGTGAGAACATCCTTTTTCAGTTCTTACACACAAATTCTCTCAATCACTCATATATAGTCTTGTACAAAGATGTTAAACTCGTGTATGTAGTCTTTGACACACAGACGTTAAAAAAGTGTTGGCTGGAAGGTGTTGCCTTCATTCGTAGCTAGGAATTCAGTATAGGCAGTAGTGTAAGTCTAGCTGAGTGGGTTTGTACAAAGAGTTGTATAAATCAAAGTCTTCTAGTGGATCCTATCCGAGGCGGTAGAAGGGGTGACGTAGGAGTAGTTGAAGTCTTTCAACATCCATAAACATATCTTGTGTATTTAACTGATTAACTGTTGTTTTCAAACTGTTTGGATCAGTTAGAATATCCGTCAGTTTAGTTGTCACCATTACTGAACTGATGAATGCAAAAACTAATCTACCATTTTTTGGTTTTTCAGTTTACATAAGTTACAACGTTTTCTAATATAAAAGTTTTCTTCACGAAGGATTACTTCGAGTTTCTTCCGCTTGGTTTTTAACCAAACTCGATTTAATTCATCAGTGTTAATATTCTTAGAACATGAGCTATTGCAACTCATTGGAGAATATTTTGTTTGAAGCATCCGAAAGATGCTCAGCAAACGGTCCTTCAATTGGTATCAGAGTGGGTTGTTCTAAGAAGAACATTGGAAGAAAATTGTGTTTTAAAATTTTACTTTAAAATAGTGTTAAAAGCTATTTAAAATTATTTCATACTATTTTCTAAACTATTTGAAAATATTTATGTGTCTCTCTTTAGTAAAGAGTTGAGAGGATTGGCTCTATAACTAATATTGTAGCCACTTCTTTAGACTCTTTGCTTAGAGGTTTTAATCAGCCTGCAGAGGACTGAGAATCATCTGCAAAGATGCACAGCTAAATTTCTCATTGAACAAGTTTTCAGTTGCAAGCCTACCAGGTCAGCTGTTCTTCAGACGAAACTCATCCATGCTGGGACGTTGGTTGATTAAATCACTAGTTGTGTTCCAGTTGAACATAGTCAGAGTCTGCTCGACTAGTTAGTCTGGGAATAAGTCAAGTTCAAGCAGATTAACTCGTTTCTCTAGCAAATTTAACTCACAACCGATTCAACCAGTTGATGGTATATCGAGTTCTGTCACATAAACGAACCGATATCTGATGTTGTTTAATATATGCTACTGTTGTAGTAATTTTTCTTGTTCAACTGATGTATGTACTCAGATGTAAATACAAGGAAATTTATTTAAATAAATATCATATTTGTTTAGCTGTATTTCATTGTGACTGAATGGATATTTCCAAATCTCTTGTCTACATTGCTTGAATGATTATAATCTCTGAATGAATGATTTTATAAATATCTTTCAGATATGGGTTTTTATTCAATTTCTGAGGGGGAGTTTTTCGTTTTTCTCTCAAACTGAAATTATTGTCAATTAGTTTTAAAATTTAGTTGTTGAGAAAAATTCTTTCCTTTTCATCAACTGTAAAGTATTTTCTTAATTCTGACTCTCTCTCTTAAAAGGTTTTCAATTCAATTTTGGAGATGGATTTTTTGTTTGTTTTCAAAACTTCTTTAAATTCAGTTATAAAGAGGGAGCTTTTAATGATGTTTGAATATACTAACCCTTGAACTGAATATATTGTGCTTAACTGCTAAAGTCTTTGTAATTATCAAAAAGGGGGAGATTGTTGGAAATTTTCAAGTTCGCAATCTTGATTTTGATGATAACAAAACTTGTTAATCGTGTTACTAATAATCTACCTTAGTGTGCAGCATCTAGGATCACTCACGAGCTGTTTACATCGCAAACTGAAGACCTAACTGATCGCACAAACTGAATTAGTCTAACCGTTACGTCAATTGAGCAGTCCAGCTGATTGTCCAGTCGATAGGTGGTTCAGCAGGAGAACCTCAGAAACCTGACCAGCCGAAGGAGTGTTCAACTGATGAAGAAACCCAGCTAATCAGTCCAATTGAACAAGAGTGAAATCAGTTCCACTGACGAGTCAACTGATTTCACCAGCCCAACTGAAGATAAGTTCAACTGACCAGTTCAAAGCATCAGTCAGAATCTTTCGATTATGGATGAAGACAAACTCTTTAAGTGGAGGCCAGCTGTACGTGAAGGTACAAAGCCATTGTCCATTCCAAGGACAATAATAGACATTGCATCAGAGCATTAAAGACAAAACGCTTCAGAAGGGCAGTCGAAAAGTCGAGACATAAAGTCCAAGAAACGAATTCAAGATGCAACAGATATAATAAATGAGTCTCGTTGTACATTCAGTTTTCCCGTCTATATAAAGAGAATATCAGTGAAGAATCAAACAATAAGAAATATAAACTACAAGAAGAAGCTAAAGAAAAAGAACGAGATTTAATACAAAAACTTCTTCAAGAGAGAAAAGAAAGGGCACGCACATTGCACATCTGCTTTCAGAAGAATTCAGCCCAAAGAGACACTTTAACGTGTTATCTGCTTAGTTTAGAAGCCATTTTCCCTCAGTGTGCGAGAACATCCTTGTTTCGTTCTAGTGTGTGAGAACATCCTTGTTTCGTTCTTACACACAAATTCTCTCAACCACTCATATACAGTCTTGCACAAAGACATTAAACTTGTGTATGTAGTCTTTGACACACAGACGTTAAAGAAGTGTTGGCTGGAAGGTGCTGCCTTCAATCGTAGCTAGGAGTTCAGTTTAGGCAGTAGTGTAAGTCCTAGCTGAGTGGGTTTGTACAAAGAGTTATATGAATCAAAGTCTTCTAGTGGATCCTACCCGAGACAGTAGAAGGGGTGACGTAGGAGCACTTGAAGTCTCCAAATATCCATAAACATATCTTGTGTATTTAACTGATTAACTGTTGTTTTCAAACTGTTTGGATCAGTTAGAGTATCCGTCAGTTTAGTTCTCACCATAACTGAACTGGTGAATGCAAAAACTAATATACCATTTTTCGGGTATTCAGTTTACATAAGTTAAAATATTTTCTAATATAACTATTTTCTTCACGAAGGATTATTTCGAGTTTCTTCCGCTTGGTTTCTAACCAAACTCGATTTAATTCATCAGTGTTAATATTCTGAGAACACGAGCTATTGCAGCTCATTAGAGAATATTTTGTTTGAAACATCCGAAAGATGCTCAGCAAACGGTCCTTCAGCAATGCTAGCATATAGAGTCACAATGTTGTCCTGGATCATAAGGACTAATGGTGTAGAACCATAAACTAGGACGCTTCCACCCGGTAAGTGAGAACTGAAAGGGGATCGGTTACGGTGCCCGGATGCGCCACGGAAGTTTCAAAAATCAAGTTTTTAAAGACTAAAACCGAGCACCCCAACATATTGTGTGTAGCAAATACGAAAAACACAAAATGACATTCATAGGGTGTTTTAAGATTCTTACCTATCAACCTCAAAATATTGATGATGGCTCCAACTTAGTTGTCAAACAACTAAGCTCTTGAATGATTGACCCAATCTATCCTTGAGCACTCCTTGCTCAAATGGTTTCTTTCCTTCAAATTAGGTCCACCACTAACAAGGTAGATCGCCTCTCATTTTGCACTAGAAAAATTAGAACATATTTCTTTGAGAAGAGAATGTTTTCCTCAACAATTGAAAAACAAAAATTGGAGAGGAATGGCAATGAAATTTCGGCCATGGCTTGTTGGAGTGAAGGGAACATTTTTCTTGGTTGTGTAAAAAGTTAAAGTGCATATGAGACACATGCCTTTTTATTGAAAAAGTTTTCTCCAACCCTTCACCTCCCAAGTATGCAATTTTATTTGGGAATATAACATTTACAAAGCCCATGGACTTTTATTTAAATATCTCAAACACATTTGAGACCATTTAAACTTTACTTGTTTTGCCTCAAGCCCACTAATTGAATAATTATTTCTTATTGGGCTCTACAAGACCCAATATTATTTAATTAATTCAACACTTGAATTAATTTAATTATTTGGACTCTACTTGGCCCACTAGTATTTAATTAATTCAACACTTGAATTAATTTAATTTACTCCATAATAATATTTATGAAAATCACAATTTTCAAATACATCATTTATCTGGCCTGCTTTTAATTTAGGAACATTCCCACAAATTAAAAGTCACATTCCCCTAATAGAAGTCATACTTCTAATTTTTCTTGTGTTTATAAACTCCTTTATAAGCCGTTCAACACACTAAACTAATTTTTACTTCTCAACAGGATCTAAAAAATTATCACTTGTGTGACCTTCAATGGTTCAATGATACAACTGGCCGTGGGTTCACATCTCAATTTGATTCGGGACTAAACATGTTCTTATATGAGTATACCCCAGTTGCTCCAAACTTATTTATCAACTCATTGATAATAAGAATGTCAGACTCAAGGTTGTTAGTACCCAACCAATCGTGTTAAACGCCTAGCAGCATCGCTTATATGGTTCCCTAGGTATCAAATGACAGTGCTTGCAAGAACAATTCTATTATGGTTGGCGTATAGTACGGTCCCTTCATCTCATATATCCCGATCGATTCGATAATTATTGGTATATCGAGAGCTGTCAAAGAATCGATGCTATGTATCATGTCGTAGTTGCATCGATGGTGTAATCTTAGAAACCACTGAAAGGGATCGGTTTTAGGCGACCGAATGTGCAACGGAAGTTCAAATAGAATGCGTGTATGTGGCCTTGGTGAGACCAAGCAATCTTTTTGATCTATCTCTATAGATCTGTATTCCCAATACAAAAGATTCTTCCCCCAAGTCCTGCATCGAGAACTTACTCGCTAACCATATCTTAGTTGATTGCAACATTCTTACATCATTCCCAATGAGTAGAATGTCATCAACATACAGCACCAGGAATGTCACAACACTACCACTGACCTTCTCATACACAGGGTTCCTCAGGATTCTTAGTAAAACCAAACTCTTTGATTGTACTATCGAATCTAAAATTCCAACTCCTAGATGCCTGCTTTATACCATAAATAGATCTCTGAAGTTTGCATATCATATGCTCACCTCCGACAGATGTAAACCTTCGGGCTGAGACATGTAAATCTCTTTCTTAATATCCCCATTAAGAAATGATGTCTTGACATCCATCTGCCATATCTCATAGTCATACCATGCAGCTATGGCTAGCAAAATCCTTATGGACTTGAACATTGCAACTGGAGAAAAGGTTTCCTCAAAGTCAACTCCTTGTCTTTGAGTATATCCTTTTGCCACCAATCGCGTCTTGAAGGTCAATACCTTCTCATCCGCCCCCAAGTTTCCTCATGTAAATCCATTTACACCCTATAGGAACAATTCCCTCTGGTGGATCCACGAGATTCCACACTTGGTTCGAATGCAAGGAATTCATCTCAGATTCCATCGCTTCAAGCCACTTGGACGAATCGGCATCAGATAAGGCTTCCTTGAAGGTCCTTGGATCATATCCATGGTTAGGCTCATCATGGCCCTCTTCAAGAAGCAGACCATACCTCATAGGTGGTTTCGAGACTCTCTCGGATCTTCTAGGAGCTTGTATCTCCTCTCTTGGCTCTTCGGGTGTGGGTTCTATAATTGTGGGTGTCTCTCGTACCTCTTCGAGTTCTATCATCTCTCCTTTTCTATCCAATAGAAATTCCTTTTTCCAGAAAGGTTGCATTCCTAGAAACAAACACCTTTGTTTCTTGGGGATGATAGAAATTATATCCAACTGAATTCCTTGAATATCCCACAAAGTAGCATAAAATGGATCGACTATCCAATTTATCTCCCACTGCCTGCTTCATATAAGCAGGGCACCCAATATTCTAAGAATATTTGGGTGGTTTACCCATCCATATCTCATATGGTGTCTGCCTTTGAATGGACATTTAGTGAAATATCTTTCAATTTTAAGTTATAGAGATCGTTTTCAAGTTCACCAGTACCAATCAAACATTCATTCTTGTAAATATTGCAAACACCTTTGCAAAAGAAACAAGAATATCCATTTTTATCAGCATAGAAATGGAAACAATGTTTTTCACAAAATTAGGTACAAACAAAACATCTCATAAAATTAACTTAAAACTATTGTTCAACAATAAGTAAACATCTTCAACAGCCTTGGCAGCAACTCTTGCTCCATTGCCCATCCTCAGGAAGTTCACACCTTCCCTAAGCTTCCTACTTCTTCCCATCACCTGTAACTCATTACAGAGATATGAGCCACAGCCGGTATCCAATACCCAAGAAGTAGAGTTAATTGAAATGTTTACTTCAATATAGAACATACCGTTTCCAGAACTCTTCTGGGCAAGATATTCCCTGCAATTACGCCTCCAATGTCCAGGCTTCTTGCAGTGATGACATATGTCAACAGTCTTGTCAGCCTTTACTGGTATGGCTGCCACAGCGGGACTCGGAGATTGCCTCTTCAAGGGCACGTTCTTCTTAGGACGTTGAAAAGAACGCTTCTTTCCCTTCCCACGTGGATTGGTCTTCGTACCAGATGAAGAACCCACATAAAGAACCGACTTCTCATCTTTCATAGAAGCCTGCATATAACACTTGGCTTTTCAAGTCATGGTCACACCATTCCTTGTAAGTCTGCAATTCATCAAGAGTGCAGTCAGTCGGAGCCTCTACAGGGGACGACTCAGTAAGTGTATACGCTATCCTTTCCGAATTCAAGACGTTTTTCAAATTTCTTAGCCAATTGAGGTAATTAGGTCCGGTTAATACGTGTTTGTCGAGTATTACAGATAGCGGATTGCGAATCGAAGAAATTGTCAAATTTGTACTGAAAAGTAAGAACAGATAAACGTTGATGACTATTTTAAAATATTTAGTAAGATATAAAGTATGGACTTTTACTTTATAAATGTTTACTCCCACTGTTTTGACATCTTTCACTACCCTCTAGTGAAAACGGGAAACTCCTTTCCTCAGTAGGTACGTAAGGTCCAATTAGCGAATTATGATCCCGAATAATATCAGCCAATCACAATTCCTAAACGATAGTTTCCAATTGCATCTCCATGCAACCCTCTACGTAAACTTTTGTCTCACGTTTGATTAGGACCCAATAATATGACGTCGTTCATCTTCACGTGTCAAGCCTTACCCATCGATGTTGAACCTTAATGGACGGTCGCCATGAGTTCCCCCAATAATATGAGCCGAAATCATGGGAGTTCTACGTAGTTCACATCACCATGTCAATGGATGTCACAGCTTTCCGGCACCCAAGGCCCCCCCAATAATATGAGCCGAGCCCCGAACACGGGTAGCGTTCATCATGCACCCATTGTCGATGGAAGACATGGAAATTATAAACTAATTTATAATTCCCCTTTTCGGGCTTGATATCAATTTTGAATCTTATTCAAAATGAGGGTTTTTAATTTTGAAAGGTCTCATCGTTAATTTTATTTAAAAGCTTGTCATGTTTGATCGTATGTTTGCCGGATTCATGCAACTTTGTTATTATCATAATAATAACGCACATACTCATTATTTATAACATATCATGCATATATTATAAACAGTAAACAAAACAAGGATGATCAATCGCCCCAATACTAATGGCCCGTGTGAGCTAAACACGGGCCTAGGTCCAATCCTAGGGAAATGCATGGGATGCAAATGCAACTATTACATTAGCTTCCAATATTTACATGTCTTCGATCTTCATAATCATCATGGCCACCATCTTCCAATCTTGATCATCCACTATACTAATATTTACAAATAAATATCCATGGCAAATAGGGATACATCTCATGGGGGTGGGAACGAGCCATAAACCAAGCCCACTTTATAAATTGATAATTATTACAATCATTCAACACAAAATATCCTAGCATACACCTAGCAAATTGGGCTAGGGCTTTTGATCATCCTTCATGCATAATATCACATATCATACACCATAAATTAATTATCACAATAATTAATTGATCAAATATTATATATCTTGATCAAATCACTAACCGCCACGATTATAAACTAAATTAACAAAGTATACAAACTCCTTTGTCTACTTTCTAATTAATTTAATTATAACCGAATTTCTTGTAAATCACCATTTACTATAAATAATTAATGTCCAACTTCAATTATTTATTTCATGAGAAAATATTTGCAACTTTTGTAAATTTAAACTTAAGGGCCCAAAAAATCATTTTTCACCAAAAACATTTTGGCCCATTTAAATTAACAAATATGTTAGCCATCTAATGACCCAACAACTCAAGGCCCATGACACTTTGATATTTCAAAACATCTTTTGAAAACCCTAGTCGTCATCGCCGTCGCCGGAGCTTCCGTCGCTGGATTCCGACCAACATGCTAAAATTTTTTTTTTTATTAAAATAGGGGGGCTGTCCGGGCAACCCCTCGGGCAGCAACTTGCTGCCCAAAAGCCGCCCCAAATCCGGCCTTGAATCGTTGCAAAAATTTCATCTCATGCGGTTAGAAATCGACCTCAATATAATATTATGTATATGCTACAAAAACTAGTACCCTTAGCTTTGATACCACTTGAAAGGGATCGGTTTTAGGCGATCGAAAGCGCAACGGAAGTTCAAAATATTGATTTTCAAGAGGAAAAATTTCGGCCACCTTGTACTAGTGTGTAGCAAATACAAAACACAAAAATGACATTCATAGTGTGTTTAGAAATGTACCTATCAATCACAAAGGATTGATGATGGCTCCAACTTAGTTGTCAAGCAACCAAGCTCTTCAATGGCAAGACAATCTTCAAGCTTCCCTTTGAGCCCACCTTGCTCAAATATTAAGCCCACCACCAACTAGCTAGAACCACTCTAATTTTGCACTAGAAAAATTAGAGAATTTTTCCTTGAGAAGTGTATTGTTTCCACAACAACTTGAAGAACAAAATTGGGAGAATTTTTGGGTACCAAAATTTCGGCCATAGGGGGGTGGGGAGGAGAGAAGGGAGACTTTTCTTGGTCCTTGAAAAAGTAAGTATGTCCCCAAAGGCATGCCATGCCTTGGTTATACAAAAAGTTGTCTCCCAACCTTTCATCTCCCATGCATGCAATGTGACTTGGGCTTGTAACTATTACAAGGCCCATGGACTTTATTTACATGTGATTTGCCTTGAACTTCACATATACCCCCTTTTTCAATGCACTGAATTAAAATATCATACTCCTAACCAGCTGTAATCCAAAATATATATTCTTAGCCTAGGGAGTACATGTGTGAAAATTGTGCATCAAAAAAAAATAAATAAATAAATCGAAAAAGAAAAAATTGGTGGAGATGTAAGGTGAGGGGGAGCCGAAATAAAAGGAATGAAATTCTATTCCTGGGCTAAAAGTTGGAGATGTAAGGAGACGAGGAAAGTCAGACGAAAAGTCTTGACGATTGCACAATGAAAATGATCGGTGTACTCCCGACTGTTAGCCACTTGAGCTTATTTTCCTTCTTTTGGACACCCTTCTCTGCACTTAAGAATCGAATAAAATTCAAATTATGGTTAGTGATAAATGGACACGGGGGTGCATGTTAGTGAGACTTGTATTGAAGTGCTAATTGAGTGACTCGCATGATCAGATGATTGATCTATTTGAAGTACGAATGACTAGACCCATCATGACACACACACACGTTCAAATTAGTGTCGAGATTTATGTGTAGATGAGAATGAGTATTCGTTTGTGATTTGACTTGATTATGATTTGTATGTGGGAAAGTTCACTGAGGCATGATCATAAAAGTGTTAACTCACCATTGACATTTACTTGTGTTGGTTATTTCTTGTTTGAGTATTTTGTGTTTGTTGTGTTTGTTTAGAATCTCGTGCTTTAACCTATTTTGCTCGAGGGCGAGCAAAAGGTTAGTATGAGGGGGTTGATAGGACTCGTTTTTACGTGTTTTTAGTGTTGGTTTTGAGTCGCATTCATGCATCATATTAGTTTGTTTAGTTTAATTTTGCATCTTTTTAGCATTATTTAGCATTTGACTGACCTCGTGTATTTTGTGGTGATTTTGTAGGAATTGAACCAAAGAGTGGGAGAAACTTTGGCATAATGTCGAAGAGGATTCGCTAGGGCGGTCAAAAGTGACCGCCCCAGCGAGCATTGTGGTCTGGCCGAGGATTATTTTGCGCAAGTGTCTCGCTAGGGCGGTCAAAAGTGACCGCCCCAGCGAAACCAGGGACATGCTCGAGGAAGCTTATTCGAGGACCTCTCGCTAGGGCGGTCAAAATATACCGCCCTAGCGAGAAGCGAGATTGAGAAAGATTTGTTTCCAAATTTCTAGGGACTCTATCCTACACCATAACCTAACACACGAGAACAGCAGCCGTTTTTCATCTTTTATCAGACTTTTCATCATTTTTCTTGGAGAGAAGGCTAGGAGCAAAGGAGATTTCGAAGACCTCGAGATTTCCACGCGTCGTGGCCGTCATCCATCGTCATCTTTAGTATTTTCATTATTCAGTATTTTATTTCTTACATTGATTGTTGGATTTTATCATGAATTTCAGTAGCTAAACTCTAGATTTGTTGGGATTTGAGGGGATCCTACCCCGTACTCGGTGTTTAACATTATTTCTCGACGTTTTCATTAGTGAATTGTTTATGCTATTGTTCTTTCGTGTTTCAATCGAAGCCTAGCTAACTTCCTTTGATTATTTCATGTTGTTGATGAGTTCGATAGAATAGTTAACAATAGGATCAAATAGTATAAACCACGGATTTACAATTTTAGTAGATATACGGAATTGGGTACGTGTCGATAGTGATAGTTCACCCGAATGAAAGCTAGTGGATTCCATAGAATGTAATGCAATCTTGAACTGTTAAATATTTGAGGACACTTAAGTACTGCATGTTTTTGATTAGTATTAATATAGCTCGACAGAGTATATTAATTAGTCTAGGGAATTCCGTCGAACGCACGAGTAAAAGTCGAGTGTAATTATTTAAACACGAGTGGTAGGTGAACTGATAATTCCCAACAAATTCATTTCTCATTTGATTTAAGCCAAATTAATCATTGCGTTCTTGAACACGTTTTCTTTGCAATTTAATTATTTTAATTGTTTACTTTACATTAGTTTAATCATCAACTCAATTTATCGTTGCTAAAGAAATTATACTTGAAAATAAAAAATAGTGTAACGCAGTCCTTGTGGAACGATACTCGTATTCACTTACGTTTATTATAACTTGACTATCGTGCACTTGCGATATTTAAATCGAGCTTTCATTTATAAAATAAATTTTGGGATTATTCACTGTGCAAGTTTTGCTCGATCAAGTTTTTGGCGCCGTTGCCGGGGACTGTTGATTCACAATTTTTTATTTTTCATTTAAATTCTTTAGTATTATTTATTTTATTGTTATTTGATACTCTCATTGTGTTGCAGATTTTTCTTGTGGTGCATGCGAAGATCACTCGAGTTTAAGCTTGAGCCTTTTGACCCCGAGATGGAACGCACAGCTAGACGTCGACTACAGCAGCAAAGAGCGAAGGAAAGAATGGAAGGCGATCAACAAAGAGAGGAGCCAAGGCGTATACCGATGTTGGATTATGCACAGCCGTCTCTTGATGGAGCACGTCCAAGCATCGTAAGACCAGTCATCCGAGCTAATCAGTTTGAGATCAAGCCAGCTATCATTCAGATGATTCAGAACACTGTCCAATTTGGGGGAAGTGCACTTGACGACCCTAATTCTCATATAGCTGACTTTCTTGAAATTTGTGATACTTTTAAGTTTAATGGCGTGTCTGATGACGCTGTTCGTTTGCGTTTATTTCCATTTTCACTGAGAGATAAAGCTAAGTCGTGGTTAAACTGTTTGCTTGTAGGGTCTATTACTACATGGGAAGATATGGCAAAGGCGTTCCTGATCAAGTACTTTCCTCCGTCGAAGACTATGAAGCTCAGAGCCGACATTACTACTTTTGCTCAATATGAGCAAGAGTCACTTTACGAGGCATGGGAGCGCTACAAGGACTTGTTGAGGAGATGTCCACACCATGATCTGCCTCTTGGGTTAGTTGTTCAAACTTTCTACTACGGTCTGCTTACTCCTAACCGTACTATGATAGATGCTGCTGCCTGTGGTAACTTACTGAGAAAGACGGCGGAGGAAGGATATGAGTTATTGGAGGAGATGGCTGCTAGTAGCTATCATCCTCAGTCTGATAGGCAGAGACGAGGTCTGGAGTTAATCAAGTTAATGATTTGTCGGCGGTTTGAGCAGAGTTAGAGGCTTTGAATAGAAAGATTGATGGGATGAGCATGAGTGGGTCGGCTATGCGTCTGCAAGAAATTTTCTGTGATAAGTGTGGGGGTGAGCATGATGTGCAGGATTGCCAAGATCGCAATCCATTCTATGTGCCTGAGGGAGCACCGGTAAAACAAGTGGGATTCCAGAACCGTCCTAGAAATGACCCTTACTCGAACACATATAATCCGGGATGGAGGAATCACCCAAACTTTTCATGGGGAGGTCAAAACAACCAACATCGCCAACAAAGAGGTCCACCATATGTGATGCACCAAGGATTCAAGCCAGAACCGCCTCGGGAGGAGAAGTCCAATTTAGAGCAAATGATGACTAAATTTATTTCTGCAACAGAGACGAGATTTCAGAACCAAGATGCATCCATAAAGGGGTTAGAGAATCAAATTGGACTATTGGCTAAGCTGATTGCTAATAGGGAGCAAGGAAATTTACCAAGCAACACGGAAACTAACCCAAGAGAACATGTGAAGGCGGTGGAATTGCGTAGTGGAAAAACACTCGGTCTAATGAGGAAAAGACCAAGCACGGTGAGGATGAGGTGAAAAATCGAGGAGGTAAGTCTTCTAACTCTACATCTACACCTATTGCACAGAATAAAATTGTTATCCCTCCACCTTTTCCTGCAGCAATGAAGAAAGCTAAATTAGATGCACAATTTGGTAAATTTCTTGAGATATTTAAAAAATTGCATATTAACATTCCTTTTGCTGATGCTTTATTGAATATGCCAAGTTATGAAAAATTCTTGAAAGATATCTTAGCAAATAAGCGGAAGCTAGAAGATCATATGACGGTGAATTTGACCGAAAATTGCTCCGCTTTAGTTCAAAACAAGATGCCTCCGAAGCAAAAAGATCCAGGGAGTTTCTCGATACCTTGCATTATTGGTGACATTAATTTTCATAAAGCTCTATGTGATCTTGGTGCGAGCATTAATCTGATGCCTTTTTCTGTGTTTAGGAGACTGGGATTAGGTGAACCCAAGCCAACTAGGATGTCGTTGCAGCTGGCTGACAGATCTGTCAAGTATCCACTTGGGATTATCGAAGATGTTCTGGTGAAAGTGGATAAGTTTATTTTTCCTGCAGACTTTGTGGTACTTGACATGGAGGAAGATTTAGAGATGCCTTTAATCCTAGGGAGACCGTTTCTGGCTACAGGGAAAGCACTGATTGATGTTGAGGAGGGGAAATTGAGACTGAGAGTTGGAGAAGAAGAAATTATTTTTGATGTTTTCAATACTCTCAAGCACACAATGCACAATGATAGTTGCTTTCGTATTGATGTCTTGGATTCGCTTGTTTGTGATTTTGTGCAGGATGGATTGAAAGAACCATTGGAGGCCACTCTCACTACTGAAAAGCAGGAGGACGAGCTAGACGAGGAAAAGATGGAGATGGTAGCTCATTTGAATGCCATTCCACCTTGGAGAAAGCAAGTGAGGCTTAGACTAGAGGAATTGCGAGACAGAAAAGATTTAATGCCTCAAAAGTCAAGCCTAGAGGAGCCACCTACTTTGGAGCTAAAACCATTACCTCCACATCTCAAGTACGTATATCTAGGAGAAAATAATAAATTGCCTGTTATTATTTCCTCTTCTTTGACAGATGATATGGAGAGTAAGCTCTTGGGAGTCCTCAAGGAGCATAAAGGAGCGTTCGCTTGGAAGGTTTCGGACATAAAAGGGATAAGTCCTTCGATCTGCATGCACAAAATTCTGATGGAAGATAAATACTCACCTCTAGCACAACCACAAAGGAGACTCAATCCAAAGAGGCAAGAGGTAGTAAAAGCTGAAACAATTAAACTTCTGGATGCAGGTATTATCTATCCTATCTCTGATAGTGCGTGGGTAAGTCCTGTACAATGTGTGCTTAAAAAGGGTGGGATTACTTTTATTGCTAATGAAAAAAATGAGTTGATTCCCACTAGAACTATTACGGGTTGGCGTGTATGCATAGATTATAGGAAATTGAATGATGCAACCCGTAAAGATCACTTTCCCTTGCCATTTATCGATCAAATGATTGAACGATTAGCAGGTCATGAATTTTATTGCTTTTTAGATGGATATTCGGGATACAATCAAATCATAATTGCACCTGAGGACCAAGAGAAAACTACTTTCACTTGCCCTTATGGTACTTTTGCGTTTAAGCATATGCCCTTTGGTTTATGCAATGCACCTGCAACATTTCAAAGATGCATGACCGCTATCTTTCATGACATGACTGAAAATTTCCTTGAAATCTTTATGGATGACTTCTCTATTTTTGGCTCCTCATTTAATGAATGTTTAGAGAATTTGAACTTGGTGTTAGTTAGATGTGAGGAGAGCAATTTGGCGTTGAATTGGGAGAAGTGTCATTTTATGGTTCAAGAGGGGATTGTGTTAGGACACAAGGTATCGGAGAATGGAATTGAGGTTGACAAAGCCAAGGTGGAAGTAATCAAAAACTTACCCCCACCTTCATCAATAAAAGGAGTTAGAAGTTTCCTAGGGAATGCTGGTTTTTATAGGCGTTTCATTAAAGATTTTTCCAAAATTGCTAAACATTTATCCTCTTTGTTGATGAAAGATGCTGAATTTAATTTTGATTCTACTTGTCTGCATGCATTCGAGATACTCAAGGAAAGCTTGGTGACAGCACCTGTTCTGACTGTCCCTGATTGGGAGCTACCGTTTGAGGTGATGTGCGATGCTAGTGATACAGCTATTGGTGCGGTGCTGGGTCAAAGGAAGAACAAGGTATTTCATACCATCTACTATGCAAGTAAGACTTTAAATGATGCTCAATTGAATTACGCTACTACTGAAAAGGAATTGCTTGCTATAGTATTTTCTTTCGACAAATTTCATTCATACCTTGTTCTGTCTAAAGCAACTGTGTATACAGATCATTCTGCCCTAAAATACTTGCTTGCTAAGAAAGATGCGAAACCTAGGTTAATTAGGTGGATTTTATTATTGCAAGAATTTGATCTCGAAATTCGAGATAAAAAGGGTGTGGAAAATGTAGTTGCTGACCACCTGTCTAGGCTTGAGCATGTTAGAATCAAGGGCAGTGACGATGATATTGATGACTGGTTTCCTGATGAACAATTGCTTGAGGTAAATGCGTACCCTTGGTATGCCGATTTTGCAAATTTTCTTGTCACTGGCACACCTCCACCTAATTTATTGTTTCACCAAAGAAAGAAATTCTTTTCAGACGTGAAATATTATTTTTGGGAGGAACCGTTCTTGTTTAAGATTTGTGCAGACTCCATGATAAGAAGATGTGTGGCGGAGGAGGAAACCAATCAAATTCTGAACCATTGTCATGACCGTGAGGTAGGTGGTCACTTTGGACCCATACGGACGGCATCTAAGGTAATTGAATGTGGCTTCTATTGGCCAACTCTTTTTAAGGATGCTCGTTTGTATGTTCTCAATTATGATAGATGCCAACGCACAGGTAATATTTCCAACCGTCATGAGATGCCTTTAAATAACATTATTGAGTGTGAAATATTTGATGTGTGGGGGATTGATTTTATGGGTCCTTTTCCTGCGTCTTTTGCAAAGAAATTTATTCTGGTGGCAGTGGAGTATGTATCTAAATGGGTGGAGGCAGAGGCTTGTGCCACTAATGATGCACAAGTGGTGTTAAAATTTTTGAAGAAACATATTTTTAATCGATTTGGTGCACCACATGCAATCATAAGTGATGGTGGCACCCATTTTTGCAACAAAATTTTTGATAAACTGTTGGGCAAATATGGTGTCACCCACAAGGTTTCCACTCCATGCCATCCCCAAACTAGTGGACAAGTTGAAGTATCCAATCGAGAAATTAAGAGGATTTTAGAGAAGACGGTTAATGTGAATAGGAAGGACTGGTCCATTCGGTTAGATGATGCTTTGTGGGCGTATCGTACTGCTTTTAAAACACCTATAGGCACTACACCATATAGGTTGCTTTTTGGTAAAGCATGTCATCTACCAGTCGAATTAGAGCATAGAGCATATTGGGCGACCAAAGCACTAAACTTTGATTTTGCTCTTGCAGGTGAAAAACGATTGCTGCAGTTGAATCAGTTAGATGAGTTTCGGGGAACAGCTTATGATCTTGCACTATCTTACAAGGAACGCACCAAACGAGCCCATGACAAACACATTATAAGAAGGGAATTCAAAGTGGGTGAAGCGGTGTTGGTATACAATTCTCGCTTACGACTCTTTCCGGGCAAGCTAAAGTCAAGGTGGTCAGGACCATTCACTATAGCCAAGGTGTTCCATCGGGTGCAGTGGTGTTGCATGATGTCAAGAACGGGACATTTACTGTGAACGCTCAAAGATTGAAGCACTATAGCGGTGGCACAATTGAGCCACAAATTGGAGTCACTCGGCTCCATGACAGTCATTGAGGACATGGGTGAAGAGTCGAGCTCTAGACTATAAATTGAGAACTACTTCTACTCCTTATTTTGATTTTGATTATATTTTTTTTTAGTTATTAATCGCATCATTTGCATTTAGGTAGTTGCATGGCATTGCATTCAAATTTTTTTCCCGAACACTTCTCGCTCGGGCGGATCAAAACTGACCGCCCCAGCGGGTACTCGTTTTTTTTTTTTTTAAAAAAAAAGAAGTCTTTTGCGAAAACGTCTCGCCAGGGCGGGAAAAATATACCGCCCTAGCGAGTCGCACAGATTAACAAAAAAATTTTTTTCCGAAAACTTCTCGCTCGGGCGGTCAGTTTTGACCGCCCTAGCGAGTCGCGCAGATTATAAATACTTTCCTCTTCTCTTTTCCTCCCCACTTCGAACCCTACTACTCCCCTCCGATTTTCGGCACCCCCCCTCCATCTTTTGTGCTCAATCCTTATTATTTGGTGATTTTTCAGGGCAAAGACTCAATCTTGGTCCATACACTCCACGAGGAAGCATTTAGGCTACAAGATTTTCTTCTCCGGCGGTCTTTCAAGCAACTCCGATCATCTTCCACATATTCCGGTGAGCTTCTCCGGCGACCCTCAACAATTTTCCGGCGGTTGGATACTTTGTGCACTCCAATCTCTACATGGCACCCAAAAGATCTAAGGTAACTCACGGTGCTTCTAGTTCTCGTTCCACTCCATCTATGTTTGTGAATGAAAAAGCTAGGGAGAGATTTGAGCATGCTAGACTACATAGGAAACCAATCCCTGAGCGTGGATTTAGCTCGTTTCTTATCGGTCAATTTTCGGAGTCCCAAATAGAAAGAAGAGGGTGGAATACCTTTGTAGCACAACCGAATGCAGCAGTGGTTCCGGTTGTGCGTGAATTTTATGCCAATGCTCCGGAGGGAAATGAATCGAAGGCATTTGTGAGGGGACATCTAGTCCCGTATGATCCCAAGACGATCAATGATATGTTGGGTTTACCGTCGGTGGACGATTCGGTGTTTCAGGCGTGGGTGCTTAACCCGGATTATGATTTGATCATTCGCACACTCTGTTATCCAGGCACCACGTGGAAACAACCGGGGACTTACACGGTCTTTCTTGAAAATTTTTTGAAAGTGTAGGGGGCATTGTGGTATGCATTCTTGTCTAAGAGATTGATGCCGGTCGGTCATACGAGTGATGTGCAGCGTGAGCGGGCGGTTGTTCTCTATGCTATCTGTACTGGGATGGTGATTGATGTGGGCAGGCTCATTTTCGGACAGCTTAACATGTGCATTAATAGCAGCAATTTGGCTTTTTACTTCCCGACGATAGTGACTGAGCTGTGTGCCCGAGCGGGGGTGATATTCGAAGATGATGATGATTGGTTACCGCCGATGAGAGCCATTGATGAGGCTCTCTATAAATCCAAGAGGGAGAAGAGACAGGCTGAGCTTCCCTAGGAGGTATTTTTCGATTATGGGATAGCAACTCAACCACCTCCGGCCTTAGGACATGCACCACCACCCCCGCAGCCACGCCGCCATGCCATACGAGATCGCGTCGCCGAACTGGGCGCTTGGGCCCATTATCAGACGCAGTACCAGGCCATTAATCAGGCACATATTCAGAACATCGAACACCTGGTGCAGGGGATCTCAACTCATTTGGGCATCGACACTTCCGGACGGCCACCTACACCCGCATACCCGCCACCCTTCCAATTTCAGTACAATTATCATATGCCCCCAGCAGCTGAAGAGAGAGTTCCACCGCCGGAGAATGAGGAAGAGGATGATTTCTGATCAGGGGAGTTTACTGTTTCCCCTTTCTTTTTATTTTGCATATTCTATCTTTGCATTTAAATTCATGAGTTTTTTTTATGTTTTTAGTGTTTGTTTCGTTTTGCGCACTGAGGGCATTGCACAACTCTAGTATGAGGGGGGTAGATTGTTATGTTTGCTTAG
This sequence comes from Primulina tabacum, assembly GCF_025594145.1. Classification (NCBI taxonomy): domain Eukaryota; kingdom Viridiplantae; phylum Streptophyta; class Magnoliopsida; order Lamiales; family Gesneriaceae; genus Primulina; species Primulina tabacum. Next base: position 36,658,666 of record NC_134551.1, on the reverse strand, counting down.
TTAATTGGTTTTAAATTGTTGCATTTCTTTTATTTGGTGTCGTTTATGGTGAGAAGACATAGTGTATGAGCCAATGGTGATGTTGAATTGATAGTATACAAAAGTATTGATTGGGTCGGGTCACCTCATGAATGGTACTCTTGATTGTTAAAGCATGAATTTTGGCACAAAGTTGAACTTTTTGAGCACATATGTGTGGGGACTAGAATTTTGTAGGAATAATGGTGAAATTTGAAGGTTTTGTGTGGTTAACTTGAAAGGCATCATTTATGAGTTGATTTAGCATGTAAACCCGTGAAAATAAGTCACTAATTGGGACCTTGAATGAGAACATGTGATTTGCCTTGAACTTCACATATACCCCCTTTTTCAATGCACTGAATTAAAATATCATACTCCTAACCAGCTGTAATCCAAAATATATATTCTTAGCCTAGGGAGTACACGTGTGAAAATTGTGCATCAAAAAAAAATAAATAAATAAATCGAAAAAGAAAAAATTGGTGGAGATGTAAGGTGAGGGAGAGCCGAAATAAAAGGAATGAAATTCTATTCCTGGGCTAAAATTTGGAGATGTAAGGAGACGAGGAAAGTCAGACGAAAAGTCTTGACGATTGCACAATGAAAATGATCGGTGTACTCCCGACTGTTAGCCACTTGAGCTTATTTTCCTTCTTTTCGACACCCTTCTCTGCACTTAAGAATCGAATAAAGTTCAAATTATGGTTAGTGATAAATGGACACGGGGGTGCATGCTAGTGAGACTTGTATTGAAGTGCTAATTGAGTGACTCGCATGATCGGATGATTGATCTATTTGAAGTACGAATGACTAGACCCATCATGACACACACACACGTTCAAATTAGTGTCGAGATTTATGTGTAGATGAGAATGAGTATTCGTTTGTGATTTGACTTGATTATGATTTGTATGTGGGAAAGTTCATTGAGGCATGATCATAAAAGTGTTAACTCACCATTGACATTTACTTGTGTTGGTTATTTCTTGTTTGAGTATTTTGTGTTTGTTGTGTTTGTTTAGAATCTCGTGCTTTAACCTATTTTGCTCGAGGGCGAGCAAAAGGTTAGTATGAGGGGGTTGATAGGACTCGTTTTTACGTGTTTTTAGTGTTGGTTTTGAGTCACATTCATGCATCATATTAGTTTGTTTAGTTTAATTTTGCATCTTTTTAGCATTATTTAGCATTTGACTGACCTCGTGTATTTTGTGGTGATTTTGTAGGAATTGAACCAAAGAGTGGGAGAAACTTTGGCATAATGTCGAAGAGGATTCGCTAGGGCGGTCACGAGCATTGTGGTCTGGCCGAGGATTATTTTGCGCAAGTGTCTCGCTAGGGCGGTCAAAAGTGACCGCCCCAGCGAAACCAGGGACATGCTCGAGGAAGCTTATTCGAGGACCTCTCGCTAGGGCGGTCAAAATATACCGCCCTAGCGAGAAGCGAGATTGAGAAAGATTTGTTTCCAAATTTCTAGGGACTCTATCCTACACCATAACCTAACACACGAGAACAGCAGCCGTTTTTCATCTTTTATCAGACTTTTCATCATTTTTTCTTGGAGAGGAGGCTAGGAGCAAAGGAGATTTCGAAGACCTCGAGATTTCCACGCGTCGTTGCCATCATCCATCGTCATCTTTAGTATTTTCATTATTCAGTATTTTATTTCTTACATTGATTGTTGGTTTTCATCATGAATTTCAGTAGCTAAACTCTAGATTTGTTGGGATTTGAGGGGATCCTACCCCGTACTCGGTGTTTAACATTATTTCTCGACGTTTTCATTAGTGAATTGTTTATGCTATTGTTCTTTCGTGTTTCAATCGAAGCCTAGCTAACTTCCTTTGATTATTTCATGTTGTTGATGAGTTCGATAGAATAGTTAACAATAGGATCAAATAGTATAAACCACGGATTTACAATTTTAGTAGATATACGGAATTGGGTACGTGTCGATAGTGATAGTTCACCCGAATGAAAGCTAGTGGATTCCATAGAATGTAATGCAATCTTGAACTGTTAAATATTTGAGGACACTTGAGTACTGCATGTTTTTTATTAGTATTAATAAAGCTCGACAGAGTATATTAATTAGTCTAGGGAATTCCGTCGAACGCACGAGTAAAAGTCGAGTGTAATTATTTAAACACGAGTGGTAGGTGAACTGATAATTCCCAACAAATTCATTTCTCATTTGATTTAATCCAAATTAATCATTGCGTTCTTGAACACGTTTTCTTTGCAATTTAATTATTTTAATTGTTTACTTTACATTAGTTTAATCATCAACTCAATTTATCGTTGCTAAAGAAATTTTACTTGAAAATAAAAAATAGTGTAACGCAGGAACGATACTCGTATTCACTTACGTTTATTATAACTTGACTATCGTGCACTTGCGATATTTAAATCGAGCTTTCATTTATAAAATAAATTTTGGGATTATTCACTGTGCAAGTTTTGCTCGATCATCGGTAAACAAGTCAAAGTGCAATGCTAGCACATAGAGTCTCAATGTTGTCCCGGGTCATAAGGACTAATGGTGTACAACCATAAACAAGGACGTTTCCACTTGATAAATGAGAACCACTTGGAAATTCCTTTATGGAGGGTTGTTCAGTGCACTCTACCAGGAGCACCTATCTGCATGCTCGGACATCACAATGTCCCCTACCAATGAAACATGGTACTCACATCGCAGATACTAGTCTCGAACTCGAGCGGCCTATATCCTTCTTAGCGGCGGCTGAATCGACTAGGAACTGTTTAGAATATACAATATTCCAAATATGAGTTTCATGATACTCATCATATGAGCATCTCATATTCTTTCTACTATTTGTATATTCAAGGGCTTTATCTATGCAACTAGCATGGGTATTCAGATAAAGATGTGCCAATAATAATTTCAAATATTATTAAAATAAAGATTGTTTATACATAGAGTTTCATTGTGAACACTCGGCCAACACTTGGCTCGACGGACACCTACTCTAACAATCTCCCACTTGCACTAGAGCCAACTACCCATATGCCTCAAACCCATTGATTCGCGATGCATCTCGAATAATGGTCCAGGTAAAGGCTTAGTTAGTGGATCAGCAACATTATCTGCGGAGCCGACTTTGTCATTGAGACATCTCCTCTTTCCACAATCTCTCGGAGGATGTGGTACTTTCTCAATACATGTTTGGATTTCTGATGAGACCTTGGCTCCTTTGCTTGAGCTATAGCTCCCGTGTTGTCACACAACCGGGACAGGAGAATCTTCCATAGGAACGACGTCCAACTCTTGGACGAAATTCCTTATCCAAACAGCCTCCTTTTCTGCATCTGATGCAGCAATGTATTCGGCCTCTGTAGTGGAATCCGTAGTACTGTCTTGCTTGGAACCCTTCCAAGAGACAGCAGCACCATTGAGCATGAATACGAACACAGAGGTTGACTTAGAGTCATCGATATCGCTTTGGAAGCTAGAGTTGGTATAGCCTTCTAATTTCAGTTCTCCACCTCCATAGACCAAGAATAATTTATTGGTCCTTCTCAAATACTTGAGGATGTCTTTCACAGCTTTCCAATGTGGAAGACCAAGGTTCGGTTGATATCTACTCACTACACATAGTAAGAAAGCCACGTCAGGACGTGTAGATATCATTTCATACATGATGCTACCAATCACAGATGCATATGGAATGCGTGTCATCGCCGCTATCTCTGCATCAGTCTTGGGAGACATAGACTTGGATAGGGACACACCATGACACATTGGTAGATGTCCTCTCTTGGACTCATCCATCGAGTACCTCTTCACGATGGTATCAATGTATGTGGACTGGGTGAGACCAAACAATCTTTTTGATCTATCTCTATAGATCTGTATTCCCAATACAAAAGATTCTTCCCCCAAGTCCTGCATCGAGAACTTACTCGCTAATCATATCTTAGTTGATTGCAACATTCCTACATCATTCCCAATGAGTAGAATGTATCAACATACAGCACCAGGAATGTCACAACACTACCACTGACCTTCTCATACACACAGGGTTCCTCAGGATTCTTAGTAAAACCAAACTCTTTGATTGTACTATCGAATCTAAAATTCCAACTCCTAGATGCCTGCTTTATACCATAAATAGATCTCTGAAGTTTGCATATCATATGCTCACCTCCGACAGATGTAAACCCTTCGGGCTGAGACATGTAAATCTCTTTCTTAATATCCCCATTAAGAAATGCTGTCTTGACATCCATCTGCCATATCTCATAGTCATACCATGCAGCTATGGCTAGCAAAATCCTTATGGACTTGAACATTGCAACTGGAGAAAAGGTTTCCTCAAAGTCAACTCCTTGTCTTTGAGTATATCCTTTTGCCACCAATCGCGTCTTGAAGGTCAATACCTTCTCATCCTCCCCCAAGTTTCCTCTTGTAAATCCACTTACACCCTATAGGAACAATTCCCTCTGGTGGATCCACGAGATTCCACACTTGGTTCGAATGCAAGGAATTCATCTCAGATTCCATCGCTTCAAGCCACTTGGATGAATCGGCATCAGATAAGGCTTCCTTGAAGGTCCTTGGATCATATCCATGGTTAGGCTCATTATGGCCCTCTTCAAGAAGCAGACCATACCTCATAGGTGGTTTCAAGACTCTCTCGGATCTTCTAGGAGCTTGTATCTCCTCTCTTGGCTCTTCGGGTGTGGGTTCTATAATTGTGGGTCTCTCTCGAACCTCTTCGAGTTCTATCATCTCTCCTTTTCTATCCAATAGAAATTCTTTTTCCAGAAAGGTTGCATTCCTAGAAACAAACACCTTTGTTTCTTGGGGATGATAGAAATTATATCCAACTGAATTCCTTGAATATCCCACAAAGTAGCATAAAATGGATCGACTATCCAATTTATCTCCCACTGCCTGCTTCATATAAGCAGGGCACCCCATATTCTAAGAATATTTGGGTGGCTTACCCATCCATATCTCATATGGTTTCTGCCTTTGAATGGACATTTAGTGAAATATCTTTCAATTTTAAGTTATAGAGATCGTTTTCAAGTTCACCAGTACCAATCAAACATTCATTCTTGTAAATATTGCAAACACATTTGCAAAAGAAACAAGAATATCCATTTTTATCAGCATAGAAATGGAAACAATGTTTTTCACAAAATTAGGTAAAAACAAAACATCTCATAAAATTAACTTAAAACTATTGTTCAACAATAAGTAAACATCTTCAACAGCCTTGGCAGCAACTCTTGCTCCATTGCCCATCCTCAGGAAGTTCACACCTTCCCTAAGCTTCCTACTTCTTCCCATCACCTGTAACTCATTACAGAGATATGAGCCACAGTCGGTATCCAATACCCAAGAAGTAGAGTTAATTGAAATGTTTACTTTCAATATAGAACATACCGTTTCCAGAACTCTTCTGGGCAAGATATTCCCTGCAATTACGCCTCCAATGTCCAGGCTTCTTGCAGTGATGACATATGTCAACAGTCTTGTCAGCCTTTACTGGTATGGCTGCCACAGCGGGACTCGGAGATTGCCTCTTCAAGGGCACGTTCTTCTTGGGACGTTGGAAAGAACGCTTCTTTCCCTTCCCACGTGGATCGGTCTTCGTACCAGATGAAGAACCCACATAAAGAACCGACTTCTCATCTTTCATAGAAGCCTGCATATAACACTTGGCTTTTCAAGTCATGGTCACACCATTCCTTGTAAGTCTACAATTCATCAAGAGTGCAGTCAGTCGGAGCCTCAACAGGGGACGACTCAGTAAGTGTATACGCTATCCTTTCCGAATTCAAGACGTTTTTAAAATTTCTTAGCCAATTGAGGTAATTAGGTCCGGTTAATACGTGTTTGTCGAGTATTACAGATAGCGGATTGCGAATCGAAGACATTGTCAAATTTGTACTGAAAAGTAAGAACAGATAAACGTTGATGACTATTTTAAAATATTTAGTAAGATATAAAGTATGGACTTTTACTTTATAAATGTTTACTCCCACTGTTTTGACATCTTTCACTACCCTCTAGTGAAAACGGGAAACTCCTTTCCTCAGTAGGTACGTAAGGTCCAATTAGCGAATTATGATCCCGAATAATATCAGCCAATCACAATTCCTAAACGATAGTTTCCAATTGCATCTCCATGCAACCCTCTACTTAAACTTTTGTCTCACGTTTGATTAGGACCCAATAATATGACGTCGTTCATCTTCACGTGTCAAGCCTTACCCATCGATGTTGAACCTTAATGGACGGTCGCCATGAGTTCCCCCAATAATATGAGCCGAAATCATGGGAGTTCTACGTAGTTCACATCACCATGTCAATGGATGTCACAGCTTTCCGGCACCCAAGACCCCCCAATAATATGAGCCGAGCCCCGAGCACGGGTAGCGTTCATCATGCACCCATTGTCGATGGAAGACATGGAAATTATAAACAAATTTATAATTCCCCTTTTCGGGCATGATATCAATTTTGAATCTTATTCAAAATGAGGGTTTTTAATTTTGAAAGGTCTCATCGTTAATTTTATTTAAAAGCTTGCCATGTTTGATCGTATGTTTGCCGGATTCATGCAACTTTGTTATTATCATAATAATAACGCACATACTCATTATTTATAACATATCATGCATATATTATAAACAGTAAACAAAACAAGGATGATCAATCGCCCCAATACTAATGGCCCGTGTGAGCTAAACACGGGCCTAGGTCCAATCCTAGGGAAATGCATGGGATGCAAATGCAACTATTACATTAGCTTCCAATATTTACATGTCTTCGATCTTCATAATCATCATGGCCACCATCTTCCAATCTTGATCATCCACTATACTAATATTTACAAATAAATATCCATGGCAAATAGGGATACATCTCATGGGGGTGGGAACGGGCCATAAACCAAGCCCACTTTATAAATTGATAATTATTACAATCATTCAACACAAAATATCCTAGCATACACCTAGCAAATTGGGCTTGTGCTTTTGATCATCCTTCATGCATAATATCACATATCATACACCATCAATTAATTATCACAATAATTAATTCATCAAATATTATATATCTTGATCAAATCACTAACCGCCACGATTATAAACTAAATTAACAAAGTATACAAACTCCTTTGTCTACTTTCTAATTAATTTATTTATAACCGAATTTCTTGTAAATCACCATTTACTATAAATAATTAATGTCCAACTTCAATTATTTATTTCATGAGAAAATATTTGCAACTTTTGTAAATTTAAACTTAAGGGCCCAAAAAATCATTTTTCACCAAAAACATTTTGGCCCATTTAAATTTACAAATATGTTAGCCATCTAATGACCCAACAACTCAAGGCCCATGACACTTTGATATTTCAAAACACCTTTTGAAAACCCTAGTCGTCATCGCCGTCGTCGGAGCTCCGTCGCCGGATTCCGACCAACATGCCAAAAATTTTTATTATTATTAAAATAGGGGGGCTGTTCGGGCAGCCCCTCGGGCAGCCCAAGCTGCCCGAAATGGGCAGCAACTTGTTGCCCAAAAGCCGCCCCAAATCCGGCCTTGAATCGTTGCAAAAATTTCATCTCATGCGGTTAGAAATCGACCTCAATATAATATTATGTATATGCTACAAAAACTAGTACCCTTAGCTCTGATACCACTTGAAAGGGATCGGTTTTAGGCGATCGAAAGCGCAACGGAAGTTCAAAATATTGATTTTCAAGAGGAAAAATTTCGACCACCTTGTACTAGTGTGTAGCAAATACAAAACACAAAAATGACATTCATAGTGTGTTTAGAAATGTACCTATCAATCACAAAGGATTGATGATGGCTCCAACTTAGTTGTCAAGCAACCAAGCTCTTCAATGGCAAGACAATCTTCAAGCTTCCATTTGAGCCCACCTTGCTCAAATATTAAGCCCACCACCAACTAGCTAGAACCACTCTAATTTTGCACTAGAAAAATTAGAGCATTTTTCTTTGAGAAGTGTATTGTTTCCTCAACAACTTGAAGAACAAAATTGGGAGAATTTTTGGGTACCAAAATTTCGGCCATAGGGGGGTGGGGAGGAGAGAAGGGAGACTTTTCATGGTCCTTGAAAAAGTAAGTATGTCCCCAAAGGCATGCCATGCCTTGGTTATACAAAAAGTTGTCTCCCAACCTTTCATCTCCCATGCATGCAATGTGACTTGGGCTTGTAACTATTACAAGGCCCATGGACTTTATTTAAATGTCTCAAACACATTTGAGCCCATTTAAAGTTTACTTGATTTTACTCAAGCCCACTAGTTTAATAATTATTTCTAATTGGGCTCTACAAGACCCAATGTTATTTAATTAATCCAACACTTGAATTAATTTAATTATTTGGACTCTACTTGGCCCACTAGTGTTTAATTAATTCAACAATTGAATTAATTTAATTTAGTCCATAATAATGTTTATGAAAATCACAATTTTCAAATACATTATTTATTTGGCCAACTTTTAATTTAATAACACATTCATAAATTAAAAAAATACATTTCCCTCATAGAAGTCATACTTCTATTTTTCCTCAAGCTTATAAACTCCTTTATAAGCCGTTCAACACATTGAACTATTTTACTTCTCAACGGGATCTAGAAAGCTAGTACTTGGGTGGCCCTCAATGGTTCATTGATACAACTAGCCGTGGGTTCACATCTCCATGTGATTCGGAGTAAACATGTCCTTATATGAGCATACCCCAATTGCTCCATTCTTAGTTATCAACTCCTTGATAACAAGAACGTCAGAACTCAAGTCTGATAGTACCGAACCAATCATGTTAAACGCCTAGCAGCATCGCTTACATGTTGTTATCAACTCCTTGATATCAAGAACGTCAGAACTCAAGTCTGATAGTACCCAACCAATCGATACTATGTGTCATGTTGTAGTTGCATTGATGGTGTAATCTATGAAACCCCTTTCATAATTACCACCATACTCTGATCAGAGATTTCATACTACATACACATAGGATATCCATACCCGAAGGTAAGCGGTGAATCCCCGACTACAATGCATCGACTCCTATATGTTTCGACAAAACACTCAACCTTGCCACCTGATGACCCCTTGAGAGTCGGTAAACAAGTCAAAGTGCAATGCTAGCACATAGAATCTCAATGTTGTCCCGGGTCATAAGGACTAATGGTGTACAACCATAAACTAGGACGTTTCCACTCGATAAATGAGAACCACTTGAAAATTCCTTTATGGAGGGTTGTTCAGTGCACTCTACCAGAAGCACCTATCTGCATGCTCGGAGATCACAATGTCCCCTACCAATGAAACATGGTACTCACATCGCAGATACTAGTCTCGAACTCGAGCGGCCTATATCCTTCTTAGCGGCGGCTGAATCGACTAGGAACTGTTTAGAATATACAGTATTCCAAATATGAGTTTCATGATACTCATCATATGAGCATCTCATATTCTTTCTACTATTTGTATATTCAAGGGCTTTATCTATGCAACTAGCATGGGTATTCAGATAAAGATGTGCCAATAATAATTTCAAATATTATTAAAATAAAGATTGTTTATACATAGAGTTTCATTGTGAACACTCGGTCAACAATTGGCTCGACGGACACCTACTCTAACAACCACTTTCTTAATTACCCCCAACACTCTGATCATAGATTTCAAACTATATACACATAGGATATACATACCCGAAGGTAAGCGGTGAATCCCCGACTACAATGCATCGACTCCTATATGTTTCGACAAAACACCAAACCTTGCCATCTGATGACCCCATATGAGTCGGTAAACAAGTCAAAGTGCAATGCTAGCATATAGTCTCAATGTTTTCTCGGGTCATAAGGACTAATGGTGCACAACCATAAACTAGAACGATTCCACTCGATAAGTGAGACCCACTTGGAAAGACCTTTATGAAGGGTTGTGTTCAGTGCATTCTACAAGGAGCACCTGTCTGCATGCTCGAACATCTGCTACTACTTAAATAATAATTCACCCAAGTGTAGGTTGTCTGCAAGTAATATATTTCGTAAGTACGAGATTCGATCCTCAGAGAGGTTATTTTGAGTTTAAATTTATTAATTTATAGATTACCAAATGCAATAATGGAGTTTACAAATTATAAATTTTGTCAAGGCTTGAGGATTTATTCTTGGTTTATGTAATATTGTTTAACTAAAATTAAAACAAAAGAAACCACCATAAATAATGGTTCCAAGAAAATTAAACACACACATAATATAATATAGTTCCCACTATAGAAAATATCGAATTAACCGATATTTTATATATGGTACCTATGATTATAATTATAACTATATAAATAAATAATTGCATAAAGTAAATGTTAAATTAAATCATTATATTTCATTTAGAACAACCGACAGAGCCACGCTATTGCCTAAATGAAATATATTGATTTAATAAATTAGTTGCGATAAAGTAAATGTTAGTTGCGGAAAAGTAAAAGTTAGTTGCGAGAAAGTAAAAGTTAGTTGCGAGAAAGTAAAAGTTAGATGCAAAAAATAAAAGTTAGTTGCGATAAAGTAAATGTTAGATTGTTAGATGTTAGTATTAAATCATAATATTTCATTTAGAACAACCGGCAGAGCCACGCTATCGTCTAAATGAAATATTATGATATTATTATATAAATATATATATATATATATTAATAAGTGATGAAATATTTATTGTATCAAAATTAAACAACAAATCAAGATAACCACTTTAATGGTATCATGCATTTGATGTAAATTGATAACAACAAATAATTCATTTTTATACCTACAATAAAAATAAGTTAGCTAAATGAAAAGAAATAAAAAAGAATATACAAAATATAAACAATCTTACTTCACCAAGAATGCATCCTCTTCACCTTGACATAATAGATTTAGCTTGCCATAAGCTTACTTTTGATCAACACTAAAATATCACTCATAGTTGAGAACATGAAAGAAAATATATTGGAACTTAGAACTTTGATACACACTCACACTATATTTTACAATGAGATAGAATGATTCTCAAGCTAGCACAAGGCCTCTATTTATAGGCCAAATGAGAGAAAGGGTCAAAATTTTTATTAATTCCATGTAGTTGCAATAGTATTCTTTGTCTCCTCCAAGTTCAATTCCATGTCCCTTCTTTCAATGCTTTGTTCCACAACTTTAATCACCGAATTTGACTCTGCTCAAAACGGCAAACATGTGGGGAGTTGTCTGTAGATGAATTTGGCCACTTGGTTCACCTCATTTGGTTAAATATTGAAATAGTTATGATTTTTTTACTATATGCTGGTCATAGTAAAAGTAAATTTTTCCTCCTTTTGATATTTGCACAATTTATATTTAATTGTCTTACTAAATATAATATCATAATATTTCATTTATACGATAGCGTGGCTCTGCCGGTTGTTCTAAATGAAATATTATGATTTAATACTAACATCTAACCATCTAACATTTACTTTATCGCAACTAACTTTTACTTTTCCGCAACTAATATTTACTTTATCGCAACTAACTTTTACTTTACCGCAACTAACTTATTAAATCAATATATTTCATTTAGGCAATAGCGTGGCTCTGCCGGTTGTTCTAAATGAAATATAATGATTTAATTTAACATTTACTTTATGCAATTATTTATTTATATAGTTATAATTATAATCATAGGTACCATATATAAAATATCGGTTAATTCGGTATTTTCTATAGTGGGAACTATATTATATTATGTGTGTGTTTAATTTTCTTGGAACCATTATTTATGGTGGTTTCTTTTGTTTTACTTTTAGTTAAACAATATTACAACCAAGAATAAATCATCAAGCCTTGACAAAATTTATAATTTGTAAACTTCATTCTTGCATTTGGTAATCTATAAATTAATAAATTTAAACTCAAAATAACCTCTCTGAGGATCGATCTCGTACTTACGAAATATATTACTTGCAGACAACCTATATTTGGGTGAATTTGCAAAATAAATGCGTATCTTTGAATAAAGACGGCCAATAAAATCCACATTGTAAGATTTTTGTAACTGTTTTATTTAATGAAAAATGACTTCCACATGCTTCAGAATGACAAAATTTAATAACATTACTTGCTTCATTGTCGGGTATGCATCGTCGAAAAATTTGGTTAGGACAATACTTAAATAAGTAAGGATCATCCCAATAAAATTTTTTAACTTCTATCAAGAATTTATTTTTATCCTGTGAATTCCAATGAGAAGGCATTTTATTTGTCACAAGAAAATTTACAATGTTAGCAAACCAGGGCATAATAGTAGCATAAAACAACTGATCATCTGGAAAATGTTCATTTATTGGTATTTCATTATGAGATGATTCAGTCATTATTCTAGATAAATGATCGGCTACAACATTTTCTTTTCCTTTTTTATCTTTAATTATAATATCAAATTCTTGTAACAATAAAATCCACCGTATTAATCTTGGCTTAGCATCTTGTTTATTTGATAAATATTTTATGGCAGAATGATCGGTGTAAACAATAGTAGTAGAACCAATTAAATAAGATCGAAACTTATCTAATGCAAATACTACTGAAAGTAATTCTTTTTCAGTAGTTGAATAATTTATTTGGGCATTATTTAAGGTTCTACTAGCATAATAGATTGCATAAGGTTTTCCTTCTTTTCTTTGTCCTAACACAGCTCCTATAGCATAATCACTTGCATCACACATTAATTCAAATGGTAAAGACCAATCTGGAGGTTGTAAAATAGGTGATGTAACTAAAAGATTAATAATTTTTTTAAAAGCATTTTCACATTTATGAGTCCATTCAAATTGTGTATCTTTTGTTAAAAGATTTGAAATTGGTTTAAATATTATGCTGAAATTTTTTATAAACCTTCTATAAAATCCTGCATGACCCAAGAATGATCGAACTTCTTTGACCGTTTTTGGTGATGTTAAATTAGCAATAACATCAACTTTGGCTTTATCAACTTCAATTCCTTTTTCAGATATCACATGTTCTAAAACAATCCCAGATTTAACCATATAATGACATTTTTCCCAATTTAAAACAAGATTCTTTTCTTCACATCTTTTTAGTACTTTTTCTAGATTTTTAAGACAATTTTCAAATGAGTTTTCAAAAAAAGTTATATCATCCATAAAAACTTCTACATATTCTTCAATCATATCACTGAAAATACTTAACATGCATCTTTGAAAAGTAGCCGGAGCATTACATAAACAAAATGGCATTCTTTTAAATGCAAAAGTTCCGAAAGGACAAGTAAAAGTAGTTTTTTCTTGATCTTCCAATGATATAGGTATTTGATAATACCCCGAATACCCATCAAGAAAACAGTAATAAGAATTTCCTGCTACTTTTTCTAGAATTTGATCTAAAAATGGTAGTGGGAAATGATCTTTTCTAGTTGCATCATTTAATTTTCTATAATCAATACACATACGCCAACTAGATGGAATCCTAGCTTGTAATAACTCTCCCTTTTCATTTTTTATAACAGTGATGCCTGACTTTTTAGGTACTACTTGTGTTGGACTTATCCGTTTACTATCTGAAATTGGATAGATAATTCCAGCGTCTAATAGTTTTAATACTTCATTCTTAACAACTTCCTTCATATGTGGATTTAACCTTCTTTGTGGTTGTTGATATGTTTTAGCATTTTCTTCCAAGTGAATTTTATGTGTACAAATTAAAGGATTCATACCTTTTATATCTTTCAAAGTCCATCCAATTGCATTTTTATATTTTTTAAGTAATTTAATCAAATTTTCTTCTTGATTTGGCAAAAGAGTGGAAGAAATTACAACAGGAAATGTTTTCTTTTCACCAAGAAATACATATTTCAATTCTAATGGTAAAACTTTTAATTCAAGTTTTGTATTATCATCTTATTTAAAATTATTTTTAGACTCAAAACTTTCTATTGAAAAAACTTCAGATTGTTTATTTAAGTTTTCTTCTTGTATATTTTCTTCCACAATTGTTTCAATTTCATTATCATATTCATTTTCATTAATACTTGGTTGTTTACATAAATTGAACACATTAAGTTCTAGAGTCATATTTCCAAAAGACAATTTCATTATTCCATTTCGACAATTAATTAAAGCATTTGAAGTTGCTAGAAATGGTCGTCCCAATATTACTGGAATTTCATTATGTACTTCTATTGGTTGTGTATCCAAAACAATAAAATCTACAGGATATATGAATTTATGAACTTGAACCAACACATCTTCTACAATACCTCTAGGTATTTTGATTGACCTATCCGCCAGTAAGAGAGTAACAGAAGTGGTTTTAATTCTCCTAAATTAAGTTTTTCATAAACTGAATAAGGAAGTAAATTCACACTTGCTCCCAAATCCAACAAAGCTTTTTTAATTTTATTTTCTCCAATAATACATGAAATTGTTGGACAACCAGGATCTTTATATTTTAAACTAGAATTATTTTGAAGAATAGAACTTACTTGTTCAGCTAAGAATGCTTTTTTCTTCACATGCAATTTTCTCTTTACAGTACATAAGTCTTTTAAAAATTTTGCATAAGAAGGTACTTGTTTAATATCATCTAATAATGGAATATTTATCTTCACTTGTTTAAAAACCTCATAGATATCAGAATCACTTTTTTGTTTTTTATGATTTGTTAATGCATGAGGAAATGGTGGAGGTTTATTTGACTTATATACTATTTCAGATGATTTATCATTCACCATATTATTCTTAAAATTTAAGGCTATCATCATTCTCAAAAGTATCAGGATTATCATCCTTACTCTTTGATTTTAAATTATCCTTGTTTTCATTACTATATGGATCATTAACTATTTTACCACTTCTAAGGGTAATAACAGATTTTATTTGATCAATTTTTTCATTTTTTAATTCTTGATTTTGATTTTTAGGATTAGGTTGAGGTTGGGATGGAAATTTTCCTTTTTCATGAATATTAAGTGCATATGCAAATTTTGCAAGAGTTTCTTTCAAATCACTCATAGATTGACTGTTTTGAATATTGATAGATTCTTGCTTTTGGATAAATGCATGAATTACATCTTCAAAGTTTTTTCTTGGAGGTGTAACATAAGGAATATAACCTTGATGATTTTGGTTATTTTGAAAATATTGTTGTGACGGTTGTGCATTATTATCATTCCTCCAACTAAAATTAGGATGATTTTTCCATCCAGGATTATATGATGGTGAAAAAGGATCTAGTATTGGTTTTTTTATAATTGTTAACATAATTTGCTTGTTCATGGAGACATTCTTTAAATGAAAGTAATGTTGGACAATCTTATGTAGCATGATCATGTGTATCACATATATGACAAACAATTTCTTGAATACTTTTTAATTGACCACTCTTTTCATTTCTAATGACTCAATTTTTCTTGCTAAAGATTCAAGTTTAGCTTGAATATCTATATCATCTTTAAGATTATAGATACCACCCCCATTTGTTAAATTATTGTTTTTAGTTGTTGGTGGTTCTATTGTGCCTATATTATCCTAATTTTGAGCATTTTCTGCTAATGAATCCAAATATTTCATAGCTTCATTTGGGTTTTTATCTTCAAAAGTTCCATTACACATGAATTCTATCATTTGCCTATCTTTAGGAATTAGACCTTCATAAAAGTGAGAAACTATTCTCCATGTTTCAAAACCATGATGTGGACATGTATTAAGTAATTATTTATATCTATCCCAACATTGATAAAACGTTTCTCCTTGTTTTTGAGAAAAAGTTTTAATTTGTCTTTTAAAAGAGTTTGTTCTATGGGAAGGGAAAAACTTTTTGAGAAATTGTTGTTGCATTTCTTCCCATGATCTTATTGAACTTGATCTTAAATTTTGTAGCCATTTTTTAGCTTTATCTTTTAAAGAAAAATGGCAAAAGCTTTAATCGAACTATATCCATGCTACAATTTTGATCATTATAAGTGTTACAAACTTCCTCAAATTCTTTTAGATGCAAATATGGATTTTAAGAATCTAAGCCATGAAAATTTGGTAAAAGTTGAATAATTTGAGGTTTGAAGTTGAAATTAGATGTATCAAGAGGAAAAACTAAACAAGATGGGGCACTAGTTCTAATAGGGTTCATATGGTGCCTAAGTGTTCTTAATTGATCATGTTCTTTATTATTATTATTATTATTATAATTATTATTATTATCATTATCTTGATTATTTGAATTATCATCCATGTTTAAATTATTTTCAGATACTCGAATAAGTCTACCATTTTTTTTTCGACTCCAAATACTCATACAAAAAAACAAACAACACAATACTTATAAATAAAACATAATTAACAAATATAAACTTAATTTATACCTCCCCGGCAACGGCGCCAAAAACTTGCTACTACTTAAATAATAATTCACCCAAGTGTAGGTTGTCTGCAAGTAATATATTTCGTAAGTACGAGATCGATCCTCAGAGAGGTTATTTTGAGTTTAAATTTATTAATTTATAGATTACCAAATGCAAGAATGAAGTTTACAAATTATAAATTTTGTCAAGGCTTGAGAATTTATTCTTGGTTTATGTAATATTATTTAACTAAAAGTAAAACAAAAGAAACCACCATAAATAATGGTTCCAAGAAAATTAAACATACACATAATATAATATAGTTCCCACTATAGAAAATACCGAATTAACCGATATTTTATATATGGTACCTATGATTATAATTATAACTATATAAATAAATAATTGCATAAAGTAAATGTTAAATTAAATCATTATATTTCATTTAGAACAACCGGCAGAGCCACGCTATTGCCTAAATGAAATATATTGATTTAATAAGTTAGTTGCGATAAAGTAAATGTTAGTTGCGGAAAAGTAAAAGTTAGTTGCGAGAAAGTAAAAGTTAGTTGCGAGAAATAAAAGTTAGTTGCGATAAAGTAAATGTTAGATTGTTAGATGTTAGTATTAAATCATAATATTTCATTTAGAACAACCGGCAGAGCCAAGCTATCGTCTAAATGACATATTATGATATTATTATATAAATATATATATATATATATATATAATAAGTGATGAAATATTTATTGTATCAAAATTAAACAACAAATCAAGATAACCACTTTAATGGTATCAAGCATTTGATGTAAATTGATAACAACAAATAATTCATTTTTATACCTACAATAAAAATAAGTTAGCTAAATGAAAAGAAATAAAAAAGAATATACAAAATATAAACAATCTTACTTCACCAAGAATGCATACTCTTCACCTTGACATAATAGATTTAGCTTGCCATAAGCTTACTTTTGATCAACACTAAAATATCACTCATAGTTGAGAACATGAAAGAAAATATATTGGAACTTAGAACTTTGATACACACTCACACTATATTTTACAATGAGATAGAATGATTCTCAAGCTAGCACAAGGCCTCTATTTATAGGTCAAATGAGAGAAAGGGTCAAAATTTTTATTAATGCCATGTAGTTGCAATAGTATTCTTTGTCTCCTCCAAGTTCAATTCCATGTCCCTTCTTTCAATGCTTTGTTCCACAACTTTAATCACCGAATTTGACTCTGCTCAAAACGGCAAACATGTGGGGAATTGTCTGTAGATGTATTTGGCCACTTGATTCACCTCATTTGGTTAAATATTGAAATAGTTATGATTTTTTTACTATATGCTGGTCATAGTAAAAGTAAATTTGTCCTCCTTTTGATATTTGCACAATTTGATCATCTTAATGAACTTTTTAGGCAATCATGTCTTCTGCAAAGTTGTAGATAATTTCTCAAGGATTCCAAACATGTTAGAGTCACCTCCATTTGAATTTTCTAGCTTGAGTTATCATTATTTTACCAACACGTAGAAAACCTGAAAATAAAACATATTTAGTAAGACAATTAAATATAAACAAACAATACTAAAATAACATAATTTTATAATTTTAATGAAACTTAAATTTTAAAATACAGGTTTTAACATATAATAAATTATTAATTTTAAGTTTCATCAACATCACAATGTCCCCTACCAATGAAACATGGTACTCACATTGCAGATACTAGTCTCAAACTCGAGCGGCCTATATCCTTCTAAGCGGCGGCTAAATCGACTAGGAACTGTTTAGAATATACAGTATTCCAAATATGAGTTTCATGATACTCATCATATGAGCATCTCATATTCTTTCTACTATTTGTATATTCAAGGACTTTATCTATGCAAAAAAAACTAGCATGGATATACAGATAAAGATGTGCCAAAACAATAATTTCAAATATTATTAAAATAAAGATTGTTTATAGATAGAGTTTCAACGTGAACCCTCGGTCAACACTTGGCTCGACGGACACCTACTCTAAAAATCTCCCACTTGCACTAGAGACAACTACCCATAAGTTTCAAACCCATCAATTCGCGATGCTTCTAGAATAATGGTCCAGGTAAAGGATTAGTTAGTGGATTAACAACATTATCTGCGGACCCTACTTTGTCAATCTACACTTCTCCTCTTTCAACAATGTCTCGGAGGATGTGGTACTTTCTCAATACATGTTTGAATTTTTTATGAGACATTGGCTCATTTGTTTGAGCTATAGTTCCCGTGTTGTCACAAAACACCGAGACAGGAGCAACTCCATTAGGAATGACACCCAACTTTTTGACGAAATTCTTTATCCAAACAGCCTCTTTTGCTGCAGCTGATGCAGCAATGTATTCGGCCTCAGTAGTGGAATCCGTAGTACTGTCTTGCTTGGAACTCTTCTGTGAGGCCCGGGGCCGAAGAGGGCGGGGGGTGATTGCCGGTGCCATCAGTTGCACGGACAATGAGCGGCTCCTGGCAGGCTTCTAGGTGAAGGGAACATGAATGAACCGAACCCACACGGGAATGAGAGGGATTCCGAGACTGTTCAATGTAATGGACTGTACAGTTGAAGAGGGCTTAAAAAGATTTGATTTGTACTACTCATATCACGAAGGTGCATCTTCTTTTCGGTAGCTCATCACATAAGAACTCCAAAGTTAAGCGTGCTTGACTTGGGGCAATTTTGGGATGGGTGACCTCCTGGGAAGTTTCCCAGGGTGCGTGTGAGTGAGGACATAAGCACGCTGGAAAGACTCGTCTTGGTACAGTGAGGACAGTCGTCGAATCTGGGGCGTTACAAGTGGTATCAGAGCCGACCTCTCTTAGTACGGTGTGGTTCGGGGACGAACCAAGCGGAAGCTGGTGGGCATGTGAGGCCCGGGGCCGAAGAGGGCGGGGGGTGATCGCCGGTGCCATCAGTTGCACGGACAATGAGCGGCTCCTGGCAGGCTTCTAGGTGAAGGGAACATGAATGAACCGAACCCACACGGGAATGAGAGGGATTCCGAGACTATTCAATGTAATGGACTGTACAGTTGAAGAGGGCTTAAAAAGATTTGATTTGTACTACTCATATCACGAAGGTGCATCTTCTTTTCGGTAGCTCATCACATAAGAACTCCAAAGTTAAGCGTGCTTGACTTGGGGCAATTTTGGGATGGGTGACCTCCTGGGAAGTTTCCCAGGGTGCGTGTGAGTGAGGACATAAGCACGCTGGAAAGACTCGTCTTGGTACAGTGAGGACAGTCGTCGAATCTGGGGCGTTACATCTTCCAAGAGACAGTAGCATCATTGAGCATGAATACAAACCCAGAGGTTGACTTCGAGTCACCAATATCGCTTTGAAAGCTAGAGCCGGTATAGCCTTCCAATTTCAGTTCTCCACCCTCATAGACCAAGAAAAACTTATTGGTCCTTCTCAAATACTTGAGGATGTCTTTCACAGCTTTCCAGTGTGGAAGACCAGGGTTCGATTGATATCTACTCACAACACTTAGTGCAAAAGCCACGTCAGGACATGTAGATATCATCCCATACATGATACTACTAATTGCGGATGCATACGGAATGTGTGTCATCACCGCTATCTCTACATCAGTCTTGGGAGACATAGACTTGGATAGGGACACGCCATGACACATTGGTAGATGTCCTCTCTTGGACTCATCCATCGAGAACCGCTTAACGATGGTATCAATGTATGTTGACTGGGTGAGACCAAGCAATCTTCTCAATTTATCTCTATAGATCTGTATTCCCAATACAAAAGATGCTTCACCCAAATCCTGCATCGAGAACTTACTTGCTAACCATATTTTAGTTGATTGCAACATCCTTACATCATTCCAATGAGTAGAATGTCATTAACATATAGCACCAGGAATGTCACAGTACTACCACTGATCTTCTTATACACACAGGGTTCCTCAGGATTCTTAATAAAACCAAACTCTTTGATTGTACTATCGAATCTGAGGCTCCAACTCCTAGATGCCTGCTTTATACCATAAATAGATCTCTGAAGTTTGCATATCATATGCTCACCTCCGACAGATGTAAACCCTTCCGGTTGAGACATGTAAATCTCTTCCTTAATATCCCCATTAAGAAAGGCTGTCTTGAAATCCA
Source organism: Primulina tabacum (assembly GCF_025594145.1). NCBI lineage: Eukaryota > Viridiplantae > Streptophyta > Magnoliopsida > Lamiales > Gesneriaceae > Primulina > Primulina tabacum. The sequence continues at coordinate 36,638,078 of NC_134551.1, read as the reverse complement.
TCTGTCATATCTCATAGTCATAACATGCCGCTATGGCCAGCAATATCCTTATAAACTTGAACATTGCAACTGGAGAAAAAGTTTCCTCAAATTCAACTGCTTGTCTTTAAGTATATTCTTTTGCTACCAATCGCGCCATTGAAGGTCAATACATTCCCATCCGCCCCAAGTTTCCTCTTGTAAATCCATTTACATCCTATGAGAACAGTTCCCTCAGGTGGATCCACAAGATTCCACACTTGGTTCGAATGCATGGAACTCATCTCAGATTCCATTGCTTCAAGCCACTTGAATAAATCGGCATCAGATAACGCTTCCTTGAAGGTCAATGGATCACATCCATGGTTAGGCTCATCATTGCCCTCTTCAAGAAGCAGACCAAACCTCATAGGTGGTCTCGAGACTCTCTCGGATCTTCTAGGAGCTTGTATCTCCTCTCTTAACTCTTTGGGTGTGGGTTCTTCAATTGTGGGTGTTTCTGAACCTCTTCGAGTTCTATCATCTCCCCTTTCCTATCCAATATAAATTTTTTTTCCAAAAAGTATGCATTCCTAGAAACCAACACCTTTGTTTCTTGGGGATGACAGAAATAATATCCAACTGAATTCCTTGGATATCCCACAAAGTAACATAAAATGGATCGACTATCCAATTTATCTCCCACTGACTGCTTCACATAAGATGGGCATCCCCATATTCTAAGATAAGAATATTTGGAAGGCTTACCCATCCATATCTCATATGGTGTCTTATCAAATGCCTTTGAATGAACATTGTTCAACAATAGTGCCGTTGTCTCAAGCGCATATCCCCAAAAGGATGGCGGCAACTCCGTGAACCCCATCATAGACCAAACCATGTCCATCAAAGTCCGGTTACGACGCTCCGCAACACCATTCAACTGTGGTGTAGCAGGTGGAGTCCACTACGAGAGAATCCTATTCTCCCTAAGATACTCTTGGAACTCGACACTCAAGTACTCACCACCTCGATCCGATCGAAGTGACTTGATGCTTCGTCCCAACTGTTTCTCTACTTCATTTCTGAATTCTTTGAACCTTTCAAAGGCTTCAAATTTTTATTTCATCAAATACACATACCCATACCTCGAAAAGTCATCGGTAAAGGTGATGAAGTAGGCATGACCATGCTTAGTGCTGATGTTAAGCGGACCGCACACATCGGTATGGATCAAATCCAATAACCTTTTGGCTCGCTCCACATGGCCCTTAAAGAGAATTTTGGTCATCTTTCCTTTTAAACAGGATTCACAAGTTGGGAGAGAATTAATATCAGACATATAAAACATGCCCAATCCCACTAGCTTGTTCATCCTTCTTAGGGAAATATGTCCTAATCGAGTATGTCATAATTGTGCTAAATTTAGAGTATCTTGTTTTCGCTTGTTTGTTGTTATTATTGCTTGGACATTGTTTAGTGGAATATCTTTCAATTTTAAGTTATAGAGATAGTTTTCAAGTTCTCCAGTACCAATCAAACATTCATTTTTGTAAATTTTGCAAACACCTTTGCTAAATAAACAAGAATATCCATCTTTATCAAGCATAGAAATGGAAACAATATTTTTCACCAAATCCGGTACAAACAAAACATCTCTTAAAATTAACTTAAAATCATTGTTCAAAAGCAAGTAAACATCTCCTACGGCTTTGGCAGCAACTATTGCTCCATTGCCCATCCTCAAGAAGGTCTCACCTTCCCTAAGTCTCCTACTTCTTCCCATCACCTGCAAATCATTACAGAGATGTGAGCCACAGCCAGTATCCAATATCCAAGAAGTAGAGTTAATTGAAATGTTTACTTCAATGTAGAACATACCATTTCCATAACCTTTCTGGGCAAGATATTCTCTGCAGTTACGCCTCCAATGTCCAGGCTTCTTGCAGTGATGACATACATCAACAGTCTTGTCAGCCTTCACTGGTATAGCTACCACAGCGGGACTCGGAGATTGCCTCTTCAAGGGCACGTTCTCTTGGGACGTTGGAAAGAACGCTTCTTTCCCTTCCCATGTGGACAAATCTTTGTACCAGATGAAGAACCCACATAAAGAACCGACTTCTCTTTCTTGATGGTGGCTTCAAACGTAACAAACATATTCACCAACTCCTCAAGGGTAGGATCCAGCTTGTTCATGTTGAAATTCATCAAAAAAGGATCAAATGAGCTAGGCAACGACAAGAGCAACACGTCAGTGGTCAACTCCGAAGGCAACATAAGATCCATGCCAACGAGCTTGTCCACGAGCCCAATCATCTTTAGGCCATGCTCATGGACCGAGGCCCCATCTCGCATGTGTAAAGTGATCAGCTCCTTGACGGTCGCATTCCTAAGAGGTCGAGTCTGCTCACCAAAGAGCTCCTTGAGATGCAAATGAATGTCAGCAGCATTCTTTGCATCCTCAAAATGCCTCTGTAGCTCATCATTCATATAAGTCTGCATATAAAACTTGACTTACAAGTCATGGTCACACCATTCCTTGTAAGTCTGCAATTCCTCAGGAGTGCAGCCAGTCAGAGCCTCAACAGGGGGCGACTCAGTAAGTGTATATGCTTTCTTTTCCGAATTCAAGACAATTTTCAGGTTTTTTATCCAATTGAGGTAATTAGGTCCAGTTAGAATGTGTTTGTCGAGTATTGCAGATAGCGGATTGCGAATCGAAGACATTGTCAAATTTGTACTGAAAAAGTCAAACAGATAAATGTTAATTACTATTTTAAAATATTTAGTAAGATATAAAGTATGGATTTTTACTTAATAAATTTTCTCTCCCACTGTTTTGACATCTTTCACTATTCTCTAGTGAAAACGAGAAACTCCTTTCCTCAGTAGTGTCGAGCCATACCCATCGATGTTGAACATTAATGGATGTTCGCTATGAGTTCCCTCAATAATATAAGCTGGGAGTTCCACGTAATTCACATCACCATGTCAATGGATGTCACAGCTTTCCAGTGTCCAAGGCCCCCCCAATAATATGAGCCGAGCCCCGATATAACGTATCATACTTTTAAACTACTTGAAATTTGCGGAAAATAAAAATTTTCTTAAATACCAAATGAACTTTCAATTTTCGTTCATAAATCAATTGTTCATCCAAAAATATTTGCGTTAAAAGAGATCACCAATAAAATTTGCTAAAGAAAAAAAAATACTTGTTTAAACATTGTAAACAAAACGTGAAATCAGAGTAGTTGAAGCATTGCATAAAAACTTAAAAACATGGGCAATCCTCGGGTTTAGCCTCCCTCTCAGTCCAAGCCAGCTCACTGGTCCTCACCTCTCGTCTCCTCAAAGTCATCCTCACCTGCATCGATCAATTTTAGTGAGTCTAAAGACTCAACATGCATAAACTGGGAATAACAAATAAAACGTAATAAAGCCACATGCATCTTTAAAATAGAGCGTACATACTTGAAACTTGAACTTGCATACAAAAGCTTGAACGTACATACATATCATAGACGTGCCATCAACGTAAAACTTTTCTTAAACATGCTTGCATCGTACATAGTTGAACATACATAAACTTCATCATTTTGCGTAGAGATATGTTTCAAAGCAAGTGACCCATACATAAATACGCCTGATCAGACTAAACCACAGTACTGGGCTGACAGGGAAGTTCAACTGCCACATACATGAGATTCCCGTTCATGCTTTAACGGGTGGATTGGTCCCTGGTTATGCTTTACCTCTTTCCAATCCTGATTTAAACCCGGTCATGCTTTACCGGGGTGGATTGGTCCCTGATCATGCTTTACCGCTTTCCAATCCCATACATAGTTTGGTCACAAGACATTTAGCATATCTCAAAAACATGAAAATATTTTCTTTTGCACGTCGAACATACTTACTTGGCGTTGAGGGATTCGTTGGATCTCACTTGGGGCCACTGCTGCACATACTAACATGAGTTCAAACCCTTAACTTTCATAGCTTATACATAAGTACTCATGCTCACCATCGAAGTAATTAAATAGCTTATGACATTCTAGATCACTCGGGACTTGACTTCGTATAATTATCGTACTAAACCATGACATCGAATCCCAAAGCAATCAACATAATTTTGCCCAAAAATGGAATACATGGACCCCGTGCCCAGGTCCGGTTACGGGTCCGTGTAGGCTCTGTAAACTTTGTCTCGAAGAAAAGGGAGGACCCGGACCCCGTGTCCTGGTCCGTGTAAGGGTCCGTGTAGCCTCGGGATAACAAATCTGCGGGAAAATTCTTGCACTGTCTATTCCTCCCAATTAAACCGCCTAGACTATGAATCGATACCACGAGACCTATCCTAGGATGCTACGGTATTGACTCCAACCCGTACAAACAATCCAAACAACCCCAATATCAAATGCAACAACAAAACGACACAAAATTTGAGATTCTACACCATTAATCTTCCTAAGGTTTCTATTACTCCCCAAGCCATCCCCGACTCAAAACGAAACCTCAAACGGTACCTGAACACCTACCACATCAAGTCTAAACGCAGTAGTGATGGCCCAGTGATGTACAACGAATCCTGCAACTCAAACACTTCAAGGATTCAACAATACCATATTTTTCAGAAAAATACAGTTTGAGCAGTCCCACGAAAACGGTCATAACTCACTCAATTTTTTTCGAAATATTTCTAACTTTATATCAAATCGAAGGTATCAAAAAGTTCAACTTTCAACATAACTTTCATATGTTGAAAGTTTTTCCATAAAATCGACCGAAAATCGCAATACTCAAATATACAATAAAAACGAATTTCTGAGATCTAAAAACGTGGCATAAATCGATCAAACAATTTTTTCTGCTCAAACTATTTACATCACACATGTATTTTACGCATAAAAACATCACAACACATAATATGACTAGATCGACGCAGAAAAAACAGAATATACATGCCTTTTGATAATTTGAATTACCTAAACGACGATACCGAAGCGGGAACGGCGCGATGATTGATCCGGGACGATCGTGGAACTATTTTCTTATAACAAAACCACGAAAACTCGCTGGAAAAAAATTAGAGGAAGGGGCGGCTTCTCTCTAGGTCTAAGAACCTAAGTATTACTCAAAAAGAATGAAATGAAATATGATGAATGAAGTGTGTGTGTGCCGTGTGTGGTGTGTGTAAAAATGGGTGTGTGCGTGCGTTTTGTGTGATAATTAAGGGAAAAGATTGCTTAATTTTGAATTAATAATGCTAATTAAAATGCTAATCAAAATGCTAATAAATGCTAATTAAAAATGTTAATTCTCACTACTAAGCAAAGTCCCCTAATTTAAAATAAAATGTACATTTGCTAAACTTTAAAAGTTTTAAAATCATAAAATCACCAATTAAATCCATTATGATTTAAAAGATGCTAAAACTAAATAAATCTTTTGAATTACCCCAATCCTAACTTAAAATAAAATACCACATTTTAAAATCGCCAGAAACATAAATAAATAAAATAATGCAATTTAAATAGATCATGCATTGCTATAGATCATTTTAAACTTAAATAAATAATTTAACTATCAAATAAATACATGGGTTTTACGTGTACTGAATTTTGGGCTCTACACCCGAGCACGGGTACCGTTCATCACGCACCCATTGTCGATTGAAGACTTGAAAATTATAAACAACTTTATAATTCTCTTTTTCGGGCTTGATCAAATGAGGGTTTTTAATTTTGAAAGGTCTCATCGTTAATTTTATTTAAAAGCTTGCCATGTTTGATCGTATGTTTGCCGGATTCATGCAACTTTGTTATTATCATAATAATAACGCACATACTCATTTTTTATAACATATCATGCATATATTATAAACAGTAAACAAAACAAGGATGATCAATCGCCCCAATACTAATGGCCCGTGTGAGCTAAACACGGGCCTAGGTCCAATCCTAGGAAAATGCATGGGATGCAAATGCAACTATTACATTAGCTTCCAATATTTACATGTCTTCAATATTCATAATCATCATGGCCACTATCTTCCAATCTTGATCATCTACTATACTCATATTTACAAATAAATATCCATGGCAAATAGGGATACATCTCATGGGGGTGGGAACGGGCCATAAACCAAGCCCCCTTTATAAATTGATAATTATTACAATCATTCAACACAAAATACCCTAGCATACACCTAGCAAATTGGGCTTGGGCTTTTGATTATCCTTCATGCATAATATCACATAGCAAAAAAACTCTTTTGTCTAGAAGGCATGGACTTAGATAGTCTGTTTGGCTTTATTATTGGCAAAAACTTGTGTAATACGATCTCACGGGTCGTATTTTGTTAAACGGATCTCTTATTTAGATCATCCATGAAAAAATATTACTTTTTATGCTAAAAGTAATATTTTTTATTGTGAGTATCGATAGATTTGACCCGTTTCACAAATAAAGATTCGCGAAACTGTCTCACAAGATACCTATTCTTGGTAAAAAAAGTACAATATATTAATTTCTGGACTTCTTCAATTTCCAAGTCGTCTCAAACAACAGATTTTGATTCAACATAAAATACAGATGAATGTACACACTGATAAGTATACATATAATACTCCACCATTCAAAAGCACTGTAAAATAGTCGACTCTCTAATCGTAAGGGTTGCGGAAGTTCTTCAAAAGATCGGGGATATCATATCCAAGCATCTGGTCCACCGATTGAATCATTTTAGGTTTCAACTTCTCGAACTTGTCTAGACTATAGCCGCTCAAAACATCTCTAAAGTGTTCGACATTAGGGAAATCCCCGGGTGGGAGATGATGTTCCCTTTGGACCTGAAATTTCGACAGGAAGACAATTAGCCAAGATTCATGCTCGTGGAATGTATCATGCAGAGAGAGGAAAGAATATGAACCTTAGCAAATTCATCAGATAGATTATCAATGAGTCTCTGTTGTGTCTTGGCTTTGCCCATCATTGCAGGCATTTCTTTTCTTAGATGACTGATGATGTAAGCGTGTATCTTAGCAGCCCTAGCACGTTTTACGAATTCGTTTATCTGCACAAAATAAAGAAAACATATACATATCTCGTCCCATGTATCCATACAGAATGCAAATGACACAGATCGAAAAACAACTACTACAGAAGATGGTATCAGACTCACACGTCGATCACAAGCCTTCTTTGGTATGTCTTTCAAGTCGGTAAGAAGGTCATCCTGTTCTTTTTCGAAAAGAACTTTGCCAATTGGACCAGCAGCAGCCTCGTTTATAGGCTTGTCATTGAAAGAACTGGAAAGATGGGAAGACAATAAAATTCAGGGGATTGTGAAAATAAAACCCACCAGATAAACAAACGACTCCAGGTACAAAATATATTCAAATAGTGGAAGACATAATTAGCAAACGGAATGGTGGAGCAAGAGGGTGACAGAGATGTTATTTTTGGACTACGAAAATATGATGACACCATGCATCAAATTTTTAAAATTTTAATTTTGCCCCCTACGAAGAACTACCTCCGCTACTAAGCAAATGTTAGTCCCATTTCTCTCAAATCCTCCATAGATCTTTTCTTTCACGTGTGATGAGTTAAAAAAATGATTATGGTATAATATTCCATGAGCCAAATACATTTAAGGTAATACAAATCAAATACATTTAAGGTATTACAAATCAATACATAAATACAAAAGCAGAGAACTTGCCCAATATAAACACGCACAACCTCAGGAGTATTTAGAACTTTCCCAAGAGACCACATCAACGCTCCATATACCCGCATAAGCTGCAATTAGAGGTCAAGTTTAACATGAACTCATGGAGTGAATATTATTTATAAAAAAAATTTGCAAACTCATACTTGCTGAGTATCAACTTGGTCAGCCTTGTTCAAAACCACACGTATTTTGTCATCTTGGCCTCGTAAAGATCCAATGACTCGTTTGAATTCATCACTTATATCGAGTTTGTGAGGATCGAATAAAAGCAGGATTAGATCGCACTTTGCAGCAAACCAAGATGTTACACCAGTAAAGTCGTAGCTTCTCTGAGTCCGTTGCTTCTCTCCAGATAAAACTCCTGGAGTATCCACAAATGTAATGTGCTCCAGCAGCTTTTAACATTCGAACAAATCATTAAACGAAAGCGCGCTCACACTTTTCTCCTATAGTTGGAAGTTTTTTGTAATAAAGTTTGTAACTCACAGGATGAGGCATTTGTGAACACTCAAACTTCGATAAAAATGATGTTCCAAAAGTTGTCAAGCCGCTGAAAGGCATATCAGCTTGAACAGCAATTGTGTTCCCCGGAATACTTCTCTCATCAGGTCCGTTCTGTACGTAAAAGTGTTGCTAAATAAACACTAATGAACATGAAGATATGTTTACCAGCATAAATTGAAAAAACACATAAGATCATGCCTGATGTAAAAAAGACAGGTTCTACTAAGCAATAATGCTCCAAATGAAGGACAACAATAACTGATGCACCAAAATAATCATGCAAAGACAACGAAAATGGGCATTTGGGTGCATCAAGTTAAGCTGTGGCATATATAAACCAGTGAGCCAATTGAATAGAACATAATGAGTAAGTGCATACTGATGTCAGACAGAACCATATTAAACACCCTGTGTGGAAAGAAGATAATAAAAACTTACCATGACGACAACAAATCTATCAGTTGTGGGCTCTGGCCCAATGTGAGCTCCTGTGAAAAAAATAAAATTAATGAAAAAGAAATTCAGGTAATTAAAAAAATCAGATGACTTACAGCCCAGGGAGTCGTTAATTACCTGGATAGCTAGTTCTGAGCAAATGTTTTATAAAAGTTGTTTTCCCTGTCGAGTACTGGCCCAGAAGCATCACCATCGGTTTAGCATCAAAGTCACTATTTGTCTCCCATCATACAACACAATATCAGAAGAATCATGATCAATCAATCACAAATACCCTTTTGTCACAAGATGAACAATCAGCATTATCCAAAACGAAATTAGCTGAATATAGCAGCCATTTCCGTTCACACAACTGGAAATGTAAGAAAATGGGATATTTACCAGCAAGGGAGAAACGAAATCATTAAACTGATAAGTGACTTCCAGGGGCTTCAGCTTCTGAACATAGAGCTTCTTCAAGCCATCAATTATTGAAGTGACAGAACTGAAAGATACCTAATACCACCAGGAGAAAAGCAAGCATAATCAACAACCAAAAGAAATAAATTAATAATAAAAGAGATAAACCTATATCTTGCAATACCAACAAAAAAAAATGATGAAAAGACACGGACTAACAACAGTGAGGGAAAATACACATTCATGGACAAAATGACAATTAATTAAGATTTTATACGGACTAACGGACCAATGATATTTAATTCATAGCCTATCTTAAATTAGTTTAGACTTTTAAAGAAAATGAAGAGCATAATCAACAAGTATAAAGCTTGGGATATGAACACCTTATTCCTCATTCCCATACAATAGTCACAACACCGAAACACGGCCTTGTATATTAGTGTAGATAATACAGAAAATGAAGCTGTAATGTGGAAAAAAGCCCATCCAGATGCTTAATTATTGGAATATAAGGAAAAGGTTACGGGATTGACAAACAAAAGGATGGATTGCATTGAAAGAATACCACATGATGAAAAAAATTTGTGGAGACTGACAAACTAAACAGAAGGTTTTGGGTATTCACACAACGTGGAGTTACCTTCTTGGCAGATTTTGAAGTCGAAAACCAACTAGCTGATGGTGAAGACTGCACTGCTGGAATACCTGAATTGTTGCAAGGTTAAGTCTCAAAAGTATAACTACCTATCTTCAACAATAAATATATCAACCATCTTCTTACCATTCTGTTCAGGTTCACTTTTAGGAGGATGCTTCATTGTCTGCATAAAATAAAAAGCATGTTCTCCAATAGTATATACATGCTACTGAAAGTTAAAACAGCAAGTCAATATAGAAAATTTGTTGCTAACTTACAGCAATGGCTACGTCCAGACCCTCCATAGCCGGAGGATGCAAGTTTTCAAAGTCAACTGCAGGTTATTAGCTTGTTACAATCTTTTAAAGTCTAACACAACAAGAAATTTATAGAAATTAAAGTCATTGCCAAATGACCATACTCAAAAAGAGAAAAGCATCTTATTTATTGGGGCGGCTTACCTGCAGCATTTAAAACATCACTGGAGAGAGTATGCCCAGCTTGTGCCAACGAGACTAACTGCAAATTCAAAAATAAAGAGAGTGAGCATCACTTCATTCACCACAATTGCCAAGTAACATGCAGGAAAAAAATCAGAACCTGCATAGCCGTCACAAATTCTTTAAATCCAAGAAATCCTTGCCTTTTTGAATCAGCAATAGCCCACACCTAAAGATAAAAATCATAAAACTAAATGAAACCACTTTAACCCAGTTCTCAAGAACAACAATTGGACAAATATTCATATGCGTTACAAAAGCCATTCTAATTTGGGTGCGTCAAGTTCCTCATCACAACGTCAGACTTATCTTCGAAATTTTATTAAGTTATCCTCAGAACATAACTTATTTCAAAAGAAAATAATAACAGGTAGAGAGAAATCTAGATGAGGGAAACGCAGATTAATGTATTGACACGTTATAATCATTGAAAAACAAGAATCAGAACATAATAATAGCAATAAAACGACAAAAAAGGGGGAAATCGAACACAACCAGCTTAAGATCTTGACGAGACAAATTGGACAAGGAAAAGAACTTGGTAGCATCAGCTCCCGTGAGACGCCCATCTCCATCTGATCACAACATAAAATGCCTCTCATTTCATCCGAAATGAGCTCGAAATATCGAATTCAAAATCGATACCGGTACCTGAATCAGCCAAAGAAAACCACTGTTGGTAGATTTTCTGGTGCTCCATGGAACACCGAGTAATCGGGGCAGAATCGATCTCCATATTAGAATGTTAATACCCTCGAAAATGAGCGCCTTCGGGGTTCTCTTTCAAATTAAATTTGAATCCCCCAATCTTGCCCATTTTGCCGACGCCGTCCGCCAAAATGATGTCGTTTTTGAACGACGTCTTCTATTTCGTTCAAGTTCGAATATGTATTTTATTATTATTTACCATTACATCACAATTCACATAGTATGATGAATCCCATCAAACATTGGCACGTGTCTTTGTATAGTAAACGTGCAATAATAGCCATTAAAGGTAGAATATACTTTGAATTGAATGCACTTACATCAAATAATATATTTATTTTAAACGCACGCAAGCTATAAATGGATTAATCATGCGGATATTTTTGCAATACACACATTATATGTTATGATTATACATATGGGATTACAATTTAAAAAAAAACAAAACAAATACAAAATAAGATCTTTTAATATTACAATCAACAATCTCTCCTTAATTGTATTTTTTATAATAAATAAAAATCGAACCAATGACTTTGTTCTTACATCAATTGTAAGATCGAGTGCTTTCCGTTTTCACCAAAATTTGTAGCTTATGATGATAGTTTAACTCAAATCTTTTAAATCTTACGGCAGCTAAGATACGATATTTTGATTGTTCTACTCACAGAAACAATTACTGCACTTAACAAAATTTTATCATTAGTCATTTAACAACTCAAGAAAATTACAAGGCTAAGAACTGAAAATGCACCCATGATCAACCACTCGTATTACATTCTCGATCACTCTTCAAGAAGCAAGATTACAGCAAGTGAAAAGGGAAACACGACTTGAAAGAATAAAAAACCAATCTCCCCTCTAAATTAATTTCAATTTTCTACTCAATCGTTCCTTTACCTATGTTATTTCTGTATTATACATAGCATGCCTTCCCCTCTGGGATCACAAACCGGCAGTAGATTTCACGAACAAATTGAACAACAGATTGTGAAACTTCCGTTTCCACAGGGTAAACGTGATGAGGGTGAGTGTTGTGTGTATCAGAATGTAGGTGTTGTACGTAGGTGTTGTAACACCCACGACAACATGCAGCGGAAATTATAGTTTAACACATTAACACACAACTGGAATGACAAACGATACGAGAGACGAGATATAAATTATGCACAAGTATAAAATACTTGCGCGGTGCCTCAGGGCAAAATAATTCACTAGAAAAACTTGTAAATTTACAACAAAAACCAATACTAGTGAAAGAATAATACAACTCCCTAATTAAGGCGAGTAAAAACCAATTGCATCCTAAGCCTTTAACAAAACCGTATAACCAATATACAAAGGATGCAACAACTGAGAAATGAAAAGTCTTCGAAAATTAACACATTAATTAAAACAGTGATTAGGTGTTTTCTTCAAATGTTGTCAGTACTTCACAGCAACACTTTAACAAATGCACGAGATTGCTGCGATATCAAAAGGATTCTCAGTAAAAATTCGTCTCTCCGAAATTGTTATGCTTCATATCGTCTATCTTTTTTCTTCTCCTTTGAGTCCTATTTAACATAGAAAAAAAAATAATTTCATTAGGAAACAAACTCTTTTTAAAACAAGGATAATATCTTAAAGATATTGTGATATCATATCTTAAAGATATTATGAGTCATATCAAATATAGTCTTATATCAAATATTAAATTTACACGAGATCATATCATCAATTTCGAGATTATTCTCATGTCTAGAAAGGCAAAATATTAAAGATAAAAAAGGAAAATATATCAATGAATAAAATTCCTTTCAATCTCCCCCTTTTTGCCTTTCTGGACAAAACAATCCAAAAATGGTTATACGGCTCAGCTCCCCCTAAGTTAGCAAATTAGTGACTCAGCCAACTTTAGTTGACTCCCCCTAAATTCTACCGTTAAGCCTCCCCTGATAACAAATACAGTTAACACAAGTGTTATATGTTAGATGTTGCAACATTCAGATCATAAAATCGAAACAGTTCATTAATCAGGAGAAACAAATATCAGAGAGAATAAAAGAACAACTAAAATACTAAAACCATCAAGAGAAAAAAACTCAAAATCTCATTATCCTTCATTACTGCCATCATCATCAGCATCAGCCATTTTTGTTCCACTGGTTCCAGCTATATCTGTATCTACTCCCCCTTTTTGTCCAGAAGGGACACCTTCATCCAGCAGAAGCTCATAATCAGCCACTTGATTTTCATAATGTTCAATGGTCTTCTTGGCATTTTCAATCTGTTGTCGACCATAGGCAATCTGAGCTTAAATGTAGGAGATAGATAGTGTGACATAACCAGTAGGAGGGACATCTGTAGGAGGCGGTGTAGCAGTCTCAGGCACAGGCTCAGATGTTGTATCATAAGTGTTTCCAACATCCGGATCAACACTAGAATGCAGCCAAGGCAGATCGATCTTTCTGTTGCCTTTGAAATAAGCAGGAGAAATCTTCAGAGATTCTCCGACAGGGCAGTGATCTTCATCAATATCCCTAATGAAACCTTGAGATTCCAAGATTTCATATATAATGGCCCGAAAATTCGTGTTTGAAAATTTGCGAAAAAATTAAAAATTTTCTTTTTCAAATAATTAAAATGCCTCATTCATGAAATAAACTGATAAATCAAGTTTAATGTTCAAAATAGCAGCGGAAGAAATTATTGCTCACAAAATAACAAGTTAAAGTAATCCAACAACTGATAAAAATGTTTTAGCATAAAAATGGAAAATGCTGTAAATGAGGTCCTCGGGTTCCACTACTGCAGACCCAAGCTAGCTCACTGGTCCCCGCCCTCGGTCCCGACCTCATCAGTACCTACAACAATCAAGTCTACTGAGTCTAAAGACTCAGCATGCATATATTTTAAATAACGAGTAAATAATTTAATAAAATTGCATAGGAGTAAAAATATCATGTCATGAGGCATAATGTGAAAATAACTTGTCATGAGCAATTATAATACGTGCATAACTGACTGAAAATCATAAGTGAAATGTTTACTCAATCGAGCCCTGTCATAAAATACATGTCATAAATTTTCGGTTGAGATTATGTTCTACGCAAGTGGCCTCTGTACTGAACTGAACTGAACTGACCGGTAACTGGCGACCGGGTGAAGTAATGAACGTCTGATCAGACTAATGCCACACTATACTGGGTGGAACGGAACTGAACTGACCGGTAACTAGCAACCGATGATACAATGATCCCATGATAGTGAAATGACCAAAAGCAATATCACATAAATCTCAAAAATGAATATTTTATATTTTTATGCAGGTAATATAATTAAATGGCATAACGAAATATCCTGTATTATTTTACCATATGGGTTGGATCGTTCCCAGGCTCGCTGCGACCTAAATTTATCATGAAAAATATGCAAATGATTTTCTTGACCAAACTTTGTAATTGAATCCAAAAACGAGACAATTACGCCCAACGACTTCGTATTTAATCATGACTCCGTGCCAACCCGAACCAGTACCGAACCATCATTTAGTCATGATTAAAATACACTTAAAATGATGAAATAATGCTCCTAAAATGGTAAGGGCCGAAATTTTGATGAATGGAGGCCAAAACATGAAACGCTCTTTCGAGAGTCAATTTGGCACATCGCACCGTAATTTCTCGTACGACCTCTAAAATGATCCATATCATGAATGGCCAAAAACATGACCTTCCTAACTCGATGAGGCACTGTCCAGTCCAAGGCCATAGGCTAAAAGCCAACAAAGAACTCGAACATGCCACTGAACCAACGCACCACTTGTTGTCCACAAAATACAGCAGCTGTGTCTTTGCTTCCTTGTGTCGTTTTCGAGACTACCGGCCATTGGGGCTTGAACCACCGACCAGAGGCTCTTACCAACATCCTAGGTAATGATTTGAACCATAGCTAAGGGCCCTTGGCCAGCCACAATTCGCACCACACCCGAAATCAACCGAAAAGTCCCACCCGAGAGCACCCTTGCGTGCGTGTGGTGTTTTGCTTCGTTTGCTGTCTTGTGTCGTTCTAGTGGCCATTTGATTGACCATGGCACGATCTAGACATCAAGAGATAGGGTGTGAACCGTGGCTAAGGGCCAGAGGCCAACCAAGATCCACACCACTCCCTAAAATCGAACAACACATGAATAAGGGGAAGGGGCCGAAAATCTGTTCTTGTTTCTTTTTGATTTGAAAACCGATTCACCATGGAACAAGCCTCAAAAGGGCGACTTAGTCACGTCTTAGACATGATAGGGAAGCATTCTAACCATGGATATAGACCCCTAGGGCAGCCAAGATCAGAAACTCCCTCCCTTGACAGCAACTATACAAATCGAGACTCAAAGGGACACATTTGGGGTGTTGCTGTCACATGCGAGTTTCCAGCGTCTATGGGACTGAAAGAATGGACCAACATGGTCTTGACACACCCTAGTGTATGTCTACGAGCATCCTTGGAATCCTGGAATCGAACCAATACCTGAAACAATGAAAACAATCCAACCCGTGAAGCATGAAATGGAAAGGAAATCGTGCAGAATTTATTTCTTGTTCTTGTTGCTGAAAATTTCGGTTTTCTCCTTCATGATTGATGTACACATGATGTTTTAAAATATTAATATGACTTGATTGAAGAGTCAATAAAAACATATACATGCCTTGGTTCGTTTTGAAAAGAAAACGAATGAAACGACGACGCGGCACGGAGGAGGCGGAGTGATCTTCCTTCTACTCAATTATTTTCTCTCTTAATCTAGCTATGAGGCTCACATTTTTTTACACTGAATAGCTCTCAAATTTTCGGTGATGGGGGAGAGGAAATGATGGTTAGGATAGTGAGGGGAGTTCCAATAATAAAGGGATTCAAATGGCATGACCAAGTCTTGCTCCTTTTTGAATTTTGAAATGGTTTAATATCAAAGTAATTGTTGGAGAGGGATGACCGATTCTACATGCTAAACTAGGCTAGGATATTGATCTAATATTAATTAATGGGGTTTAATAGATGAAAGGATTATCATGTTAAGAAATGACAAGGAATGGGTCAAAGGTGTGAGTTGTCAAAGAAATGTTGTAACTCCAAGGGGGTGGCCGAAATTTGATCTAATAAATGGAGGGAAAATATTGTTTAGTTAGTAAATTTTAAATCTTTAGAGCCTTACCTATCCTTTAAATAATTTAGGGATTTAACACTTTAATTATGGAACCTAAATGAACTTATTTCCTACTTACCTCAAGTTACTTAAATAATTCCTTAAACCTCCTTTTAACTTAAATTAACTTATTAGCTAGCTAAAATAAACTCTGGGAATGATTTCTTAAATCTTAAATTTTATCTCAAAACTCCAACTCCAGTCCGGCCTCACTGAATTAACTGAAAAGATAAAAATTTAAACTACTGCATAAAGTAATTAAATTTAAAGAAAAGCATTTAAATATTAATGCAATAAAATCATTTTAATTTAAAATACTAGAATTATGCATGGCTTATACGTAGTCTAATTTACGGGTTCTACAACTCTCCCCCCCTTAAAAGAAATTTCGTCCTCGAAATTAAAACTTACCGAATAACTCGGGGTACCGACTCCTCATCTCTGGGTCAGACTCCCACGTTGCTTCCTCCTCTGAATGGTTGAGCCATTTGACTTTCACTCGCTTAACTAGCTTGTTCCGAAGCTTCTTCTCCTATCTGTCTAAGATTTGCACTGGTCTCTCGTCATAAGACAGGTTCGGAGTAAGCTGTAGCGGCCCAAAGTTCAAGACATGCGAAGGATTCGCCATGTACTTCCTCAGCATGGAGACGTGGAACACATTGTGTACTCCGGCCAGATTCGTCGGAAGAGCCACACTGATAAGCTAGCGTCCCAACTCTGTCGAGGATCTCAAATGGTCCAATGAATCTCGGACTGAGCTTTCCTTTCTTTCCGAACCGCATGACACCCTTCATAGGTGCTACCTTCACGAAAACATGGTCGCCAACGGCAAACTCTAGATCTCTCCTCCTCTGATCTGCATAGCTCTTCTGTCGGCTCTGAGCAGTCCTCATCCTATCCCAGATCTTGACTACTACATCGGCAGCATGCTGAATAATCTCCGGACCCAACTCTGATCTCTCCCCTACTTCATCCCAATGAACAGGAGATCTACACTTGCGGCCATATAGTGCTTCATACGGAGCCATACCAATAGATGACTGGAAGCTGTTGTTATAGGTGAACACTACCAATGGCAAGTTCGACTCCCAACTCCCGGAGAAATCAATAACACAAGCACGGAGAAGATCCTCTAAAACTACGGCGACCAACTCTAAATCATGGGTAGGGTAGTTCTTCTCATGGGTTTTCAACTGTCGAGAAGCATACGCTATCAACTTCCCATGCTGCATCAAGACTGCGCCCAAACCGAGCCTCGAAGCATTGGTATACAGAACAAACTCACCGGGCCCTAACGGCATGGCCAAAACTTGTGCTGAGATAAGAGCTTGCTTCAAAGTATCGAAGCTCTTCTGACACTCCTCGCTCCACACAAATTTAGCATTCTTCTTGGTCAATGATGTGAGTGGAACGGCAATAGAGGAGAATCCCTTAATGAACTTCCGATAATATCCTACTAGCCCAAGAAAACTGCGGATCTCTGATGCATTCTGTGGTACAACCCAATCTCTGACTGCGGCAATTTTCGCTGGGTCTACCTCAATACCACTGCTAGAAACAATGTTGCCTAAGAACGCCACCTTCTCTAACCAAAATTCGCACTTACTGAACTTTGCGAATAACTTGTGCTTCTGCAAGGTCTGCAGCACTGTGGTCAGATGTCTGCTGTGATCCTCCTGATTCTTCGAGTAGACGAGAATGTCGTCTATGAATACTATCACAAACTGGTCAAGATACGGCTGAAATACGCGATTCATGAGATCCATGAAGATCGCTGGCGCATTCGTCAGACCGAACGGCATCACAAGGAACTCATAGTGGCCATAACGAGTCCTGAAGGCAGTCTGGGAAACATCAGCATCTCTCACCCTCAACTGGTGATAACCGGAACGCAGATCTATCTTGGAGAATACCGAAGCTCCCTGCAACTGGTCAAACAAATCCTCGATCCTCGGGTGTGGGTACTTGTTTTTCACTGTAACCCTGTTCAACTCCCGATAGTCAATACAAGGCCTCATAGAGCCATTCTTCTTCTTCACAAATAAGACTGGCGCACCCCATGGTGAAGAACTCGGGCGAATGAACTCCTTGTCAAGAAGTTCCTGAATCTGCTTCTTAAGCTCTGCCATCTCTGTCGGTGCTAGTCGGTACGGTGCTTTGGAGATCGGGGCCGTACCTGGCATAAGCTCGATAGAAAACTCCACCTCTCTCTCGGGTGGCATACCAGAAACGTCCTCAGGAAAAACGTCTAAGAAGTTTCTAACAATCGGAACATCTGCGGCTGATTGACTGGGCGCCTCGGGGACAGATATAAAAGTTGCTAAAAACGCCCGACACCCTCTATGCATGAGCTTCTTAGCCTTGACATAAGGAATAATGCGCGGTAAAGGAAAGTACCTGTCCGGCTCGAATAAGAACTGCGTCATTCCAGGCGGTCGGACTAGAACAGATCTCCGCTGGAAGTCAATCAAAACTCTGTTCCGCAATAGCCAGTCCATCCCTAGGATGATGTCAAACTCTGGCATCGGCAACACGATCAGATCCGCATAAACGAGGTTGCCATGGAGCTCAAGATCTATGTCTCGGATCACATTGGTAGCTGCCATCTCCTCACCAGAAGGCAATACTACTGAATAGGCTACATCTAGCCCAACGGTCTTGACCTTGAGGAAATTAGCAAAGACCTCCGAAATAAATGAGTGAGTGGCCCCTGAATCTATCAAGGCCTTCGTAGCGGAACCAGATATAAATATTCTCCCTGAAAGGTTGGAATACTAAACTGAACCCAATAATCACAAGAACTAACTTATAAACAAGCAAAGGTCAAAGTTCTTCTAACTTAAATTTCCAAAATAATACTGAGTAGAGCATGCAATCCTACTGCAATTCTATGTTCAAAAATCTTAACCCAAAACATTAAATCCCAAATGTAAACTTAAAGCTTAAAGGTACCTGTCATAAGCATGGTCTCCGGGTTTGTCTCTATCGCATGCAGGGCAAAAACTCTGCCTTGGGTAGGCAGATTCCTCTGAGGGCACTGCAGAAGTAAGTGGTCTTGACTACCACACTTATAACACTTTCCTGAACCAAACATTCATGCTCCAGGATGGCGGCGTGAGCACTTAGGGCAAACTGGGTGCTCAAAAGTCCTCGGGGCTGAGCATCCCCGCTGCTGCTACTGCTGCTGACCTCTGTTTCTAGGCGGCTCGTGAAAAGGCCTCTTGTTCTGCTGCTGATGCTGCTGAGGAGGAGGGCGGTGTGGTACCTGGACTAGGCGCTTGCCCTGGTGGTCTCTCTCGATATCACGCTGATCCTGTTCTGCGGCTAGAGCTTTGGAGACAGCGACCTCATAAGTAGTAGGGTCAGACACCCTAACATCACGGCGCAAGATCGGCCATAGACCCACCAAGAAATGCATCAACTTGGCTTTAGCATCATTCGTGATCAGGGGCACAAAATGACAACCCCTCTCAAACTTACGGATGAACTCCGTAACAGTCAGATCTCCATGTCTCAGGCTCATGAACTCAGTGGTCAACCTGGTGCGCACTTCCTCAGTAAAATATTTGGAGTAGAATACCTCCGTGAAGCGTGTCCAGCTCAGCGTAGCCAAGTTCAGGGCTACTGACGCTTCTTCCCACCATAAGCGGGCATCTCCTCCGAATAAGTAGGTGACACATCGGACTCTGTCTGCATCTCCAAGCTCCATGAACTCGAAGATAAACTCGAGGGACTTGATCCAGCCCTCGGCAATCATGGGGTCCGTCGTCCCTGAAAACTCCTTAGGACGCATCTTCATGAATCTCTCATAGACAGCCTCGGGCCCTGTCGGCCTGGTCACCACAGCATGGTTCCCCGCAAAAACTGTGCGAAGAACTGAGTCATCCCAGCTAGCATCTAGGCATTCATGTCAGGTGGAGGGGGTGGTGGAGGTGGTAAGTCTCTCTCCTGCCTCTGCTCCTCCCTGTCCTCTTGGCGAGGCTCATCATTTCTAGTGCGCTAGAGAATACGTCTAGGGGGCATACTGTTCCATACATAACCCATACATAACCAACATGCATAATTCCATAATTTATTTAAATTTAAATACTGAACCATAAAAATCTGGACGTAAAATAATTCATGAAAACATGATGTTAATTATTTCATGCTTTGAATAAAATGCGTAAATGTAAAACTTACATACCGAAGACGTGACTTCATGAGCTTCTCGTGGTTAGTAGTAGTACAACCCTTTACAGAACCATTGCTCTGATACCAGCTATAATGGCCCGAAAATTCGTGTTTGAAAATTTGCGAAAAAATTAAAAATTTTCTTTTTAAAATAATTAAAATGCCTCATTCACGAAATAAACTGATAAATCAAGTTTAATGTTCAAAATAGCAGCGGAAGAAATCATTGCTCACAAAATAACAAGTTAAATTAATCCAACAACTAATAAAAATGTTTGAGCATAAAAATGGCAAATGCTGTAAATGAGGTCCTCGGGTTCCACTACTGCCGACCCAAGCTAGCTCACTGGTCCCCGCCCTCGGTCCCGACCTCATCAGTACCTACAACAATCAAGTCTAGTGAGTCTAAAGACTCAGCATTCATATATTGTAAATAACGAGTAAATAATATAATAAAGTTGCATGGGAGTAAAAATATCATGTCATGAGGCATAATGTGAAAATAACTTATCATGAGCAATTATAATACCTGCATAACTGACTGAAAATCATAAGTGAAATGTTTGCTCAATCGAGCCCTGTCATAAAATACATGTCATAAATTTTCGGTTGAGATTATGTTCTACGCAAGTGGCCTCTGCACTGAACTGAACTGAACTGACCGGTAACTAGCGACCGGGTGAAGTAATGAACGTCTGATCAGACTAATGCCACAGTATACTGGGTGGAACGGTACTGAACTGACCGGTAACTGGCGACCGAATGATACAATGATCCCATGATAGTGAAATAGCCAAAAGCAATATCGCATAAATCTCAAAAATGAATATTTTATATTTTTATGCACGTAATATAATTAAATGGCATAATGAAATATCCTGTATTATTTTATCACATGGATTGGATTTTTCCCAGGCTCTCTGCGACTTAAATTTATCATGAAAAATATGCAAATGATTTTCTTAACCAAGCTTTGTAATTGAATCCAAAAACGAGACAATTACGCCCAACGACTTCGTATTTAATCATGACTCCCTGCCAACCCGAACCAATACCGAAACATCATTTAGTCATGATTAAAATACACTTAAAATGATGAAATAGTGCTCCTAAAATGGTAAGGGCCGAAATTTTGGTGAATGGAGGCCAAAACATGAAACGCTCTTTCGAGAGTCAATTTGGCACATCGCACCGTAATTTCTTGTACGACCTCTAAAATGATCCGAATCACGAACGGCCAAAAACATGACCTTCCTAACTTGATGAGGCACTATCAAGTCCAAGACCATAGGCTAAAAGCCAACCAAGAACTCGAACGAGCCACTAAACCAACGCACCACTTGCTGTCCACAAAATACAGCAGCTGTGTCTTTGCTTCCTTGTGTCGTTTTCGAGACTACCGGCCATTGAGGCTTGAACCACCGACCAGAGGCTCTTACCAACATCCTAGGTAATGATTTGAACTATGGCTAAGGGCACTAGGCCAGCCACAATTCGCACCACACCCGAAACCAACCGAAAAGTCCCACCCGAGAGCACCCTTGCGTGCGTGTGGTGTTTTGCTTCGTTTGCTGTCTCGTGTCGTTCTAGTGGCCATTTGATTGACCATGGCACAATCTAGACATCAAGAGATAGGGTGTGAACCGTGGCTAAGGGCCAGAGGCCAACCAAGATCCACACCACTCCCTAAAATCGAACAACACATGAATAAGGGGAAGGGGCCGAAAATCTGTTCTTGTTTCTTTTTGATTTGAAAACCGATTCACCATGGACCAAGCCTCAAAAGGGCGACTTGGTCACGTCTTAGACATGATAGGGAAGCATTCTAACCATGGATATAGACCCCTAGGGCAGCCAAGATCAGAAACTCCCTCCCTTGACAGCAACTATACAAATCGAGACTCAAAGGGACACATTTGGGGTGTTGCTGTCACATGCGAGTTTCCAGCGTCTATGGGACTGAAAGAATGGACCAACATGGTCTTGACACACCCTAGTGTATGTCTACGAGCAGCCTTGGAATCCTGGAATCGAACCAATACCTGAAACAATGAAAACAATCCAACCCATGAAGCATGAAATGGAAAGGAAATCGTGCAGAATTTATTTCTTGTTCTTGTTGCTGAAAATTTCGGTTTTCTCCTTCATGATTGATGTACACATGATGTTTTAAAATATTAATATGACTTGATTGAAGAGTCAATAAAAACATATACATGCCTTGGTTCGTTTTGAAAAGAAAACGAATGAAACGACGACGCGGCACGGAGGAGGCGGAGTGATCTTCCTTCTACTCAATTATTTTCTCTCTTAATCTAGCTATGAGGCTCACGTTTTTTTACACTGAATAGCTCTCAAATTTTCGGTGATGGGGGAGAGGAAATGATGGTTAGGAGAGTGAGGGGAGTTCCAATAATAAAGGGATTCAAATGGCATGACCAAGTCTTGCTCCTTTTTGAATTTTGAAATGGTTTGATATCAAAGTAATTGTTGGAGAGGGATGACCGATTCTACATGCTAAACTAGGCTAGGATATTGATCTAATATTAATTAATGGAGTTTAATAGATGAAAGGATTATCATGTTAAGAAATGACAAGGAATGGGTCAAAGGGGTGAATTGTCAAAGAAATGTTGTAACTCCAAGGGGGTGGCCGAAATTTGATCTAATAAATGGAGGGAAAATATTGTTTAGTTAGTAAATTTTAAATCTTTAGAGCCTTACCTATCCTTTAAATAATTTAGGGACTTAACACTTTAATTATGGAACCTAAATGAACTTATTTCCTACTTACCTCAAGTTACTTAAATAATTCCTTAAACCTCCTTTTAACTTAAATTAACTTATTACCTAGCTAAAATAAACTCTGGGAATGATTTCTTAAATCTTAAATTTTATCTCAAAACTCCAACTCCAGTCCGGCCTCACTGAATTAACTGAAAAGATAAAAATTTAAACTACTGCATAAAATAATTAACTTTAAAGAAAAGCATTTAAATACTCATGCAATAAAATCTTTTTAATTTAAAATACTAGAATTATGCATGGCTTATACGTAGTTTAATTTACGGGTTCTACACCATAAATCAGTGCAGGGTAAGGCAGCTTGGTTTTCTTGAAGTCTCCTTCAGCGTATTGCAATGCTGTCTTGAACACCAGCTTCCCAAAGTTAAAGGCACGTCCAGTACCAATAGAAAACAACACCAGGGCCTGAGATCTAGTCACAGTAGTAGAATTGGTTGACGGTGTCCAATTCCCAATTGAGGTCTTGTGCAGCACAGAGAAAAAAGAAGTGAGATTGGCAGCACTCAACTTCTTGGGATGGTCAGGGAACACTTTGATCAGGCCTCCAGTGAGCACAGAGGTTACAACATTTATGTCCAGGTTCTCTTCAACTTCCTCAACATCAGGAGTGTTGTAGAATGCATTGATCACAGAAGATGAGAACTTGTAGATACAATCACGAACAAACACTCTCCCATACTTCATCGATTCCTCATCTCCAACACTGACCAGGAGATTGCAGTAGAAATTTGTTTCTTGGCAGCATTTTCTTCTTTAAGTTGAGCAAGAAACTCGGCCAGAGATTGTTCATCATCTTCAGGCTCAGCAGGAAATTTTTCTTCTGTAATATTTTGTGGATCTGTAACGGGGTTTTGCTCTTGAACCTCAGAAGTAGAACTGGGTTCTTTTGCAGCAACAGTTGGTTTGGGGCGAGCCACCAACTCAAAATCATCATCATCGGAGTCATCTCCAGATGAGAAATCAGGATCCAGAAGATTTGAGGAGGTAGATGCCCGAGGCTTCTTGGTTGGAACAAAGTCAGGATCGAACCATGCTTGTCTCTTTGACCTTCGGCGCATAGGAGCAGGAAGAAAGGCTTTATTCAGGGCTTCAAAATCAGGTGGATTCTCAATGTTGATCTCATTCCCAGGTTCACCAGGGGCGATTACTTCCAGCGGAGTTGGTTCTTCTGGCATACCCACAATTTCCAGGCCCCCAACATTGGCTTCGGCGGTGGGTGTTGTGTCATGTGACTCTCTATGCATGCTCGCAGCCATTTCACTCCTAATGTCATGAGGATCAAAGCCAGCCATCTGCGAAATCAAGAATAAAGGAAGTAGAGTAGTTCGAAGAACACAGAAAATTGCGAAGAACAGAGATAATTTGCGCAGAAAAAGAATAGTGAGGGAAGGAGAAATTTTAAAATGTGAGGAAGATTAATAAACGGTAAAGTTAATCATAATTCATTCCTAATCATTTAAGTACAACCCTCCAACGGTAACATTCTGTTGAGCCGCAGCTTCAGCACATTTCCAAATCAATTTTTACTTTCACCCAACGGTAACTTTCTGAAACAGTGCAATCATAATTTCAAGACATCAGTCAGGATAAAACACCACGTCGAATTAACCCCACAAACAGTTAGAGATCAAGATATTTCAAAATTAAGTTTGTTAGGGTTTTCTTCGTATTTCATGAATTAAAATCTGATAGCCCACTGGACTTGATGAATTCACATAACATCAGAATGAATGACTTAAATTTATGCCTAAAATATGATCAAAAATGAAATACGCAAGCATGTGATCAAACTGTGATATGTCTATACTTGGGTGTTGGCAACACTCACAATTTGGACTCAAACTTTCTTGAAAATTTTTAATTCAGACATGGTAGCTCCCACTCTAGAAGAACGGTCTTCATAGGACTCCTCTAGGTAGCTTTTTCCATCTGTATTTTGACTTAGAAGTGGTAGCTCCACCACTAGAAGAACGGTTTTCATTGGACTCCTCTAGGTAGCTTTTTCCATTTTCTTCTAAACATTTTTTTTGTTCTATTTTTCTCCTCTTTTCTGTTTTTCACCTTGTTGCTCAATATTTTTCCAAGTCATTTTCCATATTGGACAAGATCATTTGATACACGAACATCCTCAACTACTTAATGACTTAGATTGAGCATAATCCACACTTTAGAAAATTTTAAGAGAAAGTTTGATTCTCAACTGAGAGCACACCATTCAGTATCCTTCACTTGTACAGGCTTCACACAAAACAGGATGAATACAATATTTCTAGCATCCTAAAATAAAATGCACATGCATGCTGAGTGTTGTAACACCCAGGACAACATCCGTGAGTGATCATTGTGCACACAAGCTGAGAGACTTCCTAAGATTGGAAAATATCTCAAAATCCAATGGTTTTGTAAAAATATCAGCCAGTTGGTTCTCAGTTCCAAAAAATTCCATTCGAATTGTACCCTTCTCAACCAAATCTCGAATAAAATGATGTCTTATGTCTATGTGTTTTGTTCGAGAGTGTTGTACTGGATTTTTTGAAATATCAATTGCACTTGAATTGTCACAGTATACAATTAAGGTGTCACTGTTGAAACCATAATCTTTAATCATTTGATTCATCCACAAAAGTAATGAGCAGCAACTGGCAGCTGCAACATATTCAGATTCAGCAGTGGACAGAGACACACAATTTTGCTTTCTACTATACCATGACACCAAATTGTTACCAAGATAAAAACATCCACCAGTGGTACTCTTCCTATCATCTAGGTTTCCAGCCCAGTCAGCATCACTAAAACCCACTAAATTGGTGTTTGTTTCTTTGATGTACCACAAACCTAAGTCAACTGTCCCAGCTATATATCTCAAAATTCTTTTGACAGCTTTTAAATGAGTGACTTTAGGATCAGCCTGATACCTGGCACACAAACATACACTAAACATGATGTTGGGACGACTTGCACTCAAGTAAAGAAGACTGCCTATGATGCTGCGATACTGGGTGTTGTCAACACCTGCGGCAACATCGTCTTTAGACAATTTTTCAGTCGACCCCATTGGAGTTTTCATGTGTTTAGTGTTCTCGGCAGAAAATTTCTTTACCAAATTCTTAGCATACTTGGATTGACACAGAAAAATACCATCATGCATTTGTTTAATTTGCAATCCAAGAAAGAAACTTAATTCTCCTACCATGCTCATTTCAAATGTGGTAGACATGCATTTAATAAAATTATCAACATGCTTTTGAGAAGATGCACCAAAAATGATGTCATCCACATAAATTTGACACACAAGAATATCATGTTTCGACTTTTGAATAAAAAGGGTTTTATCAATCTCACCTCATTTGAAGCCTAAGTCAAGCAGATATTCAGTAAGCCTACCATACCATGCTCGTGGAGCTTGTTTTAGTCCATAAAGTGCCTTCTTCAACTTGTAGACATGGTCCGGGTGGTGTGGATCTTCAAATCCTTTAGGTTGGATTACATAAGCTTCCTCATTCAAAATGCCGTTCAAGAATGCACTTTTCACATCCATTTGATATAGTTTTATGTCCATGTGACAAGCAATGGCAAGTAAAAGTCGGACTGATTCAATTCGGGCAACAGGGGCAAATGTCTCATCAAAATCAATCCCTTCAATTTGTGTATACCCCTAAGCAACTAGCCTTGCTTTATTTCTCACAACAATTCCAGATTCATCAGTTTTGTTCTTAAAAATCCATTTAGTACCAATAACATTCACATTATCAGGTCTAGGAACCAAATCTAGTACATCATTCCTAACAAATTGTTCAAGTTCCTCATGCATCGCATTGACCCAAAATTCATCTTTTAAGGCTTCATTTATATTTTTGGGTTAAATGAGTGAAACAAAACAAGAATGACTTACTTGAGAGTACACGGAAGTCATGCATACTAGACCAATCATTTTTCGATAATCTACTTTCTCTTTTTTTCTAGTTTGCATTCCTTCAAATTCTCCTCCAATGATCTGAGATGATGGATGATTTTTCTGAAACTTACTGGGAATATCAATCCCTTCATTGGTTACATCATCATCATTTACAGCTTCCTCTCCAGGTTCATCATTTGATTCTGCCAGTGCAGGTGTTGTCTCAGGTGTTACAACACCGGGTACAACATCTGTGTTAGGCAGTGTCTCACTTATGTTCAGTAGCCCATCACATCATCCTCGATTGTTTTTCCTGTTAGATCTGCAAGATCATCAAAAACAACGTTAATAGATTCCATAATCGTTCTTGTTCTAAGATTATACATGCGATATGCACGACTATTGGATGAATAACCAAGGAATAAACACTTATCACTTTTTGAATCAAACTTTGCAAGATGGTCTCGGTCATTTAAAACATAACATACACACCCAAAAACATGAAAGTACTTTAGGTTTGGCCTTTTTCCCATGATAATTTCATAGGATGTCATAGTAGAACCACTCCTTAGGTACACACGATTTGAAATATGACATGTTGTGTTTAAGGCCTCGGCCCAAAATCATTTTGAAATATTCTTTGAACTCAACATGACCCTAGCCATTTCTTGCAATGTTCTATTCTTCTTTTCGGCTATTCCATTTTTTTGAGGGGTCTTAGGGGCAGAAAATTCATGAGTTATCCCCCTCTTTTCACAGAATGATGTAAAGTGTGAATTTTCAAGTTCCTTACCATGGTTGGTACTTATTTTACCAACCCTCAAATCATGTAGATTAGTAATCTTAGCATGTAATTTTTTAAAAGCAGCAAATGTGTCAGATTTTTCTCTAAGAAAACTTACCCATGTAAAACGAGAGAAATCATCCACACAAACACATGAATACTTCTTACCTCCAAGGCTTTCCACTTCCATTGGACCCATAAGATCCATGTGCACAAATTCAAGACACCGTGTTGTCCCAAATTGTTGCAACACTTGATGGGGAACACGTGTTTGCTTGCCCTTTTGGCATGCACCACAAACATAAGGAATTCCAGAGGATAAATTTGGCATACCTCTCACAGCATCGTACTTACCAAGGTTTTTTAATGTCTTGAAGTTTGCATGACCCAGTTTTTGATGCCACAAGTTTAATTCACTTACCTTTGAATGATTGCACACAAGGTCCTCTCCAAGTTGATAACAGTTGTCAGCAGACCTTGTACATATCAAAATACAAGTATTAGTGTCATCAAAAACTTCACAATTGTCTTTATCAAACTTAACATGTAAACCATCATCACAAAGTTAACTTATGCTTATTAAGTTTGAGTTAAGTCCCTCGACATGAAACACATTGTGTAGGTTAGGTAATCCATCAACATTCAAGGTCCCTTTGCCAGCAATTCTTCCTTTAGCACCACCACCATACGTCACATGACCACTCCTCAGTTCAACATAGTCAATCAAATGGTCTTTAGAACCTGTCATGTGGCGTGAACAGCCACTATCAAAGTACCATATTCGTGCAAGGTTAGTCTTTAACGAAGTATAGATAACAGAACATTGAATATTAGCCTTTGGCACCCAAACCCTTTTTACCGATGGTTTCCTATTGGCAGTGTTGCGCCGGGTGTTGTACAATACCTGAGGCAACACCTGTTCAGATTCTCATTTCTTGTAGTCATCTCTCAGTTTAAAACAATAGGGTTTGATATGTCCATGTCTAAAACAATAGTGGCAGATAAAGTGGCGTTTCCTGGACTTGGACTTCTTGGTAGATTTTTGCCTTTTTGATGAGGCACCTTTTTCAGTGTGTGTAGCATTAGAGACTTCAGCACTTTCTTTGACAAAGATAGTTGGTTTTCTTTAAGTATTGGAAGGTTCTCTAGTTTTAGACAGGTTATTCGTATAACCAAGTCCAGCTTTGTCATTCTTTCCAATCATCAAGAGTGAATCAAGTTTGGATGAACTTGAATTAAGCATAGCAAGAATTTGAGTTGCTTCTCCAAGCTCCTCCTTGACTTTGCATAATTCCAGATCTTTCTTACTTAAGATTACTTCAAGTCGTGATACTTGTGACTTCAGCTCAGTATTCTCTTTGGAGAGAATTGCATTCACTTTATTTCTTTTGATCCAGTCTTCATACAATTCTTCATACATTGTCTGCACACTTTCCAGAGTGACTTCATCATCATCAACTTCTTGGGTTTCAGACTGACTTGATTCACCAAGGGTTGTAGAATTAAGACACACTGAATTTGAAGAGATGTTGCGACCAGGTATTGCAACACCTGTGGCAACACCCAAGGGATTGATTTGCATTAAACGTTTCTCCTTGATCACAGCAGACAACGATGTGTGATTTTCAGATTCATTTGATCCTTGATCATCATCAGACTCTTCATCACTCAAGGTGACAGCCATGCCTTTGTTTCTCCGAAGTCGATTGGCACACTCATTGGCATAGTGTCCAAAACCAGAACACTCTCTACATTGTACTGAATCCAGGTTTCTAACATTTGATTGAATTTGCAATTCATTCCTTGGTCGAAATTGTCCTTTCATAGGAGTAAACTTTTGAGCTTTTGCAGAACTGGTGATATTGGGCAACACGGATTTTTGTCAAATATTCTTCTTCTCTTTCATTTTCTTCAAGTAATCACCAAATTTCTTAGTAATTAGAGAGATAGAATCTTCACCTAAATCAGACTCATTCACCTCTTTAGATATTTGAAGAATTTCATCATAAGAGTCGGTTGAAACTTCAAGGGCTATTGTCTTTCCTTTATCCTTCTTTTGTAAATCAAGATTCATCTCAAACGTTCTGAGAGAACTCATTAATTCATCCAGGTTGATTGTTGAAGTGTCTTTTGATTCTTCAATTGCACAAACTTTGACATTAAATCTCTCAGGAAGAGATCTTAAAACTTTGTTCACCAATCTTTCATTGGACATGAGATCTCCAAGACTGTGAGCTTCATTAGACAGTTGTCTCAAACGGCTATCACACTCAAGAATAGACTCCTTGTCCTCCATTCTCAAGTTTTCAAATTTTGATGCCACCATCCTTAGTCTAGTTTTGCGCACACTCTCGGATCCTTCACAATGTCTCTGGAGTATATCCCAAGATTTTTTGGCACAGACACAATTGGTGATTAGATTGAACATCCTTGTGTCAACAGACGAAAATATATCAGTGAGAGCCTTGGAATTAAAATTTGAAGTTTGCACTTCATCGATTGTCCATGTACTTTCAGGTTTGAGCTGAGTGTCTCCATCAGCATCCTCAATCTTTGGTGGACTCCAACCATCAAGTACACGTTGCCAAGCTCTTTCTTCAATGGATTTAATAAAAACCCTCATTTTTACTTTCCACAATGCATAGTTTGATCCATCCAACACGGGGGGTCTAAAAACAGTGTTTGTTGATGCTTCCATAATCAATTTTTTTTATTTTACCTGTGAAAACAAAACAAAACAGGATCTCACTTAGTAGCGTCAAGTGGAGGCTCTGATACCAATTGAAAGTTCCGTTTCCACAGGGTAAACGTGATGAGGGTGAGTGTTGTGTGTATCAGAATGTAGGTGTTGTACGTAGGTGTTGTAACACCCACGACAACATGCAGCGAAAATTATAGTTTAACACATCAACACACAACTGGAATGACAAACGATATGAGAGACGAGATATAAATTATGCACAAGTATAAAATACTTGCGCGGTGCCTCAGGGCAAAATAATTCACTAGAAAAAATTGTAAGTTTACAACAAAAACCAATACTAGTGAAAGAATAATACAACTCCCTAATTAAGGCGAGTAAAAACCAATTGCATCCTAAGCCTCTAACAAAACCGTATAACCAATATACAGAGGATGCAACAACTGAGAAATGAAAAGTCTTCAAAAATTAACACACTAATTAAAACAGTGATTAGGTGTTGTCTTCAGATGTTGTCAGTACTTCACAGCAACACTTTAACAAATGCACGAGATTGCTGCGATATCAAAAGGATTCCCAGTAAAAATTCGTCTCTCCGAAATTGTTATGCTCTATATCGTCTATCTTTTTTCTTCTCCTTTGAGTCCTATTTAACATAGAAAAAAAACAATTTCATTAGGAAACAAACTCTTTTTAAAACAATGATAATATCTTAAAGATATTGTGATATCATATTTTAAAGATATTATGAGTCATATCAAATATAGTCTTATATCAAATATTAAATTTACACGAGATCATATAATCAATTTCGAGATTATTCTCATGTCTAGAAAGGCAAAATATTAAAGATAAAAAAGGAAAATATATCAAGGAATAAAATTCCTTTCAGATTGTACGATGGATCTCTGAGTTAATGTTCGATGGGCAGTCTTTCAAGAAATGCCGACGGTTTTTCCAAGCAGCCAGAGTACCAAGGATAACTCTATCCCAAATATGGTGTGCAGCGAAGTTCTATCCAGCATGAACCCATATAATACTGTAATTCCCGCCCCATTGTTCTCGAAGTACGTTATTGTGCGGCAAAATTTGACTGTTATCTTCATGTCACATGCTTTAGCGCCATATTTGTATTGAAACTAGCAAGTATTTTGAGTAAAGAAGATGCGAGAAAGAACGGCAAAACTTACCAAGAGCTTGTCTTTTCTGAAACGAGATTGTGCTGTAGACATATGATGGAACGAATTTAGAGTTATCCAATTCATCTTCTTCATCACCGACGTCATCAAAATCAGACGATCCTTCAGAACTTGCTGTGAAAATTTGTTCATCAGCATCCCGAGTAACGGGAATCTCGTTTTCAGCTGTCTCAAATGAGTCGATGGTAGCACACACATGCCACTTTGCTGCAAGGCACGTCACAGATTGTGCCTTATGGGTAATTCTGGTTGCACTCCGTAATAAAATCATGAGCCCCGCTAAAAGGCTAACCGAGCAAAGCTGTGCACAAATGCAAAGTTAAGTAAAAGCCATTGAAGGAAAAAAACATTAGATGATTCAAGCTTTATGCTCAAAAATAGTTTAACAGATGGTGATTCATACTGCAAGTTCTCCAGATTTGAAAATGTTGACGTCAGCACCTGGCCGCAAGGTAATGAGAAGAGAGGCAAATTGACTAGCGGTGATAAACATCAATGCCCACAATATGAACACCCTGTACCGATGGCTTATAATCCGTAAATGTCTTCTAATCCGAAGGTGTTCTCTTAGAACTGATTCAACATCAGAATCTGCATTAAAGACCTGAGCAAAATCTTGGAGACGGAGAATTTGAAGGTAGCAGATCAGACGGAAGAGAACGCAGATGAGGAAAAATACCACGGTTCGGTAAAACCATGAGCATAATTCTAGGATACATGCAACGGTGTTGCTCACAATGACATTGCCCAAGAATGGAATACGTGTTCCACCCGAACTAAACCACCATATCTTATATACGCTCTTGGCAGCAAAACAGGGAAGCACAAAGAAAAATAAGAGCTTCAATGATCTCTACGGCCTGCTGTGGAGGCTATCGCAATCGCCGCAGGCTAGGACGAAATGCGAGAGGGCGGGAACCAGGATCGCGAACACCAAGAACATGAGCCACGAGAGGCACGCGGTCCACGGGTTGGATTGATCGGCGCACAGCCATCTCAGCCAGGTTCTGAAGCCGTGCAGTTCGTCCGGTGCGTGCGACGCGCATCGCACGAACGCGCCCTGTTCTTGTTACGATCAAGCAATGCCGCTCTTACTTCCTCCATTTTATTGGACCCCTGTTTTTCGCGATTTATGGGCGTGATTGGAATCTGTTTCTTGGTTCGATTTAAGGGTTATATGTGGAAGGGAGACAAATTCGTATGAAATCCAAGATTCATGTGATGGGTGCAGACCGGGAGTGCTTGCTTGAGTTGGATTTTGTACGTGGGCGAGGAGCCAATAGGAGAGTGTATAGTGTGGGGATACGAAATGAATCCGATTGCTTGCTTATGATGGACAAATCGAATGTGATATATTCAATTACGGATTTTTTTACTAGATTTAACCAAAAAAAAAATCGGCAGAAAACTCTAACTACGTCCATTCAATTGGTTTGAAAATTGTTTCAAATAATTTATTTTGAATTTCCAAATGTTGGGATCTGTAAGGCGTACATTCCAGGGGAAATCAATGTCCAATCTAGACTAACAATCTTCTCCCAATTAATTTGAATTTGCTACGTGTTAGTATGATAATTTTTTGTCGGTCTATGATATTTAGGTAAGTTAA
This sequence comes from Primulina tabacum, assembly GCF_025594145.1. Taxonomy (NCBI): domain Eukaryota; kingdom Viridiplantae; phylum Streptophyta; class Magnoliopsida; order Lamiales; family Gesneriaceae; genus Primulina; species Primulina tabacum. The sequence goes on along the minus strand of NC_134551.1, from coordinate 36,604,827 downwards.
TCTGATTTATTATGTAGAATCCGATAAATCAGACTACGTATAAGCCATGCATAATTACAATTATTTAAATTGAAATGATTTTCATGCATGTTAAATTGAAATGATTTTCATACATGCATGAGTGTTTAATTCATTTTAAAATTTGTTAAGTCATGATCATTTATTTTAAATCGCAGAAATTTAGTTTTATCTTTTCAGTTAAATACGCGAGGCCGGAACGGAGTTGGAGTATTGAGATAAAAATTTAATAATAAGAAAATATTCCTAGATTTAATTTAAGCCAAAGAATAATTTATTTTAATGTAAAAGAATGTTTATTGAATTATTTAATTAATTGGAGTTAAATAGTAAATAAGTTCTTTTATGTCCAATAATTTATTTAAAAGCCTAAATTAAAATGTGTAACCAATTGTGATAAATTAATCTAGGCCTATTCTATTTAAGAAATTGTAACTTAACATGTTAGTAAATTATTTTAAGACTTAGCCATGCATGCAAGAAAATTACCATCCTAACTTAATTTATTAATTCACTAAAATACATAATAAGTGTTTTAAAATTCATGAATTAAGCAATATTTTACCCTATTTTGACAAGCAATTTTCGGCCACCCCCTCATAGGATTTAATCATACTTGGCAACTCTCCATTCTTGATCTCTTCCTTATCATTTTTTGGTATGATAATCCCTCACTTTTAAATCACCAATAATTAATTAATTAAGCAATTTTCTTGCCTTCATTTTTAATGAGGAAAATCGGTCATCACCCACCAAATCACCCCTCAATCCATCATTATATCATATCATTTTCTTATCTCCCATAGCAACAAGGATAGAAAGATTGAATTGCCATTCTACCTCCCCATTTAATTGGGAACCTTCTCCTTCATTCCCTTAGCACTCCTCCACCCCTCACCTTCGAGATTTCAGAGCATAACAGCTGCTGAAATCGTGAGTCTTCTCCAAGAGAAAACAAGAGAGAAAATAAGAAAAGAAAAAGAACTCCGTGTCCGCCGCGCCGCGTTCGTCGTGTGGTTTGTTTTATTCAAAACAAAAAAATTTCAGCTATGTGTATGTTATTCTTTTCTCTTCAACCCAGGTATATACATATTTTTAAACCATGTTATGTCCATAAATCATGAAGCAAAAATGAAAATTTGACAGCAAATTTCGAACAAATTCTGCACAGATTTTTCGGTTTTCTCTTGTGCTTCACGGGTTGTCTGGTTTTTGTGATTTAAGGGATTGGCTCGGTTCCAGGCGCTCAAGGCTTCATCTAGGCACGCACTAGGGTGTGTTAGGATCATGTTGGTCCATTAGTTCAAGCCCCATGCACGCTGGATAAAGACTTGGCAGCAACTTCTTCAATCGTTGCGAGTTGAGTCTTGATTTTCGGATTCTTGGTTGTCTAAGGTGAGGGTTCGAATCTTGGTTGGCCCAAGGCCTGTAACCATGGTTAGAACTCTTCCTTGACATGTCTAAGACATGGCCAAGATGGCCTTTCAAGGCTTGGTTCACGATCCCTTCGATTTTTAAACAAAACATGCAAGTGTCCCTCGGTTTCATTTTTTTTCTGTTTTCTTTCGTGTGAGTTGGTTTCGGCCCTTTGAGGGTTGGGTGGATCTTGGTTGGCTTTTAGCCCTTAGCCATGGATCACACAATACCTCGTGATGTCTAGATCATGCCACGATCGATCATATGGCCACTGGAATGAAAATGACAGCAAAATAGAAGCAACACCCCCACGCGTGCAGTATGGTTCTCGGGTGAAGCTTTGGGTTGTCTTACGTGGTTGCTTGGATTGTGGTTCGCTTAGGGCCCTTATCCATGGTTCAAGCCACACCTTAGGATGTTGGGAAGAGGCTCTGTTTGGTGGTTCAAGCCCCAATGATCATTAGTCTCTTAAACGAACACAGCAAGCGCAGCTGCTGCCATCGCGCATTGGACAGCAGCATGGCTTCAGTTCAGAGGTGGTGTTTGAGTTCTTGGTTGGCTTTTAGCCTATGGCCTTGGGACTGAACAGTACCTCAATGAGATAGGAAGGTCATGTTTTTGGCCGTTTGTGATTTGGTTAAGTTTAGAAGTCGTACGAGAATTTACGGTGTAATGTGCCAAAGTGACTCTCGAAAGAACATTTTACGATTTTGGCCTCCATTCACATTTTTCATGTATTACAGCCCTTGGTTTATATTTTTCCAGTATTTTAGGAGTATTTCGTACGAGAATTTACGGTGCAATGTGCCAAAGATACTAAGTTTGTAGGTCGTAATTGTCTCGTTTTTAGTTCGATTATGAGATGTTGGTCAAGTTGAGATTATTTGCATGTGTCTCATGTTAGAATTAGGTCGCAGCGAGCCTGGGAACGATCCAACTCATTCGGTAAAACAGGATTATAATTATATTATGTGCATAAAATATAAAATGTTTATTTTTGAGATATATGCGATATGTCTTGTGACCACCTTACGCTTATGGGATTGCTTCACCCGGTGACTTACGACCGGTTTACGATTATGTATGGGTACGGATATCCAGTTCAAGGGCTGTGATGATCTCTATCGCCCAGTATACTGTGGTTTAGTCTGATCAGACGTGCATGTTATGTTATGTTGTGGGCCACTTGTGTAGAAACATTATCTCTACAGAAAATTACGATATGATATGTTATGACAGAGCTCTATCGAGCAAAGCTTTTACGTATGATTTTCAGATATGCACGTATTTATAATTATCCATGACACGATTTTCACCTTACGCTTTACGATACGATATTTTTACCTTACATGAAATTTTATGATATATTTACTTGCTATTCACGATATATGCATGCTGAGTCTTTAGGCTCACTAGACTTGATTGTTGTAGGTACTGATGAGGTCGAGACTGAGGGCGGGGACCAGTGAGCTAGCTTGGGTCAGTAGTAGTAGGAACCCGAGGACCTCATGCTTCAGTATATTTATCTTTTTATGCACAAAACTCATTTTCATCATGTTGAATTATTTTAAGTTGTTGTTTTGAAAACGATAATTTCTTCCGCTGTTACTTTAACGTTAAATCTTTTTATCAATTCATTTTATGAATGAGGCATATTATTTATTTAAAGAGAAAAATTTTAAATAATTCCGCAAGTTTACAAGTACGAAATACGGGCCTCGACAGTTGGTATCAGAGCCTATGTTCTTGTAAAGGGTTGTACTGCTACTGATCTCGAGAAGTTCACGAAGTCACGTCTTCGGTCTGTAAGTTTTACGTTTACGCATTTCGTTTAAAGCATGAAATATTTTTTTTGCACCATGTTTCCACGAAATTTTTTATGTCAAGATTATGATTATGCGGTATTTATTTAAATTTAAAGAAATAATGGAATTATGCATGTTGATTACGTATGGGTTATATGTATGGAACAGTATGCCTCCTAGACGCATTCCTGAGTGCATGAGAGACGATGAGCATCATCACGAGGACGGTGAGGATCATAGGCAGGAGAGAGATTTACCTCCACCCCCTCCACCGGACATGAACGCCCAGATGTTAGCCGGAATGACACAGTTCTTCGCGCAGTTTGCGAGGAACAATGCTGGGGTAGCCAGGCAGACGGGACCTGAGGCTACCTACGAACGGTTCATGAAGATGAGACCGAAGGAGTTCTCAGGGACGACAGATCCTATGATTGCCGAGGGCTGGATTAAGTCCCTAGAGGTTATCTTCGAGTTCTTGGAGCTTGGAGACGAGGATAGGGTTCGATGTGCGACCTATCTGTTTGGAGGAGACGCCCGCTTGTGGTGGGAAGGAGCATTTGTAGCCTTGAATTCGGCAACTCTGAGCTGGACGCGCTTTACAGAGGTATTCTTGTAGAACCCGTAAATCAGTAGACGTATAAGCCATGCATAATTCTAGATTTTTAAAATTTAATTGACTTCATTGCATAATTATTTTAAATGCATTTATTTGAAGTTAATTATTCATTATTTCAGTTCAGTAGTTTGATTTTTTTAGCATTTCAGTTATTTCAGTGAGGCCGGACTGGAGTTGGAGTTTTGAGATAGAATTTAAGATTTGAGAAATATTTCCAGAAGTTAATTTAGCTAGTAACTAAGTTCATTTAAGTTAGAAAGGAAGGTTTGAAGATTTAATTTAATTATTGGAGGTGATTAAGAAATGAGCTCATTTAAGTTACTTAATTAAGGGGTTAGTTCACTAAATTAATTAAAGGATTAGTAAGGCTTTTAAGGGTTATTAAATTACTAGATAATCAATTTTCCCCCTACCATTTATCATGCATTTTCGGCCACACCCCTAGAAGAACAAACTAGGACTTGCCAACTCACCTTTGACCCATTCTTGGTTGATTAGCATGCTAATTCTTTTAGCTATTTTTCCACCTTACTTAATTAATACTAGACCACTATCCTAACCCTTGTTTGGCATGATAAAATCGGCCACTATAGTCTAGAACCACCCAAGAGATCATTTGATAGCAATTCAAAATTCAAAATTCAAATGCATGAAGACTTGGTCTTGATATGATCCTATTTTTGTGCACCCTTCTCCTCACCTTCATAACCATCACTCCCCCTCCACCTCCACCGAAAATAAGACCCCTTTTCAGTAGAAAAAACGTGAATAACAGCTAGGGAGAAAGGGAGAAAAATCGAGAGCCAAGAAAGGTAGAGAAGCAAGCCACTCCGTCTCCTCCGCGCCGTCTCGTCTCTTCTTTTCGTTTTCATTCGAAACGAAACCAGGCATGTCTAGATTTCTTTCAAACCTCAATCAAGTCATATTATCATTTATTTTTCAGTACATGATCATGTTTTAGCAAGTAAAAATCGAGATCCATGTCAAAATATTTTGGAGCACACATGCAGAATTTTCGACTTCCCTTGACAAGCTTCACGTTTTTCTGAGTTTTGATGGTTTCAGGTATTGGATCGACTCCAGGCTCCCAAGGCGGCTTGTATACATGTAGTAGAATGCATTAGGACCATGTTGGTCCATTCAAACCAGCCCCATACTTGCTGGAAAACCGAAATGACAGCAAGTTCCCCATAAGTGCTGAAACGTGATTCGAAATTTCAGTTTTGTGTCAAGGGTTGTGGATCTGATCTTGGCTGCCCCAAAGGCCTATAGCCATGGTTGGATCACTTCCCTAGCATGTCTAAGACGTGACTAAGTCGCCCTTTTGGTGGCTTGGTCCATGGCTCATCGGTTTTTAAATAATCAACAAGAACAGCCCCTTTCCCCATTCGGCCCTTCCATTTTTCAGCATATGGTTCGTTTCTTTTGTGGCTTGGTGTGGATCTTGGTTGGCCTATGGCCCTTAGCCACGGTTCATATCATGCTCCTAGATGTCTAGATCGTGCCATGGTCAATCAAATGGCCACTGGAACGACGCAAGACATCGATCATAGCATAAACACTACACACGCATGCACGTTGCTCTCGGTTGGACCCTTCGGTTAAGATTTGGTGTGATGCGGATTGTGGCTGGCCTAGGGCCCTTAGCCATGGTTCAAATCATTCCTTGGGATGTTGGTAAGAGTCTCTGGTCGGTGGTTCACGCCCCTAATGGCCGATAGTCTCGAAACCAATGCAAGTCTTGTAGTGCGCAGCTGCTGTATTTTTTGACAGCAAGTATGCTGCTGTTCAGAAGCGTCATTTGAGTTCTTGGTTGGCTTTTAGCCCATGGCCTTGGACTGGACAGTGCCTCATTGAGTTAGGAAGGTCATGTTTTTGACCGTTTGTCATTTGGATCATTTTTGAGGTCGTACGAGAATTTACGGTGCAATGTGCCAAATTGACTCTCGAAAGAGCGTTTCGTGTTTTGACCTCCATTTCACCTAGATTTCGACCCTATCATTTTAGGAACGTTATTTTATGATTTTTCAGCGTATTTTAATCATGACTATACGTCGGTTCAGTGTCGGTTCAGGTTGGTTCGGAGTCATGATTAAATGCGAAGTCATTAGGCGTCATAGTCGCATCTTTTGAACGTAAATTTCATAGTTGGTCATGTTTAAGCTATTGCATATTTTTCATGGCACAGTTAGGTTGCAGCGAGCCTGGGAACGATCCAATCCAATCCAGTTGGTAAAATTACAGGAATTTTCATTACGCCAGTTAATTATTTTACGTGCATTAAACAGAAAATGATTATTTTTGAGATTTATGCGATATGGCTTGTGGTTCATTCACTATGTGGGAGTGTTATTTTATACGGTCGCCAGTGACCGATCAGTTCAGTATGGTACCACCCGGTCGCCAGTGACCGGCCAGCTCAGTTCAGTTTCAGCCTCCCCGGTAGCCAGTTACCGATCAGTTCAGCTTAGTGCAGTGGCCACAGGCGTAAAACATAATCTCAACAGAAAATTTTATCAGTTATTTCAGTACAGGCTCCAAGGAGCAAATATTTTTACAGTGACTTCCAGTTCAGTTATGCACGTATTATAATTGCTCAGTACAGATTATTTTCAGTATGCCTCAGGACAGGATATTTTATCACATGCATATTTTAAATTCAGATTTTTACTCGTTACCTGCGATTTATGCATGCTGAGTCTTTAGGCTCACTAGACTTGATTGTTGTAGGTACTGATGAGGCCAGGGCCGAGGGCGGGGACCAGTGAGCCAGCTTGGGTCGGCAGTAGTGGCACCCGAGGACCTCAGAGCAGCAGTTGTTATTTTCTTCGCAAACAATTTTTATCAGTTGTTGGATATTTTTAAATCGTTGTTGTTGGCAAAACTTTGATTTTCTTCCGCTGCAATATTTTGAAATATTGAACTTGATTCACCAGTGATTTTATGAATGAGGCCATTTAAGTTCTTTTAAAAAGAAAATTTTTAATTTTCCGCAAATTTCCAAGCAAGTAGATCGAGGGCCTTCACAATTCTACTCTAAATATTTTACTGACGAGGTACGTTCCAGGTTGACCAGGGAGTTCATGACCCTGAGGCAGGGAGACATGACTGTTATGGAGTTTATCCGTAAGTTTGAGAGAGGTTGCCATTTCGTACCACTGATTGCAAATGATGCTGGAGCCAAGTTGAGGCAATTTATGGATGGTCTGCGGTCGATCTTACGCCGTGATGTTAGGGTGGCTGGCCCTACTACCTATGATGTCGCTGTCTCCAGAGCTCTAGCTGCAGAGCATGATCTGAATGATATTGAGAGAGACCGCCAGGGCAAGCGACCGGTCCAAGCGCCGCACCGCCCTCCCCATCAGCAGCATCAGAGTAAGAGGCCTTTCCACGGCCCACCCAGAAACAGAGGACAGCAGCAGCAGGGACGTGTAGTCCCGAGGGCTACGGAGTACCCAGTCTGTGCTAAGTGCACACGCCGTCATGCTGGAGCCTGTATGTATGGCTCAGGGAAGTGCAACAAGTGTGGTTTTCCTGACCACTTACCGAAGAATTGCCCTCAGGGGAGTCTGCGTACCCAAGGCAGAGTTTTTGCCCTCCATGCAGCGGAGACGAACCCGGAGACAATGCTCTTGACAGGTATCTTAAAGTTTTAAGTTTATATTTGAAAGTTATTGTTTCGAGGGTTTGGGTTAAGATTTTGAACATAGAATTGATGATAGGATTGCATGCTCTAATCAGCGTTATTTCGGGAATTTAGAGTAGAAGAACTTTGACCTTCGCATGTCTATAAGTTTAGTTCTTGTAATTATTGGGTTCATCTTGATGTTCCAACCTTTCAGGGAGAATTTTTATAGCTGGTTCAGCTACGAATGCCTTGATAGATTCAGGGGCTACTCATTCGTTCATTATCGGAGACCTTCGCGAATTTTCTCCAGATCAAGACCATTGGGCTAGATGTAGCGTATTCAGTAGTGTTGCCTTCTGGAGAGGAGCTGGCAGCTACTAATGTGATCCAAGACAAAGACCTCGAGCTTCATGGTAACCTTGTTTATGCGGATCTTATTGTATTGCCGATACCAGAGTTTGACATCATTCTGGGGATGTACTGGCTATTAAGGAACAGAGTTTTGATTGATTTCCAGCGGAGATATGTGCTAGTCCGACCTCTTGGGAGAGAGCAGTTCTTATTCGAGCCAGACATGTACTTTCCTTTACCGCGCATTATACCCTGTGTCCAGGCTAGGAAGCTTAGGCGTAGAGGGTGTCGAGCATTTTTAGCGACTTTTGTATCTGTTTCCGAGGCACCCAGTCAGTCGGCCTCCGATGTCCCAGTTGTTAGGGACTTTCTAGATGTTTTTTCAAATGACGTCTCTGGTATGCCGCCTGTGCGGGAAGTGGAGTTTTCTATTGAGCTTATGCCAGGCACCGCACCGATATCAAAAGCACCATACCGGTTAGCACCGACAGTGATGGAAGAACTCAGGAAGCAGATTCAGGAACTTCTTGACAAGGAGTTCATTCGCCCGAGTTTTATTAGAGTAGGTGCCCGTCGAGCCAAGTGTTGGCCGAGTGTTCACAATGAAACTCTATGTATAAACAATCTTTATTTTAATAATATTTGAATTTATCATTTTGGCACTTCTTTATCTGTATACCCATGCTAGTTGCATAGATAAAGCCCTTGATTATATAAATAGTAGAAAGAATATGAGATGCTCATATGATGAGTATCATGAAACTCATATTTGTAATACTGTATATTCTAAACGGTTCCTAGTCGACTCTGCCGCCGCTAAGAAGGATATAGGCCGCTCGAGTTCGAGACTAGTATCTGCGATGTGAGTACCATGTTTCATTGGTTGGGGACATTGTGATGTCCGAGAATGCAGATAGGTGCTCCTGGTAGAGTGCACTGAACAACCCTCCATAAAGGACTTTTCAAGTGGTTCTCACTTATCGAGTGGAAAAGTCCTAGTTTATGGTTGTACACCATTAGTCCTTATGACCCGGGACAACATTGAGACTCTATGTGCTAGAATTACACTTTGACTTGTTTATTGACTCTCATGGAGTCATCAGGTGGCAAGGTTGGGTGTTATGTCGAAACATATAGGAGTCGATGCATTGTAGTCGGGGATTCATCGCTTACCTTCAGGTATGGATATCCTATGTGTTCTCATGTGTATGTAGGTTGAAATCTCTGATCAGAGTATGGTGGTAATTATGAAAGGGGTTTCATAGATTACACCATCGATGCAACTACGACATGACACATAGTATCGATTCATTAAAAACTCTCGATAAACCAATGGTTGTCGAATCGGTCGGGATATATGAGTTGAAGGGACCGTACTGTACGCCAACCATAATTGAATGGTTCTTGCAGGCACTATAATTTGATACCTAGGGAATCATGTAAGCGATGCTGCTAGGCGTTTAACATGATTGGTTGGGTACTATCAGACTTGAGTTCTGACGTTCTTGTTATCAAGGAGTTGATAAGTAAGAATGGAGCAATTGGGGTATGCTCATATAAGGACATGTTTAGTCCGAAACACATGGAGATGTGAACCCACGGTTAGTTATATCAATGAACCATTGAGAGCCACACAAGTACTAGCTTTCCAGATCCCGTTGAGAAGTAAAAATAGTTCAATCTGTTGAACGGCTTATAAAGGAGTTTATAAGCGTAAAGAAAAATAGAAGTATGACTTCTATGAGAAAAATGTTAACTTTTAATTTATGAATGTGTTCCTAAATTAAAAGTATGTCAAGTGAATAATGTATTTTAAAATTGTGATTTTCATAAACATCATTATGGACTAAATTAAATTAATTCAATTGTTGAATTAATTAAATACTAGTGGGCCTAGTAGAGTCCAAATAATTAAATTAATTCAAGTGTTGAATTAATTAAATAGCATTGAGTCTTGTAGAGCCCAATAGGAAATAATTATTAAACTAGTGGACTTGAGTAATATCAAGTAAAGTTTAATTGGGCTCAAATATGTTTGAGACAATTAAATAAAAGTATATGGGCCCTTTGTAAATGTTACAAGCCCACTAGGTTTTGCATGCTTGGGAGGTGAAGGGTTGTGGATTACTTTTGATTAAAATATTGCATGGCATGCAAGACTACTTTTCACTTTTCCCACATCCTAGACAACTAATTCACTCTCCCCCATTCTAGCACTTGGCCGAAATTTCTTAAAAATTTCTCTCCATTTTTCTTCATTTTTGTTGAGGAATTCTTGCACTTCTCCTTGAAAAATCCTCATATTTTTCTAGTGCAAAATATGAGGGGATCTTCCTAGTTGGTGGTGGGCTTGATTATTGAACAAGGAGTGTTCAAAGGAAGCTTGTAGAAGGTCATCCTTTCAAGAGCCAAATTGTTTACATCTTGGTTGGAGCCATCATCAACCTCAAGAGGTTGATAGGTATAAATTCTTAACACCCTATGTATGACATTTTGGTGTTTTAGTATATGTTACACACTAGTACAAAGGTGTTCAAATTTTTACTCAAAATTTCGGTTTTATGCCCTAGAAAAGTTTTGAACTTCCGTTGCGCATTTGAACACCTTAATCGATCCCTTTCAAGTTTTTCACCATGGGGCGCGCCAGTCTTATTTGTGAAGAAGAAGGATGGTTCGATGAGGCTATGCATTGATTACCGGGAGTTGAACAGAGTTACAAAGAAGAATAAATACCCACTCCCGAGGATTGAAGATTTATTTGACCAGTTGCAAAGAGCTTTAGTATTCTCAAAGAATGATCTGCGTTCTGGTTATCACCAGTTGAGAGTGAAAGATGCCGATGTTCTCAAGACTGCTTTTAGGACTCGTTATGGCCACTTCGAGTTCCTTGTGATGCCGTTCGGTTTGACGAATGCGCTAGCGATCTTCATGGATCTTATGAATCGCGTATTTCAGCCGTATCTTGATCTGTTCGTGATAGTATTCATAGACGACATTCTCGTTTACTCAAAGAATCATGAGGAGAACAGCAGACATCTGACTACAGTATTGCAGACCTTGCAAAAGCACAAGCTATTCGCAAAGTTCAGTAAGTGTGAGTTCTGGTTAGAGAAGGTGGCGTTCTTAGGCCACATTGTTTCTAGCAGCGGTATCGAGGTAGACCCAGCGAAAGTTGCAGCAGTCAGAGATTGGGTTGTGCCGCAGAATGCATCAGAGATCCGTAGTTTCCTTGGGCTAGGAGGGTATTATCGGAAGTTTATTCAGGATTCTCCTCTATCGCAGTTCCACTCACGTCGTTGACAAAGAGGAATGCGAAATTTGTGTGGAGCGATGACTGTCAGAAGAGCTTCGATACCTTGAAGCAAGCTCTTATCTCAGCACCAGTATTGGCCATGCCGTCAGGGCCCGGAGACTTTGTCTTGTATACCGATGCTTCAAAGCTCGGTTTAGGCGTAGTGTTGATGCAGCATGGGAAGGTGATAGCATATGCTTCTCGTCAGTTGAAAATCAATGAGAAGAATTACCCTACCCACGATCTAGAGTTGGTAGCCGTAGTCTTTGCCTTGAAGATTTGGAGGCATTATTTGTACGAAGAGAAGTGCCAGATCTTTATCGGCCATAAAAGCCTCAAGTATTTCTTTACGCAGAAAGAGCTGAGTATGCGTAAGAGGCGTTGGTTGGAGCTAGTGAAGGACTATGACTGTGACATAAGCTACCACCCGGGCAAAGCTAATGTAGTTGCGGATGCACTGAGCAGGAAAGTCGCAGTGATGGCTCATATGGCGATTCCGAGACCTCTTTAGTTTGAGATGCAGAGGTTTGATCTAGAGACATATCCTCGAGGTAGAGTTCCCCGTCTATCTACTTTGACGATTCAGTCTTCTCTTCTAGACCGTATTCGCAGTGGACAGTCAGCAGATGAGTAGTTGGCAAATTGGAAGCAGAGAGATGAGGCCAAGGGCAGTATCTTGTATACACTTAGCGACGACATTGTGAAATATCGAGACAGAATGTGGGTTCCTAGCAGTGATTCTATTCGAGCAGATATTTTATCCGAGGCCAACATGTCACCGTACTCTATTCATCCTGGGAGTACGAAAATGTACAAAGATCTTCAGTTGTTGTATTGGTGGCCCGAAATGAATAAGGATATCAGATGTTATGTATCCGAGTGTCTGACGTGCCAGCTAGTGAAAGCGGAACATCAGAGACCAACAGGTATACTCAAGCCTCTTCCTATTCCCGAGTGAAAGTGGGAGAATGTTACCATGGACTTCGTTGTCGGTTTGCCGAAGTCATTCAGAGGATCAAATTCTATCTGGGTGATTGTTGATCGTCTTACCAAATCAGCGCACTTCTTGCCCATTAAGACGACTTTCACCATGATTCAGTATGCAGAATTGAATATCCGAGAGATAGTCCGGCTTCATGGTATTCCCGTTTCTACAGTGTCTGACCGAGATCCTAGATTCACTTTCTCATTTTGGAAGAGTTTGCATTCGGCTATGGGTACGAAGTTGTTGTTTAGCACAGCTTTCCACCCTCAAACAGATGGACAGTCAGAGATAGTTATCCAAATTTTGGAGGATCTTCTCCGTGCATGTGTCATCGACTTCAGAGGGAGTTGGGAGTCGAAGTTGCCATTGGTAGAGTTCACCTATAACAACAGTTTTCAGTCTTCTATAGGTATGGCTCTGTATGAAGCACTATACGCTCGTAAGTGCAGATCGCATATCCATTGGGATGAAGTAGGGGAAAGAGAAGAATTGGGTCCGGAGATTATTCAGCAGAATGCTGATGTAGTAGTCAAGATCCGTGATAGGTTGAGGACTACTCAGAGCTGACAGAAGAGTTATGCGGATCAGAGGAGGAGAGATCTAGAGTTTGCCGTTGGCGACCATGTTTTTGTGAAGATAGCACCTATGAAAGGTGTCATGCGGTTCGAGAAGAAAGGAAAGCTTAGTCCGAGATTCATCGTGCCATTTGAGATCCTCGACAGGGTTGGGACGTTAGCTTATCGTGTTGCTCTTCCGCCGAATATGACCGGAGTTCACAATGTGTTCCACGTCTCTATGCTGAGGAAGTAAATGGCAAATCCTTCGCATCTCTTGAACTTCGAACCGTTGCAGCTCACTCAGAACCTGTCTTATGAAGAGAGACCAATGCAAATCTTAGACAGACAGGAGAAAAAGCTTCGGAACAAACTGGTGAAGGTAGTGAAAGTCAAATGGCTTAATCATTCGGAGGAGGAAGCTACGTGGGAATCTGAGCCAGTTTTTACAAGCAATTTTCGGCCACCCCCTTATAGGATTTAATCATGCTTGGCAACTCTCCATTCTTGATCACTTCCTTATCCTTTCTTGGTATGATAATCCCTCACTTTTAAATCACCAATAATTAATTAATTAAGCAATATTCTTGCCTTCATTTTTGATGAGGAAAATCGGCCATCACCCACCAAATCACCCCTCAATCCATTATTATATCATATCATTTCTTTATCTCCCATAGCAACAAGGATAGAAAGATTGGATTTCCATTCTACCTCCCCATTTAATTGGGAACCTTCCCCTTCATTCCCTTATCACTCCTCCACCCCTCAACTTCGAGATTTCATAGCATAACAGCTGCTGAAATCGTGAGTCTTCACCAAGAGAAAACAAGAGAGAAAATAAGAAAAGAAAAAGAAACTCCGTGTCTGCCGCGCCGTGTTCGTCGTGTGGTTTGTTTTATTCAAAACAAAAAATTTCAGGCATGTATATGTTATTCTTTTCTCTTCAATCAAGTCATATACATATTTTTAAACCATGTTATGTCCATAAATCATGAAGTAAAAATGAAAATTTGACAGCAACTTTCGAACAAATTCTGCACAGATTTTTCGGTTTTCTCTTGTGCTTCACGGGTTGTCTTGTTTTTGTGATTTAAGGGATTGGCTCGGCTCCAGGCGCTCAAGGTTTCATCTAGGCACGTACTAGGGTGTGTTAGGATCATGTTGGTCCATTAGTTCAAGCCCCATGCATGATGGATAAAGACTTGACAACAACTTCTTCAATCATTGCGAGTTGAGTCTTGATTTTCGGATTCTTGGTTGTCTTAGGTGAGGGTTTGAATCTTGGTTGATCCAGGGCCTGTAACCATGGTTACAACTCTTCCTTGAGATGTCTAAGACGTGACCAAGATGTCCTTTCAAGGCTTGGTTCAAGGTCCCTTCGATTTTTAAACAAAACATGCAAGTGTCCCCCGGTTTCATTTTTTTTCTGTTTTCTTTCGTGTGAGTTGGTTTCGGCCCATTGAGGGTTGGGTGGATCTTGGTTGGCTTTTAGCCCTTAGCCATGGTTCACACAATATCTCGTGATGTCTAGATAATGCCACAGTCGATCATATGTGCATTGGAATGAAAATGACAGCAAAATAGAAGCAACACCCCCATGCGTGCAGTATGGTTCTCGGGTGAAGCTTTGGGTTGTCTTAGGTTGTTGCTTGGATTGTGGTTGGCCGAAGGCCCTTAGCCATGGTTCAAGCCACACCTTAGGATGTTGTGAAGAGGCTCTGGTTGGTGGTTCAAGCCCCAATGATCATTAGTCTCTTAAACGAACACAACAAGAGCAGCTGCTGCCATCGCGCCTTGGACATCAGCATAGGTTCGGTTTAGAGGTGGTGTTCGAGTTCTTGGTTGGCTTTTAGCCTATGGCCTTGGACTGGACAGTACCTCAATGTGTTAGGAAGGTCATGTTTTTCGACGTTCGTGATTTGGTTAAGTTTAGAAGTCGTACGAGAATTCACGGTGCAATGTGCCAAAGTGACTCTTGAAATAGCGTTTTACGATTTTGGCCTCCATTCACATTTTTCGTGTATTACAGCCCAAGGGTCATGTTTTCCAGTATTTTTGGTGTATTTTAATCATGGCTAAACGATGGTTCAATGTTGGTTCGGGTTGGTACGAAGCCATGGTTGAATACTAAGTTTGTTGGGCGTAATTGTCTCGTTTTTAGTTCGATTATAAAGTATTGGTCAAGTTAAGATTATTTGCACGTTTCTCATGTTATAATTAGGTCGCAGCAAGCCTAGGAACGATCCAACTCATTCAGTAAAACAGGATTATAATTATATTACGTGCATAAAATATAAAATATTTATTTTTGAGATATATGCGATATGTCTTGTGGCCACCTTACGCTTATGGGATTGCTTCACCCGGTGACTTACGACCGGTTTACGATTATGTATGGGTACGGATATCCAGTCCAAGGGCTGTGATGATCTCTATCGCCCAGTCTACTGTGGTTTAGTCTGATCAGACGTGCATGTTATGTTATGTTATGGGCCACTTGTGTAGAAACATTATCTCTACAGAAAATTATGATATGATATGTTATGACAGAGCTCTATCAAGCAAAGCTTTTACGTATGATTTTCAGATATGCACGTATTTATAATTATCCATGACACGATTTTCACCTTACGCTTTACGATACGATATTTTTACGTTACACGAAATTTTATGATATATTTACTTGCTATTCACGATATATGCATGCTGAGTCTTTAGGCTCACTAGACTTGATTGTTGTAGGTACTGATGAGGTCGAGACTGAGGGCGGGGACCAGTGAGCTAGCTTGGGTCAGTAGTAGTAGGAACCCGAGGACCTCATGCTTCAGTTTATTTATCTTGTTATGCACAAAACTCATTTCCATCATGTTGAATTATTTTAAGTTGTTGTTTTGAAAACGATAATTTCTTCCGCTGTTACTTTAACGTTAAATCTTTTTATCAGTTCATTTTATGAATGAGGCATATTATTTATTTAAAGAGAAAAATGTTAAATAATTCCGCAAATTTACAAATACGAAATACGGGCCTTGACACATTAATACTTTGATATTAAAAAATGATTTATTTTTGTCGGGTTGGATAAACGTATCAAAAAATTGATTTGTGTGATCGTCATACATGAGTTTTTGTGTAATTAAAAAAAATAGCTTAAGGACTAAGGAAATCGATCATTTATCCCTTAAATGTTTCTTAAGATTAAAATGCATATTTTAATAAAGTAAAGTGAGAGTATAGAATAGGTTTGGACGATCGATTTAAGTAGTGGTATGAAAATTTATGTTTACTAACCAAGAATTGAAACTTACAAAAAAAAATTGATTATACAAAAAGTTTACCTCGTGTTCTATCTTGTGAGCAGGTCTTCAAATCCTCCAAGATTTAGGGATTGGGAAAGTCTAAAAGGGTCTGTACAGACAAAAATAGGGTTAGGGGCACCAGATATTTTCCGACGTTCCTTCTCTGATACTTAAGTCGGTGCTCTAATTTGAATGCAAAGAGAAAGAGTATGATATAATAGTGCAGTGAGGAGGAGAGTGTGAATGTGTGAAATTGTAGAAAATACCTTGAATTTATAAAAGTTATAGGGGCTAATTATGTTGTTGAAGTAGGAATCTTAAGTGGGGAAGAAACTTCTACTTGCAGGACTCGATAAATCATGACAACTAAGAATCTAATTTTGTTTTTATAGATTCGATCGAATCCCACGTTTATCGAGGTTTCTTACTTATCACCTAAGATCTTGATAAGTTCTCTGTATTGTCCTCCTTTAGAGACATAACTTATCAAAGTATTTCCCCCTTCATTTTCACTTTTATTTCTCCGAGCTGTTACTCTGCTGAAATTTCGAGAGCTTGCTGGACCTGTCTATCTTACTACCGACCACTTATCGTCTGACCCCTCTTTAATATGTGTATTCAACCTTATTAAGTCTAGGCATAAAGTTGTCTTCCCTTTATGAGTCTGCTATACAAGAGTTAATAGAGATCTAAAACTTCTCGAGACCCACGTCACCAAAATAAAGAGACTTAGGCAGTTAAGGGCCAATGAAGTTCGATTAAAAGAATAGGGGCAGCCCTGGTATGTAGTCCTAGCCTCACATTTAAGCCCTGACTTAGGATCAGTTGTTAGAGAGGGGTTGGTATGCCCCATATGTATAAATTACTTATCTCTGGTCAGACAGGCATAGCTTATCTACCCCTCAAAGGCTGTCACACTTTCTATGTTGACCAAATAGAAATGAGTCTTAAGTTCCCTATGCTCAAGCTTATCCAAACCACTTGTGAATATTTCCAAATCTGTCCGAGCCATTTAAGTCTTAGCTCTTTAGCTTCCTGCTAGCCCTAGGGATCTTATTTAAATATTTCTGGGTTCCCATAGATATTGGGAACCTTCTAAATTTTATTAAAATAATAAAACCGCCTTGGGTCGGTTTTATCTATAGATAAACCCTAAATAACAATTCATAAAGCGAAAACGGGACTCCCACAAGGGTTGGCCCAATAAATACTTTTATGTTAAATCTTCCAAGGCCTGTCTTTCTAAGATGGATTGGGTCATGAAGTTTACCATCCCCGAGCCCCTAGCCAAGCTGAACCATGATTTTTCCACTTTTTGGTTGTGATGAGCATGAAATGTTTTAACATTGAGAATTTGGTCGAGAATGATCTTTTATGTAAACATAAATTTTGCAAAAAGAAAGTGCGGATAGAGTTGGATTTGGGTAGTGTGAGGCCCGGGGCCGAAGAGGACGGGGGGTGATCGCCGGTGCCATGAGGTGGCATGGACAATGAGCGGCTCCTAACAGGCTTCTAGGTAGAGGAAACATGAATGAACCGTTCTTACACCGGAAGGAGAGGGTTCCGAAACTGTTCAGGTATGAGACTGTACACTTGAAGGCTGAAAAGATTTGATATATACTACTCATATCAATAAGGTGCATCTTCTTTTCGGTAGCTCATCACATAAGAACTCCAAAATTAAGCGTGCTTGACTTGGGGAAATTTTGGGATGGGTGGCCTCCTGGGAAGTTTCCCAAAATGCTTATGAGTGAGGACATAAGCACGCTGGAAAGATCCGTCTTGTTACAGTGAGGACAGTCGTCGAATCTGGGGCGTTACAAGTGGTATCAGAGCCGACCTCTCAGAGTACGGTGTGGTTCGGGGACGAACCAAGCGGAAGCTGGTGGACATGTGAGGCTCGGGGCCGAAGAGGGCGGGGGGTGATCGCCGGTGCCATGAGGTGGCACGGACAATTAGCGGCTCCTGGTAGGCTTCTAGATGGAGGGAACATAGATGAACCGTTCTTACACCGGAAGGAGAGTGTTCCGAAACTGTTCAGGTATGGAACTGTACAGTTGAAAAGGACTTAAAAGATTTGATATGTACTACTCATATCAAGAAGGTGCATCTTTTTTTCGGTAGCTCATCACATAAGAACTCCAAAGTTAAGCATGCTTGACTTGGGGCAATTTTGAGATGGGTGACCTCTTGGGAAGTTTCCCAAGGTGCGTGCGAGTGAGGACATAAGCACGCTGGAAAGACTCGTCTTGATACAATGAGGACATTTGTCGAATCTGGGGCGTTACAGGTAGGATCCTCCGATCCTTAAACTTTTTTTTAGCTCATTCATTGTGTGCTTACCCCAACTTGTTTTCCAGTGCAGATTGTTGGGGATCGATAAAGAGTTTAGGGGGGGTGAATAAACTCTTTCCTTTGTTTGACGATTTTGCAAAAAGGGCTAGAATCCTATTAGAGATTATAGCTGATCTTGTTCGAATGTAAATCTAGCAGATCACAAAAAGTGCGGAAACGATCCAAGGAGTACGATGAGAAATAATAAAACAGTTGACAGTAGAACAGTGGTTGTTTCTAGAAGTTCGAAGATAAAATCTTCAACGTCTCCCCTTCTTCTGTTTTCAGAAGGTATCACTAAAAGACTTTGGATATTACAATACAACACTTGTACACACCCACTTCAGTAGGGCTTATCTTTAGCCTACTGAAACTCTTAGTTACAAAACTCCGTAAAAACGAATACAACAAAGTTCTAGAAAAGACTCTTTTCCAGTTTAAAAAACTCTTCTCAATGATATAGTAAAATGTTTAGCTTGAATAGGTTTTTGAAACAGCAACAGCACAATGTGATATCAGAAGATCAGATATGGATAATAAAGTGTGTGCTGTTTTTCTGTATGTTGAGCTAGAAGATAAGTAGTTGATGAAAGCTCAAAACTAACGTTGGAATAATTGTTGCGCTGATAATGATAATAATGCTTTTTTCTATAAAATATTGATCTTCTTATATATAGAAAGCTTAAGTCCAACGTAAACAAAACGGCTTCTTTTGACTTCTGATATAATCAGCTTTATCACCTAAAAAGGGTCCTGCAGAAAGCTTTCAGAATAATCAGTCTTTGATTTATACCAAAACTGGTAAGGCGTATTAAATAACTTTGTATAGCATTAATGCTGCAATTAATGCTAGTACTAGGTAAAGTAACGGTAACATTTAAGATTGTAACGATCAAGTAAAAGACGTTAAGTTACTTCTGCTCAAGCTAAGTTCTGCTTCTGGTTTTTCTAAGCTGATAAGTACTCGAAGAGTACTGCTTTTGTTAACACGATACGAGAGCTTCTGCTTTTATACAGTCTTCTATTTTTGCTATCGCGACCTACTGGTTTTGACTCTCATCACCACAATTAAATCTAACAATTTCCCCCTTTGCGGTGATGCCGAAACCAAGATGTTAGTATCGAAGAATATGAAAGCAGATAGCAAATAAGATAATCGATAAACAAATAAACAGTAAAACAGAGTTCAAAAGAATTTAATCATCAGTTCCAATGTCTATGAATATTGTTTCCTCATCCTGAGGATCTTGGTTTAAAACAGATCTGCCTTCTTCTCTGCCTTCTGCTTCCCCCTTTTTGGCATCATTGGCTAATGTTACAAAAGAAGCATCATGTTCAGAAGTGTGAGGAAAACCAGCATCCTTTAACATCGTGCTGATCTGAACAGCAAAACTAGTAGCTTTCCTCACAACCATATCCTTCATGATTCTGAACAAGAATCGACTAAAGTCCACCTTAAAGTAAGAAGTGATAGCTACCATCACTTGTACCTTCTCCTTGGTCAGCATATCAAACGTACCAGCTTTAACCAGAAGTGCCTTTGCCACGATATCGGCAAGCACTAGATATTCCATTTTCAAAAGCTTCTTGAAGCAAGAGAGAGAGAGTTCCTCACCAGAAGCTGAGAAGGAGGTAAGAGCAGTGGACATCTCCTCCTTAGAAATATCAGAAAATCAGAGATACCTGAGCATGGGAGAAAGAAAGTCGATCCCACTAATACAACATCAATGGAGATAGATGCATCTCCCTGGTAATAAATGATTTTCCCTTCCTCGACGGTTGCTCTGGCGTAGAAATCCAAGAGAGTAGTCTTGTACAAAATAGCAGGTGCTTCCAAAAACCTTCGGAGACCAGATTTTTCAATTTCTTTGAACATTTTAACAAGATTCTCGTCTTTGATGGTCAGAACCGATGCAAAGTTGACTTGATAAGCATTTAGAGTGTAAGCTCCTGTCATTTCTGCAAACAAAAAGAATTCGGAGTATATTCTATAGTAGATGAATGCGAGAGAGAGCAGTAGCTAGTAAGAAAAAGTTTTGAAATCGTAAAAGGTGAAATGAGATCGAAAAGGCGGTTAAAAATCAAAGTGTACAGCCGTCAGAGAAACATAAGGACACGTGTCAGTATGTT
This sequence comes from Primulina tabacum, assembly GCF_025594145.1. Lineage (NCBI taxonomy): Eukaryota > Viridiplantae > Streptophyta > Magnoliopsida > Lamiales > Gesneriaceae > Primulina > Primulina tabacum. The sequence goes on along the minus strand of NC_134551.1, from coordinate 36,584,396 downwards.
TGCGTTTGAGTTTTTGAAAGGTTAAACAGAGAGTGTCAGGTACGCCAAAATTTTAAAATGTACTAAAATAGGCGGGCTGTCCAAGCGGTTACTACAGAAAATCAGAAGAGGATTTGTCGTCTTATGATAATATCTACTGGAAATCATAAGTTCTGAAATATATCCAGCACTTTTATAAATACCAGTAGACACATTGTTTAATCGAAAAGAGATTAAAAGACAAATCTTCTTCTTCTTATGACAAGGCACATAAATAAAAATAATTCCCCCTGAAAAAATTCAAATAATAAATAAATACTAAAAGCGAAGATACGAGAGCTGAAGGAAAGACAGATGACTCTTGATATTCGTTCATGAAATGAACAGTCAAGTGGCTCTTTAGCTTCCCCGAGGCTTACTATAAATACTTGCAAGCGAACAAACTAAGTCATTTACACAAATAACAAATCAAAACAAATGGATGATGCAAATATTCTCTCGGATTCTTCTCCAGAGTCTGATTCAACAGATGAGTCACAAAAGAAACTTCCAGCTTCTCGTAAGATGATGTCTGAAGACATCCCTTTCCAAGATATGAAGACTTGGATGAAGTATCTCGATCTATAATTCGAGTATTTTCTTGACAGTCTGAGGAATCATCCCTTTCACCAACCATGATCATGCAAAGAGAGGGGGATGATTCCATAGTTTTAGAAGTACTAGGCTGCAGAATAATCTTTTTTACAAACCATGACCACGCAAAGAAGGGGATGATTCCAGTAGATCCTAGTTAGGTTCATGCTGAAGTTCTTAGTACTGCTGAAATCAACAAATGTAATAGATTAGGTAATGTAATGCATCTGGTTTTATGAATGAAATATCTTATTTTGTCATATCTCTTGTTTGTCTACTGCTTTTACTTACTGCAAAAAAGAAAACATAAGATAGTAAACGGTAATTAAGATAAATCAATTAAACCAAGAACATTACAAAAATAAGAAAACTTATTCTCAGTCAAAGGTTTAGTAAAGATATCTGCTGCTTGCTGATCAGTAGAGACATATTCCAAACGAATGTCTTTCTTCTGCACATGATCTCTAATAAAATGATGTCTGATGTCAATGTGCTTCGTTCTGTAATGAAGTACTGGATTATGCATAATTTCAATAGCACTTGTATTGTCACAGAATATAGGTGATTCAGAGGCTTGAACTCTATAGTCCTTAAGTTGTTGTTGCATCCACAGTATTTGAGAGCAGCAGCTTCCAGAAGCAAGGTATTCTGCTTATGCAGTAGATGTAGCTATGGAAGTCTGCTTTTTACTGAATCAGGAGATCAACCTATCACCAAGAAATTGACAAAAACCACTTGTGATTTTTCTATCCAGTTTGCAACCTGCATAGTCAGCATCTGAATATCCAATAAGATTGAAAGAAGAATCATTGGGATACCATAGGCCGACATTTTGAGTACCCTTTAAGTATTACAGAATACGTTTAGCAGCAATGTAATGTGATTGCCTAGTGTTAGATTGAAATCTTGCACAAATACAAACAACAAACATAATATCAGGTCTACTGACAGTAAAATATAATAATGAACCAATTAGACCACGATACCGAGTTATCTCTACTGAAATTCCATTTTCATCCTTATCAAGTTTAGTAGATGAGCTCATTGGAGTGGAAGCAGCAGATCATGTTTCCATGCCAAACTTTTTCAGTAGTTCCTTAGTATACTTAGTCAGATTTATGAAGATTCCAGATCAAGTTGCTTAATCTGCAGTCCTAGGAAGAATGTCAATTCTCCCATTATGCTCATTTCAAATTGTTCCTGCATTAATTTAGAAAACTTTGCACATAATTTGTGGTTAGTTGAACCAAAGGTAATGTCATCAACATAAATCTGTACCAATAGAATGTGCTTATTCTTAACTAAAGTGAACAAAGTCTTGTCTACTGTGCCGATTGTAAAATCATGATTGATAAGAAATTATGAGAGCGTGTCATACCAAGCTCGAGGTGCCTGTTTTAAACCTTACAAGGCTTTGTGTAATTTAAACACATGATGCGGTAAGAAACGATCAATAAAACCTGAAAGTTGTTCAACGTAGACCTCTTCTTGCTGTAGACCATTTAGGAAGGCACTTTTCACGTCCATCTGATAAACTTTGAAGTTTTTGAAAGCAGCAAAGGCTAAGAATATTTTGATAGCTTCAAGCCTTGCTACTGGTGCATAGGTCTCATCATAGTATATTCCTTCTTATTTTCTGAAATCTTAAGCCACCAGTCTTGCTTTATTTCTGACAACAGTACCTTCTTCATTTAGCTTGTTTCTAAATACCCACCGAGTTTCAATAACAGCTTGATGAGATGGTCTAGGTACAAGAAACCAAACTTCAATTATTTTAAATTGATTCATCTCTTCTTGCATAGCTTCAATCCAACTGGGATCCAGAAGAGTTTCTTCAATCCTCTTTGGTTCATTCTAGGAGTTAAAAGCATCATGCATTTATTCATTAATCATTTGCCTTCTGGTTCTTAATGGAGCTGCTGGATTACCAATGACCAAAGTTGGAGGGTGAGATTTCTCCAAACAAAAGGGTTTAAAGAAATTTCTCCCTGGTTTGATGGATTTAGATCATGCTCAGCTAAATCAGTAGCAGGTTCTGGAATGTCAAATTCTGGTTCTGGTATGTCCTGTGTCTGAACAACTGGTTCTACTAGAGGAATGTCTGGTTCTGGATTTTGAGCATCTTTGACACTTGGTTCTGCATCAGTTTCACTATCCAGTTCCAGATGAATCATGTCTAATCTGTTACTTAGATTTGACACATTAGAAATTTCATAAGCACTGCTATCTTCATAAAAAACAACATGAATAGATTCTTCAACATTAAGAGTTATATTATTGAAAATTCTGAATGCTTTGCTTATTGCTAAATATCCAAGAAATAATCCAGCATCTGATTTTGAATCAAATGCAGACAAATGATTTTTTACCATTATTGTGCACAAAGAATTTGCAACCAAACACATGAAAATAAGATATATTAGGCTTACTCTCTTTCCATATCTCATATGGAGTCTGATTCTGCCTTATGTTGATCATGTTTTTGTTTTGTGTTTAACATGCTATGTTGATTGCTTCTGCCCAGAAGCGCTGAGAGATGTCTGCATCTGTTAGCATTGTTCTAGCAGCTTCTTTAAGAGTTTTGTTTCTCCTCTCAGCTACTCCATTTTGTTGAGGCGTTCTGGCAGCTGAATATTCATGATGAATGCCATGTTCATCTAAATATAACTCAAGAATCTTGTTAGTAAATTCAGTGCCCCGATCACTTCTTATTTTAATGACAGAAACTGATTTTTCATTTTGAATCCTTTTCAGAAGCTTGATCAGGAGGCTACTGGTTTGATCTTTTCCAGTAAGGAATATTACCCAAGTAAATCTAGAAAAGTCATCAACAACAGCAAGTGTACACTTCATTCCCTCTAAGCTCATGATAGGGATTGGACCAAATAAGTCCATATGAAATAATTCCAAACACCTTGAATTTGATTTACTACCTTTATTCTTGAAGCTAGATCTTACTTGTTTACCAAGTTGACATGCAGAACATACATGATTCTTAACGAAATTAATATCAGGTAAACCATCAACTATGTTATGCTTCTTGAGATAATTAATATGCTTGAGGTTCAGGTGATTCAATATCTTTTACCATAGCCAATGTTTATCACTAAGGGAGGCAACTAAACATGTAGGAACATTAACATGATATATGTTCCATGAAACTTTACAAGTGTTGTCTTCTCTTTTCCCAGAGCTGCTAGCTCATTAACTAAGCTGCTGAAACGTTCAGCAAACTCATTCAGAGTTTCTCCAACTTTCATTTTGAGATTTTCAAATTTCTGCATTGCTAGAGACAACTTATTATCCTTCGTCAGTTTATTTCCTTCACAAATTTGGATGAGTTTTTCCCAAATCTCTTTTGCAGTAGAACACGTCTTGATCTTGCTGAAGGTGTTCTTATCGAGTGTTTTGTAGAGTATGTCCTTTGCAACATTGTCTAGATTGACTTTCTTTTTTTCCTCGCCAGTCCATTCACTTCTGTGTTTCTCAACCATTTGTGGTGCACCCTCAGTAATAGCAATAGCTGTATTTGGCTTTAAAATTTTCAGAGGACCATCTGTGATGACAAACCACATGTCATCGTCTTGAGCTGCAACATGAGCTTGCATGCGGATTTTCCAGTAATCAAAATCTTCTTTTGAGAACATGGGTACTTTGCTGAAGTGTGCCATATCTGTTATAAATATTTAGAACAAGAAAAATCTGCTAGAATCCTGTTATAGATTATAAACTCTTTAGAGAGGGGGAGGGGGTGAATAAACTCTTTCCTTTGTTTGAAGATTTTGCAAAGGGTGCTAGAATCCTGTTAGAGATTATAGCTGGTCTTGCTCGAATGTAAATCCAGCAGATTACAAAATGAGCGGAAACGATCCAATGGAGTACGATGAGAAATAATAAAACAGTAGGCAGTAGAACAGTGGTTGTTTCTGGAAGTTCGAAGATAAAATCTTCTACGTCTCCCTTTCTTCTGTTTCCAGAAGGTATCACTAAAAGACTTTGGATATTACAGTACAAAACTTGTACACACCCACTTCAATAGGGCTTAGCCTTAGCCTACTGAAACTCTTAGTTACACAACTCCGTAAAAACAAATACAACAAAGTTGTGGAAAAGACTCTTTTCTAGTTTACAAAACTCTTCTAAATGATATAGTAAAATGTTTAGCTTGAAGAGGTTTTGAAAAAACAACAACACAATGTTATCTCAGAAGATCGGATATGGGTAATAAAGAGTGTGCCGTTTTTCTGTATGTTGAGTTGGAAGATAAATAGTTGATGAAAGCTCAAAACTCACGTTGGAATAATCGTTGCATTGATAATGATAATAACATTTTTTCTATAAAGGATTGATCTTCCTATATATAGAAAGCTTGAGTCCAACGTAAACAAAACGACTTCTTTTGACTTCTGATAGAATCAGCTTTATCACCTAAAAAGGGTCATGCAGAAAGCTTTCAGAATAATCAATCTTTGCTTTATACCAAAACTGGTAAGGCGTATTAAATAACTTTGTACATCATTAATGGTGCAATTAATGCTAGTAATAGGTAAAGTAACGGTAACATTTAAGATTGTAACAAGTAAAAGACGTTAAGTTACTTCTGCTTAAGCTAAGTTCTACTTATAAAGCTACGTTCTGTTTCTAGTTTTTCTAAGCTGATAAGTACTCGAAGAGTACTGTGCTTTTGTTAAAGCGATACGAGAGCTTCTGCTTTTATATAGTCTTCTATTTTAGCTATCGCGAACTACTGGTTTTGACTCTCATCACCACAATTAAATCTAACACAGACACTCACATAATGAAGTCTGGGATGAAGGTAGAGATGATGAAGTTAAAGAGGAAAAGGGTCGAGGCCTTTTCTGAAGATATTACACCTGAAAAGCCAACATAAAATCCATCCAAGAATAAATCTGTTAGAGTAGGTGCCCGGAAAACCAACTTTTGGCTAGGGATTTTATTGACTCTGATGTAAAAAAATCTTTATTTTAATAATATTTTACGATTTTATTCGATTATGACATTATACTTTATTTGTATACCCATGCAAGCTGCATAGATAAAGTCCTTGAATATACAATAGGTATCATGAGGTCTGCGTCGTAACGTAAAATCATGAAACTCATTAGGAAGTATACCGTATATTCTAAACAGGTTCCTAGTCGAATCAGCAGTCTAAAACAAGGATAAAAGGTTGCTCGAGCTTGAGACTAGCATCTTTGATGCAAACGCCATGTTTCATTGTCAAGGGCATGGAGATGTCCATTCACACATATGAGTGATCATATGATGATGCACCGAACAACCCTCCCTCGGACTATCCAAGTGTTCTCATTTATCGAGTGGAATAGTCCGAAGTTATCGCTGTACACCATTAGTCCTTTGACCCGGGACAATATAGGGGCTATATGTACTAGCATGCACTTTGATCCGTTTACCGACTTTATCAAGGGTCATCAGGTGGTGAGGTTGGGTGTAGTTTCAAAATACGTAGGAGTAAATGCATTGTAGTCGCGGATTCGCCGTTCATCTATGGGTGAAGATGTGAGGCCCGGGGCCGAAGAGGGCGGGGGGTGATCGCCGGTGCCATCAGTTACACGGACAATGAGCGGCTCCTGACAGGCTTCTAGGTGAAGGGAACATGAATGAACCGAACCCACACGGGAATGAGAGGGATTCCGAGACTGTTCAATGTAATGGACTGTACAGTTGAAGAGGGCTTAAAAGATTTGATTTGTACTACTCATATCACGAAGGTGCATCTTCTTTTCGGTAGCTCATCACATAAGAACTTCAAAGTTAAGCGTGCTTGACTTGGGACAATTTTGGGATGGGTGACCTCCTGGGAAGTTTCCCAGGGTGCGTGTGAGTGAGGACATAAGCACGCTGGAAAGACTCGTCGTGGTACAGTGAGGACAGTCGTCGAATCTGGGGCGTTACAAGTGGTATCAGAGCCGACCTCTCTTAGTACGGTGTGGTTCGGGGACGAACCAAGCGGAAGCTGGTGGGCATGTGAGGCCCGGGGCCGAAGAGGGCGGGGGGTGATCGCCGGTGCCATCAGTAGTTGCACGGACAATGAGCGGCTCCTGGCAGGCTTCTAGGTGGAGGGAACATGAATGCACCGACCCACACGGGAATGAGAGGGATTCCGAGACTGTTCAATGTAATGGACTGTACAGTTGAAGAGGGCTTAAAAGATTTTATTTGTACTACTCATATCACGAAGGTGCATCTTCTTTTCGGTAATTCATCACATAAGAACTCCAAAGTTAAGCGTGCTTGACTTAGGGCAATTTTGGGATGGGTGACCTCCTGGGAAGTTTCCCAGGGTGCGTGTGAGTGAGGACATAAGCACGCTGGAAAGACTCGTCTTGATACAGTGAGGACAGTCGTCGAATCTGGGGCGTTACATTAGTTCAGTGCTATGGTGTCTTAGGATGGTCTCAAGGTGTTTAATTTCGTTCTATTAGTTGTTCGATTGGGAGAATAGACATTGTTTAAGTTTCCTCGCAGGTTCATAAAAATCGAGACCACACGGACCTGACACGGGGTCCGTGCCTTTGTTCCCTTTGAGTAGCCATTTTTGCGAAGCCACCCGGACCTCTACACGGACCCTAGCACGGGGTCCGTGTCCTCACTTCTTCCCGAACTTCACTTTTGCGCAACTACACGGAACTCCACCCGGTCCTCAGTACGGGGTCCGTGCCTCCCCTTTTCTTCATGAGTCATTCCACCGCACCTACACGGACCCGGAGCCGGACCTGGGCATGGGGTCCGTGTACTTGAGTTTTTGGGAAATATTATGGTATGCTTTGAGGTTGACGTCTTGGTTCAGTGCAATATTTAACAATGTCGAGTCACGGGAATTTTAGAACGCCTAAGGAAATGTATGAACTCGTGAGTAAGCTTGATTGTTACGTCTAAGTTACACCCGTTGAGTTTATGAAGTCACGTTAGTATGTTGCAGCAACAACCCCGATCGAAGTCCAACGGATCCCTCAACGCCAAGTAAGTATGTTGACGTGCAAAAAGAAAATATTTTAAGTTTTTGAGGTATGTTAAATGTCTTGTGACCAAATTATGAATGGGTTTGGAAGTCGGTGAACGTGGCCGAGGACCTCTCCACCCCGTTAAATTATGAACGGGTTAGATCATGGTTGGAAAGCGTTAAATTATGAACGGGGACCAACCAGCCCATTAAACCATGAACGGGGATCTCATGTATGTGGCAATGGATACGTCCCTGTCAGCCAAGTACTGTGGTTTGTCTGATCAGGCGTTTATTATGTATGGGTCACTTGCTTTGAAACATGCCTCTACGCAAATTGAAGTCGTGTATGTTTAAGTATGATCAAGTATGCTAGCATGTTTATGAAAGCTTTCACGTTATGGCACGTCTATGTATGTATGCAAGCTCAAATTTTAAGTATGTATGTTCTATTTTAAAGTTTCATACGATTTTATTATGTATTACTTGCTATTCCAGTTTATACGTGTTGAGTCTTTAGATTCACTAGACTTGATCGATGCAGGTGAGGGTGATCATGATGAGACGAGGGGTGGGGACCAAGGAGCAGGCTTAGACTAAGCAAAAGGCTAGACCCGAGGACCGCCCACGTTATTTTAAGATTTAGCATGAAAATATTGATACTCTGATTTTATGTGTTGATGCGAGATGTTTTGAGCAAACTTTTCTTTTAGCCAAGTTTTATTGGGGATGGATGATTTCAAAGATATTTATTTTTATGAACAATGAGTTGACGACCGTATGGATGTTTACATTTAAGAAAATTTTTAATTTTTACGCAAATTTTAAGTAGTAAAAAGTACGGTACGTTACATTTTGACCAGTTGCAGGGTTCTTCAGTATATTCTAAGATTGATTTAAGATCCGGATATCATCAGTTTAGAGTTAGAGAGGCATATGTGACTAAGACTGCTTCTCGTACCAGGTATGGGCATTTTGAATTTTTGGTTATGCCTTTTGGGTTGACCAATGCGCCTGCGGTATTTATGGATTTGATGAACCGTGTGTTTCAACGGTATATAAATCAATTTGTTGTGATCTTCATTGATGACGTTCTTATTTATTCAAAATATGAAATTGAGCATGTCTAACACTTGAGAGCTGTATTGCAGATTTTGAGAACTGAAAAGTTGTATGCTAAATTATCCAAATGCGAGTTTTGGTTGGATAGAGTGGTTTTCCTTTGACATGTGATTTTGAGTGATGGTATATCAGTTGATCCGAGTAAAGTTGAGGCAGTCATCAATTGGTCTAGACCGACATCTGTTCATGAGGTACGTAGTTTTATGGGTTTGGCAGACTATTATCGCAGATTTATTAAAGGATTCTCACAGATTGCGAGGCCAATTATCCATCTGACACAAAAGAATGTACCATTTATTTGGTCACGGGCATGTGAGGCTAGTTTTGTTAAACTTAAGCAGAGATTGACTAGTGCTCCAGTTCTGACTATCTCATTAGGTGTAGGAGGATTTAAAGGGCACACTTATGCTTCAAATCAAGGACTGAGTTGTGTATTAATGCATCATGGTCGTGTGGTTGCCTATTCTTCAAGATAGTTGAAGCCACATGAGTCTAGATACCCAGTGCATGACTTGGAACTAGCAGCAGTGGTTTTTGACTTAAAAATTTGGCGTCACTACTTGTATGGGGAGAAATTTGAGATATTCACTGATCATAAGAGTTTGAAATACAACTTTTCACAAGCGCTGCTGAACATGAGATAGAGGCGTTGGTTAGACTTGTTGAAAGACTATGATTACGAAATAAAATATTATCCAGGCAAGTCTAATGCACCAGCCGATGCTTTGAGCAGAAAAGTATGAAATATGTCCTTGATCACTAGCAATGTATCTGATCTAATAGAAGAATGTTGTCTTTCTAGTTTGCATTTTGTGGTAGATACTCAATCTGTATGAGTATTTATGATTCAAGTAGAGCCAAAGTTTTTTGTAAATATTAAAGAGGCCCAAAGGTTATATCAAAGCATTCAGAAATCAGTTGAACTCGTCAAATCAGGACATCAACCAAAATTTCAGATCAATAATAATGGTATTTTGTTTCTGAATGATCGTATTGTATTTCCTAATATTTCAAAGTTGAGGATACAGATTTTGCATGATGCTCATTGCAGTAAATTCAGTGTACACCCTGGAAGTAAAAAGATGTGCAATGATTTGAAGAAAAAATTTTGGTGGAAAAGAATGAAATCTGACATAGCAGAATTTGTATCTCGTTGTTTGAATTGTCAACAAGTGAAAGCAGAAAGGAAGCGACCAGGAGGTATTTTTGCATAGCCTTAAGGTTCCAAAATTGAAGTTGGACCATATCACAATGGACTTTGTCACAAAATTGCCGAGGTCGTCGAGGGGTTGCGATTCAATTTGGGTTATCGTTGACAGATTAACCAAGTCTTCATGTTTCATTCCTTATCAGATGACATATAGGCATGACCAGATGGCCAAATTGTACATCAGAGAAATTTTGAGATTGCATGGTGTGTCTAAGTCCATTGTATCGGATCGTGATCCCAGATTTTCTTCTCATTTTTGGCAGAGTTTACAAGAGACCCTTGGTACTCGTTTGCATTTGAGTACAATAAATCATCCTCAGACATACGGACAGTAAAAACGTACTATTCAGACATTAGAGGATATGCTGAGAGCTGTAGTGATGGATTTGGTATTGCTTGGCGGGATTCGTTACCACTTGTTGGGTTTTCTTATAACAACAGTTATCAAGTGAGCATTGGAATGTCATTATTTGAAGCACTATATGGCAGGAAGTGTCGATCTCTTCTGTATTGGATGATTTATCTGAAGCACCAATTGTAGGACCTGATATGATAAGAGATATGACGGAGAAGGTGAAATTTATTCAGAGTTGTATGCGAGCTGCTCAGGATAGGCAGGCTAAGTATGCGAACATCAGGAGACGACCGTTGATTTTTGAGAAAGGTGACAGAGTTTTTCTGAAAATATCTCCTTTCCGTGGTACAGTTAAATTTGGAAAGAAGGGTAAATTATCACTGAGATTCATAAGTCCGTATGAGATTTTGGAACGTGTTGGTGATTTGGCTTATAGATTAGCTCTTCCTCCTGCATTATCAGGTGTTCATAATGTTTTTCATGTTTCTATGTTGAGGAAGTATCATCCAGATCCTTCTCATGTACTTCCACCCGACCAGGTTGAGTTAGACCAGACTTAGAACTATATTGAGAGACCGATTCAGATTCTAGATAGAAAAGATAAGCAACTCAGAAATTAATTGATACCATTGATTAAAGTACAGTGGAAGAGACATGGTGTAAGGTCCAAGAGTTTAATTCACGTGTAGGAATGTCAATGGGTCCGGGTACCCGTGTGTATGGGGTGGGTTTGGGCATACTAAATGGGTCATGGGGTGGGTCTCGGTCCAATTTTTCAGACCCGTCCGGATATGGGACGGGTCATGGGTCCTACCATACCCACCCCATATATATGTGGATATAAATAATCTAGGGTTTTAGTTTTATTAATTTTCATTTTTTAGTAGCTCACCTCAACCATAACGATCTTAGCTATTCCTATGTCAACTGTTGCATTTGAATCTGCTTTTAGCAATAGTGCAACAATAGTTGGTCCTCATCTTAGTAGATTAAATATTTCTACTCGCTTATTTTATATTGATCTGTTTAAATTATATTATGACTTATGTTTGGGGATGTCAAGATTTTTTTGGAGAGCTAGTAACTCTTTTTTTTATGTAATTCTTTATGTCGTGAAAATATTTTGTTTGTTATTATTAAGTGTGGTCGAAGACATTAATTAATTTTCCACAATGTTGTATTTAGAGGCTTGTTTGTTTCATAATTCAGTCATGTGAGAAGAAAGATTACTTTTTTATTTTAAAAAAATTCGGGTCTCACGGGTCTCATGGGTCTACCCGGCCCTGTTTCGTATTCGATGTGGGGTGGGTCCGAAAAATATTTAACTCGGGGTGGGGCGGGTAATGGGTCAAAGTTTTTTCATGGGGAGGGTCTTGGGTTTAGCCAAACCCACCCCATTGATATCTCTATTCACGTGACCTCAGTGCATGCAATCTAGGATTTCATTTTAATTTATTATGTGTTTAATTATTTTATGCATCCTATGCATAATTCAAGCATGGTAGGATTTAATTCAAAAAATTTTATAAGTTCATGCATTAAAGTTTCTAGGTGCATTTCACGCTCGAACGAGGATCGGAGACCGGAGGATTTTCAAGAAAATTATTCTAAATTGCGTGATTTATTTTGTAAATTAATTTTAAAACATTTTTAACTGTATTTTTCAAAAAATGGGATTTTAATGGGTATTTTTACCCGAAGGACTTTATTTTTTTAACGGTACATGAATTTTATCCAATCGGGGGACTTTTAGTGGTTCGACTATTATTTTCAAAATCTTTCCAACTCGAAATATTTTTCGAGAGTGCGTTTAGATTTAACGGGCTCACTTTTGATTTTAGTTGGCTTAAAACTTTTTTTTAGACTTTTAAATGAAATTTGTGACCATTAACTAATTATTAAATATCTAATTAAGCATCTAACCCTTCATTAACCTAAAACCTAAACGCATATCAGCCACCTAAACGCATATCAGCCGTATCCCTTTCCCCTAGCTACATTCTCCCTCGATTTCAGAGCATTTCATTGGAGAAGTTTCGGTTTGCTCTTGCTCTTGCAAAGGAAAAGTCATCCGGGTTCCCTTGTCTCATTCTTGCACTCCAAATCACCAAGGCACACTTGCATCTTTGTTCCTTGCATCATTCATGCCAATATTATGTTAAAGTTTGTGTAAATGCATGGAAACCCTTCGATCTATCATGTGTGCACGTTTTAGTTGAAATATTTACATAAATCCTTGCAATTTTGACTCACTACTCACGTTTTATTTATGGTGCGCAAGGGCCTGCGGTTTTGGTTGATTAAGGGCTGTATATGGTTTCAAGGGGAGGTCTTGGGGGTTTCGTTGGTTGCTGGTTTGTGCAGGAGAAGGGCCGAGAGTAGTGTGCCTTTGAGATTGGCTCCTCTTGAGCATTTGCGAAAGGGGTTGAGATGTGGTGTGCATGGGAGTATAGCTGTGAGTCTTATGGGTACAGTAGGGTCTAGTAACATGCTAAGAGGGAGCCATGGGTGTGTGGTTGAGTTTACGTCTAAGAATGCTTTTAAATATGTTTTGGTATATTTTAAGGAGTTGGTAAGCTTCGGGTCAATTTTAGAGATCCAGGGGTGAAACGATAATTTTTGGGTTCCCAGGGGCAAAATGATCATTTTGCACCCGGAGGAGATTTTGCTTGGGTCTCATACCATATACATATACATCGTCAGTCATAACCAAATTTCATCCTTCAAAAATAGAATCATAATCATCACTTAATAAAATATGCATAAACGTAACTTTTCCTTAAAACCAAGCATACACCGTATTTATCATAATTGCGTAAAAATCGTAAACATGATGCATAAACATTTTAAATATCATGAATTTGTGCTCAGGATGCTGCCAGGACCAAAATCTCACCCCGGGTGCAAAATGACCATTTTGCCCCTGGAAACCCAAAAAATATCGTTTTACTCCTAGACCTTTAAAAGTGACCCGAAGCTTACCAAACTCCTTAAAATGTCCCAGAACGTATTCAAAAGCATTCCTAGCCGTAAACTTGAACCCAAAACCAAACTTAACCGATTCGTTTTAAAACTTGGACCGAGGTCCCGGTTTTAAATCGAATCGGCTCGAAACTAAACCAAATTTTACCAAACTTAAACCATAACTTAACAACATATAACTAAACCATATCCTACCCAAACCAGACCCTAGATGATCATTTAAACCATCGAATTACCTGCTGTAACCTGCTGAAATTTCTGCACATCCTTATCCCAAAACTCTAAGTTATGCACCCAAGCTTTAATTTCGATCCTAGCCTTCACCAGCCCCAAACAGACTCGAACCCACCAACCTAGGGCTTTGACCAAACCCTCCTTAACCAGTCTAGCCCTCTCTAACCAGCCCATGCACCAAACCATGCAGACCCCTTGATCTTGCCCTCTAAACTTTGCGCTTTTGGTTTCTTGCACCCATATTCAGTAGGCCACCCCCAGCACTACACCAGATGTGCCCAGCCCCTCCTAGGACCATGACTCACTCCTTTGACACCCTCTGGATGCAGCCCCATGAGCCGTACCTAACCTGCACCCTCAAGGACCAAAACCGAACCCTAGCCCCCTTGAAAACAAAAATCATTCCGCCCTCTTGCTGCTGATGTTCCAGACCTGAATATTGCATCTAAAGGACCCTTAAACACTCTGAAAATCATGCCCATAATATCCCTAACCCGGCAGCCACTTTCAAACTATTAAAAACGTGAAACCCATGTCAAGAATCAACCTTCTTTTTTTTTAAACTTTGAATAAATCGCACACACAATGGATCGGTACATGCTTGATCAAATACAAGAAATTCAGTATAATATTGACGTGTATGATGCGAGAATAAAGATACGAGTGTGCCTTATGAAGTTGGAGAGCAAGAACGATGCGAGGGAGACCCGAGATGATTTTTCCTTTGAAGAAATGGTGAGGCCGATGAAACCTTGGGATTTCTGGTGAGGAAACAGATGGGAAAAGGAGCTGAGGGGATGGTTTCGGCTGCTATGGGATTTAGGTTTAGGATAATGAGTAATTTAGGTAGTGATTAAATAGATAAATAATAGATAATGGGCTTTAAATTATCAATTAAAGGTTTAAAAAGCTAATTAAGCCCAAAAACTTAAAAGTAGGCCCGTTAAGTCCAAACGTAATCTCGAAAAATATTTCGTGTTGGAAAATTTTTGAAAATAATAGCCGAACCCTCAAAAAGTCTCCTGATTCGACAAAATTTACGTACCGTTAAAAATAAAATGTTGCAGATAAAAATACCCAATAAATCTTATTTTTGAAAAATACACTTAAAAACATCTTAAAATAATTAATAAAAATTAATCATGTAGTAAAATAATTTTTCTGATAATTTTCCGGTCTCCGTTTCTCGTTTGAGCGCGAAATGCAACTTAAAAATCTATAATGCATGAACCTTTAAAATTTCATGAAATAAATTCTAACATGCAATAATTATGCATAAAATGCATAAAAATAATTAAACACAATTTAATGAAATAAACATGCATTTAATGCTTTAAAATAATTTAATAAAATACCAAAAAAATTTAATAACTCGCATGCATGTGGTTCACGTGGACCTTCAAATTTTTGGGACATTACACATGGTGTTAATGAGGCAACTTGGGAATTAGATGACAAGATGAGACGTAAATATCCAGAGTTATTCAAATGAAGTATGTTTCTATTCTCGGTCTTACTTTCAGAATTGCTCATTACATCGTAGACTTGAAATTGATAATTTGATTTCGAGGATAAAATCTATTTTTAGAAGGAAGGAATTGTAATGCCTGAATTTATAATGAAAAAAATTGAAAAAAAAAATCGAAAAAAAAAATTACTGTTCATCGGTTACTATTTAAGCGCTGCGGCGCTAGAATAGTAGCGCCTAGGCGCTAGATTTGCTCAAATTTGGCGCTGAGGCGCTGAAATGTAGCGCTGCGGTGCTACAAATGCGAAAAATCAATATCTAAGTCCACTTTCACCTCCTCCAATCATTTTTCTCCTTCTTCTCCATCGAAAACCTTCATCTCCTTCAATTTATACATTTCTTCTTAAATCTAAGAGAGATTTGCTCAAGAAAATTTTGAAATGAAGGTAGATTTGTGATCCCTCTCATCACGAGCTTCAAGATGATGTAAGTATTTTCCAATTTTATTCAAGTTTTGAAATGGGTTGAAGTTTAGAATTGATATGTAAGTTGATATTTAAAATATTGAGATGTTGGGGATGTTGTATTTAAGTTTGTTTGAATTTAAAAAGGATATGAGAATGGATTCTTGTTTACGTGCAAAGAATGATATCTACATAATTGGTATTGATTGCATTGTGTTAGAGATGTGTGATTGTCACTGCATAATTGGTATTGACATGTTGACAAGATACAGAGCTACTGTAAATTGTTTTCAAAAAATTGTTAAGTTTAGGCCTGATAAGACAGATCACTAGACATTCTATGGTAAAGGTTCTCGAGCTAAGATTGCTTTGATATCTGTTTTGTCCATGACTCGTTTGTTGCAAAAAGGAGAAGAATGTTTCTTGGTTTATGCAATTGATATTTCAGGGTCAGTACCTAAATTGCCAGATATTCCAATTGTTAGTGAATTTTCAGATGTATTTCCAGATGAAATTCCAGGATTTCCTCCAGTCCGAGAGATTGAGTTCAACATTGAGTTGATGCCGGGTACACAGCCTATTTCTAGAGCTCCTTATAGGATGACCCCAATTGAATTGAAGGAACTAAAGAAAACAACTTGAGGATCTATTGGCTAAAGGATATATAAGACCAAGTGTTTCACCTTGGGGTGCTCCAGTTTTATTCGTGAAGAAGAAAGACGGGTCTATGAGGCTTTGTGTTGATTATAGACTGTTGAATAAAGCAACAGTAAAGAATAAGTATCCTTTGCCAAGGATTGATGATCTTTTTGACCAGTTGCAGGGTTCTTCAGTATATTCTAAGATTGATTTAAGATCTGGATATCATCAGTTAAGAGTTAGAGAGGCATATGTGACTAAGACTGCTTTTCGTATCAGGTATGGGCATTTTGAATTTTTGATTATGCCTTTTGGGTTGACCAATGCGCCTGCGGTATTTATGGATTTGATGAACCGTGTGTTTCAACGGTATATAGATCAATTTGTTGTGATCTTCATTGATGATATTCTTATTTTTCAAAATCTGAAATTGAGCATGTCTAACACTTGAGAGCTGTATTGCAGATTTTGAGAACTGAAAAGTTGTATGCTAAATTATCCAAATGCGAGTTTTGGTTGGATAGAGTGGTTTTCCTTTGACATGTAATTTTCAGTGCTGGTATATCAGTTGATCCGAGTAAAGTTGAGGCAGTAATCAATTGGTCTAGACCGACATCACTTCCTGAGGTACGTAGTTTTATGGATTTGGCAGACTATTATCGTAGATTTATTGAAGGATTCTCACAGATTGCGAGGTCAATAACCCAGCTGACACAAAAGAATGTACCATTTATTTGGTCACCGGCATGTGAGGCTAGTTTTGTTGAGCTTAAGCAGAGATTGACTAGTGCTCCAGTTCTGACTATCCCATCAGGTGTAGGAGGATTTACAGTGCACACTAATGCTTCACGTCAAGGACTGGGTTGTGTATTAATGCAGCATGGTCGTGTGGTTGCCTATTCTTCAAGACAGTTGAAGCCACATGAGTCTAGATACCCAGTGCATGACTTGGAACTAGCAGCAGTGGTTTTTGCCTTAAAGATTTGGCGTCACTACTTGTATGGGGAGAAATTTGAGATATTCACTGATCATAAGAGTTTGAAATACATCTTTTCACAAGCGGAGCTGAACATGAGACAGAGGCGTTGGTTAGACTTGTTGAAAGACTATGATTGAGAAATGAAATATTATCCAAGAAAGTCTAATGCAGCAGCCGATTCTTTGAGCAGAAAAGTATGCAATATGTCCTTGATCACTAGCAATGTATCTGATCTAATAGAAGAATGTTGTCTTTCTAGTTTGCATTTTGTGGTAGATACTCAATCTGTATGAGTATTTATGATTCAAGTAGAGCCAGAGTTTTTTGTAAATATTAAAGAGGCCCAAAGGTTATATCAAAGCATTCAGAAATCAGTTGAACTCGTCAAATTAGGACATCAACCAAAATTTCAGATCAATAATAATGGTATTTTGTTTCTGAATGATCGTATTGTAGTTCCTAATATTTTAGAGTTGAGGATACAGATTTTGCATGATGCTCATTGCAGTAAATTCAGTGTACACCCTGAAAGTAAAAAGATGTACAATGATTTGAAGAAACAATTTTGGTGGAAAAGAATGAAATCTGACATAGCAGAATTTGTATCTCGTTGTTTGAATTGTCAACAAGTGAAAGCAGAAAGGAAGCGACCAGGAGGTATTTTTGCATAGCCTTAAGGTTCCAGAATTGAAGTGGGACCATATCACCATGGACTTTGTCACGAAATTGCCGAGGTCGTCGAGGGGTTGCGATTCAATTTGGGTTATCGTTGACAGATTAACCAAGTCTTCATGTTTCATTCCTTATCAGATGACATATAGGCATGACCAGATGGCCAAATTGTACATCAGAGAAATTTTGAGATTGCATGGTGTGTCTAAGTCCATTGTATCGGATCGTGATCCCAGATTTTCTTCTCATTTTTGGCAGAGTTTACAAGAGACCCTTGGTACTCGTTTGCATTTGAGTACAATATATCATCTTCAGACAGACGGACAGTCAGAACGTACTATTCAGACATTAGAGGATATGCTGAGAGCTGTAGTGATGGATTTGGTATTGCTTGGCGGGATTCGTTACCACTTGTCGGGTTTTCTTATAACAACAGTTATCAAGTGAGCATTGGAATGTCACTATTTGAAGCACTATATGGCAGGAAGTGTCGATCTCTTCTGTATTGGATGATTTATCTGAAGCACCAATTGTAGGACCTGATATGATAAGAGATATGACGGAGAAGATGAAATTTATTCAGATTTGTATGCGAGCTGCTCAGGATAGGCAGGCTAAGTATGCGAACATCAGGAGACGACCGTTGATTTTTGAGAAAGGTGACAGAGTTTTTCTGAAAATATCTCCTTTCCGTGGTACAGTTAAATTTGGAAAGAAGGGTAAATTATCACTGAGATTCATAAGTCCGTATGAGATTTAGGAACGTGTTGGTGATTTGGCATATAGATTAGCTCTTCCTCCTGCATTATCAGGTGTTCATGATGTTTTTCATGTGTCTATGTTGAGGAAATATCATCCAGATCCTTCTCATGTACTTCCACCCGACCAGGTTGAGTTAGACCAGACTTAGAGCTATATTGAGAGACCGATTCAGATTCTAGATAGAAAAGATAAGCAACTCAGAAATAAATTGATACCATTGATTAAAGTACAGTGGAAGAGACATGGTGTAAGGTCCAAGAATTTAATTCACGTGTAGGAATGTCAATGGGTCCGGGTACCCGTGTGTATGGGGTGGGTTTGGGCATACTAAATGGGTCATAAGGTGGGTCTCGGTCCAATTTTTCAGACCCGTTCGGATATGGGACGGGTCATGGGTCCTACCATACCCGCCCCATATATATGTGGATATAAATAATCTAGGGTTTTAATTTTATTAATTTTCATTTTTTAGTAGCTCACCTCAACCATAACGATCTTAGCTATTCCTATGTCAACTGTTGCATTTGAATCTGCTTTTAGCAATAGTGCAAGAATAGTTGGTCCTCATCTTAGTAGATTAAATATTTCTACTCGCTTATTTTATATTGATGTGTTTAAATTATATTATGACTTATGTTTGGGGATGTCAAGATTTTTTTGGAGAGCTAGTAACTCTTTTTTTTATGTAATTCTTTATGTCGTGAAAATACTTTGTTTGTTATTATTAAGTGTGGTCGAAGACATTAATTAATTTTCCACAATGTTGTATTTAGAGGCTTGTTTGTTTCATAATTCAGTCATGTGAGAAGAAAGATTACTTTTTTATTTTAAAAAAATTCGGGTCTCACGGGTCTCATGGGTCTACCCGGCCCTGTTTCGTATTCGATGTGGGGTGGGTCCGAAAAATATTTAACTGGGTTGGGGCGGGTAATGGGTCAAAGTTTTTTCATGGGGAGGGTCTTGGGTTTAGCCAAACCCGCCCCATTGACATCTCTATTCACGTGACCTCAGTGCATGCAATCTAGGATTTTATTTTAATTTATTATGTGTTTAATTATTTTATGCATCCTATGCATAATTCAAGCATGGTAGGATTTAATTCAAAAAATTTTATAAGTTCATGCATTAAAGTTTCTAGGTGCATTTCACGCTCGAACGAGGATCGGAGACCGGAGGATTTTCAAGAAAATTATTCTAAATTGCGTGATTTATTTTGTAAATTAATTTTAAAACATTTTTAACTGTATTTTTCAAAAAATGGGATTTTAATGGGTATTTTTACCCGAAGGACTTTATTTTTTTAACGGTACATGAATTTTATCCAATCGGGGGACTTTTAGTGGTTCGACTATTATTTTCAAAATCTTTCCAACTCGAAATATTTTTCGAGAGTGCGTTTAGATTTAACGGGCTCACTTTTGATTTTAGTTGGCTTAAAACTTTTTTTTAGACTTTTAAATGAAATTTGTGACCATTAACTAATTATTAAATATCTAATTAAGCATCTAACCCTTCATTAACCTAAAACCTAAACGCATATCAGCCACCTAAACGCATATCAGCCGTATCCCTTTCCCCTAGCTACATTCTCCCTCGATTTCAGAGCATTTCATTGGAGAAGTTTCGGTTTGCTCTTGCTCTTGCAAAGGAAAAGTCATCCGGGTTCCCTTGTCTCATTCTTGCACTCCAAATCACCAAGGCACACTTGCATCTTTGTTCCTTGCATCATTCATGCCAATATTATGTTAAAGTTTGTGTAAATGCATGGAAACCCTTCGATCTATCATGTGTGCACGTTTTAGTTGAAATATTTACATAAATCCTTGCAATTTTGACTCACTACTCACGTTTTATTTATGGTGCGCAAGGGCCTGCGGTTTTGGTTGATTAAGGGCTGTATATGGTTTCAAGGGGAGGTCTTGGGGGTTTCGTTGGTTGCTGGTTTGTGCAGGAGAAGGGCCGAGAGTAGTGTGCCTTTGAGATTGGCTCCTCTTGAGCATTTGCGAAAGGGGTTGAGATGTGGTGTGCATGGGAGTATAGCTGTGAGTCTTATGGGTACAGTAGGGTCTAGTAACATGCTAAGAGGGAGCCATGGGTGTGTGGTTGAGAGTGAAGCTCGATCTTGTGAAGGGTATCTCGTGAAAGGCGGTTGAGTCGAGAACCGAGTATCCTTCGGGAAATGACGTGTGCAGCAGCAAGTTTATAGGATTAGCTTGGTTTAGGAAGTTCATTTAGTCCCTTGGTGAGTCATAAGGTTGGACATGTGGGGGTAGGAGAGTGAACCGAAGGTATAGGGAGTTGGGGACATGTGTTGGTTTGTTGGTTGGATAATGTGAGTGGCCGAGGATTTGCAATAAGGCAATAGGTTTAGCCGTGAGTTAGGGGACTAATTTTGAAGAGTTTAGAGGCTGTTAGAGGGTGTATTAAGTACGGTAAAAAGTTGGGCGAAATTTGGTTTAGTTTTGAGTCGATTCGGGATAAAACCTGGACTCCGGTCCAAGTTTTAAAACGAATCAGTTAGGCCACAATATAGGCTCAAGTTTACGTCTAAGAATGCTTTTAAATATGTTTTGGTATATTTTAAGGAGTTGGTAAGCTTCGGGTCAATTTTAGAGATCCAGGGTGAAACGATAATTTTTGGGTTCCCAGGGGCAAAATGATCATTTTGCACCCGGAGGAGATTTTGCTTGGGTCTCATACCATATACATATACATTGTCAGTCACAACCAAATTTCATCCTTCAAAAATAGCATCATAATCATCACTTAATAAAATATGCATAAACGTAACTTTTCCTTAAAACCAAGCATACACCGTATTTATCATAATTGCGTAAAAATCGTAAACATGATGCATAAACATTTAAAATATCATGAAT
This sequence comes from Primulina tabacum, assembly GCF_025594145.1. NCBI lineage: Eukaryota > Viridiplantae > Streptophyta > Magnoliopsida > Lamiales > Gesneriaceae > Primulina > Primulina tabacum. Next base: position 36,563,033 of record NC_134551.1, on the reverse strand, counting down.
TTGTGCTCAGGATGCTGCCAGGACCAAAATCTCACCCCGGGTGCAAAATGACCATTTTGCCCCTGGAAACCCAAAATTATCGTTTTACTCCTAGACCTCTAAAAGTGACCCGAATCTTACCAAACTCCTTAAAATGTCCCAAAACGTATTCAAAAGCATTCTTAGCCATAAACTTGAACCCAAAACCAAACTTAACCGATTCGTTTTAAAACTTGGACCGAGGTCCCGGTTTTAACTCGAATCGGCTCGAAACTAAACTAAATTTTACCAAACTTAAACCATAACTTAACAACATATAACTAAACCATATCCTACCCAAACCAGACCCTAGATGATCATTTAAACCATCGAATTACCTGCTGTAACCTGCTGAAATTTCTGCACATCCTTATCCCAAAACTCTAAGTTATGCACCCAAGCTTTAATTTCGATCCTAGCCTACACCAGCCCCAAACAGACTCGAACCCACCAACCTAGGGCTTTGACCAAACCCTCCTTAACCAGTCTAGCCCTCTCTAACCAGCCCATGCACCAAACCATGCAGACCCCTTGATCTTGCCCTCTAAACTTTGCGCTTTTGGTTTCTTGCACCCATATTCGGTAGGCCACCCCCAGCACTACACCAGATGTGCCCAGCCCCTCCTAGGACCATGACTCACTCCTTTGACACCCTCTGGATGCAGCCCCATGAGCCGTACCTAACCTGCACCCTCAAGGACCAAAACCGAACCCTAGCCCCCTTGAAAACAAAAATCATTCCGCCCTCTTGCTGCTGATGTTCCAGACCTGAATCTTGCATCTAAAGGACCCTTAAACACTCTGAAAATCATGCCCATAATATCCCTAACCCGGCAGCCACTTTCAAACTATTAAAAACGTGAAACCCATGTCAAGAATCAACCTTCTTTTTTTTTAAACTTTGAATAAATCGCACACACAATGGATCGGTACATGCTTGATCAAATACAAGAAATTCAGTATAATATTGACGTGTATGATGCGAGAATAAAGATACGAGTGTGCCTTATGAAGTTGGAGAGCAAGAACGATGCGAGGGAGACCCGAGATGATTTTTCCTTTGAAGAAATGGTGAGGCCGATGAAACCTTGGGATTGCTGGTGAGGAAACAGATGGGAAAAGGAGCTGAGGGGATGGTTTCGGCTGCTATGGGATTTAGGTTTAGGATAATGAGTAATTTAGGTAGTGATTAAATAGATAAATAATAGATAATGGGCTTTAAATTATCAATTAAAGGTTTAAAAAGCTAATTAAGCCCAATAAGCTTAAAATTAGGCTCGTTAAGTCCAAACGTAATCTCGAAAAATATTTCGTGTTGGAAAATTTTTGAAAATAATAGCCGAACCCTCAAAAAGTCTCCTGATTCAACAAAATTTACGTACCGTTAAAAATAAAATGTTGCAGATAAAAATACCCAATAAATCTTATTTTTGAAAAATACACTTAAAAACATCTTAAAATAATTAATAAAAATTAATCATGTAGTAAAATAATTTTTCTGATAATTTTCCGGTCTCCGTTTCTCGTTTGAGCGCGAAATGCAACTTAAAAATCTATAATGCATGAACCTTTAAAATTTCATGAAATAAATTCTAACATGCAATAATTATGCATAAAATGCATAAAAATAATTAAACACAATTTAATGAAATAAACATGCATTTAATGCTTTAAAATAATTTAATAAAATACCAAAAAAATTTAATAACTCGCATGCATGTGGTTCACGTGGACCTTCAAATTTTTGGGACATTACACATGGTGTTGATGAGGCAACTTGGGAATTAGATGACAAGATGAGACGTAAATATCCAGAGTTATTCAAATGAAGTATGTTTCTATTCTCGGTCTTACTTTCAGAATTGCTCATTACATCGTAGACTTGAAATTGATAATTTGATTTCGAGGATAAAATCTATTTTTAGAAGGAAGGAATTGTAATGCCTGAATTTATAATGAAAAAAATTGAAAAAAAAAATCGAAAAAAAAAATTACTGTTCATCGGTTACTATTTAAGCGCTGCGGCGCTAGAATAGTAGCGCCTAGGCGCTAGATTTGCTCAAATTTGGCGCTGAGGCGCTGAAATGTAGCGCTGCGGCGCTACAAATGCGAAAAATCAATATCTAAGTCCACTTTCACCTCCTCCAATCATTTTTCTCCTTCTTCTCCATCGAAAACCTTCATCTCCTTCAATTTATACATTTCTTCTTAAATCTAAGAGAGATTTGCTCAAGAAAATTTTGAAATGAAGGTAGATTTGTGATCCCTCTCATCACGAGCTTCAAGATGATGTAAGTATTTTCCAATTTTATTCAAGTTTGGAAATGGGTTGAAGTTTAGAATTGATATGTAAGTTGATATTTAAAATATTGAGATGTTGGGGATGTTGTATTTAAGTTTGTTTGAATTTAAAAAGGATATGAGAATGGATTCTTGTTTACGTGCAAAGAATGATATCTACATAATTGGTATTGATTGCATTGTGTTAGAGATGTGTGATTGTCACTGCATAATTGGTATTGACATGTTGACAAGATACAGAGCTACTGTAAATTGTTTTCAAAAAATTGTTAAGTTTAGGCATGATAAGACAGATCACTAGACATTCTATGGTAAAGGTTCTCGAGCTAAGATTGCTTTGATATCTGTTTTGTCCATGACTCGTTTGTTGCAAAAAGGAGAAGAATGTTTCTTGGTTTATGCAATTGATATTTCAGGGTCAGTACCTAAATTGCCAGATATTCCAATTGTTAGTGAATTTTCAGATGTATTTCCAGATGAAATTCCAGGATTTCCTCCAGTCCGAGAGATTGAGTTCAACATTGAGTTGATGCCGGGTACACAGCCTATTTCTAGAGCTCCTTATAGGATGGCCCCAATTGAATTGAAGGAACTAAAGAAAACAACTTGAGGATCTATTGGCTAAAGGATATATAAGACCAAGTGTTTCACCTTGGGGTGCTCCAGTTTTATTCGTGAAGAAGAAAGACGGGTCTATGAGGCTTTGTGTTGATTATAGACTGTTGAATAAAGCAACAGTAAAGAATAAGTATCCTTTGCCAAGGATTGATGATCTTTTTGACCAGTTGCAGGGTTCTTCAGTATATTCTAAGATTGATTTAAGATCTGGATATCATCAGTTAAGAGTTAGAGAGGCATATGTGACTAAGACTGCTTTTCGTATCAGGTATGGGCATTTTGAATTTTTGGTTATGCCTTTTGGGTTGACCAATGCGCCTGCGGTATTTATGGATTTGATGAACCGTGTGTTTCAACGGTATATAGATCAATTTGTTGTGATCTTCATTGATGATATTCTTATTTTTCAAAATCTGAAATTGAGCATGTCTAACACTTGAGAGCTGTATTGCAGATTTTGAGAACTGAAAAGTTGTATGCTAAATTATCCAAATGCGAGTTTTGGTTGGATAGAGTGGTTTTCCTTTGACATGTAATTTTCAGTGCTGGTATATCAGTTGATCCGAGTAAAGTTGAGGCAGTAATCAATTGGTCTAGACCGACATCAGTTCCTGAGGTACGTAGTTTTATGGGTTTGGGAGACTATTATGGTAGATTTATTGAAGGATTCTCACAGATTGCGAGGTCAATAACCCAGCTGACACAAAAGAATGTACCATTTATTTGGTCACCGGCATGTGAGGCTAGTTTTGTTGAGCTTAAGCAGAGATTGACTAGTGCTCCAGTTCTGACTATCCCATCAGGTGTAGGAGGATTTACAGTGCACACTAATGATTCACGTCAAGGACTGGGTTGTGTATTAATGCAGCATGGTCGTGTGGTTGCCTATTCTTCAAGACAGTTGAAGCCACATGAGTCTAGATACCCAGTGCATGACTTGGAACTAGCAGCAGTTGTTTTTGCCTTAAAGATTTGGCGTCACTACTTGTATGGGGAGAAATTTGAGATATTCACTGATCATAAGAGTTTGAAATACATCTTTTCACAAGCGAAGCTGAACATGAGACAGAGGCGTTGGTTAGACTTGTTGAAAGACTATGATTGAGAAATGAAATATTATCCAGGAAAGTCTAATGCAGCAGCCGATTCTTTGAGCAGAAAAGTATGCAATATGTCCTTGATCACTAGCAATGTATCTGATCTAATAGAAGAATGTTGTCTTTCTAGTTTGCATTTTGTGGTAGATACTCAATCTGTATGAGTATTTATGATTCAAGTAGAGCCAGAGTTTTTTGTAAATATTAAAGAGGCCCAAAGGTTATATCAAAGCATTCAGAAATCAGTTGAACTCGTCAAATCAGGACATCAACCAAAATTTCAGATCAATAATAATGGTATTTTGTTTCTGAATGATCTTATTGTAGTTCCTAATATTTCAGAGTTGAGGATACAGATTTTGCAAGATGCTCATTGCAATAAATTCAGTGTACACCCTGAAAGTAAAAAGATGTACAATGATTTGAAGAAACAATTTTGGTGGAAAAGAATGAAATCTGACATAGCAGAATTTGTATCTCGTTGTTTGAATTTTCAACAAGTGAAAGCAGAAAGGAAGCGACCAGGAGGTATTTTTGCATAGCCTTAAGGTTCCAGAATTGAAGTGGGACCATATCACCATGGACTTTGTCACGAAATTGCCGAGGTCGTCGAGGGGTTGCGATTCAATTTGGGTTATCGTTGACAGATTAACCAAGTCTTCATGTTTCATTCCTTATCAGATGACATATAGGCATGATCAGATGGCCAAATTGTACATCAGAGAAATTTTGAGATTGCATGGTGTGTCTAAGTCCATTGTATCGGATCGTGATCCCAGATTTTCTTCTCATTTTTGGCATAGTTTACAAGAGACCCTTGGTACTCGTTTGCATTTGAGTACAATATATCATTTTCAGACAGACGGACAGTCAGAACGTACTATTCAGACATTAGAGGATATGCTGAGAGCTGTAGTGATGGATTTGGTATTGCTTGGCGGGATTCGTTACCACTTGTCGGGTTTTCTTATAACAACAGTTATCAAGTGAGCATTGGAATGTCACTATTTGAAGCACTATATGGCAGGAAGTGTCGATCTCTTCTGTATTGGATGATTTATCTGAAGCACCAATTGTAGGACCTGATATGATAAGAGATATGACGGAGATGGTGAAATTTATTCATAGTTGTATGCGAGCTGCTCAGGATAGGCAGGCTAAGTATGCGAACATCAGGAGACGACCGTTGATTTTTGAGAAAGGTGACAGAGTTTTTCTGAAAATATCTCCTTTCCGTGGTACAGTTAAATTTTGAAAAAAGGGTAAATTATCACTGAGATTCATAAGTCCGTATGAGATTTTGGAACGTGTTGGTGATTTGGCTTATAGATTAGCTCTTCCTCCTGCATTATCAGGTGTTCATGATGTTCTTCATGTGTCTATGTTGAGGAAATATCATCCAGATCCTTCTCATGTACTTCCACCCGACCAGGTTGAGTTAGACCAGACTTAGAGCTATATTGAGAGACCGATTCAGATTCTAGATAGAAAAGATAAGCAACTCAGAAATAAATTGATACCATTGATTAAAGTACAGTGGAAGAGACATGGTGTAAGGTCCAAGAATTTAATTCACGTGTAGGAATGTCAATGGGTCCGGGTACCCGTGTGTATGGGGTGGGTTTGAGCATACTAAATGGGTCATGGGGTGGGTCTCGGTCCAATTTTTCAGACCCGTTCGGATATGGAACGGGTCATGGGTCCTACCATACCCGCCCCATATATATGTGGATATAAATAATCTAGGGTTTTAGTTTTATTAATTTTCATTTTTTAGTAGCTCACCTCAACCATAACGATCTTAGCTATTCCTATGTCAACTGTTGCATTTGAATCTGCTTTTAGCAATAGTGCAAGAATAGTTGGTCCTCATCTTAGTAGATTAAATATTTCTACTCGCTTATTTTATATTGATCTGTTTAAATTATATTATGACTTATGTTTGGGGATGTCAAGATTTTTTTGGAGAGCTAGTAACTCTTTTTTTTATGTAATTCTTTATGTCGTGAAAATACTTTGTTTGTTATTATTAAGTGTGGTCGAAGACATTAATTAATTTTCCACAATGTTGTATTTAGAGGCTTGTTTGTTTCATAATTCAGTCATGTGAGAAGAAAGATTACTTTTTTATTTTAAAAAAATTCGGGTCTCACGGGTCTCATGGGTCTACCCGGCCCTGTTTCGTATTCGATGTGGGGTGGGTCCGAAAAATATTTAACTCGGGTGGGGCGGGTAATGGGTCAAAGTTTTTTCATGGGGAGGGTCTTGGGTTTAGCCAAACCCACCCCATTGATATCTCTATTCACGTGACCTCAGTGAATGCAATCTAGGATTTCATTTTAATTTATTATGTGTTTAATTATTTTATGCATCCTATGCATAATTCAAGCATGGTAGGATTTAATTCAAAAAATTTTATAAGTTCATGCATTAAAGTTTCTAGGTGCATTTCACGCTCGAACGAGGATCGGAGACCGGAGGATTTTCAAGAAAATTATTCTAAATTGCGTGATTTATTTTGTAAATTAATTTTAAAACATTTTTAACTGTATTTTTCAAAAAATGGGATTTTAATGGGTATTTTTACCCGAAGGACTTTATTTTTTTAACGGTACATGAATTTTATCCAATCGGGGGACTTTTAGTGGTTCGACTATTATTTTCAAAATCTTTCCAACTCGAAATATTTTTCGAGAGTGCGTTTAGATTTAACGGGCTCACTTTTGATTTTAGTTGGCTTAAAACTTTTTTTTAGACTTTTAAATGAAATTTGTGACCATTAACTAATTATTAAATATCTAATTAAGCATCTAACCCTTCATTAACCTAAAACCTAAACGCATATCAGCCACCTAAACGCATATCAGCCGTATCCCTTTCCCCTAGCTACATTCTCCCTCGATTTCAGAGCATTTCATTGGAGAAGTTTCGGTTTGCTCTTGCTCTTGCAAAGGAAAAGTCATCCGGGTTCCCTTGTCTCATTCTTGCACTCCAAATCACCAAGGCACACTTGCATCTTTGTTCCTTGCATCATTCATGCCAATATTATGTTAAAGTTTGTGTAAATGCATGGAAACCCTTCGATCTATCATGTGTGCACGTTTTAGTTGAAATATTTACATAAATCCTTGCAATTTTGACTCACTACTCACGTTTTATTTATGGTGCGCAAGGGCCTGCGGTTTTGGTTGATTAAGGGCTGTATATGGTTTCAAGGGGAGGTCTTGGGGGTTTCGTTGGTTGCTGGTTTGTGCAGGAGAAGGGCCGAGAGTAGTGTGCCTTTGAGATTGGCTCCTCTTGAGCATTTGCGAAAGGGGTTGAGATGTGGTGTGCATGGGAGTATAGCTGTGAGTCTTATGGGTACAGTAGGGTCTAGTAACATGCTAAGAGGGAGCCATGGGTGTGTGGTTGAGAGTGAAGCTCGATCTTGTGAAGGGTATCTCGTGAAAGGCGGTTGAGTCGAGAACCGAGTATCCTTCGGGAAATGACGTGTGCAGCAGCAAGTTTATAGGATTAGCTTGGTTTAGGGAGTTCATTTAGTCCCTTGGTGAGTCATAAGGTTGGACATGTGGGGGTAGGAGAGTGAACCGAAGGTATAGGGAGGTGGGGACATGTGTTGGTTTGTTGGTTGGATAATGTGAGTGGCCGAGGATTTGCAATAAGGCAATAGGTTTAGCCGTGAGTTAGGGGACTAATTTTGAAGAGTTTAGAGGCTGTTAGAGGGTGTATTAAGTACGGTAAAAAGTTGGGCGAAATTTGGTTTAGTTTTGAGTCGATTCGGGATAAAACCGGGATTCCGATCCAAGTTTTAAAACGAATCGGTTAGGCCACAATATAGGCTCAAGTTTACGTCTAAGAATGCTTTTAAATATGTTTTGGTATATTTTAAGGAGTTGGTAAGCTTCGGGTCAATTTTAGAGATCCAGGGGTGAAACGATAATTTTTGGGTTCCAAGGGGCAAAATGATCATTTTGCACCCTGAGGAGATTTTGCTTGGGTCTCATACCATATACATATACATCGTCAGTCATAACCAAATTTCATCCATCAAAAATAGCATCATAATCATCAGTTAATAAAATATGCATAAACGTAACTTTTCCTTAAAACCAAGCATACACCGTATTTATCATAATTGCGTAAAAATCGTAAACATGATGCATAAACATTTAAAATATCATGAATTTGTGCTCAGGATGCTGCCAGGACCAAAATCTCACCCCGGGTGCAAAATGACCATTTTGCCCCTGGAAACCCAAAATTATCGTTTTACTCCTAGACCTCTAAAAGTGACCCGAATCTTACCAAACTCCTTAAAATGTCCCAAAACGTATTCAAAAGCATTCTTAGCCATAAACTTGAACCCAAAACCAAACTTAACCGATTCGTTTTAAAACTTGGACCGAGGTCCCGGTTTTAACTCGAATCGGCTCGAAACTAAACTAAATTTTACCAAACTTAAACCATAACTTAACAACATATAACTAAACCATATCCTACCCAAACCAGACCCTAGATGATCATTTAAACCATCGAATTACCTGCTGTAACCTGCTGAAATTTCTGCACATCCTTATCCCAAAACTCTAAGTTATGCACCCAAGCTTTAATTTCGATCCTAGCCTACACCAGCCCCAAACAGACTCGAACCCACCAACCTAGGGCTTTGACCAAACCCTCCTTAACCAGTCTAGCCCTCTCTAACCAGCCCATGCACCAAACCATGCAGACCCCTTGATCTTGCCCTCTAAACTTTGCGCTTTTGGTTTCTTGCACCCATATTCGGTAGGCCACCCCCAGCACTACACCAGATGTGCCCAGCCCCTCCTAGGACCATGACTCACTCCTTTGACACCCTCTGGATGCAGCCCCATGAGCCGTACCTAACCTGCACCCTCAAGGACCAAAACCGAACCCTAGCCCCCTTGAAAACAAAAATCATTCCGCCCTCTTGCTGCTGATGTTCCAGACCTGAATATTGCATCTAAAGGACCCTTAAACACTCTGAAAATCATGCCCATAATATCCCTAACCCGGCAGCCACTTTCAAACTATTAAAAACGTGAAACCCATGTCAAGAATCAACCTTCTTTTTTTTCAAACTTTGAATAAATCGCACACACAATGGATCGGTACATGCTTGATCAAATACAAGAAATTCAGTATAATATTGACGTGTATGATGCGAGAATAAAGATACGAGTGTGCCTTATGAAGTTGGAGAGCAAGAACGATGCGAGGGAGACCCGAGATGATTTTTCCTTTGAAGAAATGGTGAGGCCGATGAAACCTTGGGATTGCTGGTGAGGAAACAGATGGGAAAAGGAGCTGAGGGGATGGTTTCGGCTGCTATGGGATTTAGGTTTAGGATAATGAGTAATTTAGGTAGTGATTAAATAGATAAATAATAGATAATGGGCTTTAAATTATCAATTAAAGGTTTAAAAAGCTAATTAAGCCCAAAAACTTAAAAGTAGGCCCGTTAAGTCCAAACGTAATCTCGAAAAATATTTCGTGTTGGAAAATTTTTGAAAATAATAGCCGAACCCTCAAAAAGTCTCCTGATTCGACAAAATTTACGTACCGTTAAAAATAAAATGTTGCAGATAAAAATACCCAATAAATCTTATTTTTGAAAAATACACTTAAAAACATCTTAAAATAATTAATAAAAATTAATCATGTAGTAAAATAATTTTTCTGATAATTTTCCGGTCTCCGTTTCTCGTTTGAGCGCGAAATGCAACTTAAAAATCTATAATGCATGAACCTTTAAAATTTCATGAAATAAATTCTAACATGCAATAATTATGCATAAAATGCATAAAAATAATTAAACACAATTTAATGAAATAAACATGCATTTAATGCTTTAAAATAATTTAATAAAATACCAAAAAAATTTAATAACTCGCATGCATGTGGTTCACGTGGACCTTCAAATTTTTAGGACATTACACATGGTGTTGATGAGGCAACTTGGGAATTAGATGACAAGATGAGACGTAAATATCCAGAGTTATTCAAATGAAGTATGTTTCTATTCTCGGTCTTACTTTCAGAATTGCTCATTACATCGTAGACTTGAAATTGATAATTTGATTTCGAGGATAAAATCTATTTTTAGAAGGAAGGAATTGTAATGCCTGAATTTATAATGAAAAAAATTGAAAAAAAAAATCGAAAAAAAAAATTACTGCTTCATCGGTTACTATTTAAGCGCTGCGGCGCTAGAATAGTAGCGCCTAGGCGCTAGATTTGCTCAAATTTGGCGCTGAGGCGCTGAAATGTAGCGCTGCGGCGCTACAAATGCGAAAAATCAATATCTAAGTCCACTTTCACCTCCTCCAATCATTTTTCTCCTTCTTCTCCATCGAAAACCTTCATCTCCTTCAATTTATACATTTCTTCTTAAATCTAAGAGAGATTTGCTCAAGAAAATTTTGAAATGAAGGTAGATTTGTGATCCCTCTCATCACGAGCTTCAAGATGATGTAAGTATTTTCCAATTTTATTCAAGTTTGGAAATGGGTTGAAGTTTAGAATTGATATGTAAGTTGATATTTAAAATATTGAGATGTTGGGGATGTTGTATTTAAGTTTGTTTGAATTTAAAAAGGATATGAGAATGGATTCTTGTTTACGTGCAAAGAATGATATCTACATAATTGGTATTGATTGCATTGTGTTAGAGATGTGTGATTGTCACTGCATAATTGGTATTGACATGTTGACAAGATACAGAGCTACTGTAAATTGTTTTCAAAAAATTGTTAAGTTTAGGCCTGATAAGACAGATCACTAGACATTCTATGGTAAAGGTTCTCGAGCTAAGATTGCTTTGATATCTGTTTTGTCCATGACTCGTTTGTTGCAAAAAGGAGAAGAATGTTTCTTGGTTTATGCAATTGATATTTCAGGGTCAGTACCTAAATTGCCAGATATTCCAATTGTTAGTGAATTTTCAGATGTATTTCCAGATGAAATTCCAGGATTTCCTCCAGTCCGAGAGATTGAGTTCAACATTGAGTTGATGCCGGGTACACAGCCTATTTCTAGAGCTCCTTATAGGATGGCCCCAATTGAATTGAAGGAACTAAAGAAAACAACTTGAGGATCTATTGGCTAAAGGATATATAAGACCAAGTGTTTCACCTTGGGGTGCTCCAGTTTTATTCGTGAAGAAGAAAGACGGGTCTATGAGGCTTTGTGTTGATTATAGACTGTTGAATAAAGCAACAGTAAAGAATAAGTATCCTTTGCCAAGGATTGATGATCTTTTTGACCAGTTGCAGGGTTCTTCAGTATATTCTAAGATTGATTTAAGATCTGGATATCATCAGTTAAGAGTTAGAGAGGCATATGTGACTAAGACTGCTTTTCGTATCAGGTATGGGCATTTTGAATTTTTGATTATGCCTTTTGGGTTGACCAATGCGCCTGCGGTATTTATGGATTTGATGAACCGTGTGTTTCAACGGTATATAGATCAATTTGTTGTGATCTTCATTGATGATATTCTTATTTTTCAAAATCTGAAATTGAGCATGTCTAACACTTGAGAGCTGTATTGCAGATTTTGAGAACTGAAAAGTTGTATGCTAAATTATCCAAATGCGAGTTTTGGTTGGATAGAGTGGTTTTCCTTTGACATGTAATTTTCAGTGCTGGTATATCAGTTGATCCGAGTAAAGTTGAGGCAGTAATCAATTGGTCTAGACCGACATCAGTTCCTGAGGTACGTAGTTTTATGGGTTTGGGAGACTATTATGGTAGATTTATTGAAGGATTCTCACAGATTGCGAGGTCAATAACCCAGCTGACACAAAAGAATGTACCATTTATTTGGTCACCGGCATGTGAGGCTAGTTTTGTTGAGCTTAAGCAGAGATTGACTAGTGCTCCAGTTCTGACTATCCCATCAGGTGTAGGAGGATTTACAGTGCACACTAATGCTTCACGTCAAGGATTGGGTTGTGTATTAATGCAGCATGGTCGTGTGGTTGCCTATTCTTCAAGACAGTTGAAGCCACATGAGTCTAGATACCCAGTGCATGACTTGGAACTAGCAGCAGTTGTTTTTGCCTTAAAGATTTGGCGTCACTACTTGTATGGGGAGAAATTTGAGATATTCACTGATCATAAGAGTTTGAAATACATCTTTTCACAAGCGGAGCTGAACATGAGACAGAGGCGTTGGTTAGACTTGTTGAAAGACTATGATTGAGAAATGAAATATTATCCAGGAAAGTCTAATGCAGCAGCCGATTCTTTGAGCAGAAAAGTATGCAATATGTCCTTGATCACTAGCAATGTATCTGATCTAATAGAAGAATGTTGTCTTTCTAGTTTGCATTTTGTGGTAGATACTCAATCTGTATGAGTATTTATGATTCAAGTAGAGCCAGAGTTTTTTGTAAATATTAAAGAGGCCCAAAGGTTATATCAAAGCATTCAGAAATCAGTTGAACTCGTCAAATCAGGACATCAACCAAAATTTCAGATCAATAATAATGGTATTTTGTTTCTGAATGATCTTATTGTAGTTCCTAATATTTCAGAGTTGAGGATACAGATTTTGCAAGATGCTCATTGCAATAAATTCAGTGTACACCCTGAAAGTAAAAAGATGTACAATGATTTGAAGAAACAATTTTGGTGGAAAAGAATGAAATCTGACATAGCAGAATTTGTATCTCGTTGTTTGAATTTTCAACAAGTGAAAGCAGAAAGGAAGCGACCAGGAGGTATTTTTGCATAGCCTTAAGGTTCCAGAATTGAAGTGGGACCATATCACCATGGACTTTGTCACGAAATTGCCGAGGTCGTCGAGGGGTTGCGATTCAATTTGGGTTATCGTTGACAGATTAACCAAGTCTTCATGTTTCATTCCTTATCAGATGACATATAGGCATGATCAGATGGCCAAATTGTACATCAGAGAAATTTTGAGATTGCATGGTGTGTCTAAGTCCATTGTATCGGATCGTGATCCCAGATTTTCTTCTCATTTTTGGCATAGTTTACAAGAGACCCTTGGTACTCGTTTGCATTTGAGTACAATATATCATTTTCAGACAGACGGACAGTCAGAACGTACTATTCAGACATTAGAGGATATGCTGAGAGCTGTAGTGATGGATTTGGTATTGCTTGGCGGGATTCGTTACCACTTGTCGGGTTTTCTTATAACAACAGTTATCAAGTGAGCATTGGAATGTCACTATTTGAAGCACTATATGGCAGGAAGTGTCGATCTCTTCTGTATTGGATGATTTATCTGAAGCACCAATTGTAGGACCTGATATGATAAGAGATATGACGGAGATGGTGAAATTTATTCATAGTTGTATGCGAGCTGCTCAGGATAGGCAGGCTAAGTATGCGAACATCAGGAGACGACCGTTGATTTTTGAGAAAGGTGACAGAGTTTTTCTGAAAATATCTCCTTTCCGTGGTACAGTTAAATTTTGAAAGAAGGGTAAATTATCACTGAGATTCATAAGTCCGTATGAGATTTTGGAACGTGTTGGTGATTTGGCTTATAGATTAGCTCTTCCTCCTGCATTATCAGGTGTTCATGATGTTTTTCATGTGTCTATGTTGAGGAAATATCATCCAGATCCTTCTCATGTACTTCCACCCGACCAGGTTGAGTTAGACCAGACTTAGAGCTATATTGAGAGACCGATTCAGATTCTAGATAGAAAAGATAAGCAACTCAGAAATAAATTGATACCATTGATTAAAGTACAGTGGAAGAGACATGGTGTAAGGTCCAAGAATTTAATTCACGTGTAGGAATGTCAATGGGTCCGGGTACCCGTGTGTATGGGGTGGGTTTGAGCATACTAAATGGGTCATGGGGTGGGTCTCGGTCCAATTTTTCAGACCCGTTCGGATATGGAACGGGTCATGGGTCCTACCATACCCGCCCCATATATATGTGGATATAAATAATCTAGGGTTTTAGTTTTATTAATTTTCATTTTTTAGTAGCTCACCTCAACCATAACGATCTTAGCTATTCCTATGTCAACTGTTGCATTTGAATCTGCTTTTAGCAATAGTGCAAGAATAGTTGGTCCTCATCTTAGTAGATTAAATATTTCTACTCGCTTATTTTATATTGATCTGTTTAAATTATATTATGACTTATGTTTGGGGATGTCAAGATTTTTTTGGAGAGCTAGTAACTCTTTTTTTTATGTAATTCTTTATGTCGTGAAAATACTTTGTTTGTTATTATTAAGTGTGGTCGAAGACATTAATTAATTTTCCACAATGTTGTATTTAGAGGCTTGTTTGTTTCATAATTCAGTCATGTGAGAAGAAAGATTACTTTTTTATTTTAAAAAAATTCGGGTCTCACGGGTCTCATGGGTCTACCCGGCCCTGTTTCGTATTCGATGTGGGGTGGGTCCGAAAAATATTTAACTCGGGTGGGGCGGGTAATGGGTCAAAGTTTTTTCATGGGGAGGGTCTTGGGTTTAGCCAAACCCACCCCATTGACATCTCTATTCACGTGACCTCAGTGCATGCAATCTAGGATTTCATTTTAATTTATTATGTGTTTAATTATTTTATGCATCCTATGCATAATTCAAGCATGGTAGGATTTAATTCAAAAAATTTTATAAGTTCATGCATTAAAGTTTCTAGGTGCATTTCACGCTCGAACGAGGATCGGAGACCGGAGGATTTTCAAGAAAATTATTCTAAATTGCGTGATTTATTTTGTAAATTAATTTTAAAACATTTTTAACTGTATTTTTCAAAAAATGGGATTTTAATGGGTATTTTTACCCGAAGGACTTTATTTTTTTAACGGTACATGAATTTTATCCAATCGGGGGACTTTTAGTGGTTCGACTATTATTTTCAAAATCTTTCCAACTCGAAATATTTTTCGAGAGTGCGTTTAGATTTAACGGGCTCACTTTTGATTTTAGTTGGCTTAAAACTTTTTTTTAGACTTTTAAATGAAATTTGTGACCATTAACTAATTATTAAATATCTAATTAAGCATCTAACCCTTCATTAACCTAAAACCTAAACGCATATCAGCCACCTAAACGCATATCAGCCGTATCCCTTTCCCCTAGCTACATGCTCCCTCGATTTCAGAGCATTTCATTGGAGAAGTTTCGGTTTGCTCTTGCTCTTGCAAAGGAAAAGTCATCCGGGTTCCCTTGTCTCATTCTTGCACTCCAAATCACCAAGGCACACTTGCATCTTTGTTCCTTGCATCATTCATGCCAATATTATGTTAAAGTTTGTGTAAATGCATGGAAACCCTTCGATCTATCATGTGTGCACGTTTTAGTTGAAATATTTACATAAATCCTTGCAATTTTGACTCACTACTCACGTTTTATTTATGGTGCGCAAGGGCCTGCGGTTTTGGTTGATTAAGGGCTGTATATGGTTTCAAGGGGAGGTCTTGGGGGTTTCGTTGGTTGCTGGTTTGTGCAGGAGAAGGGCCGAGAGTAGTGTGCCTTTGAGATTGGCTCCTCTTGAGCATTTGCGAAAGGGGTTGAGATGTGGTGTGCATGGGAGTATAGCTGTGAGTCTTATGGGTACAGTAGGGTCTAGTAACATGCTAAGAGGGAGCCATGGGTGTGTGGTTGAGAGTGAAGCTCGATCTTGTGAAGGGTATCTCGTGAAAGGCGGTTGAGTCGAGAACCGAGTATCCTTCGGGAAATGACGTGTGCAGCAGCAAGTTTATAGGATTAGCTTGGTTTAGGGAGTTCATTTAGTCCCTTGGTGAGTCATAAGGTTGGACATGTGGGGGTAGGAGAGTGAACCGAAGGTATAGGGAGGTGGGGACATGTGTTGGTTTGTTGGTTGGATAATGTGAGTGGCCGAGGATTTGCAATAAGGCAATAGGTTTAGCCGTGAGTTAGGGGACTAATTTTGAAGAGTTTAGAGGCTGTTAGAGGGTGTATTAAGTACGGTAAAAAGTTGGGCGAAATTTGGTTTAGTTTTGAGTCGATTCGGGATAAAACCGGGATTCCGGTCCAAGTTTTAAAACGAATCGGTTAGGCCACAATATAGGCTCAAGTTTACGTCTAAGAATGCTTTTAAATATGTTTTGGTATATTTTAAGGAGTTGGTAAGCTTCGGGTCAATTTTAGAGATCCAGGGGTGAAACGATAATTTTTGGGTTCCCAGGGGCAAAATGATCATTTTGCACCCGGAGGAGATTTTGCTTGGGTCTCATACCATATACATATACATCGTCAGTCACAACCAAATTTCATCCTTCGAAAATAGCATCATAATCATCAGTTAATAAAATATGCATAAACGTAACTTTTCCTTAAAACCAAGCATACACCGTATTTATCATAATTGCGTAAAAATCGTAAACATGATGCATAAACATTTAAAATATCATGAATTTGTGCTCAGGATGCTGCCAGGACCAAAATCTCACCCCGGGTGCAAAATGACCATTTTGCCCCTGGAAACCCAAAATTATCGTTTTACTCCTAGACCTCTAAAAGTGACCCGAATCTTACCAAACTCCTTAAAATGTCCCAAAACGTATTCAAAAGCATTCTTAGCCATAAACTTGAACCCAAAACCAAACTTAACCGATTCGTTTTAAAACTTGGACCGAGGTCCCGGTTTTAACTCGAATCGGCTCGAAACTAAACTAAATTTTACCAAACTTAAACCATAACTTAACAACATATAACTAAACCATATCCTACCCAAACCAGACCCTAGATGATCATTTAAACCATCGAATTACCTGCTGTAACCTGCTGAAATTTCTGCACATCCTTATCCCAAAACTCTAAGTTATGCACCCAAGCTTTAATTTCGATCCTAGCCTACACCAGCCCCAAACAGACTCGAACCCACCAACCTAGGGCTTTGACCAAACCCTCCTTAACCAGTCTAGCCCTCTCTAACCAGCCCATGCACCAAACCATGCAGACCCCTTGATCTTGCCCTCTAAACTTTGCGCTTTTGGTTTCTTGCACCCATATTCGGTAGGCCACCCCCAGCACTACACCAGATGTGCCCAGCCCCTCCTAGGACCATGACTCACTCCTTTGACACCCTCTGGATGCAGCCCCATGAGCCGTACCTAACCTGCACCCTCAAGGACCAAAACCGAACCCTAGCCCCCTTGAAAACAAAAATCATTCCGCCCTCTTGCTGCTGATGTTCCAGACCTGAATCTTGCATCTAAAGGACCCTTAAACACTCTGAAAATCATGCCCATAATATCCCTAACCCGGCAGCCACTTTCAAACTATTAAAAACGTGAAACCCATGTCAAGAATCAACCTTCTTTTTTTTCAAACTTTGAATAAATCGCACACACAATGGATCGGTACATGCTTGATCAAATACAAGAAATTCAGTATAATATTGACGTGTATGATGCGAGAATAAAGATACGAGTGTGCCTTATGAAGTTGGAGAGCAAGAACGATGCGAGGGAGACCCGAGATGATTTTTCCTTTGAAGAAATGGTGAGGCCGATGAAACCTTGGGATTGCTGGTGAGGAAACAGATGGGAAAAGGAGCTGAGGGGATGGTTTCGGCTGCTATGGGATTTAGGTTTAGGATAATGAGTAATTTAGGTAGTGATTAAATAGATAAATAATAGATAATGGGCTTTAAATTATCAATTAAAGGTTTAAAAAGCTAATTAAGCCCAAAAACTTAAAAGTAGGCCCGTTAAGTCCAAACGTAATCTCGAAAAATATTTCGTGTTGGAAAATTTTTGAAAATAATAGCCGAACCCTCAAAAAGTCTCCTGATTCGACAAAATTTACGTACCGTTAAAAATAAAATGTTGTAGATAAAAATACCCAATAAATCTTATTTTTGAAAAATACACTTAAAAACATCTTAAAATAATTAATAAAAATTAATCATGTAGTAAAATAATTTTTCTGATAATTTTCCGGTCTCCGTTTCTCGTTTGAGCGCGAAATGCAACTTAAAAATCTATAATGCATGAACCTTTAAAATTTCATGAAATAAATTCTAACATGCAATAATTATGCATAAAATGCATAAAAATAATTAAACACAATTTAATGAAATAAACATGCATTTAATGCTTTAAAATAATTTAATAAAATACCAAAAAAATTTAATAACTCGCATGCATGTGGTTCACGTGGACCTTCAAATTTTTAGGACATTACACATGGTGTTGATGAGGCAACTTGGGAATTAGATGACAAGATGAGACGTAAATATCCAGAGTTATTCAAATGAAGTATGTTTCTATTCTCGGTCTTACTTTCAGAATTGCTCATTACATCGTAGACTTGAAATTGATAATTTGATTTCGAGGATAAAATCTATTTTTAGAAGGAAGGAATTGTAATGCCTGAATTTATAATGAAAAAAATTGAAAAAAAAAAATCGAAAAAAAAAATTACTGTTCATCGGTTACTATTTAAGCGCTGCGGCGCTAGAATAGTAGCGCCTAGGCGCTAGATTTGCTCAAATTTGGCGCTGAGGCGCTGAAATGTAGCGCTGCGGCGCTACAAATGCGAAAAATCAATATCTAAGTCCACTTTCACCTCCTCCAATCATTTTTCTCCTTCTTCTCCATCGAAAACCTTCATCTCCTTCAATTTATACATTTCTTCTTAAATCTAAGAGAGATTTGCTCAAAAAATTTTGAAATGAAGGTAGATTTGTGATCCCTCTCATCACGAGCTTCAAGATGATGTAAGTATTTTCCAATTTTATTCAAGTTTGGAAATGGGTTGAAGTTTAGAATTGATATGTAAGTTGATATTTAAAATATTGAGATGTTGGGGATGTTGTATTTAAGTTTGTTTGAATTTAAAAAGGATATGAGAATGGATTCTTGTTTACGTGCAAAGAATGATATCTACATAATTGGTATTGATTGCATTGTGTTAGAGATGTGTGATTGTCACTGCATAATTGGTATTGACATGTTGACAAGATACAGAGCTACTGTAAATTGTTTTCAAAAAATTGTTAAGTTTAGGCTTGATAAGACAGATCACTAGACATTCTATGGTAAAGGTTCTCGAGCTAAGATTGCTTTGATATCTGTTTTGTCCATGACTCGTTTGTTGCAAAAAGGAGAAGAATGTTTCTTGGTTTATGCAATTGATATTTCAGGGTCAGTACCTAAATTGCCAGATATTCCAATTGTTAGTGAATTTTCAGATGTATTTCCAGATGAAATTCCAGGATTTCCTCCAGTCCGAGAGATTGAGTTCAACATTGAGTTGATGCCGGGTACACAGCCTATTTCTAGAGCTCCTTATAGGATGGCCCCAATTGAATTGAAGGAACTAAAGAAAACAACTTGAGGATCTATTGGCTAAAGGATATATAAGACCAAGTGTTTCACCTTGGGGTGCTCCAGTTTTATTCGTGAAGAAGAAAGACGGGTCTATGAGGCTTTGTGTTGATTATAGACTGTTGAATAAAGCAACAGTAAAGAATAAGTATCCTTTGCCAAGGATTGATGATCTTTTTGACCAGTTGCAGGGTTCTTCAGTATATTCTAAGATTGATTTAAGATCTGGATATCACCAGTTAAGAGTTAGAGAGGCATATGTGACTAAGACTGCTTTTCGTATCAGGTATGGGCATTTTGAATTTTTGATTATGCCTTTTGGGTTGACCAATGCGCCTGCGGTATTTATGGATTTGATGAACCGTGTGTTTCAACGGTATATAGATCAATTTGTTGTGATCTTCATTGATGATATTCTTATTTTTCAAAATCTGAAATTGAGCATGTCTAACACTTGAGAGCTGTATTGCAGATTTTGAGAACTGAAAAGTTGTATGCTAAATTATCCAAATGCGAGTTTTGGTTGGATAGAGTGGTTTTCCTTTGACATGTAATTTTCAGTGCTGGTATATCAGTTGATCCGAGTAAAGTTGAGGCAGTAATCAATTGGTCTAGACCCACATCAGTTCCTGAGGTACGTAGTTTTATGGATTTGGCAGACTATTATCGTAGATTTATTGAAGGATTCTCACAGATTGCGAGGTCAATAACCCAGCTGACACAAAAGAATGTACCATTTATTTGGTCACCGGCATGTGAGGCTAGTTTTGTTGAGCTTAAGCAGAGATTGACTAGTGCTCCAGTTCTGACTATCCCATCAGGTGTAGGAGGATTTACAGTGCACACTAATGCTTCACGTCAAGGATTGGGTTGTGTATTAATGCAGCATGGTCGTGTGGTTGCCTATTCTTCAAGACAGTTGAAGCCACATGAGTCTAGATACCCAGTGCATGACTTGGAACTAGCAGCAGTGGTTTTTGCCTTAAAGATTTGGCGCCACTACTTGTATGGGGAGAAATTTGAGATATTAACTGATCATAAGAGTTTGAAATACATCTTTTCACAAGCGGAGCTGAACATGAGACAGAGGCGTTGGTTAGACTTGTTGAAAGACTATGATTGAGAAATGAAATATTATCCAGGAAAGTCTAATGCAGCAGCCGATTCTTTGAGCAGAAAAGTATGCAATATGTCCTTGATCACTAGCAATGTATCTGATCTAATAGAAGAATGTTGTCTTTCTAGTTTGCATTTTGTGGTAGATACTCAATCTGTATGAGTATTTATGATTCAAGTAGAGCCAGAGTTTTTTGTAAATATTAAAGAGGCCCAAAGGTTATATCAAAGCATTCAGAAATCAGTTGAACTCGTCAAATCAGGACATCAACCAAATTTCAGATCAATAATAATGGTATTTTGTTTCTGAATGATCGTATTGTATTTCCTAATATTTCAGAGTTGAGGATACAGATTTTGCAAGATGCTCATTGCAATAAATTCAGTGTACACCCTGAAAGTAAAAAGATGTACAATGATTTGAAGAAACAATTTTGGTGGAAAAGAATGAAATCTGACATAGCAGAATTTGTATCTCGTTGTTTGAATTGTCAACAAGTGAAAGCAGAAAGGAAGCGACCAGGAGGTATTTTTGCATAGCCTTAAGGTTCCAGAATTGAAGTGGGACCATATCACCATGGACTTTGTCACGAAATTGCCGAGGTCGTCGAGGGGTTGCGATTCAATTTGGGTTATCGTTGACAGATTAACCAAGTCTTCATGTTTCATTCCTTATCAGATGACATATAGGCATGACCAGATGGCCAAATTGTACATCAGAGAAGTTTTGAGATTTCATGGTGTGTCTAAGTCCATTGTATCGGATCGTGATCCCAGATTTTCTTCTCATTTTTGGCAGAGTTTACAAGAGACCCTTGGTACTCGTTTGCATTTGAGTACAATATATCATCTTCAGACAGACGGACAGTCAGAACGTACTATTCAGACATTAGAGGATATGCTGAGAGCTGAAGTGATGGATTTGGTATTGCTTGGCGGGATTCGTTACCACTTGTCGAGTTTTCTTATAACAACAGTTATAAAGTGAGCATTGGAATGTCACCATTTGAGGCACTATATGGCAGGAAGTGTCGATCTCCTCTGTATTGAGACGATTATCCGAAGCACCAATTGTAGGACCAGATATGATAAGAGAAGGTGAAATTGATTCAGAGTCGTATGCGAGCTGCTCAAGATAGGCAAGCTAAGTATGCGAACATTAGGAGACGACCGTTGATATTTTATAAAGGTGACAGAGTTTTTATGAAAATATCTCATTTTCGTGGTACAGTTAGATTTGGAAAGAATGGTAAATTATCACTGAGATTCATAGGTCCCTATGAGATTTTGGAACGTGTTGGTGATTTGGCTTATAGATTAGCTCTTCATCCTGCATTATCAGGTGTTCGTGATGTTTTTCATGTGTCTATGTTGAGAAAATATCATCCAGATCCTTCTCATGTAATTCCACCCGACGAGGTTGAGTAAGACCAGACTTTGAGCTATATTGAGAGACAGATTCAGATTCTAGACAGAAATGATAAGCAACTCAGAAATAAATTGATACCATTGATTAAAGTACACTGGAAGAGACATGGTGTTGAGGAGGCAACTTGGGAATTAGAAGACAAGATGAGAAGTAAATATCCAGAGTTATTCAAATGAAGTATGTTTCTATTCTCGGTCTTACTTTTAGTATTGATCATTACATCGTAGACTTGAAATTGATGATTTGATTTCGAGGAAGAAATCTATTTTTAGAAGGGAGGAATTGTAATGCCTGAATTTAAAAAAAAAATTGAAAAAAAAAAAATTCGAAAAAAGAAAAAAATTACTGTCATCGGTTACTATTCAATCGATGCGGTGCTAGAATAGTAGCGCCTAGGCGCTAGATTTGAGCAAATTTGGCGTTGAGGTGCTGAAAAGTGGCGCGCTACGGCGCTACAGACGTGAAAAATCAATATCTATGTCCACTTTCACCTCCTCCAGTCATTTTTCTCCTTCTTCTCCATCGAAAACCTTCATCTCCTTCAATTTCTACATTTCTTCTTAAATCTAAGAGAGATTTGCTCAAGAAAATTTTGAAATGAAGGTAGATTTGCTCCTTCTTAATCTGTTGGAGATGTTGTATTTAAGTTTGTTTGAATTTAAAAAGGATATGAGAATGGATTCTTGTTTACGTGCAAAGAACAATATGTACACCTTCTCTATTTCATGTATATGGGATAGTTGTGTTTGGATTTTGGAGTTAAGGTCTTCATCAAACTTGTAGATAATCGAGTTAACTTCGATTTGGTTCTTGAATCAGTCAATTCCATGAAGAAATGAGAGAGATATGTAATTTTTACTAAAACTAGTCTGGAAATCCGAGTTAGTGTAGATTTGTGTACCTGCCTTCTGCTTATCCGAATTGTGGGATTTATTGGTTAGGATTCTGAATTTTGTGTTCAAATGAAAGTTATAGAACATTGTCTTGTCTTCGAAATTATACAAAATTGGCTTGATTTCATTGGATATTGAGGAAGTTATGCTCCAAATACTAACGTGTGCCAGAAATGTATTGACGCATAATTCGTGAGAATGATGTTGTATGTTTCTGATTATAAACGGTTGAGTAAACTTCTTTATTTGACAACACTTTTTGAAGAACAATTGTTGGGCTTTAAGTTTTCTTGCATATCCAATTTGCAGATCTTGATTTGAAGCCCTATTGAACAGAAACTGCTCTGTTTTGATAAATAATCCGAGTTCTTGAGATAGTATACTTCAGAGGTTCAAGATTTCTCAACTACACCTTTCGATATCCTATTGATAATATTAGAAAGGTATGTTTCTCAACTACACCTTTTGAGAACACCGTCCCCAGCAGAAGCAACGTTTGATCTTGAATTCGAGATAGATATTCTGAGAAGAAATCTTAATAATCTGTCAGAGATTTTTAAGCAGTTGTCTTTTGAACATGCTGGTGAAGTTAGTGCCACCAGATTCTTCCGAGACCGCATCTCAAAAGAAGTCTCTCGCACGGCAAAATCATTGGCCAAATTGCATGTAGAAACCAGCCTTTTCAGACAATATGTTGTCTCAAGTCATGCCAACATCTTGCTTGAACAGGCTGACATCATTAAAACTGTCTCTGATCATGATTCAGCTATTCAATCAGTCTCCACCAAAGTAGAAGCTGTGGACTCGAAACTTGAAACTATTGATGCCAAGATTGAATCTCAATCTCAATCTATTCATGATCTAAATGAACGAGTTTTGAATCAAGCACCATTTCTGGAGATGCTGAATAATGGCATTCTTACTCTTACTGGCCGAGTGAATGACTTACTCACTCGAGTTCAAGCCAATGATGCCAAAAAGGGGGAAGCACAAGGCAGGTTAAAAGAAGGCAGATCTGGAGGTCATCATGCAGAATCTTCCTACAGGAATCAAGATCCTCAGGATGAGGAAACGATGTTCAGAGACATCAGCACTGATGATTAAACTCTTTTGAACTATGTTTTACTAATTATTTTCTTATCGATTATTTTGCTATCAATTGCTATCTGCTTATTGTTACATATGTTGTTGATTGACTTATAGGTTTTGGCATCACCACAAAGGGGAAATTGTTAAACTTAATTTTATTGTGGTGATGAGATTCAAAACAAGTAGGTCGCGATAGATATAATCAGAAGACAATATAAAAGCAGAAGCTCTCGTATCGCATTAACAAAAGCAGTACTCTTCGAGTACTTAAACGGCTTAGAAAATTAGAAGCATCACTTAGCTTTAAAAGCAGAACTTAGCTTAAGCAGAAGTAACTTAACGTCTTTACTTGATTGTTACAATCTTAAATGTTACCGTTACTTTACCTAGTACTAAAATTAATTGTAGCATTAATGTTGTACAAAAACATTTAACGCTCCTTACTAGTTTTGGTATGAAACAAGACTGATTACTCTGAAGCTTTCTGCAGGACCTTTTTTAGGTATTAAAGCTGATCTTACTCAGGAGTCACAGATGCTGTTTTTGATTATAGACGTTGGACTCAAAATTTTCTATATATATAGAGGCCAATCCTTTATACAAAAACAACGTTATTATCATTATCAACGCAACGATTATTCCAACGTGAGTTTTGAGCTATCATCAACTACTTATCTTCAAGCTCAACATACAGAAAAGCAGCACACACTTCATTATCTATATCCGATCTTCTGAGATCACTTTGTGCTGACTGTTTCGTAAATCTCTTCAAGCTAAACACTTTACTATATTTTATTGAGAAGAGTTTGTAATCTGGAAAAGAGTCTTTTCCAGAATTTTGTTGTATTCGTTTTACTGAGTTGTGTAATTAAGAGTTTCAGTAGGCTAAGGGTAAGTCCTAATGAAGTGGGTGTGTACAAGTGTTGTACTGTAATATCCAAAGTCTTTTAGTGATACCTTCTGAAAACAGAAGAAGGAGAGACGTAGAAGATTTTATCTTCGAACTTCCAGAAACAACCAGTGTTCAACTGCCTACTGTTTAATTATTTCTTATCGTACTCCATTGAATCGTTTCCGAACTTATTATTGTGATATGCTGGACTTACATTCGAACAAGATCAGCTACAAACTCTAACAGGATTCTAGCACCCTTTGCAAAATCATTCAACAAAGGAAAGAGTTTATTCACCTCCCCTCTAAACTCTTTATCGATCCCGAACATATATAATATATACCAAAACTTATAAATGTTTTCAAGTATTTATTGTGCTATATATATATTTGTAAACACTAAATCAAGGTTCTAACTTTAAATGGTTGGTAAAACAAAAAAAAATTTAAATTGTATCAAGAAATTTATATTATGATATATTAATATAAAATAAATCAAGACATCCACTTTAGATTGTTGATAATAACAAACTAATATTTAAATGGTTTCAAGAATTTAGTGTAACATATAACAATAATAAATCAAAACTCCCACTTATAAGTATTGTATAATAATGCTAAAATAAATAAATATAACAAAAACAATAAATAATGATTAGATAATATAAAATATAGATTATTACCTTTTAATAACCTTATTATCATACCAAGAGTTTCACATTTTCATCACAACTTTGGGAAATTAGCTACTCATTGTTCTAAGTGTAAAACTTTGAATATGAAATTAACGTGCTAATTATATTTAAATGAAGAAATAAGGAAAAACAAAGAGATAAATATTGCGGACTCAAAGGTTTGTTCATAGAATGAAGGATATCTCAATACATTACAATGCACCCTTATTTATAGTCAAATTTGGGGAGACAACCATAAATAAAATATTATTTTGTACACATAAGTCTTCATTGGTGTTCCAAGAAAATATGTCATCATAAACAGTACTTTTGAAAATCTTCCCATTCGATTTTTTTTCCACTTAAAATAAAACATGTAGATAATTGAGTTTTTTGAATTGTGATATTTTTTTTACCATTTGACCAAGTAATTTGAGAGATATGGTAAAAATTCTCTAGCATGGTAAAACTGCAACTCCTTTGGTAACTTTATTTGTTGCTTAATCTGATCTCAATTGTGAGAATATTTTTATCTCTTGCTTGCCACCAATATTGTAGATATTAAAATCAAATTTCTATTGGTCCAAGAATCATCTTAATCTCACTTGCAAAGTCAATGTTATTTTTGTTTTATCGAACCTGTTAAAATATTAAAAATTTATAATTACACAACAACTTATATTTTATATAATTTCTTATAAAACATATAATATTTAAACATTCAATAAAACAAAAACTATAAATTTATATTATAAAACATTTAATTAATGTATAATTTTTTTATATTTATCACACCCCATCAACCAGTTTATTGCTAGTCCCTAGCAATTTAAGTATTAATAACACAAAACATATTAATTAATTTAAATAGAAATGTAATCGGAAATATCCAAGTGTTTAAATTAAAGTTTAAAACTGTCCAAATTATATCAAGATCATCATAATTATAATTTATAAAATAATCTGAGCTGATCAATTTAAAGCTGATTTTCCGGTAATTAAGTGTACATGGCCTTCAGAAATTCTTAGTAAGAGTCTCAACTCCATATCCTCACAGGTTAATAAATGTTTCAATTCATGTGAACGATTTCTATCATGGAGTTGGAATACATATAAATACTTAAGAAAATGGTTTACACAATGCAGACAGAGAAACGAGCCAAATTAATCAAAAGATATGAAATCCATTGATTCAAAATCTAGTTATTCTTATTATATATATATTTTTTCCTGATCTTATTTTGAGATTTTTTTTTCTTTTCTTTCATAACATCATAGAGTCAAACTAAGTTTATGCTCCTTGACCACATATTTATTTAATTAGTACAATATATTTCTCTCTTTCTGTTTTTTTCTTCTTTTTTTATGAGAGATAAATGGGTCGTAGCATATAATTTTAAATTTACATAAATCTTCAACATCTTTTCTTTTCCAGGAAATATCAATTTTTTTTTGAAAATAAGAACTCAAGATCTAAACAATAGATAGCATCTCGCATGATCAATAAAGGCTCGAAAGCTGTTTTCTCAATCTTTTCCACTCACTCACAAAATATGTGTATGTTTAAAATTTTAGGCACTCTTATCAAGTATATCTTGGGCCATATACTTTAATAACCGATCTTATCACAATGGTTAATCATTCAAAAAGATTTCATAAATTATATTTTTATAGTGATCAAAATATTAAAATTGATTTTTTTTTTCAAATACAAATTTAAACATCTTTAGATAGTGTTGGAGAAGTATTTTAATTAGGCCAAAAATAAACAAGCCCAAGTCCAAGGAAAAAAAGAATGAGCCCATCAATAATTTAAATTAGTTTGATAAAGTCAAAAGACGTGCAAGTAGGAAGAGATAGTGTGGCAGATAGAGGAGATCATGGGAGAGTGGAATAAACCACACTTCATAGTACAGAAATAGAGGAGATCGGCAGAAAGAAAAAAACACAAAATTCTACGCGCAAAAATCTGCAAAAAGCTTTCTGCTAATTTTCAGTCTTCAAGCATTAGTTTTCAAGCTTTCCAGTAGTTGTTCTAGCATTCTAGGTCTTCTCGTTTTAGATTTCAGCAATAATTTATTATATTTTCATGTTTTGATGAATTCTTAAAGTTTTGTAAATTCAAAATTCTGTTAAGGATTTATTTCCATCAATTTCCAATAGTTTTCTTCATTTTAGCATTGCATTTGTTTTAAGAGACTAGAACTGACGGTCAAATTTAGATTTCACGTCGCTTGAATAGTTAGAAGTTAGATTTTATTGTTCTTCACACAAGTTGGTGCAACTTCGCACCTGGCACGCCCGCAAATATCAATATTGTGCAAACAGATAGATTAATATATTTTCTAATTTAAACTTTTCGAACATGAGATGTATGATATTTTTGCAAAATTACTAAGATACAAACAATAAAATGGTTTTATTTTAAAATATTATTTTTTTAATATATTTTTTAATTTTTTTTAAAGTTTTTTTTTTTAAAAAAGTTTGTTCTCTCCCAACTCAGAATATGACATTGTCCATAATGTCGAAATAACTATTAATAAAGTATACATAATGAAATAGATATCACCTGTAATTTTATTGAAGATAACAAACTGGAACAAACACAAACCAATCATCGACTTTTGAATCAATGATCCAACTTTCTTTTCTTACTGCTTGATCGAGACCAATTGATCTTTGTTATCGTTGGATCAGGCTTATGACAAAAACTTCCAAATCATCAATTAATTGGTCGGAAGTCGAAGCAGAGATGAGCATCCGTCGTGAATTCTCTGAAATGAAATTTTGTTCCACAGTTTTATCAAAAAATGTCAAAAAACTGTCATAATAATTATTGATATTCAACAATCTCACAGGTTTATTATGGATATTAAGTTGTGCCCAAGAAACAATGTGAAAAATTTCTTCTATTGTACCAAAACCACCTGGTAGTGTGATAAAATTATCAGAATTTTCAATCATTTTGGTGATTCTTTCATATATAGAAGAAACTTTTAATTCCTCCACAATCGTAACACCAGTAATATTTCCTACAGCTAAAGCTGTAGGAATAATACCCAAAACCTGACTACCTTCAAGATGAGCAGATGTTGAAACAGATCCCATTAATCCTATATTACCTCCCCCATATACCAAGTGAATTTTTCTCTTATCCAATTTCTTTCCAAGATCATTTACTGCTTCTACAAACACTTCATTTTTCCGAGGATTCCACCAACAAAATACACAAATATTTTTCAATGTTTGTGCAGAGTACCATGTTTTTACTTTCTTTTTGGTATGTGAAAATAGAGAGAAAGATGAGAGATTTTACAGGGGTAATATGTTATCATGACAAAACTATGGATCACAGTTGTAAGCAGAATAAACAGTAAAAAAAATAATGACACACATGCATATAGACAGTAGTGTGACTGTGGCTCACAATTTTCCTCTGGTTTTACGTCCAGAAACGACTTCAACGCTTTCTATGAGTCGAGAATAAGCTTCCCATCCAATTTTTCTATAAATTGGCAAACATGGTCTTTTTTGGTTGGATTCCCAAGACTATTACGATGATGCTCATCTTGGAATTGTTTCCATATATGGAGAAGTTTATTATGCACATGTCCAATAGAATGCATCTCAAGAGTCAATAAGATGTCATTTAAAGATTCTGTACTGAGCTCATTCTTAATGAAACAAATAATATCTTCTCTGTTATTGAAAACACATCTCAAAGATCTGCGTCGTTTGTCACAAGTCCATCTTGAACACTTATGACATATCCCTAACCTTTTGGCCCTTAGTTTTTTTACAAAATTCTTTTTCCTAATCCAGGCATATACCGAATGAGTAATGACTGTGAAACTTCTCCTCCTAATCAGACCTTAGCTTCTATTATAATACAAATATCTTTTGGAATTTTTTTTTTTTTTTGCATTAGCAATCTCAATCTTTCACATCTACCTGCATAAATTTTTCAAAGAATATTTCTAGAAAAAGAGGAAAAATATTTACAAAATTTTGAGAGAATTTCATCAATTTTAAAAAGAAAAGAAATGATTTATTTTTAAATTTTTTGTATCAGAAATTGTGGGAAACATATTTAACCGACTATGAGAGCCACATAATACAATTATCCGCCATTTAACTGGAAAAATAAAAAGATTAGGAAACTCAAATAAAAACAAATAAAATTAAATGCAACACAAAAAATAAAGAATCGGAAAGGGAAATAAACTCTTCTTGAAAGATTTTATTTTCTGAAAATGGTTAAGCCTTTGTCCATTTAATTTAAAAACATCACCATTTTTAGGATTTTCAATGTCCAAAACTCCATAAGGAAACACATGTTTTACAACATATGGGCCTGTCAATCTTGATCGTAATTTTCCTGGGAATATGTGAAGTCGAGAATTATAAAACAAAACTTTTTTACCAATCTCAAAGGATTTTCTAAGAAATGTTCTATCATTAACTGATTTGATTTTTGCTTTATAAATCCTTGAATTCTCATACGCGTCATTTCTGAGTTCATCAAGTTCATTAAGTTGCAATTTGTGCAATTTGTTGGCATCGTCCATGCTTGAATTAAAAGTTTTGAACTCCAAATAAGCTTTATGTTCCAATTCCACAGTCACATGACAATGTTTTCTGTAAACCAACCTATAAGAGACATATTCTGAAGAAGGAAAAGATCATCAGGGCCAATCTTCAAAGAGACCCAGTCAACAATAGAAGATATTTGGTAGATTTTTGAAGATTATTTTAGTCAGTTAGAAGATTCTTTTATTTTTTGTACGAATCTGTACATTAAAAGAGTTGTTAATGAAAGGTTATTTTATCTACAATGAGTTCAGTTGATTCAACTTACTTCTCAGCTGCTCTTCTCTGCTATTTATAGGCTTTGCCTCCAACGATTATATTGAATACGATTTGAAACTTTCTATCCGTTGTTTGCCATGTCAACATTCTTCTAACAGTCGTACATTGCAGGTTTTGCGATCCCACTACTTGTTGCAGTCAGCTTTTGCAGGGTTGTTGGTTGAACGTCATTTTCCTTAACAGATGACTTGTATAGCTAAAAGATCAGCTGATGGGATGTAGCTGATAAGCTCACAACTGATTGCAGTAACTGATCAGTTCAGTCAGTTGTCTGCATAGATCAGTTTGTTAGTCCAGTTGCCTTAGAAAATCTGCGTACTATTTTTCAGTTATGGACAACTGATAATTTGTGTATTTTAGATCAATTAGTTCAATCTATTAAACGCTCAGTTTGTCAAACTTCCGAAATCCAGTTTCCAACAATTCCCCTCTTTTTGGTGTTTGACAAAACTTAGAAAATATGACATGATCAACTGAACTCATTGTCGATAAAATAACCTTTTATTAACAACTCTTTCAATGTACATATTCGTACAAAGAATGAAAGAATAAAGGAATCTTCTAATTGATTAAAATAATATTCTAAAATCTTCAAAAATCTGCCAAATATCTTCTACTGTTGCTTGAGTCTCTTTGAATATTACTCCTGCTGATATTTTCCTTCTTCTTCAAGAATTTTAAAAGTCTACCAGATCGATGTGAAGAGTGCATTTCTGAACGGTCAGTTGCAGGAAGAAGTATATGTTAAACAACCACAAGGTTTTTTTAATCACTCTCTTCCTGATCATGTTTATCATTTGAACAAAGCCTCAATGGTCTTAAACAAGCTCCAACAGCTTGGTATGAAAGTCTTTCAAAATTCCTAAATTATCATGATTTTACTGTTGAATTAGTTGATAAGACTATGTTCAAATTTTCAAAGAATGATCACATTTTACTTGTGCAAATATATCTTGATGATATTATTTTTTGGTCAGCTAACCCCAAATTGTGTGAGAAATTTTCCAAGTTAATGCAAGATAAATTCAAGATGAGTATGGTGGGTGAACTGAAATTTTTCCTCGGTCTGCAAGTGAAGCAACTTAAAACTGGTACTTTTATCAGTCAGACCAAATATACGAAGGATTTGCTTGAGAAATTTGGTATGGAAACATGTTCAGCTGCAAGTGCTCCCATGAGTTCATCAATCAAACTAGATAATGATCAAGGGGGAATATGAGTTGAGACGACATTTTACGGAGTTTTAATAGGTTCATTATTGTACCTAACTGCTAATCGTCCTGATATTGTATTTGTTGTTTGTATGTGTTCTAGATTTCAGGTAAATCCTAAGCAATCGAATTTTTCAGCTGCCGAACGTATCTTAAAATATCTTCAACATTCTCAAAAACATGTTTCAGTCATCGAAACAATCAAAGGGGTTTGCGGTGCCGCTCAACTATTTGCTGAAAAGCAAGGGGTTTGGTGGGCGACTCCTCTGAGAGGTCATCCAAGTTCAAGATTTATAATGTCAAGAGTGTTCAGCTGCCGAAGCTCAAGCTGGACATCTCTCCTGAACAGTTCATTAAGGTGAAAAAGGAGATTGGGACGAAGGAGGCTCCCAAATCAGTCAAGTAAGCCAGTTAAAAAAGATATCGGCTGAACAACCAGTTGAACAAGGCTAAAACTCATATTGCTTCATCTGCATACTAGACAACAATTTAGGACCAAGTCAATAAAGAAAAACTATCTAGAACACAGCAACTGGAAAGTCAGTTAGACTAGTCCAAGTCTGGGTTCCTAAAAGACTGATCAGTTTAGGACCCAAATAGATGTGGGTACCAAGATCATATATTGTGTGTGATTGGAGGTGACATGTACAGACAAAGAAACCACCTGGTATCTGGACAGTGGATACTCGCGTCATATGACAGGGGATGCAAGTTTGTTATCCCAACTGATCAAATACACTGGTCCAAACATCAGTTTTGGAGACAACTCCAAAGGTAAAATTGTGGGTAAAGGTAAGCTTATCCATGGAAATTTTACTATCAATGATGTTTTTCTAGTTGAGAAGTTGAAGTATAACTTGATTAGCATCAGTCAGTTATGCGACAATAAATTCTCAGTTCAGTTCGACAGACACACTTGCTCAATTAGAGACTCAACTGATGAGGTCATCCTAACTGGTAATCATTGTAGGAATACCTACAAAGTCAGTTGGACTGATCAACCTTATGCACCAGTTTGTTTTATAGCCTGCAAATCTTCTAAAAACTGGTTGTGACATAATGGGTTGAACTACCTAAACTTTAAATCTATTGCCTATCTAAGTAACCATGATATTCTAACCGGTTTGCCCAAAATAGATTTTTCAAAAGATAAAATTTTTTCAGCATGTCAGTTTGGTAAGCAAGTAAGATCTTCATTTAAAAAACAAGGCTTGTAAATCATCTTCCCGATGCTTAGAACTGCTACATATGGATCTCTTTGGTCCTATATCAGTCATGAGCTTAAGGGGAATGAAATACACCTTAGTAGTTGGGGATAATTTTTCAAGATTTACTTTGGGTTATCTTTCTTAAATCCAAAGACCAAACTGCTGCACAACTGATTAAACTTTTCAATCGATTATTAAATGAAAAATCAGTTGGGATTGATCGAATAAGGTCTGATCGAGAGATTGAATTCATCAATCAAAATCTATCACAATTTTTAGAAAATACTGGGATCAAGCATGAGCACTCAGCAGCAAGAACTCCTCAGCAAAATGGTGTAGCTGAGAGAAAAAATCGGACCCTTAAAGAAGCTGCTAGAACAATGCTTGCTGATTCAGGTATTTATCAGAGGTTTTGGGCAGAAGCAGTAAACACTGCATGTTACACTAGAAAAGATCAATGATTAATAAGAATCATTTGAAAACACCGTATGAGATCTAGCATGGACGCAAATGCGTGGTTTCTAATTTCAAAATATTCGGTTGCAGATCTTTTATTCTTGATAATGAAAAAAATCATTTAAAGCTTTTGATGCTAAATCTACAGATGGAATATTTCTTAGGTATTCATCAGTTAGTAAAGCTTACAGAATTTTTAACAAATGCACTTTGAATGTAGAAGAGTCTATTCATGTTGTATTTGATGACTATGTGCTAATTGATAACCCAACTGATCTAGTGAGCTAGTTGATCGCTTTACAAATATGAGTTTGGAGGATAATAATGAAGAAGATAATCACATTAAATGAGGTTTGGTATGATGATTAAACGAGGTCAAGTCCCTAGTGATTTAGAACGTCGTAAGTCAATTTTTTATTTCGGTGGTGAGCATGACTATTACGTCTAAGTTATGAAAATTAAGTGTTCGATAATCTAATAGTATGTGCAGCAATAGCCCAAGTGAGATCAAATGAATCCCTCAACGCCATGTAAGTATGTTTGACATGTAAAAGAAAATGTTTATGTTTTTGAGGTATGCGAAATATCTTGTGACCAAATATGAACAGGTTTAGAAGCCGGTGAATGTGATCGGGGACCTCTCCACCCCTATAAAACATGACCAAGTTTAGATCAGGATTGGAAAGCGGTAAAACCTGATCAGGGACCAATCCACCCGATAAAGCATGACCGGGGATCTCATGTATGTGGTAGGGGACATCCATGCCGACTCAGTACTGTGGTTTAGTCTGATCAGGCTCATTTATGTATGAGGCACTTGCTTTGAAACATATCTCTATGTAAAATGATGTTGATTATGTATGTTCACATATGTATTTTGCAAGTACGTTTATGAAAAGTTTTACGATATGATGACACGTCTATGTTTATGTAAGTACGTTTAAGCTTAAGTATGTACGCTCGACTTTAAAATGCATGTGGTTTTATTACGTATTATTTTTTATTTTCAGTTTATACATGTTGAGTCTTTAGACACACTAGACTTGATCGATGCAGGTGAGGACTAGTACGAGCAGTCGAGAGATGGGGATCAGTGAGTTGGTTCGGACTCCGCGGAAGCTAAACCCGAGGACTGCTTACGTTTTAAGAAATTTTTATGCACGTATCAAATACTCTGATTTTCACGTCCTTAATTTACGTGTTTAAACAAGTGCTTTTTCAAACTTTGTTTGTAGTTGTTTTATATCAAATATTTTAGATGGAAATATTATTTTTATCGCAATTTGAAAGTTTATTATTTATTTAAAAAAAATTTATTTTTCCGCAAATTTTAAGTAGTTCAAAATGCAGTACGTTACAGTTGGTATCAGAGCGATATTCTTGTAAAGGTTTATGCCTACTGTCTGTTGCGAGAAGCCCACGAGTCACACCTAAAGTCTGTAAGTTTTAAAGTTTTAAATTTTTTCATGTATTAAACATCAAGTCAAGATTTCAACATATGCATGTTTTAAGCTTGAATTACGTGCATCTAATGATATATATATTATGTCCATGCATGTTGGGTTTACGTGTTGGGTATGGAACAGTATGCCTTCCGGACGTATGGTCGCACGAGGAGCAGGTGAAGAGAACAGAGAGGCTCGGGATGAGGAGAGGGGCACTCAGGAAATATTTTAATATAGAAAGTAGCCACGAAGGCCTTGATAGATTTCGGGGCCACACATTCTCTGCAGGGCCACCTAGTGTATGCCGATCTGATTGTGTTGTCGATTCTAGAGTTTGACATTATCTTGGGAGTGGATTGGCTAACGTAGAACTTAGTTCTTATTGACTTTCAGAAAAGATCAGTGTTGGTAACACCATTGGGCATGGAGCAATTTCTCTTTGAACAGAATAAATGGATGAGTTTCCCTCGCATGATCTCTTGAATGCAGGCACGGGACTTGTTCATAAGGGGTGTCAGACTTTCTTGGCCAGTATTATTTCCGCACATGACCTACCCACTACGACGATATCTGATGTACCAGTAGTCAGAGATTTTCCTGACGTTTTTCCTGATGACGTCACAGGCCTTCAACAAGAGAGAGAGGTGGAGTTTGCCATTGACTTTGTGCCAAGCACCGTGCCAATCTCTAAGGCGCCGTACCGTTTAGCTTTAGCTGAGATGTTAGAGCTCGAACAGCAAATCCAGAAGCTCCTAGACAAAGAATTCATCCTCCCTAGTTTCTCACCATGGGGCGTACCAATGCTCTTCGTAAAGAAGAAGATGGGAGCATAAGATTGTGTATCGATTAGCGAGAACTGAACAAGATAACGATCAAGAATAAATACCCACTATCAAGGATCAAGGACTTGTTCGATCAGTTGCAGTGAGATACAGTGTTCTCTAAGTTAGATCTACGATATGGGTATCATCAATTGAAGGTAAAAGATGCGGATGTTCATAAGACAGCCTTCAGAACAAGATATGGGCTAGCTCCAGCGATTTTTTTGGACCTCATAAATCGAGTATTTCAGCCCTACCTAGATCAGTTCGTCATAGTGTTCACTGACGAGCTTCTTATTTACTCGAAGATCCATGACGAGCACAATCAACATTTGGGTACAGTTTTGCAAGTATTGCAGAGTCTTAAGTTGTTTGCAAAACTCCGTAAGTGTGAATTCTGGTTGAAAAAAGTAGCATTTTTGGGTCATATAATATCTAGCAGTGACATTGAGGTGGATCCAGCTAAGGTAGTAGCAGTTAAGAAATGGGTTGAGCCGAAGAATCGTCAGAGATCCACAGTTTCCTAGGCTTGGCAGGCTACTACAGGAAATTTATTCAGGGGCTTTCCTCGATTGCAGTGCCACTCACTTTATTGATTAAGAAGAATGCTAAGTTTGTATGGAGTGAAGGATGCCAGAAGAGTTTCGATACTTTGAAGCAAGCTCTTATCACAGCGCCAGTGTTAGCCATGCCAGCAGGGCAAGGCAATTTTGTGCTATACACCGATGCTTCTGAGCTCGGTTTAGGCACAATATTGATGCAGAACGGTCGGGTTATAGCTTATGCCTCCAGACAGTTGAAAGTGCATGAGAAAAACTACTCGACCCATGATCTCGAGTTAGATGCCGTTGTCTTTGCGTTGAAGATATGGAGACATTATTTGTACGACGAGAAATGCCAGATATTCACTGATCACAAGAGTCTCAAGTATTTCTTCACGCACAAAGAGATAAACATGAGACAAATACAGCGGTTGGAGTTAGTGAAAGACTACGATTGTGAAATTAGCTACCATCCAGGGAAAGCTAATGTTGTGGCAGACGCTTTGAGTAGGAAACTAGCAGTCATAGCACAACTGTCAGTACAGAGATCTCTTCAGTCAGAGATTCAAAGTTATGGCCTAGAGGTTTATCGTAAGGGCAGAGTTCCAAAGCTGTCTAATCTGAAAGTCCAGTCTTCTTGCTAGACCGAATCCGTAAATGTCAGCCTTTAGATGAACAATTATAGAAATGGAGACTGAAGGATGAGGCCAAGGGCAGTGTACTCTACACAGTGTCCGATGGTATTGTGAAATACAGAGGAAGGATGTGGGTGCCTAGTGTTAATTCAATAATAGAGGATATTCTGACAGAGGCACATGCATCTCCGTATTCCGTTCATCCAGGGGGTGCCAAGATGTATAAGGATTTGCAGATGCTGTATTGGTGGCCAGGTATGAAGTGGGACATCTGTCGATTTGTATCTGAATGTCTCACTTGTCAGCAAGTGAAAGTAGAGCATCAGAGGCCAGCAGGAATGCTTAAGACGCTCCCTATCCCCGAGTGGAAATTGGAGAATAACACCATGGATTTCGTTGTTGGTTTGCCGAAGGTCAATCAGAGGATCCAATGCCATTTGGGTTATAGTGGATTGAATTACTAAATCGACACGTTTCTTACCGGTGAAGACGACTTTCTCCATGACTCAGTATGCAGAGCTCTATATCAAGGAGATAGTTTGATTGCCCGGGATCCCAGTTTCTATCGTGTCCGACAGAAACCCGAGATTTGCATCGTCCTTTTGGAAAAGTTTACATGCAGCCGTGGGGACGAAGCTACTATTCAGTATAACATTCCACCCTCATACAGATGGTCAGTCTGAGCGAGTGATTCAGATATTGGAAGATCTGTTGCGAGCTTGTGTGATAGATTTTCATGGGAGTTGGGAATCTTAACTACCTCTAGTGGAGTTTACCTACAACAACATTTTTCAATCATCTATAGGTATGGCTCCCTACAAAGCACTGTATGGAAGGAAGTGCAGATCGCCGATTCATTGGGATGAAATCGGTGAGAGATCAGAACTTGTCCCAGATATTGTTCAGTAGACTGTAGACGTGGTGGTCAAGATCCGAGACAAGATGAAGACCACACAGAGTCGTCAAAATAGTTATGCTGACAAGAGAATGAGATATCTCGAATTTGCCGTAGGAGATCACGTATTCGTGACGATAGCACCGATGAAGGGTGTTATGAGGTTTGAGAAGAGAGGCAAATTGAGTCCGAGATTTATTGGGCCATTCGAAATTCTTGACAGAGTCGGGACACTTGCTTATCGTGTAGCCCTACCGGCCATAGTACACAACGTATTTAACGTCTCGATTCTGAGGAAGTATATAAAAAACCCTTCACATGTCTTGAGTTTTGAGTCGTTACAGTTGGCTCAAGATCTGTCATATGAAGAAAGACCTGTCCAAATTCTAGACAGACATGAGCGGAGACTTCAGAACAAAGTGACCAAATTGGTCAAAGTCAAGTGGCTGAAGAGACCGAATCAGATATGAGAAGTCACTACCCGGAGTTGTTTGGTAAAATTTAATTTCGAGGACGAAATTTATTTAAGTAGTGGAGGAATTGTATAGCCCAAAATGAGTACACGTAAAACCAATGCATTTATTTAAATTGCTAAATTATCTATTTAATTTTAAAAGGAATTTTTAGCGAATTTGCATTATTTTAAATTATTACATGTTTATTTGATGCAAGTTAAAATATTTTCTTGGGTTATATATTTCAGAAAAATATTCAATGCGGGATTGGGGAAAGGAGACCGGCGACGATTTAAGAGATTTACGAAAATGTGGTATTTTATTTCAAGTCAAGGGATTTGGTATTTTAAATTATTTATGAAGTTTAAAGCATTTTAAAGCATAATTTAATTTATTAGGTGATTTTAAGATTTTAAACTTTTAAAGTTTATCAATTGTGTATTTTATTTTAAATTAGAGGAATTTAGTAAAGTTAGTAGTGAGTTAGTTTTTTAATTAGCATGTTAATTAATTAATTAATCTAAATTTCCCCTAATTAATAACTCACATACACGTTAACACTTTTATACACACACGCACACTCGGCAGTACACACACTCACGGCTGCACACACACTTGTTTCATTTCATTTTTTTGAGAGAAAAGCTAGGGTTCTAGGTGATCTTTCAGCAGTCGCAACTCATTCCCTTTCCCTACAATTTTCCAGCAATCTCTCGTCCATTTTTCTTCAATAAAACGTGCCACAAGTCATCCCATATCTGCCCTCGCATCTCTTCGCTTCGGTATCGTCGTGTTGTGAGTCTAAAATCATCAAAGGCATGTATATTCTTTCATTTTTGCATCGATCTTGTCATATTATATGTTTTGATGTTTATTATGTGTAAAAATTCATGTATGTTATGAAAACGTTGAGCAAAAATGTTTGGAACGCTTTTAAAACGATTTTTAGATCTCAAAAACCGAGTTTGCTGTCATTTCGAATACTGTGAATTTTCGGTTGATATTTCTGGAAAACTTTCAACATATAAAACGTAGCACTTTTTGATGCCTTCGATTTGATAGCAAATTCGTAATTGTTGGACAAGAAGTGTGTGAGTTATTATCATTTTTGTGCAACTGCTCAATTGGTGTTGTTATGAAAACATGTTCTTCACGTGTTCTTGAGAATTTTATGTTGCATGCCTTGTTAGGAATTGCCGGTTGATCACTGCTACATGTAGGTATTTCGAGTGTCGTGTTGGATGGTATTTTTGTGCTTCATTTCATGTCGTTAAGCACTTGGTTACATTAGAAGTCGTAGGAAGCATTTTGCGTCAAAAATTTGTGTTTATGGGATTGTATTGCATTGTAGTTGTGTGTTGTCGTTCGGGGCATTTTTATGGGTTAAAGTCTATGCCATAGCGTCCTAGGATGGGTCTCGATGTGTTGGTTACAGTCGATTGGGCGTGGCTTAGAGTTTGGATCAAGATTCATCACTTTTGGTGTTGTTTGCACAGGTCTAGCACCGCAGCGCTGTTGTGGAGCGCTGCAGCGCCCACGGTTCACAGCACGAGCGCCACGGCGCTGCCCTTGTGGTGCCGCAACGCTAGTTCTTTGCTGCACGTAGCGCCGCGGCGCTCACCTGCGCCGCAGCGCATCAATGCACATCGCCTAGGAGCTTGTCCATGATTTTTAAACCACTATTTTAGGTCCATGTCTTCCATGTTTGGGGAAATGTTTACACTTCATATAGAGATTGTTTCTGGGTTCGATGTCATGGTTTAGTATGATGATTAAACGAGGACAAGTCCCGAGTGATTTAGAACGTTCTTAAGTCAATTTTTTATTTCAGTGGTGAGCATGATTATTACGTCTAAGTTATGGAAATTAAGTGCATGATAATGTGATAGTATGTGTAGCAATAGCCAAAGCGAGATCCAGCGAATACCTCAACGCCATGTAACTTTGTTAGACGTGCAAAAGAAAATGTTTATGTTTTTTTGGTATGCAAATGTATTGTGACCAAATATGAACGGGTTTGGAAGCCGGTGAACGTGGCGGGAGACCTATCCACCCCGGTAAAGCATGACCAGGTTTAGAAAAGGATTGGATAGCGGTAAATCATGAACAGAAACCAATCCACCCCGTAAAGCATTACTGTGGATCTCATGTATGTGGTAGTGGACATCCCTGCCAGGCCTTTACTGTGGTTTATTCTGATTAGGCTTATTTATGTATGGGTCACTTGCTTTGAAACATATCTCTATGCAAAATGATGTTGATTATGTATGTTCACGTATGTATGTTGCAAGTACGTTTATGAAAATGTTTGTGAAAATTTTTACGATATGATGGCACATCTATGTTTATGTAAGTACGCTCAAGCTTAAGTATGTATGCTTTACTTTAAAATGCATGTGGTTTTATTACGTATTATTTGTTATTCTCATTTTATACATGTTGAGTCTTTAGACTCACTAGACTTGATCGATGCAGGTGAGGACGAGTACAAGCAGACGAGAGGTGGGGATCAATGAGTTGGCTTGGACTGCACGGAGGCTAAACCCGAGGACCGCTTATGTTTTAAGAAATTTTAATGAACGTATCAAATACTCTGATTTTCACGTGATTACTTTACGATGTTTAAACAAGTGCTTTTGCAAACTTAGGTTGTAGTTGTTTTATTTAAAATATTTTAAACGAGCAAATTATTTTTATCGCAATTTGAAAGTTTATTATTGTTTAAGAAAATTTTTATTTTTCCGCAAATTTTAAGTAGTTCAAAATACGGTACGTTACAGAATCATATAAGTGGCTTGGCTAAGGTATAAAAAGACACATCGGTGATTACATGCCATAAATCATGAAACCTTTGGCATGGAGGGAGAATACTTAAAGTCATATTGGTGCTTATAAATAGTGGCAAAGGAATGAGTGAAATCACACCAAAAACAACATCAAAAGTTTTCTCCAAAAGATGCAATTTTCGAGTTCCAAATATTATGCCAAATTTCAGAAAGTTTTGCTCATTTTTTTACACGTCCAACTGTTCGGAATATACCTACACGTGTTTGGAGCAACATATCCAAAATTCAGACCAATCCAACGGTTCAATTAGGCGCAAACATTTTTTGCAAGGTGACTGGTTTTTCAGTGTCAAACTACAACTTGTTCATTCCAAGATTTTTGGAACAATCTTTTAGGTAGTGAGTTTATATGTTTTAAAGATTATGTATGTTTTAAAATTCGATCGTCTACTGCATGATGTGAATAAGTGTAGATTTCGAAAATCACTACGTTACTTCAAATCGTTTCGTTCCATCTATTTTTTAGTTTATGCTTGTAACATACCATATTTTTAAACTATTTCAAATTTGTGGAAAAATAAAATTTTTCTTAAATATAAAATAAACTT
Organism: Primulina tabacum; assembly: GCF_025594145.1. Lineage (NCBI taxonomy): Eukaryota > Viridiplantae > Streptophyta > Magnoliopsida > Lamiales > Gesneriaceae > Primulina > Primulina tabacum. The sequence goes on along the minus strand of NC_134551.1, from coordinate 36,521,651 downwards.
TCAAATTGATCATAAATAAAATGTCCAACCAAAAGTATATGCTAAAGAAAAATGCTTGTTTAAACATCATAAATCCAAACGTAAAATCAGAGTATTTTCAAAATTTCAAAAGAACTTAAAATATGGCGGTCTTCGGGTTTAGCATCCTGCTCAGACAAAGCTTGCTCACTGGTCCCCACCCCTCGTCTCTTCAAACCCATCCTCACCTGCATCAATCAAGTCTAGTGCGTCTAAAGACTCGACATGTATAAATGGGAAGTAACGAGTACTACGTAATAAGATCACATGTAGCTTTAAAATAGAACGTACATACTGGAACTTGAACTTGCATAAATAAGATTGAGCATACGTACATACATACATAGACATGCCATCAACATGAAACTTTTCTTAAACATGCTTACTTCGTACATACATAAACTTCATCATTTTGCGTAGAGGCATGTTTCAAAGCAAGTGACCCATACATAAATACGCCTGATCAGACTAACCACGGTACTAGGCTGACAGGGAAGATCCACTGCCACATACATGAGATCCCCGTTCATAATTTAACAGGTGGATTGGTCACTGGTCATACTTTACCGCTTTCCAATATTGATCTAAACCCGTTCATAATTTAATGGGGTGGATTGGTCCCTGGTCATACTTTACCGCTTTCCAATCCCATACATAATTTGGTCACAAGATATTTAGCATACCTCAAAAACTTAAAAGTATTTTATTTGCATGTCGAACATACTTATCTTGGCGTTGTGGGATTCGCTGGATCTCACTTGGGGCCACTGCTGCACATACTATCATGAGTTCAAACACTTATCATGCATAATTTAGACGTAGGTATTCGGGCTCGCCACCGAAGTAAATAAATAGCTTATGACATTCTAAATCACTCGGGACTTGACCTTGTTTAATAATTGTGGGGACCCGGACGCTAATCATCTTATTAATCGTCATTGGGACTAATTTAATTAATTATAATAAACAGGGTCTAAATTTTTTTTTTAAAATGCGGAACGTAATGGCATACATCTTAACATACACGTCAGTATTAAAAGTACAAATCTTGCACTATATACAATCAGTCTCAACTAAGGTTTAACAACTATATAACAAGTGTTTAAACCCTAACTCTAGTCCAAGTCCGTAGTCTCCACTCTAACTCGATCTTTCTTCACCTCTGTGACCCTGAACCTGTCCCACCTGTTGCCATGCACACATACCGACAAGACAACAACCGTATAACTCCGGAGAGATATAAATATCCCAGTATAAACAATGTATCAATGCAATCATATAAAAAATATATAAAAGCATAAACAATCATTAAAACATGTATCCAATTTGACTACATGAACCAATACGAATCTGTATTTAAGTCAATGACTTATTATCTTATCTCAACTTATTTCTGACCTAGGGATCCCGATCTAATTTAGACTTTGGTATGCTGTATCGAATGTCTACAATAGACGTCGATCTACATCTAAGCTCATCGATACACTGTAAGTCTAGAGTCTTCGCGGTTCTGACAAAGACTCGGCGGTTCTGCCCCAGCTAGGCTGATCTGCCCTAGACTCAAACTCTGGCTCTGCAATAATTCAATAGACTAAACATATCAATCTGATAATCTGCAAATATCAATGCAATAAAATAAAGTATGTGATTTTGGGAAACTCAAGTCAAACCTAACTCGAGTTGTGCAATCCCGAATCAACATTTATTTATACCTTTCTTGCTGTCGCTCTGATACAATCGAATTCTCGACTCCAAGTCTGTCAATTTTCAATCTGGTAATGACAATTTCAATATACTGGATATAATTAGAACTGAATCAAACTCCGTTTCAACAGCATAACTGTACAATCTCACTATACCCAGCAGTACCAATCGATACATATCAATTCTTGCAACTCATGGGCCATAATGATACACATCTATATCATATCTCAACCCAATTAACTCTGAAATTCATAACAATTTCATATGATATCCGTTTCTTAATCTGACTTCGATTCTACGCTGTCTAACATGTCAAGAACAACATATATGACGTGTATTCAATTCCAACAATATCATAATTTCAAAACATGTCAAAACGTAATAAAACTTACGTCTTATAGTATCCTGAGTTGATATGAACATAGTACCGAAGTCGGATTTAAAATCTAACGGACTAATTGATCGCAAATCAAATTCTGAAATCAACGAGCAATTTCCCCCTCAACTTTCGTTTTTCCTTTCTTCTGAGGAAAGAGTTGCATGTATATATATATATATATATATATATATATATACCAACATTGCATAATACACCTCATGTCGATTTTTCCTTTTACATGACTCGCGCATATGCGCGGCATTACTGGCGCATATGCGCGAGACCTACTGGTCTCGGCCTTGGCAGCTCGCGCATATGCGCGACATTACTGGCGCATATGCGCGATGTCTTCTGGACCTCACTTGCATAGTCTCGCGCATATGCGTGACATCTTCCGCGCATATGCGCGAGGTCTTCTGCCTGTTTGGCGCATGTGCGCGCATCCGGTCGCGCATGTGCGCCAATGCTACTGTCCTCGCACATCAATTTCACACGCGATCTCATTTCGTGTCTCGGTTAGCCCTTTCATAATTATCTCGATTAAAAATCAATAATCAGAATTTAACACGGTATAAAATCTCGGGCATTACATTTCTCCCCCCCTAAGATACGATTTCGTCCTCGAAATCATAGGCATTCAATTATATCAATAGGGAGTATATACAGAAACGATCTAAAGAGTTTACATTATCGAAACAACTCAGGGAATTCTTGTCTCATATCTGATTCAGTTTCCCAGGTTGCTTCTTCAGTGCCATGACGAGTCCATTGAACTTTCACAAGTGGAATGGTCTTCGTTCTGAGCTGTTTTTCTTTACGATCAATAATCTGAATCGGTTTTTCAACATAGCTCAACGTCTCATCCATTTCGGCCTCGTCTGGATGAATAGCATGTGAAGCATCAGGAAGGTATTTCCTTAATAACGATACATGAAATACATCATGTATCCCGGATAGTGAAGGCGGTAACGCGAGTCGATATGCACGATCTCCTATCTTTTCGAGAATCTCATAAGACCCAATATATCGTGGAGACAGTTTCCCTTTCTTGCCAAATCTGACAACTCCTCTGAAAGGTGAAATCTTTAAAAATACTCGGTCTCCTGTCTCAAATACCAACGGTCTACGTCGAACATTGGCATATTTGGCCTGTCTGTCTTGTGCTGCCTTCATTTTCTTTTGAATTAGCTTCACTTTTTCTGTCATATCTCTGATCATATCAGGTCCAATCTCAGGCACTTCAGAGATATCATCCCAATAGAGAGGGGATCGACACTTCTTTCCGTACAACGATTCAAATGGTGCCATCTCAATACTCGTCTGATAGCTGTTGTTGTACGAAAACTCACAAAGTGGCAATGCATCTTGCCAATTAGTGCTAAAATCAAGCACTACTGCTCTCAGCATATCCTCCATTGTCTGGATAGTTTGCTCTGACTGTCCGTCAGTCTGTGGATGATATGCGGTACTCAGATGTAACTTTGTACCGAGAGCCTGCTGCAAGCTCTGCCAGAAGTGCGAAGTAAATCGAGGATCACGGTCTGATACAATTGACTTCGGCACTCCGTGCAATCTGACCATTTCTCTGACATAGATCTCTGCCATCTGGTCAAATCTGTACGTCATCTTGTACGGAATAAAACATCCGGATTTGGTCAATCTATCAATCACGACCCAAATCGAATCACAACCTCGAGAGGAATGCGGCAATTGTGTCACAAAATCAATGGAAATATGATCCCATTTCCATTCAGGAATGGACAAACTCTGTAATAAACCTCCTGGTTTCTTTCTTTCTGCTTTCACCTGCTGGCAATTTAGACATTTGGAAACAAATTCGGCAATGTCAGTCTTCATTTGTTTCCACCAGAACTGTCTTTTCTAATCATTATACATCTTTCTGCCACCAGGATGAATACTGAATCGACTGTTGTGCGCTTCTGACAATATCTGTCGTCTCAAATCTGAAACATTCGGCACAACCAAACGATTATTTACATACAAGACGTTATCACGTACCTGATATTCCGATCGATGTCCTATTCTGACCATCGATACTGATATCTGTACATTCTGATCAACTTTCTGAGCGGCCTTAATCCTTAAGATCAGCTCGGGTTCCACTTGTACCGTATAGAGTCTCAACGGTCTATAATCTGTTTCAAATGCTAATCCAGACAAACAGCAGTCTTCTATCAAATTTGAAACAACGATTGTCGACAAGGATAAAGAACATACCTTTCGACTTAGTGCATCAGCTGCTGCATTAGACTTTCCTGGATAGTATTTGATTTCACAATCAAAGTCTTTAAGCAAATCAAGCCATCTTCGTTGCCTAATATTCAATTCAGATTATGAAAACTGATATTTCAAACTCTTATGATCAGAATATATCTCAAACTTCTCACCATAAAGATAGTGTCGCCATATCTTTAATGCAAAGACAATGGCTGCCAATTCAAGATCATGAATTGGATAACGGGTCTCATGTGGTTTAAGCTGTTTTGAGGCATAAGCAATAACATGCCCTCGCTGCATCAGAGCACATCCCAACCCTTTGTGAGAAGCGTCGCAATAAACCACAAAACCACCAATACCGGATGGGATAGTCAACATCGGAGCACTGGTTAATCTCTTCTTCAACTCCACAAAACTGGTCTCGCATTCTTCAGACCAAACAAATGGAGCATTCTTCTGAGTCAGCTGAGTAATTGGTTTAGCAATACTTGAGAAATTTTTAATAAAACGACGGTAATATCCCGCTAAACCCATGAAACTGCGAATTTCAGGCACTTACGTCGGTCTTGGCCACGAAATCACGGCCTCAACTTTGCTGGGATCCACTGATATCCCATCTCCGGATATAATATGCCCCAGAAATACTACCTGTCTCAACCAAAACTCGCATTTCGACAGTTTAGCATATAATTTCCCAGTCCTTAAAATTCGCAACACAGTTCGTAGATGCTCAGCATGCTCACTCATATTCTTTGAATAAATCAAAATATCATCGATGAAAATAATCACAAATTCATCGAGATATTTCTGGAATACACGGTTCATCAATCCCATAAACACAGCTGGAGCATTCGTCAAACCAAATGGCATGACCATAAACTCATAATGTCCATACCTGGTTCTGAATGTTGTTTTCGAGATATCAGAATCTCTGACTCTCAGCTGATGATATCCCGATCTTAAATCAATTTTGGAATATACTGAAGAACCCTGCAACTGGTCAAACAAATCATCAATACGAGGCAGAGGATATTTATTCTTTATCGTTGCCTTGTTCAGTTGCCGATAGTCGATGCAGAGTCTCATCGAACCGTCCTTCTTTCTTACAAACAGTACTGGAGCACCCCAAGGAGAAACACTCGATCTGATGTACCCCTTGGCCAGTAAGTCTTCCAGCTGATCCTTTAATTCTTTCAACTCAATTGGTGTCATTCTATACGGGGCTCTAGAAATCGGAACTATACCTGGCATCAATTCAATGCTGAAGTCTATATCTCTAACTGGAGGTAATCCCGGGATCTCATCTGGGAAGACGTCAGCAAACTCACTTACCACTGGCAGATCTACCAATGATGGACTCGACTTCAGTACATCTACTGAATAGACAAGGAATTCCCTCTGCTCCTTTCTGTAATAATCGAGTCATAGATAATACGGATATTAAAGGAATTCTCGATCTAGAACCTTACCGTAGAATTTCCACTCTTCAGCCATGTCAGGCCTGAATCTCACTATCTTGTGGAAACAATCAACTGTAGCTCTGTACTTGGTCAGCATATCAATACCGATAATACAGTCAAAATCAGACAACCCCAGTACAATACACTCTAAGTCAATCTCATGCCCATCATACTGTAGTATACAATGTTTTTTACAGAATTTACGGATATCAAACCGGTCCCTAAAGGAGAAGAGACAGACACTACAGTAGCTAAAGACTCTACAGGCAATGCATGACTTAATGCAAATCGTTCAGAAATAAAAGTATGTGAACCACCGGTATCAATCAATACATAAGCAGGGTAACCACATAAAGAACAGTTACCTGCCACAACGTCATCTGGTGCTTCCTGGGCCTGCTCCTCGGTCAAAGCGAATACTCTGGCCTGCTGTCTAGGAGGCTGGCTAACAGTCTGGCTACCTCCTGGCCTCTGCTGTGACTGAGCTGGCGCTGGCTGGAATGTATGAACGGCAGCTGATCGTCTCTCAGTCTGTGCTGCTGATCCCGATGACTCGGCTCCCTGAGATCTTTGGGACCCTCTCTGTGGACACACTTTAGCAAAGTGTCCCGGCTGTTTACAGATGTTGCAACTACCAGTTACTCCCTGGCATTGCTCAGTTGCATGTCTTCCTCCGCAAGTCTTACAATAAACTCCAGTGTAACTCTGGCTCTGTCTGGAACCACCGGAGCTGGAAGAACTGCTGCCAGATTTCTTGAATCGCTTTACCCTGGCTTTCAAAAATTCTTTCTTCCCTCCACTGCTGCTGCAACCCTCGAATATGGGAGGTGGTTGCAGTGGTCTCGGTGCTGGAGGCACAAATGAAGCCCCTTTCTGTCTCATCAGACTGGCTTCTGCTCCCTTAGCTCTTTTCAGGGCGTCAGTAAAGTTATTCGGTCGCCCTATGTTCACCAATGTAAAAATCTCTGGGTTCAAGCCATTGATGAACTTATCAGCAGTAGCTTCCTCGCTATCAGCAACATGTGGAGCAAATTTCAACAAGGTGGAGAACTTGGACATGTACTCTTCTATGTTCATCGGTCCCTGCCCTAGATTAGCAAACTCCGCCCCTTTGTCCTTCCGGTACGACACTGGAAAGCATCGTTGATAAAATTCAGTTCTAAAAACATTCCAGGTGATAGTCGTACCTCTATGCTCCAAAGCCCTCTTTATCGTAATCCACCAGTTCTTTGCAACATCGTGTAACTGGTGTCCAATTAATCGAACTCGCTTCTCATCTGTATACTCCAATGAGTCAAAAAGCATTTCAATATCATCAAGCCAACTCTCGCATTCCACAGTGTTCTCTGTTCCTTTCAAAGTTGGCGGATGAAATGACTGAAATCATTTCAGTAACGTTTCCATTGGAGTCGGTGTTACATCCATTGGAGGATTTGATGTACTACCCTGTTCTGGGATTCGTCTGGGAGGCATATCTGGTTATCAATAGAATTAGTAACTCAAATACAACAACCAACTTCAGTCCTCCTCTGATCATCTTACTGCTGATCTAGAATCGGTGCTGATCCATTCTCAATAAAATATATTACTATATCAAATCAGATAAGCAAGTAACATGTATTAAAGCAGTAAGACATGCTAGCATTCAAAAGCAGGAAAGAAATCCTCAATCTACCCCGCTCACTAGCCTCTTCTATCTCAATCTAAAGGATCTATCGCTCTGATACCACCTGTTGTGGGGACCCGGACGCTAATCATCTTATTAATCGTCATTGGGACTAATTTAATTAATTATAATAAACAGGGTCTAATTTTTTTTTAAATGCGGAATGTAATGGCATACATCTTAACATACACGTCAGTATTAAAAGTACAAATCTTGCACTATATACAATCAGTCTCAACTAAGGTTTAACAAATATATAACAAGTGTTTAAACCCTAACTCTAGTTCAAGTCCGTAGTCTCCACTCTAACTCGATCTTTCTTCACCTCTGTGACCCTGAACCTGTCTCACCTGTTGCCATGCACACATACAGACAAGACAACAGCTGGATAACTCCGGTGAGATATAAATATCCCAGTATGAACAATGTATCAATGCAATCATATAAAACATATATAAAAGCATAAACAATCATTAAAACATGTATCCAATCTGACTACATGAACAAATACGAATCTGTATTTAAGTCAATGACTTATTATCTTATCTCAACTTATTTCTAACCTAGGGATCCCGATCTAATTTAGATTTTGGTATGCTGTATCGAATGTCTACAATAGACGTCGATCTACATCTAAGCTCATCGATACACCGTAAGTCTAGAGTCTTCGCGGTTCTGACAAAGACTCGGCGGTTCTGCCCTAGCTAGACTGATCTGCCCTAGACTCAAAATCTAGCTCTGCTATAATTCAATAGACTAAACATATCAATCTGATAATCTGCAAATATCAATGCAATAAAATAAAGTATGTGATTTTGGGAAACTCAAGTCAAACCTAACTCGAGTTGTGCAATCCCGAATCAACATTTATTTATACCTTTCTTGCTGTCGCTCTGATACAATCGAAGTCTCGACTCCAAGTCTATCAATGTTCAATCTGAAAATGACAATATCATATACTGGATATAATTAGAACTGAATCAAACTCCGTTTCAACAGCATAACTGTACAATCTCACTATACCCAGCAGTACGAATCGATACATATCAATTCTTGCAACTCATGGGCCATAATGATACACATCTAATATCATATCATAACCCAATTCACTCTGAAATTCATAACAATTCCATATGATATCCGTTTCTTAATCTGACTTCGATTCTACGCTGTCTAACATGTCAAGAACAACATATATGACGTGTATTCAATTCCAACAACATCATAATTTCAAAACATGTCAAAACGTAATAAAACGTACGTCCTGTAGTAGCCTGCGTTGATATGAACACAGTACCGAAGTCGGATTTAAAATCTAACGGACGGATTGATCGCAAATCAAATTCTGAAATCAACGAGCAATTTCCCCCTCAACTTTCGTTTTTCCTTTCTTCTGAGGAAAGAGTTGCATGTATATATATATATATATACCAACGTTGCATAATACACCACATGTCGATTTTTCCTTTTGCATGACTCGCGCATATGCGCGGCATTACTGGCGCATATGCGCGAGACCTACTGGCCTCGGCCATGGCAGCTCGCGCATATGCGCGACATTACTGGCGCATATGCGCGATGTCTTCTGGACCTCACTTGCATAGGCTCGCGCATATGCGCGACATCTTCCGCGCATATGCGCGAGGTCTTCTGCCTGTTTGGCGCATGTGCGCGCATCCGATCGCGCATGTGCACCAATGCTACTGTCCTCGCACATCATTTTTTACACGCGATCTCATTTCGTGTCTCGGTTAGCCCTTTCATAATTATCTCGATTAAAAATCAATAATCGTAATTTAACACGCTATAAAATATCGGGCATTACAATAATCTTATTAACCGTGATCTTGCACCCCAAATCAAATCTTAATGTCAAATTAAATCATTCCCCAAAAATGAAGGTACACGAACCCCGTGCTCAGGTTCGGCTCTGGGTCCGTGTAGGTACTGGAAGGACACACCGAAAAGAAGGAAGGACACTGACCCCGTGCTAGAGTCCGTCTAGGGGTCCGTGTAGGCACTGGAAAATGGCACTTCGGAATAAACAAGGGCACGGACCCCGTGCCAGGGTCTGTGTACGGGTCCGGCTAGCCTCGGATCGAATCAAACCTGCGGAAATTATTATATTGTGCTTATTTCTCTCAAGTCAATTGAATGGACTAAGAATTGATACCTCGAGACCCATCCTAGGATGCTACGGTATTGAATCCCACCCGTACCAACAACCCAACCGACCCCAATATCGGATGCAACAACAAACAACACAAAATCCGAGATTCGACACCATTATTCTTCTTAAGGTTTCTATTACTTCCCAAGCCATCCCCGACTCAAAACGAAACCTCGAATAGTGCCTAAACACATCCCATATCATATCTAAATGCAGTAGTGATGGCCTAACGATGCCCAACGAAGCCTGCAACTCAAACACTTCAAGAACACATCAATAACATATTTTTCAGAAAAATGCAGTTTGAGCAGTCCCACGAAAACTTTCATAACTCACTCATTTCTTATCCAAATATTTCGTATTTACTGTCAAATCGAAGGTATCAAAAAGGTATACGTTTTATACGTTGAAAGTGTTTACAGAAAAGCGACCGAAAAATCGCAGTATTTAAAAGAACAGTAAATTTCGAGTTTTACATCTAAAAACGTTTCAAAAATCGATCCAACAATTTTCTGCTTAAACTTTGCACATCACACATGGATTTTTACACCTAATAAACTACACAACGCATAATATGACGAGATCGACGTAGGATAAATAGAATATACAGGCCTTCAATCTTTAACGTTACCGAACGACGACACCGAAGCGGGAAGGATGCGAGAGAAGATCCGGGACGAACGTGGCACGATTTTCTTTGAGGAAAACTCAACGAAATCTTGCTGGAAAATCAGCGAGAGGGGGCGACTGTTCTATGGTAGAGGAACCCTGGGTTTTCTCTCTTAAAAATATAAAAATCTGAATAATAAAGTGTGTGTGTATTGGCCGATTTTTAGTGTGCGTAAAAGTGTGTGTGCGTCTGATTAGGTGATTAATTAGGGGAGTAAATTACTTAATTACACAATTAACATTCTAATTACAAATGATAATTAAAATTTAACCACACTAACCTTAACAAACCCCTTAATTAAAATAAAATGCACACTTGCTAGACTTTAAAAGTTTTAAAATTCTAAAATCACTTAAATAAATAATTTAGGCTTTAAAATGTTAAAACTTCATAAATTATTTAAAATGCCCCAACCTTGACTTAAAATAAAATACCACGTTTTAAAATTTCTAAACTCGTCGCCGATCTCTTTTCCTTGATCCTACATCGAATAATCGCCTGAAATCTGAAACTCAAGAAAATATTTTTAACGTGCATCACGTAAACATAAACAATTTAAAATAATCAATTTAAATAGGTCATGCATCGCTATAAATCATTTTAAACTTAAATAAATAATTTAACTATTAAATAAATGCATGAATTTTACGTGTACTGATTTTGTGCTGTACAGTTCCTACCCCACTTATATAAATTTCGTCCTCGAAATTAAGACTTACCAAACAAATCAGGGTAGCGGTTTCTCATATCTACTTCGGTCTCCCAAGTGGCCTCCTCCACTGATTGATTTAGCCACCTGACTTTGAACAACTTCGTCACCTTGTTCCGAAGTCTCCGCTCCTGTCTGTCTAGGATTTGGACAGGTCTTTCCTCATACGACAGATCTGGAGCAAGCTGCAATGGCTCATAGCTCAAAAATGCGAAGGGTTCGCTAGGTACTTCCTCAGCATCGAGACATGGAACACATTATGTACCCCGGCCAGATTCGGCCGGAGGGCAACACGATAAGCTAGTGTCCCAACTCTGTCAAGAATCTCAAACGGTCCAATAAACCTCGGACTAAGCTTACCTCACTTTCAAAATCTCATAACACCCTTCATAGGTGCTATCTTTACAAAAACGTGATCACCTACGACATACTCTAGATCTCATCTCCTATTGTCAGCATAACTCTTTTGACGACTCTGGGCGGTCTTCATCCTATGTCGGATCTTGACCACCACGTCTGCAGTCTGCTGAACAATCTCTGGACATATTTCTGATCTCTCACCGACTTCATTCCAATGAATCGGCGATCTGCACTTCCTCCCATACAATACCTCGTAGGGAGCCATACCAATAGATGATTGGAAACTGTTGTTGTAGGTAAACTCCACTAGAGGTAGCTTAGATCCCAAGTCCCATGGAAATCGATTATACAGGCTCGCAATAAATCCTCCAAACTCTGAATCACTCGCTCAGACTGGCCATCTGTCTGCGGGTGAAAAGCTGTATTGAAAAGCAATTTCGTCCCCATTGCTGCATGAAAACTCTTCCAAAAGGACAATGTAAACCTCGGGTCCCTGTCGGACACAATGAAAACTGGGATACCGTGCAATCGGACCATCTCTCTGACATATTGCGTCATGGAGAAAGTCATCTTCACTGGCAAGAAATATGCCGACTTGGTAAGTCGATCCACTATAAACAAATAGCATTGGATCCCCTGACTGACCTCAACAACCCAAAAACGAAGTCCATGTTGATATTCTCCCATTTCCACTTGAGGATAGGAAGTGTCTTGAGCATTTCTGCTGGCCTCTGATACTCTGCCTTCACCTACTGACAAGTGAGACATTCAGACACAAATCGACGGATGTCTCGCTTTATACCTGGCCACCAATACAGAATCTGCAAATCTTTGTACATCTTGGTACCTCATGGATGAATGGAATACGGAGATGCATGTGCCTCTCTCAGAATATCCTCTCTGATCGAATCAACATTATGCATCCACATTCTACCTCTGTATCTCACAATACCATCGGAAACTGCGTTGAGTACACTGCCCTTGGCCTCATCCTTCAGTCTCCATTTCTATAACTGCTCATCTGAAGGCTTACCTGCACGGATTCGGTCTAGCAAGGAAGACTGGATTGTCAGATTAGACACCTTAGGAGCTCTGCCTTTATGATAAACCTCTATCCCAAATCTCTGAATCTCTGACTGAAGAGATCTCTGTACTAACAGCTGGGCTACGACTGCAACCTTTCGGCTCAAGGCATCTGCCACAACATTAGCTTTCCCCGGATGGTAGCTAATTTCACAATCGTAGTCTTTTACCAACTCTAACCACCATCTCTGTCTCATATTTAATTCTTTCTGCGTGAAGAAATACTTGAGACTCTTGCTGGAGCATTCGTCAGTCCAAACGGCATCACTAAAAACTCGTAATGCCCATATCTGGTTATGAAAGCTGTCTTATGAACATCTGCATCTTTAACATTTAGCTGGTGATACCCCAATCGAAGTTCTATCTTAGAGAACATTGTAGCTCCCTACAACTGATCGAACAAGTCCTCGATTCTTGGAAGTGGGTATTTATTCTTGATCGTTACCTTGTTCAATTCTCGGTAATCGATACACAGCCTCATGATCCCGTCTTTCTTCTTCACAAAGAGCACTGGTGCGCTCCATGGTGAGAAACTAGGGCGGATGAATTCTTTGTCTAGAAGCTCCTGAATCTGCTGCTTAAGGTCTAACATCTTAGCTGGAGCTAGATGGTACGGTGCCTTAGAGATTGGCACGTTTCCTGGCACAAGGTCAATTGAAAACTCCACCTTTCTCTCTGGTGGAAGGCTTGTGACGTCATCTGGAAAGACATTAGAAAAATCTCTGACTACTGGTACATCAGCTAATGACGGAGTGGGTACGTCAGGTGCAAAATAACACTGGCCAAGAAAGCCTGACACCCTTTGTGAATGAGTCTCCGTGCCTACATGCAAGAGATCATGCGAGGGAAACTCCTCCATCTAGCTGGATAAAAGAGGAACTGGTCCATACCCAAAGGTCTTACCAACACTGACCTTTTCTGGAAATCGATGAGAACTCTGTTCTTCGTCAGCCAGTCCATTCCCAAAATGATATCAAACTCTGGGATCAGCAACACGATCAGATCGGCGTACACTAGGTGGCCCTGCAGCACGAGATCGATGTCTCTGACCACACTAGTAGCTGATAATTCTTCCCCTGATGGGAGTGTCACTGAGAAGCTCACGTCGAGTCCAATAGAATTGATGTCCAGGTGACTGGAGAATGTCTCTGAAATAAAAGAGTGGTTGGCCCCTGAATCTATCAAGGCCTTCGTGGCTACTCTTTTTATGAAAATATTCCCTGAGAGACATTGGTACAACCCAAAAACTTATATCCCAAAGTTCTAATCTCAACTTCAAGCATAGCAGAAAATTTCTATCCCAAGTTACCAAAATATTAACTAGCACACTAATAATCCCAAATAAAATTCAACACATGCATAGCAAGAATAATGCGGTGCTTAATTAAATAAGTTTATCGGTCAATAATGTCGTGTCTGGGTTTGCCTCGTGAGCATGCATGGCGAACACTGTAATGCCCGAGATTTTATTATTGTAATCTGAAATGATTTATTGATAATTGATGTGATTATAGACGGAAAGGATCAGACCTTGAAAGACAAAACAAGACTTGAATTATGTGCGAGGACTGAACCCTCGTGCATATGCGCGACCGAGCAGGGTGCATTGCGCGAAGCAGGCAGAGAACCTCGCACATATGCGCGACCAGGACCCGCGCATATGCGCGAGTAAGGCAGAGAACCTCGCGCATATGCGCCGGAAGAGGATGCGCATATGCGCGAGCTGAGGAATTCAAATTATGCCGAGACAGAGTGTGTCGCGCATATGGGAGGTCGCGCATATTCGCGAGATGTGTTGCACAAGAGATGAGCCACGTAGCTTTGCCATGCAATTTAAAGGGTAAATCCTTTATTCCTTGACATTTTCCAGCAGAAAACCAAGGGAAAAGCTTCAGAGAATCCTCAAGCTTCTTCGAAATTTGAATTGTGATTGTGCCAAATCCGGTTATCAGGTTTTCGATCCGAACACAGTTCTGAGATCCCCTCATCAAGAGCTACACTAGAAGGTAAGTTTTCTTATGTTATGATATGATTTGAATATATGATATGGAAGAAATCCTGATATGACTGATATTATCTATTCCTGAGATTGTTGTCATTGTATAATCAAAATCAGATTGAAGAATGGATACCGTATGAAATTGTTATGATTTTCATAATTGAATTTGATTGAGATTATACATATTTGATATCAGATTGAGTTTGTTATCGATTATGAGTTGTTGAGATTAGTATCTGTTGATATCTGTATTGCTGGGTATATTGAGATTGTGCAGATATGCCGTTGAAACAGAATTAGATTGAGTTCTGATTATATCCAGTATTGATTGAGTTGTATATTTGTATTTTACTCATCAACATTGTCATTGCCAGATTAAGTATTGACAGATTCGAATTCGAGACTTCGACTTCGTCAGATTGACAAGAGAAAGGTATAAATCAATGTTGAACCGTGAATATACGACTCGAGTTTGATTTGACTTGAATTTTCCAAAACCACATACTTTACTTTATTGCATTGATATTTGCAATTCATGAGATTGATATGCTTAGTCTATTGATTTATAGCAAAACATGTACTGAGTCAGGGGCGGATGTGCCTAGTCATTGGCGGAGGTGCCAAGCCTTTGGCGGATGTGCCAAGACACTGGATGTTTGGTTTATATCGATGTTGTTTAGGATTAGATCGACTTCTATTGCTGAGATTCGATATGTGTGCCAATGTCCAGGACCGGGATTCCTAAATTAGAGATGAGTCGAGTCTGAGATGACGAGTCAAGATGTTATTTACAACTTTATAGCGATTCATGTCTTTCAGATTTTGATACATGTTATTTTTATCTGTTTCATGCTTTTATATCTGTTTATATGATTGCATGTATACGTTGTTTATACTGGGAATGTATTTCTCACCGGAGTTATCCGGCTGTTGTTGTGTTTGTATGTGTGCATGACAAAGGGTGGGACATGATCAGGGTCACAAAGAGGATGAGAGATCAAGATTAGCGTGGAGATCCGGACTTAGAAGTAGATTTTTGTTTAGAACACTTGATGTTTAGTTGTAAGCTGTAGTTTGAGATTAATGTACTTTGTACAAGACTTGTACTTTACTGTTGAGATGTATATCAGATTGATTATCATATGTTCCGCACTTATGTAATTTAAAGAAAAAAAAATTTAGACCCAGATTAATTAATTGATCCTAATGATGATTAAGAAGACAAATTAGGTTCGGGTCCCCACAACAGGTAGTATCAGACCAGTAGGTTCTTTAGACTGAGATAAAAGCGAGTGAGCGGGGTAGATTGAGTTTTATTTCCTGCTTTTACTATGCTTGCATGTTTTACCACTTTAAAATGCATGTTTACCTGAATATCTGATTTGATTGGAAACATGTGTTGTGGTGAATGAATCAGAACCGATTCTTGATCAGCAGTAAGATGATCAGAGGAGTACTGAAACAGAATTGTTGTATTTGGTTACTAATCCTTTTGATAATCAAATATGCCTCCTCGAAGAGTCCTAGAACAGGGTAGTACCTCGACTAATCCGATGGATGTCACAGCAACTGCGATGGAAACCCTACTAAAGAGATTTCAGTCATTCAAACCGCCGACTTTGAAGGGCACAGAGAATTCTGTTGAGTGCGAGAGTTGGCTCGATGACATAGAGATTCTGTGATTCATTGGATTATACAGATGAGCGTAGGGTCAGATTGATTGGACACCAGTTGCATGACGTTGCAAAGAACTCGTGGATCACGACGAAGAGGGCTTTGGAACATCGAGGTACAGTCATTACGTGCAAAATCTTTAAGACTGATTTTTATCAAAGATTTTTCCCAGTATCATATAGGAAAGACAAAGGTGCAGAGTTTGCTAATCTGAGACAGGGTTAGTTGAACATTGAAGAGTATGTGGCCAAGTTCTCTACCTTGTTACGATTTGCTCCACATGTTGCTGAGAATGATGAAGCTGTTGCTGATCAGTTCATTAATGGGTTGAATCCCGAGATTTTTACACTGGTAAATATCGGGCAACCGAATAATTTTGCTGACACCCTGAACAGAGCAAAAGGAGCGGAAGCCGGCCTGATTAGGCACAAGGGAGTTTCGTATGTTCCTTCAGCACCAAGACCACAGCAACCACCTTCTACTCAATTTCAGCAACCCCCCCCCCCCCCCCCCCCCCAGATTTAAGAGTGACAGTAGCAGTGGTGGGAAGAAAGATTATCTGAAAGCCAGAGGAAAACAGTTTAAGAAGCCTGGTAGTTGTTCATCCAGCTCCAGTGGTTCACGACAGAGCCAGAGTTATACACGGGCTTATTGCAGAACATGTGGTGGGAAACATCCCACTGAGCAATGCCAAGGAGTGCTTGGTAGTTGCCGCATCTGTAGACAGTAGGGACATTTTGCTAGATTATGTCCACAGTGAGGTTCCCAAGGATCCCAGGGAGCAGAATCATCTGGATCAGTGGCACAGACTGATAGACGATCATCTATTGTTCACTCCTTCCAGCCACCAACGACTACTACTTAGTCACAGAAGAGGCCAGGAGAAAACCAGACTGTTAGCCAACCTCCGAGACAGCAGGCCAGAGTATTTGCTTTGACTGAAGAACAGGCTCAGGAAGCACCAGATGATGTTGTTTCAGGTAACTGTTCTTTATGTGGTCATCCTGCTTACGTATTGATTGATACGGGTGCATCCCATACATTTATTTCTGAACGATTTGCATTGATTCATTCATTTCCTGTTGAGTCATTATCTGCTGTAGTATCTGTCTCTTCACCTTTGGGGAGAGGTCTTGTATCAGTGATGTCTGTTAGACATTGTATGCTACAGTATGACGGGCATGAGATTGAGTTAGATTGTATTGTACTTGTGTTATCTGATTTTGACTGCATTATTGGTATCAATATGCTGACCAAGTACAGAGCTACCGTAGATTGTTTCCTGAAGATTGTGAGATTCAGACCTGATATGGCTGAAGAATGGAAATTTTACGGTAAGGATTCTAGATCTAGAATTCCTTTGATATCTGCATTATCTATGACTCGATTATTACAAAAAGGAGCAGAGGGATTCCTTGTGTATTCATTAGACGTACTGAAATCGAGCCCATCATTAGCTGATTTGCCAGTGGTATGTGATTTCGCTGATGTTTTCCCAGATGAGATTCCGGGCTTGCCTCCAATTCGAGAGATAGACTTCAGCATCGAATTGGTACTAGGTACAGTTCCGATTTCTAGAGCATCTGTACAGAATGACACCGATTGAATTGAAAGAACTGAAAGATCAGCTAGAAGATTTACTGGCCAAGGGTTACATCAGACTGAATGTTTCTCTTTGGGGGTGCTCCAGTACTGTTTTTGAGAAAGAAGGACGATTCAATGAGACTCTGAGTTGACTACCGGCAACTGAACAAGGGTACGGTAAAGAACAAATATCCTTTCTCGTATTGATGATTTATTCAATCAGTTGCAGGGTTCTTCTGTCTATTCCAAGATCGACCTGAGATCTGGATATCATCAGCTGAGAGTCAGAGATTCTGATATCTCGAAGACAGCTTTAAGAACCAGGTATGACAATTATGAGTTTATTGTCATGCCGTTTGGTTTAACGAATGCTCCAACTGTATTTATGAGATTGATGAACCCTGTATTTCAGAGATATCTTGATGATTTTGTGATTATTTTTATCGATGATATTCTGATTTACTCGAAGAATATGATTGATCATGCTGAGCACCTGAGAACTGTATTGAGAATTTTGAGGGCTGAGAAATTGTATGCAAAGCTGTCGAAATGAGAATTTTGGCTGAAGCAAGTGGTGTTTTTTAAACATATTATATCTGAAGATGGTATTTCTGTTGATCCTAGTAAGGTTGAGGAAATGATTAACTGGCCTAGACCGACATCTGTGCTAGAGATACGCAGTTTTATGGGTTTAGCAGGCTATTACCGTCGATTTATTAAAGATTTCTCGAGCATTGCTAAGCCTATTACTCAGCTAACTCAGAAGAATGCACCATTTGTATGGTCTGAAGAGTGTGAATCCAGTTTTCTCAAGTTGAAGAAGAGATTGACCAGTGCTCCGATATTGACTATTCCATCAGGTACTGGTAATTTAGTCGTTTATTGTGATGCTTCTCACAGAGGATTGGGTTGTGTTTTGATGCAGCGAGGACATGTCATTGCTTATGCCTCGAGACATTTGAAGCCACATGAGTCTCGATACCCAATTCATGATCTTGAATTGGCAGCCATCATATTTGCACTGAAGATATGGCGACACTATCTATATGGTGAGAAGTTTGAGATTTATTCTGATCATAAAAGTCTGAAATACCTGTTTTCACAGTCTGAATTGAATATGAGACAACGAAGATGGCTTGATTTATTGAAAGATTTTGATTGTGAAATCAAATACTATTCGGAAAGTCGAAAGCAGCAGCTGATGCACTGAGACGAAAGGTATGTTCTTTATCCTTATCGACGATTGGTGTTTCAAATTTGATAGAAGATTGCTGTTTGTCTGGATTAGCATTTGAAACAGATTGTAGACCGCTGAGACTTTATGCTATTCAAGTTAAAGCAGAGCTGCTTTTGAGAATTAAAGAAGCTCAGAAGGTTGATCAGAATGTTCAGAACTCGATTTTGATGGTCAGAGCAGGGCATCAATCTCAGTATCAGGTTCGTAATGATGTATTGTATGTGAATAATCGTCTTGTTGTGCCAGATGTTTCAGATTTGAAACGACAGATATTGTCAGAAGCGCACAGTAGTCGATTCAGTATTCATCCTGGTGGCAGAAAGATGTATAATATTTTGAAAAGACAGTTTTGGTGGAAACGGATGAAGGCAGATATTGCAGAGTTTGTATCAAAATGTCTGAATTGCCAACAGGTGAAAGCCGAAAGAAAGAAACCAGCAGGTTTATTAAACAGCT
Source organism: Primulina tabacum (assembly GCF_025594145.1). Lineage (NCBI taxonomy): Eukaryota > Viridiplantae > Streptophyta > Magnoliopsida > Lamiales > Gesneriaceae > Primulina > Primulina tabacum. Next base: position 36,502,244 of record NC_134551.1, on the reverse strand, counting down.
TGTCTATTCCTGAATGGAAATGGGATCACATTTCTATGGACTTTGTGACGAAGCTACCACGATCTTCCCGAGGTTGTGATGCGATTTGGGTTGTGATTGAAAGATTGACCAAATCAGCATGTTTTATTCCGTACAAGATGACATACAGACATGACCAGATGGCAGAGATTTATGTCAGAGAAGTGGTCAGATTGCATGGAGTGCCGAAGTCGATTGTATCAGACCGTGATCCTCGGTTTACTTCGCACTTTTCGCACAGTTTGCAGCAAGCTCTAGGTACTAAATTGCACCTTAGTACTGCATATCATTCATAGATTGACGGACAGTCAGAGCGGACTATCCAGACATTGGAGGATATGCTTAGAGCTGTAGTGCTAGATTTTGGCACTAGTTGGCAAGATTCTTTGCCACTTTGTGAATTTTCGTACAACAACAGCTATCAGACGAGTATAGAGATGGCTCCATTTGAAGTGTTTTACGGCAAAAAGTGCAGATCCCCTCTTTATTGGGAGGATATCTCTGAGGTACCTGAGATTGGACCTGATATGATCCGAGATATAACTGAGAAATTGAAGCTGATTCAGAAGAGAATGAAGACAGCTCAGGACAGATAGGCCAAATATGTCAATGTTCGTCGTCGATCGTTGGTATTTGAGGCAGGAGACATAGTATTTCTGAAGATTTCTCCTTTCAAAGGATTTGTCAGATTTGGCAAGAAAGGGAAGTTGTCTCCACGATATATTGGACCTTATGAAATTCTCGAGTAGATAGGAGATCGTGCTTATCAACTCGCCTTACCGCCTTCTCTATCTGGAATACATGATGTCTTTCATGTATCTTTATTGCAGAAATATCTTCCCGATGCATCTCATATTCTTCAGCCAGACGAGGCCGAACTTGATGAGACACTAAGTTATTTTGAAAAGCCGATCCAGATTCTTGAACGTAAAGAAAAGCAACTCAGAACGAAGACTATTCTGCTTGTGAAAGTTCAGTGGAGTCGTCATGGCATCGAAAAAGCTACTTGGGAGGCTGAGTCAGACATGAGATAGAAGTTCTCGGAGTTATTCCATTCATGTGAGTCTCTTTATTTAGCTTCTGTATATCTCCTTCTTGTATCTGATTTGATATCTGATTTGATTGCCTGTGATTTTGAGGACGAAATCAGATCTTGGGGGGGAGAAATGTAAAGCCCGAGATTTTATTATTGTAATCTGAAATGATTTATTGATAATCGATGTGATTATAGACGGAAAGGATCATACCTGGAAAGACAAAAGAAGACTGGAATTATGTGCGAGGACTGAACCCTCGCGTATATGCGCGACCGAGCAGGGCGCATATGCGCGAAGCAGGCAGAGAACCTCGCGCATATGCGCAACCAGGACCCGCGCATATGCGCGAGTATGGCAGAGAACCTCGCGCATATGCGCCAGAAGTGGACGCGCATATGCGTGAGCTGAGGAATTCAGATTATGCCGAGACAGAGTGTCTCGCGCATATGCGCCGAGGAAGGTCGCGCATATGCGCGAGACGTGCTGCACAAGAGATGAGCCACGTAGCTTTGCCATGCAATTTAAAGGGTAAATCTTTCTTTCCTTGACATTTTCCAGCAGAAAACCGAGGGAAAAGCTTCAGGGAATCCTCAAGCTTCTTCGTAATTTGAATTGTGATTGTGCCAAATCCGGTTATCAGATTTTCAATCCGAACATAGTTCTGAGATCCCCTCATCAAGAGCTACACTAGAAGGTAAGTTTTCTTATGTTATGATATGATTTGAATATATGATATGGAAGAAATCCTGATATGACTGATATTATCTATTCTTGAGATTGTTGTCATTGTATAATCGAAATCAGATTGAAGAATGGATACCGTATGAAATTGTTATGATTTTCATAATTGAATTTGATTGAGCTTATACAGATTTGATATCAGATTGAGTTTGTTATCGATTATTAGTTGTTGAGATTAGTAACTGTTGATATCTGTATTGATGGGTATATTGAGATTGTGCAGATATGCCGTTGAAATAGAATTAGATTGAGTTCTGATTATATCCAGTATTGATTGAGTTGTATATTGATAATGTTCTCGTCAACATTGTCATTGCAAGATTGAGTATTGACAGATTCGAATTCGAGACTTCGACTTCGTCAGATTGACAAGAGAAATGTATAAATCAATGTTGAACTGGGAAGATACGACTCGAGTTTGATTTGACTTGTGTTTCTCAAAACCACATACTTTACTTTATTGCATTGATATTTGCAATTCATGAGATTGATATGCTTAGTTTATTGATTTATAGCAAAGCATGTACTGATTCATGGGCGGATGTGCCTAGTCATTGGCGGAGGTGCCAAGTCTTTGGCGGATGTGCCAAGACACTGGATGTTTGGTTTATATCGATGTTGCTTATGAGCAGATCGACTTCTATTGCTGAGATTCGATATGTGTACCAATGTCCAAGACCGGGATCTCTAGATTAGAGATGAGTCGAGTCTGAGATGAAGAGTCAAGATGTTATTTATAGCTTTATAGCGGTTCATGTCTTTCAGATTTTTATACATGTTGTTGATATCTGTTTATATGATTGCATGATTACAATGTTTATACTGGGAATGTATTTCTCACCGGAGTTATCCGAAAGTTGTTGTGTTTGTATGTGTGCATGACAACAGGTGGGACAGAATCAAGGTCACGAAGAGGATGAGAGATCAAGATTAGCGTGGAGATCCGGACTTAGAAGTAGATTTTGGTTTACAACACTTGATGTTTAGTTGTAAACAGTAGTTTGAGATAAATGTACTTTGTACAAGATTTGTACTTTACTGTTGATATGTATATCAGATTGATTATCATATGTTCCGCACTTATGTAATTTAAAGAAAAAAAAAATTTAGACCCAGATTAATTAATTGATCCTAATGATGATTAAGAAGACAAATTAGGTTCGGGTCCCCACAAACACTCTCCCCTGGGTTGGCTTCCTCCATTGTGGGAACTCCTTTAACATGTGATCGTTGGCTCCCCATTTAAAGCACTTGCCTGATCCATATAGACACTGTACTGAGTGCTGGCGGTTCCACTTCGGGCACACTGGTTACTCCGGCCTCTGAGGAGCCTTCGGCTGTGGGATAGGACCCTTGCCTTTCGGCAGACCCTGATATGGCTTCTTCCCTAGCTGCCCCTGGAAAGGCCTCTTGAACTGAGGTCGCTGTTGTTGCTGCTGTGGTGCCTGATAGGGCCTCTTGCCCTGCCTATCGACCTCGATATCTTTCTGGTCCTGCTCTGCCGCCAAAGCTCTAGATACTGCAACGGCGTAGGTAGTCGGACCATCAACCCTCACATCGAGGCACAAGATCGGCCACAACCCATCCATAAAATGCCTCAGCTTCCCCTGGGCATCATTAGCGATCAGGGGCACAAAGTGACACCCCCTTTCGAACTTCCTGACAAAGTCCGCCACGCTGCTGTCTCCCTGTCGCAGTGTCATGAACTCCCTTGTAAATCTGGATCGTACTTCTTCAGTGATATACTTGGATTAAAAGACCTCCTTGAAACCGTTCCATGTCAGTGTCTGCAAGTTCACTGACACCGACGCACTATCCCACCAAAGTCTGGCATCCCTTGTCAGAAGGAACGTGGCACATCTGACCCTTTCTGCCTCTTGCAGCTCCATAAATGCGAAAATCACCTCGATGGACTTAATCCATCTTTCAGCTATCATCGGGTCAGTATTCCCCGAGAACTCCTTAGGATTCATCCTCCTAAACATCTCATACACCGCCTCTGGTCTGGGCCTAGCCCCTGCATCCACTGTCGCCTGGTTCCCCGCAAACAGTGCGAAGAGCTGAGTCATTCCTGCAAGCATCTGTGTCTGCATATCTGGCGGTGGAGGAGGAGGAGCGTCTCTCCCCTCCTCTCGAGCCTCTCTATCCTCATCCCTTGCTTCCCGGTTAATTATGCGTCTAGGAGGCTTACTGTTCCAACAATTTACCCAACACGTAAACCCAATATGCATGAACATAATATCAATAGCATAAGATGCACGTAAATCGAACTTAAAACATGGACATGCTGAAATCTGACTTAATGCTTAATCCATAACAAAATTAAAAACTTTAAAAATTACAGACTTAAGATGTGGCTTCGTGACTTTCTCGCAATTGGCAGTAGGCATAACCCTTTACAAGAACACCGCTCTGATACCAAATGTAATGTACCATATATTTAAACTACTTGAAATTTGCGGAAAAATAAAAATTTTCTTAAATTTAAAATAAACTTTCAAATTGATGATAAATAAACTGTCCAACCAAAAGTATTTGCTAAAGAAAAATGCTTGTTAAACATCATAAACCCAAATGTAAAATCAGAGTATTTTGAACATTTCATAAGAACATAAAATATGGCGGTCCTCGGGTTTAACCTCCTGCTCAATCCAAGCCCGCTTACTGGTACCCACCCCTCGTCTCTTCAAACTCATCATCACCTTCATCGATCAAGTCTAGTGAGTCTAAAGACTCAACATGTATAAACTGGAAGTAACGAGTACTACGTAATAAGATCACATGCAGGTTTAAAATAGAACGTACATACTGGAACTTGAACTTGCATAAATAAGATTGAGCATACGTGCATACATACATAGACATGTCATCAACATGAAACTTTTCTTAAACATGCTTACTTCGTACATACTTGAACATACAAAAAATTCATCATTTTGCGTAGAGGCATGTTTCAAAGCAAGTGACCCATACATAAATACGCCTGATCAGACTAAAACCTAGTACTGGGCTGACAGGGAAGATCCACTGCCACATACATGAGATCCCCATTAATAATTTAACGGGTGGATTGGTCCCTGTTCATACTTTACCGCTTTCCAATTCTGATCTAAATCCGTTCATATTTTAACGGGGTGGATTGGTCCCTGGTCATACTTTACTGCTTTCCAATCCCATACATAATTTGATCACAAGACATTTAGCATACCTCAAAAACATAAAGTATTTTCTTTGCACGTCGAACATACTTACTTGACGTTGAGGGATTCGTTTGATCTCGCTTGGGGCCACTACTGCACATAATATCATGAGTTCAAACACATATCATGCATAACTTAGACGTAGGTATTCAGGCTCGCCACCGAAGTAAATAAATAGATTATGACATTCTAAATCACTCGGGACTTGACCTCGTTTAATCATCGTACTAACCGTGATCTTGCACCCCAAATCAAATCTTAATGTGAAATTAAATAATTCCCCAAAAATGAAGGTACACGGACCCCGTGCTCAAGTCTGGCTCTGGGTCCGTGTAGGTACTGGAAGAACACACCGAAAAGAAGGAAGGACACGGACCCCGTGCTAGGGTCCGTCTAGGAGTCCGTGTAGGCACTGAAAAATGGAACTTCGGAAGAAACAAGGGCACGGACCCCGTGCCAGGGTCCGGCTAGCCTCGGATCGAATCAAACCTGCGGAAATTATTATATTGTGCTTATTTCTCTCAACTCAATTGAATGGAATAAGAATCGATACCTTGAGACCCATCCTAGAATGCTACGGTATTGAATCCCACCCGTACCAACAACCCAACCGACCCCAATATCGGATGCAACAACAAACAACACAAAATCCGAGATTCGACACCATTATTCTTCCTAAGGTTTCTATTACTTCCCAAGCTATCCCCGACTCGAAATGAAACATCGAATAGTGCCTAAACACATCCCACATCATGTCTAAATGCAGTAGTGATGGCCTAGCGATGCCCAACGAAGCCTGCAACTCAAACACTTCAAGAACACACCAATAACATATTTTTCAGAAAAACGCAGTTTGAGCAGTCCCACGAAAACATTCATAACACACTCATTTCTTATCCAAATATTTTGAATTTACTGTCAAATCGAAGGTATCTAAAGTTTCTATGTTTTATATGTTGAAAGTTTTTCCATAAAAGCGACCGAAAAATCGCAGTATTTAAAATAACAGTAAATTTCGAGTTTTAGATCTAAAAACCTTTCAAAAATCGATCCAACAATTTTTTGCTCAAAATTTGCGCATCACATATGGATTTTTAGGCATAATAAACAATACAACGCATAATATGACAAGATCGACGCAGGATAAATAGAATATACATGCCTTTAAATCTTCAACGTTACCGAACGACGACACCGAAGCGGGAAGGATGCGAGAGACGATCCGAGACGAATGTGGCGCGATTTTCTTTGAAGTAAACTCAACGAAATCTTGCTGGAAAATCAGAGGGAGGGGGCGGCTGCTCTGTGGTAGAGGAATCCTAGGTTTTCTCTCTTAAAAATATAAAAATCTGAGTAATGAAGTGTGTGTGTGTGTGTTGGCCGATTTTTAGTTTGCGTAAAAGTGTGTGTGCGTGTGATTAGGTGATTAATTAGGGGAGTAAATTACTTAATTACACAATTAACATTCTAATTACAAATGCTAATTTAAAGTTAACCACACTAACCTTAAAAAACCCCTTAATTAAAATAAAATGCACACTTGCTAGACTTTAAAAGTTTTAAAATTCTAAAATCACTTAAATTAATACTTTAGGCTTTAAAATGCTAAAATGTAATAAATTATTTAAAATGCCCCAACTTTGACTTAAAATAAAATACCACGTTTTAAAATTGCCAAACTCGTAGCCGATCTCTTTTCCTCGATCCTACATCGAATAATTGCCTGAAATCTGAAACTCAAGAAAATATTTTTAACGTGCATCACGTAAAAATAAACAATTTCAAATAATGCAATTTAAATAGGTCATGCATCGCTATAAATCATTTTAAACTTAAATAAATAATTTAACTATTAAATAAATGCATGAGTTTTACGTGTACTGATTTTGGGCTCTACAATGCTTCTCCGTTTCGTTCTATGTTGGTGTCATTATGTTCGAACCAATTTGTCTCCGAATGATAAGTTATTTGTTTGAATCAGACAATGGTGCATCGGGAAAGTTTGTAAGTGAAAATGCCCAGAGGGAGCCTGTCTATGGGAGAAGGCCCTAGACGGAGCCCGAATGCGGGAAAAGACCCCATAGGTAGCCCATTTACAAGATAAGGCCCCAGAGGGAGGCCAAGATCAAGATAGCCCATGATAATTATAATATGTTTGTCTGATAAGTTCTGTTCTGAATTGCTCGGATTCGAAGTTCTTATTTGCTCTAAGTCTGATTTCTGTTCATCCAACTTTGAAGCTCTGATTTGTTCAGTAATTAACTTATGTTCATCCAACTTTGATATACTATGCTATGTAAAAGAAGAAGGTTTTAAAAGTATTATGTATTAAATGTTTTCTTGCATTCGATCGGACCCACTTGCTGAGTGTTTCCGAAAACGCTCACCCCCCTTAAGTCCCTCTCCAGATGAGAATGAAGAACATGTAGAACAAAAGAACCAGGATCAGTTCTGGGGCAGGTAAAGAATTAGAAAGAAGGAATTCAAGTTCTGAATGTTCAAGCCCATTAGTATTCCTTTGTCTTTCTTCATAAATGTTTGTACTTTTCGCTTCTGCAACATCTGTATTTTTCTATTCATGTAATGACAACGGAATTTTATGAAATAGACTGGTATTTGGCTTTTTTCTATGAGGCTTATTGTTTTTTGATTAACAATGCCAGATGTCACTGACGCCTCGAGCTCGGTGTGTGACATTTAAGTTGTATCAGAGCCGCCAGGTTCATAATCCGGCTGGAAGTTTGATAGACAAAATTTGACGAAGCCAAATTTTTGCAAATGCCCATGCTTTTCTATCAAAATTATTCCGATACATCATACTCATCTCCGTTTGTTTAAATCCTCAAATTCAAGCTGTCTCCATAGTTGGATGGCTTATTCTTCCGCATAGAATCACGAAACTCAATCTCGTTAACTGCTTTCAATCTATGCGAAATTACACTTCTTTCCACTTTTGGAAAATCCCATTTTGTTCGATCCAAATACGTTGCTTATCTGATAATGAAATTTTGATCCTTTTTTCATTCGATATGTATTGGAAATGGCCATCCCTCGTACTCGTACTCAAGCCTCCCTTTGCATGCGCCAACTTACTATTGAAAACTAAGCAAGAGAGATTCCAACCCTAAAGGCTAAACTCGCTAGATGAAAACAAGAGAAACAAGAACTCATGGAGATTTATAACCCGCTTCAAACTGATATACAGCGTCTCACCCATCACCTTGATCGAGCAGAGAGCCAGCTCTCCCTAACACTATGTAACCCATCTAATATGGTACGACTAGTTCCCCTAATCAAAATTTGATAGTAAGGATTGAACTAAGAAGGATCTTGCTAACCGCTCTCGTCATCAACATGAAGACCTTTCTAGCAAGCAAGAACATTACATCGCCAAGCTTCATGGCGCTATGGATAGAATGCAAGAAAAAAATAACTATATGTGCCTTGTCATGGAAAACGTGAAATAAGAAGAAGAAGTACCTATCGATGTAGTGGAAAAAGAGCAGTGATGATAGAGAGATGATAAGGTAGGCTAGACTGGTATTATGGTTATATGATACGAAAAGAAAGAAGTGTAACATTTCTTTGGGAATGTACAAAGATAAGTTGAATTATATTTTTGGGAATGTACCTGTTAGATATAAGTTGACTTATATTTTTTGGAATACACCTATCTGATATAATTTGACTTATATTTTTAGGAATTTACCTATCGAAGATAAGATTCCGACTTAAGATGAAATGTTTGACTCGGGGATAATAAATTATTAATGAAAATATGAGATAAAAATTATATAATTTTGATATTCGGATATAGAAGTTGATTTTTGTGTCGATAATTAACGGTATAGACATTAAATTGGGATGTTAAGCGATAAATTTAATTATGTAGGATTTTGAATTATTTAATGAAGGTAAGAAACAATAAATTAGGTTAAGAAATTAAGGTAGTTACCATAGGTAAATAAAGAGAGTTATAAGATATCGGTGGACATCGACGAAAGTGTAACATGCATAATAAGTTCCGACTCCTCTTATAGTACAAAAAAAAAAGAAGATTTGAGGATAAAGACATCCAACGAAACTTGTTCTTGTTAAAGAAAGATTTAGTAAAAAAAGAATTGTTTGAGGAATTAGTTTCTTTCGTGCAAGGTTGAAAGAAATTTTAACTAGGTTATAATTATTGGGACTTAAGTCAATAGGCTGGTAAGGAGTTATGTTCTAAGATTCTATATTGGTTAAGTTTTGAGATAGTAATCGTGATAATTTTAAGATAGAATAAAATAAGTATGGATATGCATATATTCAGTGCCGAATTCATTCGGTGTACTATGGGAATTGATTGATTGGACAAGAATCATGAAATGGTAGATTTTTGAGGTAAGAATTCCAAACTCCAATTGAAGAATAAATCGTATTTCATGGCAAGGATAATGAAAATAAATACTTCCTTTCTGCTTCTTAAACTTAGAATTCCATGGAGTATGGCTAAGAAGTCTATCTAGCGATAATGAGAGAAGCAAAAGAAGAAATTGAGCATCTACCTCTAATAGAGTTCGCATACAATAACAGCTACCACAATAGCATAGACATGGCCCCTTATGAAGCACTCTATGAAAGTAAATGTAGATCGCCTCTGTATTGGGACGAAATTGGGGAGAAAGCCATCACCGGGCCTGAACTAGGATAGATCACGGTTGAGAAGGTATCTCTCATTAGGGAGAAACTCAAAGCGGCTCAGGACCGACAAAAGAGCTGGACTGACTTGAAAAGAAGACCGTTGGAGTTTGAAGTCAGAGAGAAGACTTATGTCAAGGTTTCACTATGAAGGGAGTGGTCCGCTTCAGCAAATCGGGAAAATTGAACCCAAGATACGTTGGACCTTTGAAATTCTAGAAAGAATCAGAACCCTAGCTTATCGGCTAGCCTTGCCGCCTGACATGTCAAGAATCCATAACGTCTTCCACGTTTCGCAACTAAGAAGATACATTCCCAACTCGAGTTATATTCTCGAGGTTGCACCACTAGTACTCGACAACAACCTGAATGAAGAATTGAAATATGAAGAAGTCCCTATCCGTATAGTGGACACCAAAGAACAAGTTCTACTTCACCGCACCATCCCGTACGTGAAAATACAATGGTCAAACCATACTGAAAAGGAATCAACATGAGAGCTAGAAGAGAAGATGTGCACCCTTTGTCCCTACCTTTTCAAAGACCAAGAAAATTAAGGTTTCGAGGACGAAAATTTAAACAAGGAGGAAAGGATGTGAAGACCCAAATTTTGACAAAGAGACAAAGTACCAAGTTAATTTTAGTTTTGCATTGAAGATGAATTATGTCATGGAGGAGAATAAAATTACATGCAACCTTTGGCATGGAGGGGGAGGCCTAAAGTCACATTGGTGATATTTAAGTCCATAAACCATGCAATCTTTGGCATGAAGGGGGAAGACCTAAAGACACATTGATGATTACATGCCATAAATCATGCAACATTTGGCATGGAGGGGGAATACTTAAAGCCATATTGGTGCCTATAAATAGTGGCAAAGGAATGAGTGAAATCACACTAAAAAAAACATCTAAACTTTTCTCTAAAAGTTACAATTTTCGAGTACAAAAATTTCTGCCCCATTTCAGAAAATGTTGCTCATTGTTTTAAACATCCAAATCCGATCTCCACCATTCAAAATATACCTACACGTGTTTGAAGCAACATATCCAAAATTCAAATCGATCCAACGGTTCAATTAGGCACTAACATTTTTACAAGGTGACTGATTTTTCGGTGTCAAACTCCAACTTGTTCATTCCAAGATTTTTGGAACAATCTTTCAGGTAAGTGGGTTTATATGTTTTAAATATTATGTATTTTTAAAATTCGATCGTCTACTGCGTGATGTGAATAAGTGTGGATTTCAAAAATCACTAAGTTACTTCAAATCGTTTCGTTCCGTCTGTTTGTTCGTTTATGCTTCTCCGTTCGTTCTATGTTGATGTCATTCTGTTCGAACCAATTTGTCTCCGAATGATAAGTTATTTGTTTGAATCTGATACCGGAGCATGGGGAAAGCCTAAAGGAGAAAAGCCCCAGAGGGAGCCTGTCTATGGGAGAAGGCTGCAGAGAGAGCCCGAATGCGAGAAAAAGCCCGAGAGGGAGCCCATTTACAGGAGAAGGCCCCAGAGGGAGCCTAAGATCAAGGCAGCCCATGATCATTATAATCTATTTGTGTGATAAGTTCTATTCTGAAATGTTATGATTCAAAGCTCTGATTTGTTCAATGATTTAACTTATGTTCATCCAACTCTGATATACTATGCTATGTAAAAGAACAAGGTTTTAAAAGTATTATGTATCAAATGTTTTCTGGCATTCGATCGGCCCCACTTGCTGAGTGTTTCCCAAAATACTCACCCCCCTTATGTACCTCTCCAGATGAGAATGAAGAACAGGTAGTACAAAAGGAGTAGGAGCAGTTATGGGCTGGTAAAGAATTAGAGGGAAGGAATTCAAGTTCTGGATGTTCAAGCTCATTAGTATTCCTTTGTCTTTTTTCGTAAATGTTTGTTCTTTTCGCTTCCGCAACCTCTGTAGTTTTACTTTCATGTAAAGACAATGGAATTTTATGAATTAGACTTGTATTTGGTTATTTTCTACGAGGCTTATTGTTATTTGATTAACAATGCCGGATGTCACCGACGCCTCGGTCTCGGGGAATGACATAATATAATAACTTAAAATTACCAATAAATATTTCTTAGACGTAAACTTACGTTCCTCGACTAATTTCTCAATTCGTATTTAAAACGTAGATGTACATCCCGGTTTTAACCTTAATTGACTCGAAACTTAACCAAACTTGAATCATAACTTTTTAACACCTAACCTCCTTATACGACCGAAATCAAGCGAGTTAAGACCCTTGAACAAGCCTAGGAAGCTGCTGGAAAATTCTGCTCATTCGAACCAAGCCCGAATTTGCACCAAGCCTTAGTCCCTTCGGCTCCAGCCCTTACACACCATGTCCAAACCCTAGATGATCATAATAGGACCATGATCGACCCATAGAGACCTTGCTGGACCGTGGTTAAAGGACCTAGAACCCACAGCCACACCACCCGTGACCCTTAAGCCATACGCGACCCAAGCTTCTTGTCTCCGCCCTAGGCTTCGCACCAGCCATTCCTTGAGCCATCTAAGACCATAATACAACCCTCTTGAGACCCCTGGACGTGACCCATAAGCAACACACAACCTCGCCCTTCTAGAACCCAAATTCGAAAGACATAATTTATCAAACCCAAATTTTCGTTCAAGATTTTGCCCTACCTTGTCCAGCCTTTAAACATGTACCTAAGAACCCTAAACATGTGGAAAAACATCCCTTCCCATATCCCTACCATGGAAGCCCATTTGGGAACATAATCAAGGCTTTTAAAAGATGAAAACTCTAGTTTTATCATTTTTATGCCATAAAAACGAAAATATGCAAAGTGTTAGGATCGATTAGAAGGGTCTAAGTGTTTAGAAAGGGGGGGGGGGGGGGTTGAATAAACAATTTGAGATATTGAATCTTTTTCAATATGAATGTTTATGTGAAGTGTGAGCTTTTCTGTATGAATATCTTAACAGAACGTGTATAACTGAATTCTAAAGTCAATCAGAGTAACTGTTCAAAAGTCCTTATCTCAGCTGAACTCCACGGCTATTTATAGGTTTCGCTTCCAATGGTAACATTGAATTCATTAATTAATACTTATCCATTGATTTATCCTTTTTGAATATGTCAAAATTATTCTTAAAATAATAGTACATTGTGGTTGTGAGGCCCGGGGCCGAAGAGGGCGGGGGGTGATCGCCGATGCCATCAGTTGCACGGACAATGAGCGGCTCCTGGCAGGCTTCTAGGTGGAGGGAACATGAATGAACCGACCCACACGGGAATGAGAGGGATTCCGAGACTGTTCAATGTAATGGACTGTACAGTTGAAGAGGGCTTAAAAGATTTGATTTGTACTACTCATATCACGAAGTTGCATCTTCTTTTCAGTAGCTCATCATATAAGAACTCCAAAGTTAAGCGTGCTTGACTTGGGGCAATTTTGGGATGGGTGACCTCCTGGGAAGTTTCCCAGGGTGTGTGTGAGTGAGGACATAAGCACACTGGAAAGACTCGTCTTGGTACAGTGAGGACAGTCGTCAAATCTGGGGCGTTACAGTGGTAGTCTGCTATGTGGCGATCCTTCTGATAGTTGCAGTCTGCTGCATACGATTTGTCTGTTGATATTTGCGCTTTAACTGATGAGGTGTCAAATTGATTATCAGCTGACTATATAGCCGATCTGTTGAACTGACTATATGACTGATCAGCTCAAACTAATAGTTCAGTTATCTTTATAGATTTAGTTAGCTTTGATCACTTTGATTGCCTCCGATTATTTAACTCATTAATTATCAGTTCGGGCAACTTCAGTTTAGGTAGTATCAGTTCGAACTAATTCAGTTGAGCAGATCAATTCTGTAACCTTAAAAAACTTTATTTGTCAAACTCCGATAAGGCAAATAAAGTTGATCAGTTGACAAAAAGGTGTACGAATACAATCAGACTTAACTGAATTGATTGTTCTTCATTTCTTATCTCTTTTGTCAGCAGGTCGTTGATCAGTTGATTGACTAGGTCATTTCTCTAACTTATGTGATTACTCTTCTTCCCCTTTTTTGTCAATAACAGCAAGGTTAGAAAGAAGGAGGAGTTCTGAGCTGACTTGAGATATGGCATTCAACATATGTTCCTGCATCAAATCCACCCGCTTTGACATACTTGTGTGCACGAAGTTAATTCAGTTAATAAGCATGTCTTGAGTCTGGAAAAGAGCTGAAACTGTCACTCGGTCTTTCTTTAGTTAATCTACAAGGAGAAATAATGTAGTGATATCCTTGGAAACCTACTTGAGGTTTTTCATGGTATTCTCCTTGAGGGAATCAAATTTGAGCCTGTGCATCATCTGAGTCGATTTGATTCAGAGACTGTTGCTGTCAAATGGTGTAGACTGGACTGAATACCTTCGATCGTGATATATGTATCAATGGTACTTCATGAGATAAGGCTTCAGATAATTCAGGAGCTTTGCCTCTGTCTTTTTCTCTGAGAGGTACCATTTCTAAGTATGTGATTCAGTCTCAGCCTGTTGTTCTAATTCAGTTATGCTGTCTTCAACTGCTTCCTGCTGAACGTCTGGAACTGAAGTGTTGAGCTGAGGAGCAGTTGAACTAGATGGCACATTAGTTGGATTTTGCAAATCAACTACATGTTCATAATGAAACTGGGCCGTGTCAGTTTGTTGTTCAGTCATAACAGCTGACTAAATCTCACCTTCAATTTCTTTTAGCATAGCCTCCAAGGCTAGTTGTTCTGATAAGATTTGGCCTACACCTTTCTCAGCTGGTTGAATAGATTCGAAGTTCAGCTGGATTTCAGTGGCAACTGATCGGATTACTTCGTCAACGTTGGCCAATGACAACTTAACATCTGTGTATAGAGGTTTTCGAGCTGGTTGAGATGTTGAAGGTATAGAAGAAATAGATGGTTGAATCAGCTCAAGAACAGATTCAGTTTCTTGCTCAAAAACTTGTTCACCAATTGAATCCTTGACTGCTTCAGTTGGTTGGGCCTGCTCTACGGATGTTGAACTTTGTGAATCAACCGGTATATACAATTGTTGATCCATTTCCCAAACTTTGATCTTATTTTGTACAGATATTAGATCCGAGTCTAGCTGTTGGAAGACGGCTCTATCATCATAAGCAGTTGGAATGATTGGATTGTAGTTCAGTTTCAGCTGAGCTGTTATTTCAATCAGCTTCTGCATGCGAATCAGATCAAAAAAATAATTACTCCTCTCCAGTGCTTGGTCAATAGTGACAGCCTTGACTGTCTTCAGGAACATTGTTTTCAGGTCAACAAATTTCTTAAAACTGATTTCTTCATCAGTCGTCTGGCAAACACAACAGTTCGAAACTTGACCCATTTATCAAAATTTTCCAATTTGAACTCAACAAATTCATTTATTTTACTCCGGATGAGGACGATATGAGTTTTAATTGGGTTAGTTGGCCTAGGCTCTTCAATCACCTTGCCCTTGCCTTTTGGATCAGTCAGGGCATGAGAGATACTCAGCTCTGTGGTAGTTGAATCTACATTTTCTCTAATCACCACACCTTTCGGTCAAGAAATTGGTAGAACAGTTGGTCTGGTAAGAGTGGTAGGAGGTTCACAGTGTCCAACAATCTTCAATTTTTCACCAAATTCGGTGACAATCCTCAGTGGGTTGTCAGTTGTCTTCTTCAGTTGAATCGCTTCAACTGACGGTGCAACTGGAACTGATTGAATTGGTTTGACATCTAAGTGTGTTTGAGCTTCTGTTGGCATCAGTCTAGCAGCTAGTATGACTTCAAGAATGGTAGGCTTGGTCTTCTATGACCTAGGTTTCTTCACAATCTTTTGAGACGGTGTCTTCTCCGAAGCACTTTCATTGACAATAAGTTTCCTCTTGATTGTCAGTTTTTTAGCCTTTTCCTTCGCTTTAGCTACCTTCACAGATTTTTTAGAAGCCATCATCCCAATCTCCTGCTTGATTTTCATAA
Source organism: Primulina tabacum (assembly GCF_025594145.1). NCBI lineage: Eukaryota > Viridiplantae > Streptophyta > Magnoliopsida > Lamiales > Gesneriaceae > Primulina > Primulina tabacum. Next base: position 36,486,597 of record NC_134551.1, on the reverse strand, counting down.
ATTTCGCTAGGGATATGTCTAACTTTGTTCTGGGTGGCTGAACATTCTTAGAATTGAACACCTTGAACTTGGATGTCTTTTCAGCTGAGTCACTGATGAGACCAGAGTTTTTCCGCAAATAGCTGAGTTGTAGAGTGAAACCATTTGACTACTTGGATGACTGAACCATGTTCTTCAGAATATTGAAAATGATGGTTGACCAGTTTTATCTTGTACCCTTCATGATGGCAGTCATGATTTTAAATTTCTCCAATGTGAGGGCAGCGAAGGAACCCGCCTTGGCCAGAACGCCTTTTGCAACGATATTTGCTAGCAGTTGGATTTCTGGCTTTAGTTCCTTCTTGGGGTCGATACTTTGATCTTCTTCTCATTAGCAGATAGCAGAGTCTACATCTCTTCAATGTCCGCTATTGTGACCTCAGAGAAGTGAGACAGACCTTCAGTTGAGAGTTGGAAGAGGTTGTTGAAGGATTCTTTGTCCATAGTCAGCACTTGTTTGTTGACGGTCATAGTGATTTTGCCATCATTAGAAACAGTGTTGTTGGCATAAAATTCTTGAATCTCCTTCCGGTAAATGACTTGGGTTGCCATTCTCAAAAATTTCCTTAGACCAGCAGCTTCAATTTTAAGAAATACGCTCCTAACAGCTTCATCTGAAACAGATAGAACAAAGTTTAAGTCTATGAACATTGCATTGAGAATGAAAGCAGGGGTTTGTCTTGCCATTTGCGTAGATTCTGCAAAGAAAATGCTCTGAGTGTTTGAATGCTTGAGAGTATAGAAGGTGAATGCAATGAAATGAAGATAGGTGGACAAATATTAATGTTTGTGACTTTTAAATTTTGGACACGTGGCAGTCCGAGATAATTTGAATAAATAGCATTTACTTTATATGTAAATTTAGAAAGTAAATCGTTTGAGAGACTTGTAACTGAATTTCCAATAATTTTCAATGAAAATCATAATTAATGAAGTGATCTAGAAAGTCACAAAACTTATTGTGGAATCTTAACTGAATTGATATCAATTAACATATATGATAAGATCAGTGGGGTCGAGAACTGAATTGCCAGTTGAAAACTAAGTCAGTTCAGTTCAAGACTAACTGGAGGAAAGAGTTCCAGCAGCCCATAGTGGGGGCTAGGAAGTTCCTGGATCTACAATCCTTCCATGAATAAGGGCTTGTTGCTACAAGGAAACGAGTGGCAATAGAGAACTAGTATCAGCGGTGTCTCTGTGTCGCCCATGCTGCTGACATCTTCAAGGACGAATGTGTCTATCTTCTGATGCTCTTCAAGGAGCAGAAGGTTCTGAGAAGGATCGCTTTCTCAGAGAACTTCTTGAAGACCACCACCGGTGGCTTAAGGCCTGGCTGACCAGCGATTATGTTTAATGCTGGTTTTCTTTAGTGCTTTATTATTTCCTGCACTTGATCCTGGAAATGAATCATCATATGAAAATGTTAAAAAGATTAAGATAAATCAATTAATCCAAAAATATTTTGGAAATAAGAAAACTTAGTCTCGGGTAGTGGCTTTGTGAATATGTTTGCTGCCTATTGTTCAGTTGAAATGTATTACAATCTGATCTTTTTTTCGAGAGCATGATCTCTGATTAAGTGATGTCTCATATTGATATGTTTCGTCCTGGAGTGAAGAATTGGATTGTATGTAATCGCAATTATGCTAGTGTTGTCACGAAAGATTGGTGAATCCTCTGCAATGACACCATAATCTCTCAGTTGTTGTTGAATCCAGAGCAATTGGGCGCAATAGCTTCCACCAACTAGATATTCTGCTTCAATTGTGGAAGTTGCTATTAATGTTTGCTTCTTGCTAAACCAGGAAATCAATCCGTCTCCCAGAAACTGACATGATCCACTAGTACTTTTTCTATCAAGTTTACATCCTATTAAACATCTGTAAAGTGTCATCTCAACTGATATTCCTCCTTCATCTATATCTAATTTAATTATGAGCTCAATGGAGTATTTGCAGCAGAACATGTTTCCATGCCAAATTTTCTTAGCAATTTTTTCGTATATTTGGTTTGACTAATAAATGTACAAGTTCCAATTGCTTCACTTGTAGTCCAAGAAAGAATTTCAGTTCACCCATCATAATCATCTCGAATTTATCCTGCATCATCTTAGAAAATTTCTCGCATAACTTGGGGTTAGTTCCTAAAAATAATGTCATCAACATAAATTTGTACGAGTAAAGTCTGATCTTTGTTTTGAAATTTGAATAGTGTTTTATCAACTGTTCCAACAGTAAAATCATGATCAGTTAAGAATTCTGATAATGTATCATACCAAGCTCTGGGAGCTTGTTTGAGGTCATACAATGTTTTTTTGAGATGATAAATATGATCTGGAAAGGAGTGACTCATAAAACCTAGTGGTTTTTCAACCTAAACATCTTCCTGTAGCTGACCATTTAGGAATGCACTTTTGAAGTCCATCTGGTAGACTTTGAAGTTCTTGAAAGAGGCGTAGGCTAGATATATTCTTATTGTTTCCAATCGAGCAACTGGTGCATAAGTTTCATCATAATCAATTCCTTCCTTTTGTCTATATCCTTGTGCAACCAACCTGGCTTTGTTGAGCACAACTGAACCATCTTCGTTCAGTTTGTTTCTATAAACCCATTTTGTACCTATAATTGATTTTGAATCAGATCTTGGAACTAAAGTCCAGATATTGTTATGGGTAAATTGATTCATCTCCTCTTGCATAGAATTTATCCTAGTTTGAATCACTTAGGGTTTCATCAATATTCTTTGGTTCAAATTGAGAAAAAATGCTAAGGATACAAATAAATTGAACATTTGATTTCAAGTTCTTATCAAATCAGATGGATTACCTACCACCAAGTCTTGTGGATGTGATTTTTTTCCATCTATAGTTGGAACTAGTTGGATCAATTTTTGTAACTGTTTCAATTTGAAACTGAACATTTCTTTCAGTTTCAGTTATGGCACTTTCAGTTGGTATTTTATTACCATCGCATTGTTCTACCAACTGATTGTTAGGAACAACTTCCTGTTCAATTGTTTGATCCACCACTCCAGGTTCTGGTGTTTGAAAGATGTTTCGATTTATGTGAACTTCTTCTTCACTATCATCCTTCAAGCTGATTTCTGTTAAGCAATCATTTCTCTCATCTGGATCAGTTGGCCTATCAGTTAGTTCAGATTAATCAAATACAACATGAATGATTCTTCTACATTTAAAGTACGCTTATTAAACAATCTGTAAGCCTTGCTAACTGAAGAGTAACCAAGAAATATTCCTTCATTAGATTTAGCATAAATGTTTTTAGGTAGTTTTTTCCATTATTGCGAATAAAATATTTGCAACCAAATATTATGAAGTAAGATACCAAACTTTTATGTTCATGCCAGATCTCATATGGTGTTTTTAAATGGATGTTATTAATCATTGATCTATTATGAGAATAACATGCAGTTTTTACTGCTTCTGCCCAAAATCTCTGAGATATACCGGAATCAGCAAGCATTGTTCGAGCTGCTTCTTTAAGAGTTTGATTTCTTCTTTCAGCTACACCATTTTGCTGAGGAGTTCTAGCTGCTGAGAACTCATGCTTAATTCAAGTATTTTCTAAAAATTGAGAAACATTTTAATTGAAAAATTCAGTCCCTCGATCAAACCTTATTATGTCAATTCCAACTAATTTTTCATTTAAAAGTCTTTTTTTAAGATTAATAAGTTGTGCAACAGTTTGGTCTTTTGATTTGAGAAAAATCACCCAAGTAAATATTGAGAAATCATCGACAATTACCTGGGTGTATTTGATTCCCCCTAAACTAATGACTAGTATAGGACAAAACAGATGCATATGCATCAGTTCTAAGCATCTGGAAGAAGATTTACTTCCATTATTTTTGAAAGAAGATCTTACTTGTTTACCAAACTGACATGGTGAAGAAATTTTATCTTTTGAAAAATCAATTGTAGGCATACCAGTTAAAAGATCATCATTACTCAGATGAGCGATGGCTTTGAAATTCAAGTGGTTCAACTCTTTAAATCCTTTCAAAACCACTCAAAGCATCCTAAGTCATAAAATCTTTAAGGTAAACTTAAATCATAAACGTAATTTTGTGGAAAACTAACGACGGTCCTCGGGTTGTGTGCACCTTCAGTCCAGCTAGTTCAACCATCAAGTCCTCCATTAACATCAACATCATGCTCACTTGCATCGATCACACCTTGTGAGTCTAATGACCCAGAAAACTTTAACCGTGATAGCATGTAATACATATATATCCACATGCAACAGTGAAAATACTTTTAATAAAATAACTTTTCATGAATAGGCATAAACTTAAACATTTTTCTTTCATCATAAACCTTTATTTTCATCACATACTTTTCTTTCTTTTGATCACATACGTATATGTTTTCCTTTTTATTGAATTCAGATCCTTAATTATGACTTTCGTATCAGTTGTAGGTCGATGGATCCATAAACGTATAACCACGATACCGGACGGCGGGGACATCAACAACACTCTCACCCGTGAACTGAGCCTTAGCCTTACATATCATCGTATCATCGTATTAGTCACAATTAATTCACCTCTTTTAACCTTTCATATTTCCATCACTTAAAAAAATCATGCATATATAAATCAATTTTCTTTTAAACCAAGCATGCAACACGTCTTTTAGTATTATAAAGTTTCATCATAAAATTTCATAAAAATTTAAAATAAACTTTTTAGCCTTTATTATAACATTCAGGGCACTGCTAGGACGCCTAAAATTTTTAGGTTTAAAATTATCGTTTTGCCTCTGAAACTCTAACTTTCCCAATTTATCCTTAGATCATAGACGTAAACTTACACCTATGCCTCCACCGTTAACATAACACCTTAAAATATACCCAAAAATATTTCTTAGATATAAATTTAGGTTCGTTGACTAGTTTCCCAATTTGTATTTAAAACTCAGACGTTTATCCCGGTTTTAACCCGAATTGACTCGAAACTTAACCAAACTTGAACCATGACTTACTAACACCTAACCATACCTTATACGACCCAAATCAATCCAGTTAAGACCCTTGAACAAGCCTAGGAAGCTGCTGGAAAATTCTGCTCAGTTGAACCAAGCCCTAGTTTGCATCAACCCTTAGTTCCTTCGACTCCAGCCCTTATCCACCAAGTCCAAACCCTAGCTGACCATCCTAGGACCATGAACGACCACTAGAGAACCTACTGGACCAATCTTAAAGGACCTAGAACCCACAGCCATTCAACACATGACCCTTAAGCCATACGCGACCCAAGCTTCTCATTTCCGCCTTAGGCTTCACACCGACCCTCCCTTGAGCCATCTAGGACTATCATACCACCCTTTTGAGACCCTTGGACATGACCCATATGCAGCACACAGTCTCGCCCTTATAGAACCCAAATTCAAAAACCATAACTTATCAAAACCCAAATTTTTGTTCAATATTTTGCCCTACCTTTTCCAGCCTTTAAACATGCACCTAAGGACCCTTAAACATGTGGAAAAACATCCCTTCCATTAGCCCTACCATGGAATCCCCTTTGTGCAACATAAGCAAGACTTTTGTAAAAACGAATATATACAAAGTACATCATGTTGTTCATGCAATCATCTATACAAACATATAATATGTTGTGAAAGATGAGTGAATGAATATTAAGGCGTGCCTTTGCTTTAAAAACGCTTGAATCGTCGATAATCGTTGCGGGAAAATCGGCGAGCGACGTTTCGATTGTTTTTTTTTTCCGTAAAAATGGCATGAATCGATAGTGCCACGTGTGATGAAGGATCGGTGATGGTTGTATCCAAGTAAACGAGCACAGAAGTTCGAATTCCAAGACTATAAGCTCTTGGCACTTAGTGTGTGTTTTAGGTGTCCTTCACGTGAATTGAATTTGTATGCGCGAGTTTGCAAACTTTTGGTGGAATGAAATATACTAATAAATAACATAAACATAGTTTAGGTTTAAATAAATATCTCATAAAAATTTAAACATTAGGTAGGTAACTAAATTAACACAACTTTTATTTAAAATTTAAAATACCATGATCAAGATAAGTTTCAATTTAAATGACTAATATTATTTTTTCAAAAATTGCCATTTAAAGTACTAAAAATCTTAAATTAAACTTAAAAACTAATTTAATAAATTATTTAAGGCATAAAAATCATTAAAATATATTTCACAAAAATTTCAAAGATTAAATCCTTAATTTTAAAAAATTTACATTTTAAAAGCCTAAAATCTTTTAAATTGTCTAATAAATTAAATTATACTTTAAAATGCTAAATTTCATAAATCATTTAAAATCAATAATTTATTGACTTAAAATAAAATATAACATTCAATTTTTGCATCTTAATCGTCTCCGGCCTCCGTTCTCTGGTTCGACATCGAATAAACTTTAAAGCACAGTTTTATGCATCCTGGTAGAAAACCCTATTTAAAACATGTAAACATGCCTACTACATTTAGTTAATGCAATTAAAATACGTAAGAAATTTGATAATTTAAATGTATGTGGTTCACGTAAACCTTCAAATTTTCGGGACGTTACAATCTATACCCCTTAAAATGAATTTCGTCCCTGAAATTCGCTTATTCTCGATAATCAAAAAGCTTAGACTCTTAATTCTAGTATTCCAATAATTCACGCTTCCGCTGCGTTACTATGATAAAATAAATTTAATACTGTCTTTATGTCTCCTCGATCCTAATTAAATTTGCCTTCAAGATCCTCGTTTGCGAATCACGACCTATGGTGACTAAGTTTTATTTTACTATAACCTCAAATTTCGACTTTTCTCACGATTCCCTGTATTACAAATGGAGGTTCAAACTTATCGTATCTTACTTTCATTATACTATCCCCAAGATATTGGTCAACCAATTATATTTCAACATTAAAATCCCAAAAGTATCATTTCTTAAATTTATTGAATTCAAGGTATGCTAAGGCTTTAAATCCAAATATTAGTATTTATGCAGTTCAACTTAAAAGATCTTAGCACAAAAATTTACTAATCGACTTCTATCATGGGTAGTACACTTAATAATTAAACATTATCTCAATCCCATAATAATTGTAGTCTAAGATCATTGAATGGAGTCTTTATCTTACGGAACCAAACTAATGTAACTTAACTATTTACAAGTACATCCCAAATATAAAATTGTTGCAAATATTAAATTTCGCCCATAATTTTCATATAAACACCTATCTCATAAACTTGTAGTTCAAACTTACACAACCAAAATAGTGTTAGATAACATAGTTCCAACACACATACCCACTTTGTAACGTTTCGAAAATTTGAAGGTCCACGTGAACCACATGCATGCAAGTTATAAAATTTCTTATGTATTTTAATTAAATTGTTTTAATTATATGAATTGATTATGGTAGACATGTGTACATATTTAAAATGTAATTTTATATTATAATGCATAAAACTATGTTTCAAAGGTTATTCGAGACGGGATCGAGGAACGGAGACTAGAGACCAAGTAAGGGAAAATATTTTATTAAATGATTATTTTAATTTTTTGATATATGGTATATTTTAATTGGTATTTTTGAAAATGAGGTATTTCGAGGTGTTTTTACGCGCCGAGTCGTATTTTATACCGCCAATCAATCTTTGAAAAAAATAGGGACTTTTTGGAGGCTCGGTTTTTATTTTCGAAAAGAAACCTAAACAAAATATTTTAATTATTAACTAATGGGACTACTATACTAGGTTAATGGGCCTAAGCTTGCACCATGTATTTTTATATCAAATAATCAAGCTTCCAAGCTCTTTTATTCCATTCAAAACACACGCCCCTCACCCTAGGAAATACTAGGACTCTCCATCAGCACTCAACCACACACATCACACAAAATTTTGAAGGAAAATCAAGAAATTTGAACGAAAAATCAGCAAGGTTGCATCCCTCGTCTCTCCACTAATGTTCCTCGCATCGCAAGTCGTTTTTCGTGCGTAATAAACGAAAAGACACGCCTTAATCTTCTTTCACTCATCTTTCATACCATATTATATTTTTGATACATGATTGCACTGAAAAACATGATACACTTTGTATATTTTTGTTTTTATGGCATAAACATGATAAAACTAGAGTTTTCATCTTTAAAAATTCTTGCTTATGGTGCACAAAGGGGCTTCCATGGTAGGAATATGGGAAGGGAAGTTTTTCCACATGTTTAAAGGTCCCTAGGTGTATGTTTAAAGGCTGGAAAGGTTAGGGGAATAAGTTGAACGAAAATTGACTTTTTTATGGCCTAGGGTTTGCGGTTTTTCTTCCTTCGAGGGCGCAGCCACCAGATGCTTTTGGGGCACCTCCAGGAGTCCTGAGGGGGTGGTCTTGTGGCCCTAGATGAGAGGAAGTAGGCCTAGTATGGTTCAGGAAGGAGGTCCGCTCGGTTTGCGGGCTCATAGGGCTAGCACTCACGTTTTGTTGGGAAAAAAGGGAAGGGGGTGCACGAGTGCTTTATTCGGCTTGTGAGGACCCTAGCCATGAGCCATAGGTGGTCGAATGATGGCAGTATGGTTCAAGAAGGAGAGGTGCTCGCACTAGGAGTCAATAAACCCGTACGTGTGATGGGTAGAGGCTAGTCTAAGAGGTCCTAAACGGTTTGGTCTTTGTCCTAGGAGGGTTGGTCAGGGTCTGGTCCAATCGGTTAGGGTCTAGGTTCAAAATATTTGAGGTTGGCTTGAGTTAGGGTCAGATCGATATAGGGCAGAAAATTCAGTGGCTATTCTAGGCTCGTTCAAGGGATTTAATTGGCCTGATTTGGGTTGTATATGATATAGTTAGGTGTTATTAAGTTATGATTCAAGTTTGGTTAAGTTTCGAGTCCATTCGAGGTAAAACTGGAATGTACGTTTAAGTTTTAAATACGAATTGGAAAATTAATCAAAGTGCTTGATTTTACGTTTAAGAAATATTTATGAGTGTATTTTAAGGTGAATGTTAAGTTTGGAGGGATTTGGGTCGTCATTTTAAGGTCTAAGAATAAATTGAGAAAGTTAGAGTGTTAGGGGCAAAACAGTCATTTTACACATGTAAAATGTTAAACGTCCTGGCAGTGCCCTAAATGCTGTAATTGAAACGTCCACTATTCATTTTTCATTTAAATATGCTAGAAATGTTTTTTCTTAATACTACTCTCGGCTCAAATATACATAAATATATTTTAAAGTACTATTGTACCATTTAAAATAAACCAACCAACTGTTATTTTAAAATACAGAAAAAAGTAATTAAAAACATAAAGTCGTAAAGGTCAACCAACGAAACTAACAGTATAACAAAAATAAACGTAACTCTATCATCATCTCAAAAACCTCTCAAAAGCATCAGAAGTCCTAAAAATCTTTAAGTAATCATAAATCATAAACTTAGTTTTATTTGCGGAAAACTATCGACGGTCCTCGGGTTGTCTGTACCTTCAGTCCAGCTAGTTCAACCATCAAGACCTCCATCAATATCAAGCTCGTGCTTACCCGCATCGATCACAACTAGTGAGTCTATTGACTCAGCAAACCTTAACTATGATAGCAAGTAATACATATATTCACAAGTAACAGTGAAAATAATTTTAATAAAATAGCTTTTCATGAACATAAACTGCGGTGATGACATCAGCGACACTCTCACTTGTCAACCGAGCCTTGGACTTACATATCATCATATAATCGTATTAGACAATCAATTCACCTCCTTCAACTTTTCATATTTATATCACTTATAAAAATTGAGGTACATATAAATCATTTTTCTTTTAAACCTAGCAGGCAACATATCTTTTAGCATTAACGTTTCATCAGAAAAATTCATAAACATTTGACATAAATATTTTAGCATTATTTACAGCATTCAGGGTACGGTTAGGATGTCTAACATTTTTCAGGCGTAAAATGACCGTTTTGCCCCTGAAACCCTAACTTTCCCAATTTATCCTTACACCATAAAACGACGACCCAAATCATTCCAAACTTAACATAACACCTTAAAATATGGCCATAAATATTTCTTAGATGTAAACTTAAGCTTCTCGACTAATTTTTCAATTCATTTTTAAACTTAGACGTACATCCTGGTTTTGACTCGTCTGGACTTGAAACTTAACCAAACTTTACCAAACCTGAACCCAAGAATAGTAACACATAACTAAACTATATACAACCCAATTCAAGCCAGTTGAACCATTGGAACAGCCTAAGACACCCACTGAACCCTTGCCTCTATTTTCAAAAACCTTTGCAATCCTAACCATGCAACCCTCGGCCCTAACCGCTCACCAGCCTATCCAGCCCTAACCGAACCTTCCTAGGACCTTGACCAATCCCAAGGGAGCCTAAATGACCTAGAAGCCCAGCCCTTCAAACCCGATCATTCATTCCATGTACGGCCCTCTACTCCCACGTGAACACACCAGCCTTCGAGCCAAGCCCTGTGCGACCACTCTAGGACCATCCTATCATCCCCTTAGGTCTCCTGGTCATGCCCTAACAGCAAGCTAAGGGCGTGCCCTTGTAGAAACACAAGCCGTGCCCTAGCTTGCCCTTAAACCCTAGGTTTTCATTCAGCCATTCCCTAGCTCCTGTCCAGCCCTTATCCCTGTCTCTTGTGGCCCTTAAACCTACCGGAAATCATCCCTTATGATGCCCCTTCCATGGAAGCCCCTTTGTGCAACGTTAACCTAAGTTTTGGATCACAAAAACTTGAGTTCTTGGCATATTACGGCATTAAAACCAAAATATACAAGCTTTCATATTTTTTTAATGAAAACATGCATCAAACATATAATATGGTGTTATAGATGAGAAAAATGAGATTAAGCATGCCTTTTTGTTTATTACGCACAAAAACAACTTGACAATGCGAGAAACGTTGGTGGAGAGGAGGCCGTTGCTGAAGTTTCTCCCCCGAAACTCACGTTTACACCCTTGGACGTGCTGGTGAGTGTGTCTCACGACTGATGAGGAGTCCTAGTAGGTTTCTAGGAGTGTGGACATGTGATACATGTGCTTAAGTTAGTGTCATAGGTCCTTATTTAATGAATAAGTTACATGGTGCAAGCTCATGACCATTAACATAGGTACAATAGTCATATTAAGCCCATTAATTAATATTTAAAATATTTTGTTTAGGAAAATTTTTGAAAGTATTAGCCGAGTGTTCAAAAAGTCTCTATTTTTATCAAAAATCGATTATCGGTTTAAAATATAGCTCGACGTATAAAAACATCTCAAAACACCTTATTTTCGAGAATTCCATATAAAATACATCATACATTAAACAATTTAAATTATTTTTTAATAAAATATTTTCCCTCATATGGTCCCAGTCTCCGTTCCTCGATCGCATCTCACATGACCTTTAAAACACAGTTTTATGCATTCTAACAGAAAAATCTATTTTAAACATATAATCATGCACATCATAATTAATTCATGCCATTAAAACCGTTTAATTAGTCATTTTCCATTTTCCCTAGATTTGCATTCAGTTAGATTACGTCATTGTATTTTGGACCTTACAATTCCTCCCTCGCTTAAATGAAATTTCGTCATCGAAATTAAAACTTATCGAATAACTCTGGGTAGCGACTCCTTATGTTCCTCTCAGTTTCCTAAGTAGCTTCTTCCTCCTAGTGATATAGTCACTTAACTTTGACCATTTGTATAACTTTGTTTCGAAGTTATCTTTCTTGTCTACTCAAAACTTGTATAGGTCTTTCCTCGTATGTCATGTTTGGAGTCAACTGCAGAGGCTCATAATTTAGTACACGTGAAGGGTTCGATATGTACTTACACAGCATCGAGATATGGAACACATTATGTACTCCAGATAGCAACGGTGGCAGTGCCACTCTATAAGCTAATGTTCCAATATTCTCCAAAATCTCAAATGGTTTTATGAACCTCAGACAGAGTTTGCTTTTCTTTCTAAATGTCATAACACCCTTCATATGTGCTATTTTCACAAATATATTGTCGCCTACTACAAACTGTAGCTCTCTTCGTCGCTTGTCAGCTTTGCGCAGTCTTCATCCTATTACGGATTTTGACTACTAGCTCCGCCGTTTGTTTGATCAAGTCTGGACCAAATTCCCATGTTTCACTAACCTCGTCTTAATGTATAGGGGATCTAAACTTCCTCCCATAAATTGTCTGGTAAGAAGTCATTCCTATAGATGCTTGGTAGCTATTGTTAAAGGTAAATTCCAATAGAGGTAACTTCGGTTCCCAACTTCCTTGAAAATCAATCACACAAGCTCGGAGTAGATCCTCCAAAGTTTGAATCACCCTTTCAGACTGACCATCGGTTTGAGGATGAAATGTTGTAATGAATAACAACTTCGTCCTCGTCGCTGCATGTAGACTCTTCCAGAATGATGATGTGAAACTCGGATCTCGGTCAGAAACAATAGACACTGGACTCCCATGCAGTCGGACTATCTCTCGAATATACGGCTCTGCATATTGTGTCATGGTGAATTTCGTCTCGATAGGTAGAAAATTCACTGATTTCGTATGACGATAAACTATCACCCAAATGGCATTGAAACCTCTAATAGTCTTCAGCTGTCCCACAACAAAATCCATAGTAAAATTTTCCCATTTCCACTTGAGAATAGGAATTGACTTAAGCTTTCCGGCTGGCCTCTGATGCTCAGCCTTAACTTGCTGGCATGTCAGACACTCGGACTCAAAACGTAAGATGTCTCGTTTCATGCCCAACCACAAATACAACCGTATATCCTTGGACATCTTCATACTTCTTGGATGAATGGAGTACGGGGTATTGTGAGCTTCCTTCATAATAACCTCTCGCAGTTAATGGCCTCCAGGAACCCATAGTAGATCTCGATATTGAACTATGCCATCCTCCTCAGAATACAGCTTCCGGCCCCTAACTTCATCTCTCAGTCTCCATTTTTTTTAATTGCTCATCAGAAGAGTGATCTTCTCTCAGCCTCGGCCCTAGCATAAACTGCGAGCTTAAATCGATGAATCTCGAACTTCAGTGGTCTTTGAAGTGATAATTGAGTAATGACTGCTGTCTTTCGACTCAATGCATCCTCTACTACATTAGCTTTTCCCGGATGGCAGCTAAATGACTGCTGTCTTTCGACTCAATGCGTCTTCTACTACATTAGCTTTTCCCGGATGGCAGCTAATATCACAGTCGTAGCCCTTTACCAACTCTAACCATCTTTGTTGCCTCATGTTTAACTCATTTTGGATGAAAAATACTTCAAGCTTTTATGGTCGGTGATAATTTTGCACTTCTCCCCATATAAGTAATGTATCCAAATCTTAAGTGCAAACACTACAGCTGCGAGCTCTAGGTCATGAGTCGGGTAATTCTTCTCATGAACCTTCAAATTTCTAGACGCATAAGCTATAACTCGGTCATTTTGCATCGGGACTATGCCTAAACCAAGCTTGGAAGCATCCGTTTGAAAAACATACTCTCTTTGCCCTGATGGCATCGACAGAACTGACGCTGAAGTCAAAGCTCGCTTAAACTTCTCAAAACCCTCTTGGCATTCGGATCCCCAAATAAATTTTCATTCTTCTTCGTCAAAGCGATCAAGGGTACTGCAATAGTTGATAACCCTTGAATGAACTTCCGATAGTAGCCCTCTAAACCCAAGAAACTACGGATCTCTGTTACGTTCTTTGGTACTGGCCACTATCTAACTGCTTCGCCTATGCTTGGATCAACTTAAACTCCATCTCTAGAAATAAAGTTTCCTAGGAACGCCACTCTCTCGAGCCAAAACTCACACTTGCTGAACTTAGCATATAACTTTCTATCCTGCAACAATTGTTGAGTCGTTCTCAAGTGCTGACTATGCTCCTCTCGGCTTTTTGAGTAAATCAAAATGTCATCTATGAATACTATGAAGAATTGATCTAGATACGGCTGAAATACGCGATTCATGAGATCCATGAAGATCGCCAGCGCATTGGTCAACCCAAATGGCATGACCATAAACTCGTAGTGCCCATATCTAGTCCTAAAATCCGTCTTATGAACATCAGACTCTTTCACTTTCAACTAGTGGTATCTCGAACAAAGATCTATCTTCGAGAAAATCGATGCTCCTTGCAATTGATCAAATAAGTCTTCAATTCTACGGGATATTTATTCTTGATGGTGACTCTATTCGACTCACGATAATCAGTAAAGAGTCGCATACTACCATCATTTTTCTTCACGAATAATACCGGTGCGCCCCACGGAGAACAACTAGGGCGAATAAAACCCTTGTCTAGCAATTCTTGAATTTGATCCTTTAGCTCTTTCATCTCGGCGAGTTCAAGACTATAGGGTGCCTTAGAAATTGGCACAGTACCCGACATCAACTCAATAGAAAATTCCATTTCTCAGTCTGGTGGAATGCCAGAAACGTCTTAAGGAGAGACACTAGGAAAGTATCTGATGACCTCAACATCTTCTAGCTTCTGAGGCACATGAACATGTGTTGAAATAACACATGCTAGAAAAGCTTGGCATCCTCGTTTAATAAGTTTCCTAAATCAAGAAACTTATCGCTTGTTTCACGCTGTCTCAAAGACAAAATATTTCCCGCTGAGCGGTCGAATAGACACTGACCTTTGTCGAAAATCTATCAAGCTCCATTCAATGATAGTCAATCCATGCCAAGCATGATGTTGAATTCAGGCATTGGAAGTACGATGAGATCTGCCCGAACCACATCTTTTTGAAAATGATGCTCCTGATTTTTGCTCGAAGTGATCATTTGATCACCTGAAAGAATAGAAACTTTGAAGCCCAATCTCATATCCTCGGGTATAATATTTAGTCGCTTGACAAAGTCTCAGATATGAATTGATTGTGTAGTTCCCAAATCCAGCAATGCGTAGGTAGCTACCCCTAGAATGAATATCCTTCCTGCGAAGAATACACCATCTAATCTATTCGTGTTGAAACTTGAGGAATTTCTATCACTCTTTTCCAAAAATATTTTGAAAATTACATGCTTAAGCTCTAATTTTTCCCGAAAAATTTATATTTTAGCTACATCAATTTCGAAATTAACATTTAACTCCTTATGTTTTTGCAAATGGAATTTCCAACCCTCGAGAATTTCTAAATCTATAATTTGGGCCCTAAAATTTTGGAAATTATTGATTTAACCCCTAGGATTTCGGAAATTGAGAAAACAACCCTTAATTACCTAAGATTGACAAAACAACCCCTAGACTTTTAAAATTTACAATTTAGTCCGTGAATTTTTGAAAATTCCAAATACGTCCTAGAACTTTCAGTTTATCTCAATTTCGGTCCTTGGACTTCTAAAAATTTTTATTAGCCCCTAAAATTTTTGCTAGTACATTTAAGCCCTTTAAGTTTTGAATTTTTGGAATTTGGTCCCCATAATTTTCGAAAATACCATGCATTCCCTTATTCTCGATTTTTCTCAATTTCAAGTCTTAAAATTCTTATTTGGGTTTAATTCATTCCTTTACATTATTAAGGCTTATATTTTATACTCAATTTCTATCATTTTCAACTTCACCTCTTAAATCCAATTATAGTAGAGAATCCAACCTAATTTCTTCTAGGGGTTCTTCATTATCTGTACTATTATATTAAGTATGAGTCCCTAATAATAACCGCTCTATGAGGACACCAACTTTCTTTCTTGTTTTACCCTTTTTAATTTTTTATATTTACTATTTTATTATAGTTGAGCCCCTAATAATAACCGCTCTATGAGGACACAAACTTTCTTTCCTATTTTACCCTTTCTGATTTTTTATATTATATTTTTTCTTAACAAATAATATTATATTCACCGTCATAAGGAAACCGCTTACGTGAAAAACAATATCATTTCTTCTCCAAACTAGCCACCGTGAAAAATAAACTCTCTTCTTTATGTTGTGACGTCATTATGTTGTAATATCATGAATATTTAATATATTAGCCATATGTATTCAGGACACACGCAACGCGTGTGCCACGGTTACTAGTCCCAATCAATCCTCATAACCAATTTAACATTTCATGCAATAAAAGCAATATAAAAACATTAAATAACTAGGTTACCAGTGATTAGACTCGTGTCTGGCTCCTCCTCGGCTTCTTCAGCATGCATCACATAAGCTCTCCCAACAGTTGGTCCCTTCTTCCTTGGGCAATCGGCGGCCTTATGTCTCTCTTTCATGCATATGAAGCACCTATAAGATCCCCACATGCACTTGCCATAGTGTAAGCGATTGCACTCTTTGCATAATGGCCTCTCTTAAGGTTTTGGTGCTCCAGGCGGTGGTGGCTTTTGCTATCCCGGCTTCTTCCATTTTCCTTGGGGCTTTTGTTGCCCATGAGCTTTCAGAGGTCCCGTAAATTTCCTCTTGGCTGGCTGAGAACTCTGCTGGTGCTGATGCCTCTTGCGCTGCTTCTCAAAGTCAATATTTTTCAGGGCTTGCTCAACTTGGAATGCACAAGCAGTTGCAGTTCCATAATTCGTTGATCGCTTCATCATCACATCATGGCGTATGGTAGGTCTAAGGCCATCCATAAAGTGACTTAATTTCTCAGCATCATCCTAAGAAATAAGGGGTACAAAGTGACAACCCCTATAAAATCTCCTAACAAACTCAGCCACAGTCGTGTCTCGCTGATGGAGATTCATAAATTCCCTCTTCAAGCGCCCTTGGACGTCGGTAGTAAAATAATACTCATAGAAAATGTTCTTGAATTTCTCCCAAGTGAGTGTGGCAAGATGGACACCATGTTCAGCTCCTTCCCACCAAAGAGAAGCGTCGTCTCGCAGCATATACGTAGCAAACCTAACTCGGTCAGCATCTCCCATATTTAGATAACGGAAACACACCTCAAGAAATCGAATAAAACCCTCAGCAGCAAACAGGTCGGTGGTGCCAGAAAATTCCTTCGGAGCCAGCCTCCGGAACTGATCATACATGTTGTGTTGTGGCCTCAGAGCATGCTGACCCTGCTGCTAAAAAAACGTGCCATGCCCTCTAGAACACGAGTAGGAACATCCCCATTAAGAGGTGTGGGTGCATTCCCTTGACGATCCCCATTAGTCTCAACTTTCCTATCGGTACTAGGTGCGCGCGTCTTGGAGGCATTTTATCTGAATGTTTCCCAAATTCTAAATGTAACCAATATGCATTTAAATCTAAGTTTCTAATCACGCAGCATATACTAATCTCTTTTTGAGCAACTTTAAGCATATATAAGATTTAACCTTAAAAAGATTTTAAACATGTAACCTAAACGTATAAACCATGTAAACATGCGTTTATCATCATAAAAATCATGTAAAACAATTAAACTTACAGACTTGAGGCTTGACGACTGAGCTTTCTGAAACTGGCGATGGCACAACCCTTTGCAGGAACATTGCTCTGATAACAACAGAAACGTCCACTACTTGTTTTTATTTAAAATATACTAGAAATTTTTTTTCTTCCTACTACTCTCGGCCGAAATATACATAAATATATTTTAAAGTAATTTTACACCATTAAAAATAAAACAGCCAACTATTATTTGAAAACCCAAAAGAAAGTAATTCAAAGCATAAAATCGTAAACATCAACCAATCTAAAATAACGTTATTTCAAAAATAAGCGTAACTCTAACATCCTCTCAGAAACCTCTAAAAGCATCAAAATTCATAAAATCTTTAAGAAATCATAAATCATAAACCTAGTTTTATTTGCGGATAACTAGCGACGATCCTCAGGTTCTGTGCACCTTCAGTTTAGTTAGTTCAACTATCAAGACCTCCATCAATATTAAGTTCATGCTCACCTGCATCGATCACACCTAATGAATCTATTGACTCAGCAAACATTAACCACTATAGCAAGTAATACATCTACACTCACAAGCAACATTGAAAATATTTTTAATAAAATAGTTTTTCATGAACATAAACTTTAACATCTTATTTTAAACATATCATATCGTAATTAATTTAATCATATACGTATACGTTTCTTTTTTTAATGAATTCAGATCCTCAATTGTGACTTTCGTATTAGCAGTAGGTCGATGGATTCATCTACGTATTACCACGGTACCGAGCGGCGGGGACATCAGCGACACTCACACCCGTCAACTGAGACTTGGCCTTACATATCATCACATCATCGTATTAGTCACAATGAATTCACCTCCTTTAACTTTTCATATTTCCATTACTTATAAAAATTCATGTACATATAAATCATTTTTCTTTTAAACTAATCATGCAACATATCTTTTAGCATTAATATTTCAATATAAAATTCCATAAACATTTGACATAAAAATTTTAACATTATTTTTAGTATTCAGGGAACTGCCAGGACGTCTGACATTTTTCAGGCGTAAAATGACTGTTTACCCCCGAAACCCTAACTTTCTAAATTTAACCTTAGACCATAAAACGACGACCCAGATCATTCCAAAATTAACATAACACCTTAAAATATGGCCATAAATATTTTTTAGACGTATAATTAAGCGTCTCGAATAATTTCCTAATTCGTTTTTAAACTTAGACGTACATCTCGGTTTTGACTCGTATGGACTCGAAACTTTACTAAACTTTACCAAACTTGAACCAAAGCTTAGTTACACAAAATTAAACTATATAAAACCCAATTCAAGCCCATTAAACCATTGGACCAGCCTAGGAAACTGACTGAACCCTTGTCCCCTATTTTCAAAAACACTAGCCATCCTAACCAAGCAACCCTCGGCCCTAACCACTAACCAACCTATCTAGCCCAGCCTATCTAGCCCTTATCTAACCTTCTTAGGACCTTGACCAAACCCTAGGGACCCTACTGGACCGAGCCTGAAGAACCTAGAAGCCCCAGCCCCTAAAACCCGATAACTCATGCCATGTGCGGCCCTCTACTCCCACGCGATCACACCAGCCTTCGATCCAAGCCTCATGCGACCACGCTAGGACCATCATATCATCCCTTTAAGTCTATTGGTCGTGCCCTAACAGCAGCTAAGGCCATGCCCTTGTAGAAATATAAGTTGTGCCCTAGCTTACCCTTAAACCTTATGTTTTCGTTCAGCCTTTCCCTAACCCTTGTCCAGCCCTTAGCCCTGTCTCTTGTGACCCTTAAAACTACTGGAAATTGTCCCTTATGATTCCCCTACTGTTGGAAACTTAATTTTGGTGGTTTTACAGACTATGTGTTTAAATCTATTGGACTAACTGACAAGTTGCCTAACTGAAGATTAATGCGCAGTTTATTGAAGGCAACTGAAACCAGCTGAACTGAACTATCAAAGACAACTGACTGATAAGTTGGAAACTGATCAGTTGATATATTCAGTTGAGATCTTACCAGCGTTTACTTATCAGCTGATCATTCAACTGTACACGTCATCAGTTCAAAAGGACATTCAACCGACAACAATACAAATCAGACTACAACTCTTAGTGGAACGCCGCATTTCAGAGCTTACAGTGTACGAATGTCAGAAGAATATTGACGTGGCAATCAACGGATATATTGTTTCAAATTATATTTAATGTTACCGTTGAAGAGAAGCTTATAAATAGGTGAGAAGAGCAGTTGAGCAAGTAACCAATCGATCTATCAATTCTCAAGCTTGCCGTTACCCTGCTAAATTCATATCTCTCCCTCAAAGATCAAAAGTTCACACTTATTTGATTTATCTATAGCATTTGATGCTATCTTTCGAGCTTACAAGCACAAATAGTGTTATTGTTTTTTTGATCTTATCTAGATCAGTTGTGCTAAATTCAGTCGAAGAATTGGGAGTTATTTAGTAAACTAAGAGTTTCAGTATTGGCAGTGTTAAGTTCAAACTGAAGTGGGTCTGTACAATTTTTGTATTGATCAAAGTCTTTTAGTGCATATCCTATCCTTGTGATAGAAGCGATGACGTAGGAGTTATTTCATTCTCCGAACATCCATAAATCTTCGTGTTATTACTTCAGTTATTTATTCTCTTTCAATCAATTTATTTCCGCAACTGTTATCAGTTAAACTGATTGTCATTGACTGACAAGATTTCAAGTTTCAGTTTGTCACAGAACTGACACTTCATTCGAAAAGATTCAAAAATCATGAGTGTTTATTCAACCCCCCCTTCTAAACACATTTCAACCTATCAACCGATCCTAACACCTACCATGGAAGCCCCTTTGTGCTATGTTAACCTAAGTTTTGGATCACAAAAACTTGAGTTCTTGGCATATTATGGCATAAAAACGAAAATAATACAAGGGTTCATATTTTTTCATTCAAACATGCATCAAACGTATAATATTGTGTGATAGATGAGAAAAAGGAGATTCAGACGTGCCTTTGTGTTTATTACGAACGAAGAAAACTTGGCGATGCGAGGAACGTTGGCAGAGAGGAAGCCCTTGCTGAATATTTTCCCCCAAAACTCATGTTTTCATCCTTGGACGTGCTGGTGTGTGTGTCTCAAGGCTGATGATGAGTCCTAGTATGTTTCTAGGGGTGTGGGCATGTGATATGCATGCTTAAGTTAGGGTCTTAGGGCCTTATTTAATAAATAAGTTACATGGTGCAAGGTTAGGCCCATTAACATAGGTACAATAGGCCCATTAAGTCCATTAGTTAATATTTTGTTTAAGAAAGTTTGTGAAAATATTAGTCGGGTTCTCAAAAAGTCTATTTTTATCGAAAAGTGATTACCGATTTAAAATACGACTCTGCGTATAAAAACATCTCAAAAACATTATTTTCGAAAATTGCATTTAAAATACATTATACATTAAACAAATAAAATTAGTTATTAAATATTTTTTCCCTCATTCTGTCCCAGGTCTTCGTTCCTCGATCGCGTCTCGCATGACCTTTAAACACAATTTTATGCATTCTAACAGAAAACACTATTTTAAACATGTAATCATGCACATCATAATTAATTCATGCCATTAAAATCGTTTAATTAGTCATTTTATATTTTCCCTTGATTTGCATGCAGTTTGATTACGTCATTATATTTTGGACCTTACATTAATAAATGTTAAAAAATTTATTTCAAATGTGTATGGAATTTTATGATGAAATGTTAATGTTAAAAGATATGTTGCTTACTTGGTCTAGAAGAAAAATGATTTATATATGCATGAACTTTTATAAGTGATGGAAATACGAAAGGTTGAAGGGGGTTAATTGATTGTGACTAATTGGATGATACGATGATATGTAAGGCCAAGGCTCGGTTGACGGGTAAGAGTGTCGCTGATGTCCCCACCGCCTGATACCGTGGTTATACGTAGATGGATCCATCGACTTATAGCTAATACAAAAAACACAATTAAGGATCTGAATTCAATAAAAAGGGAAACGTATATGTATATGATGAAAAGAAATACAAGTATACGATGAAAAGAAAAAAGTATTAGAAGAAAGAAAAAATGTTTAAGTCGTGCATGTTCATGAAAAGCTATTTTATTAAAAGTATCACTCACTATTCCATGTGAATATATATGTATTACTTGTTATCATGGTTAAGCTTTGCTGAGTCAATAGACTCATTAGATGTGATCGATTCAGGTGAGCATGATGTTTCTTCATGGTTGAACTAGCTGGACTGATGATTCACATAACCCAAAGACATTTGCTAGTTTTCTGTAAAATTATGTTTATGATTTAAGATTAAATTAAAGATTTTTATCTCTTATAAGCTTTTGAGAGGTCTTGAGAGGATGTTAGAGTTAAGTTATTTTGGAAATAATGTTAGCTTAGGGTTGTTGACGTTTACGATTTTACGTTTTGCATTTGTGTACTTTTGGGATTTTCAAATAATATGTTGGTCGGTTATTTTTAAATGGTGAAAAAGTTTTTTAAAAATATATATGTATATATGTGTTCATATTCCCCGAAAGCTTAAGAAAGAAAAAAATTTATAGTACATTTTATAGAAAAATGAGTTGTGGATGTTTCATACTTAATTGCAAGTTTTTTAATGACTTTCAAAAATTTCACAAGTGCCTTTATTTCTTATAAAACATAACATCTAAATTTTTATGAGTATACCATATATACTTACTTCCAAATATCACGATATTACTAGACTTATAAGAACAAACATTTTAATTTCCCCAATAAATGATGTCTATCTCACTTCTTACAAATGTCTCTCAATTAACATGTCTGTAAAGTCCAAAATGCGATAAAGTAACCTAATTGCATGCGAATTTAGGAAAAATGAAAAATGTATAATTAAAGGGTATTAATTTCATGAATTCAATAGAGGCTGCATGTTTACATGTTTAAAATGCACATTTCGACACGAATGTGTGAAACTATGTTTTAAAACCTATACGAGACGCGATCGGAGAATAGAGACCGAGGGCAAAAAAAGAGAAAATATTTTTATTAAATAATTATTTATAATTAATTAAAATGTGGTATATGTAATATAGTATTTTTGAAAAATGGGTGTTTTGAGGTATTTTTATACGCTGAGTCGTTTTTCAAAATGGTATTCGATTTTCGAGTATTTTTTAAAATGGGTGTTTTGAGGTGTTTTATACGCCGAGTCGTATTTCTAAACGGTATTTGATTTTCGACGAAAATATGAACTTCGAACTCGGCTAACATTTTCACAAACTTTTTTAAACAAAATATTTTAAAAATTTCTTAGTGGGCATATTATACCATGTTAATGGGCCTAAACTTACACCACTTGTTTTATATCAAAATTAAAGCCTAAAAACCCTATACATAACCCCTCAAACCCACGCCCTACCCCTCATAATCACACAAGGACTCCTCCCTCATCAAACACATGCAAACACACGAGAACTTGAAGAAAAAGCCACGGTTTTGAGAGTATTGTAGCCTAGGATTTTCTACGTCGCCGTTCTTTGCATCGCCAATTCGTTTTCGTGCGTAGAATACACAAAGGTACGTCTTAATTATTTCTTTCTCATCTATCACACCATATTATTGATTTGAATTATGTTTGCATGAAAAATATGGTTGCCCTGCATTTGTTTTTATGTTACGTCATGTCTAGAACTCATGATTTTGTGACCCAAAACTCATGTACATAATGTCATGAAGGGGCTGTCGTAATAGTACACTTAAGAGGTACGTTTTTCCATTTATTTAAGGGTACATAGATGCCAAGACCATGGGTGCACACGCACAGAAGAAAGCTGGAACGAAAAGCTTGCATGCTTACGAGATAGGGTTCAGCTAAGGCGAAGGCAAGCGTGCGGCTTGACCAAGGCTTGACCAGGGCTCGGGCTGGACGTGGTCATGTGTGAGGAAGAGTCCTAGCCATGCTAGGACTCATGAACATCAGCAAAGGGAAGAGTCCATGCGAGATAGGACTCTTCCCCATTCCAATGGAGGACAGCAGTTGTGCGGGAGATGTCATTGCTTGGCCATGGGGTCCAAGATAGGTCTAAGTTTGGTATTTTGAGTGTCTCAAGGGTCTGGGCTCGGGTGGTGGCTCGGTCGAGGAGTCCTAGTGGCGTTAGAAGTCCTAGGCGCAAAGATGAAGCAACTTGTGCGGCTCTTGTTCGGGCAGGAGATTGCAGCGTGGGCTAGGGGCATGTTCAAGGGGTAAGGAATGGTCAGTAGGGTTCATAGGTGGTCTGGTCAGGGTTTGGCTCGAGGTGGCATAGGCATGGCTCGAAGAAATCACGAGATGGTTCGAGGTTAGCTAGCTAGGGTTTGGTTTTTTTTATTATAAGGTTAAGGCATCGAACCATGGTCCATGAGGGTTGATTCATGGTTCACGAGGGTAATTTAAGTATAAAAAGTCAATGTTTAAAGTTTGGAATTTAAATATTAAAGTTTGAATTAATTTGGAAATTAAATGCTCTACGAATTAATAGTTATGAAATTAAATCAAAAGCCACAAATTCAAGCTAAAAAAATATTATAAATTTAACTTAAGCTTAAATAATTATTTGGATGGTCTAGAGTCCATGAAAGTAAAAAAAAACATTAAAGTTGAGTAATTTTAAATCTAGGGTTAAAACAGTCATTTTTCACCTAAAATTTTGTAGACGTACAGGCAGTGCCATGGATGCTTAAAATATGTTAATATGCTTATTTTAAAAATATGATAAATTGTTATTGTCAAAAGACATGTTGCATGCTTGGTTTAAAATAAAAATGATTTATATAAGTGATGAAAATACGAAAAGTTGAAGGAGGTGAAGTGATCATGACTAATACAATGATACAACGATTTTGATGATATGGAAGGACAAGGCTCAGTTGAAAAGTTAGAGTGTGCTGATGTCCCCGCCGCCCAGTACTGTGGTTATATGTAGATGATTCATCGACCCTCAGCTGATACGAAAGTCATAATCAACCATCTGAATTAAATAAAAAGAAAAATATATACATATATGATGAAAAAGGATATGGATATGATGAAAAGAAAAAAATGTTAAAGTTTATGCATGATCATGAAAAGTTATTTTATGTAAAAGTAATTTTACAGTTACATGTGATTGTATATGTATTACTTGCTATCATGGTTAAGGTTTGCTGAGTAAATAAACTCACTAGGTGTGATCGATGCAGGTGAGCATGATATTGATTTTGTTGAGGAACTTGACGGTTGATATTTTTTGATTGATGGTGCACATAACCCGAGGACCAGCGCTAGTTTTTCGCAATTTAACTTAAGATTATTGTTTGAGTTTACGTTAAAGATTTTATGAATTTTATGATGCTTTTGAGAGGTTTTTGAGGGGATGTTAGAGTTAGTTTATTTTGAAGTTCTCCTAAGTTTAGTTTTGGTAAACGATTGACGATTTTATGTTTTGAATTATTTTCATTGGATTTTCAAATATAGTTGATGGTTTTATTTTTTTAAAATGGTGCAAAGTTAATTTAAAAAATATATGTCTATGTATATGTATATATTTTCGGCCGAAGTAAAAGAAGGAAAAAAATTCTAGTACTTTTTAAGAAAAATGAGTAGCGGACGTTTTAGATGGTATCAGAGCGATGTTCCTGCAAAGGATTGTGCCACCGTCAGTTCCGGGAAGCTCAGTTTTCAAGCCTCAAATCTGTAAGTTTAATTAATATACATGATTTTTATGATGATACCTGCTTGTTTTCATGGATTATATGATTACGTTACATGTTTAATAGACTTTTTGAGGATAAAATGTTATATATACTTAAAGTTGCTCAAAAAGGAATTAGTATGTGCTGGATGATTAGAAAACTTAGTTATAAATGCATGTTGATTACGTTTAGAAATTTGGAAAATGTTAAGATATAATGCCTCATAAACACGCACCAAGTACTGATAGGCAAGCTGAGAAGACTGAGGATCGTCGAGGGAATGCACCCCCACCTCTTAATGGAGAAGCTGCTATTCGTCCACTGGAGGGCATGGATCGTTTCTCTGAGCAGCATTTTCAGCATGAACCGAGGCCACAACTTGACGTTTATGATCAGTTACGGACGCTATGTCCGAAGGAATTTTCTAGCACCACCGACCCATTTGCTGCTGAGGGTTGGATTCGATCGCTGGAGGTGCACTTTCGATATCTGAATATGGTAGACCGTGTTAGGTCTGCCATGTATATTCTTAGAAATGATGCTTCTCTTTGGTGGGAAGGAGCGGAACATGGGATTGATTTGGCTACACTTACCTGGGCACGATTCAAGGAAATATTCAATGAGAAGTACTTTACTGCCGATATACAAGGGCTCCTGAAGAGGGAGTTCTCAAGTCTCCGCCAGGGGGACACAACTGTGGCTGAATTTGTGAGGAAGTTTGACAGGGGTTGTCACTTTTTGCCCTTCATTGCTAGAGATGCTGCAGAGAAATTAAGGCACTTCATGGATGGCCTTCGACCTACCATACGCCGCGATGTGATGATGATGCGAACGACGGCCTATACAGCTGCCATTGCCTATGCATTCCAAGCTGAGCAAGTCTTGAAAGATATTGATTATCAGATGCAGCGCAAGAGAAAGCAGCACCAACAAAATTCCCAGCAGAATAAGAAGCAATATATGGGACCTCCTAGAGCTCAAGGGCAGCAAGCCAGGACCACCAAAACCACCACAACCTGGAGCACGGAAAGCTGTACAGAGACCATTGGTGCAAAGAGTGCAATCCCCCACATTTTGGCAAGTGTGGGGAACATACAAATGCTTCAAAGAAGAAGGACATAAAGCTGCGGATTGCCCGAAGAAGAAAGCACCAATTGTGGAAGAGCTTATGTTTTGCATGCTGAGGAAGCTGAGGAGGAGCCAGACATGACCCTAATCACCGGTAACCTAGTTATTTAATGTTTTTATAATGATTTTATTG
Source organism: Primulina tabacum (assembly GCF_025594145.1). Taxonomy (NCBI): domain Eukaryota; kingdom Viridiplantae; phylum Streptophyta; class Magnoliopsida; order Lamiales; family Gesneriaceae; genus Primulina; species Primulina tabacum. Next base: position 36,460,215 of record NC_134551.1, on the reverse strand, counting down.
CATGAAATGTTATAGAGGTTATGGGAATCGATTTGGGATCAAGAAGAACCAAGTGAAAAATAGGTTGCATACTCTACGATAATGGATTTATTGGATGACATTAGAAATTATGGAAAATTCAGTATGAATTATGAGACTTAATGTTGGTAGGGAGATATTTAAATCCAAATAAGAATGTAAGGCTTAAAATTTATAAATAATCGAGAATAAGGGCATGCATGGTATTTTCGGAAATTATGAAGAAGAAATTGCAAAAAATAAAAAAATAAATAAAAACTTGAAATTTTAGGGACTAAATTGCATATAACCACAATTCAAGCACTAAATCATAATTTCTTAAAATTTTGGGGCTATAATGCAAATTGTCGAAAATATAAGGGCCAAAAATGCAATTTTCAAAAATCTTGGGGTATAAATTGAAAATTTCAAAAAATTAAAGGGTTAAAATGCCATTTTCAAGAAATACCTATGGTCCAAGCAAGTAATTTTAAAAAAAAAATTTGGGGAAAGAATGATAGAGATTCCTTAAGCTTCAACATGAATAGATTTAAAGGATTTTTCGTCGCAGGAAGGATATTCATTCTAGGTGTAGCTACCTATGCATTGCTGGATTCGAGAGCTACATTCTCATTCTTATCCGAGACATTCGTCAAGAGACTAAATATTATACCCGAGGATATGGGATTGGGCTTCAAAGTTTCTATCCCTTCCGATGATCAAATGGTCACTACGAGCAAGAATTAGTAGGCAGAGTTAAATGTGCGCATGCAAACCGGAGGACCGTATTTTCCGCACATCATGTTTTTGAGATAGGAGTGAATTGGATATTTTTACACTCTTTTGTTTTATATGTTGTTGGTTGTTAAAATTTTTGCATGCTTCCCTTGTGAATTATTTTTCTCGATAGTATAATATTTGACGTTCGTCATATTTTTAACTGCAGTGTTTTTACTAATAGTTGAATACTTTTATTTTTAAAATATTCAATTTTCAGCTTTTAACGCATGCATGCTTAAAGATGTATATTTTCGAAAATGAGCTTTAAAAAAAATTCTAATAGTATTTTAAGTAGTAAACGTTCCAATATAGGTGAAACATCCTATGTATTAGGAATATAAATCTATATGGATAGATAAAAGAGCAATTATGGCTCACCCAATCCACTTATATCTATATCTTACCAAGGAGATTCTCTATGGAAGAGTCCAAGAGAGGAAATCTCCCAATATGTCATGATATCACTCTATCCAAGTCTATGTACTCTAAGACCGACGATGAAATAAAAACCATGAGCCGCATCTCATACGCGTCTGATATAGGTAGTATAATATATGATATCTACACGTTCTGATATTGCATTCTCCCATAATGTTGCAAGCAGATATCATCGATTCCCAGTCCATTTCATGGGAAACCATTGAAGGACGTTTTTATGTATTTAAGAAGCAGTAATAATTTATTTTTGGTTTATGAGAGTGGAGAATTAAAATTGAAAGGTTGTACTGATTCTATCTTCCAATCACATGTGGATGATTAAAAATCAACTTCTGGATCTATATTCAAGCTCAATGGTGGTGTTATCTCTTGAAATATTTTCACTAGAAAGATTTTCAAGCAAGATACTACAACATATTCAACCACTGAGGCGGAATATATAGCTGTATTCGCTGCAGTAAAAGAAGTTGTTTGGATGATAAATTTCTTACAAGAGTTGGGTGTCATTCTTCAAACAGTTGATCCACACCCGGTCTACTGCGACAACACGGGTGTCGTTGCCCAAGCAAAGGAATTGAGGTCTCATCAGTGATCTAAACATATACTGATGAAGTTCCACATAATCCGGGAGATTGTGGGAAGGGTGGACATATCAATAGAAAGAGTTGTCTTTGCAGATAACGTTGTTGTTCCACTGATGAAGCCCTTGCTAGGACCATTGTTTGAGAAGCAATGTGAAACAATGGGTCTGAAATCTATGGGTAGTTTGGTTATATGGCAAGTGGGAGATTGTTAGAATAGGTTACCAACGAGCCAACTTAGGGCTTGAGCTTTACTGATTTTTATCTAAGCACAATCTTTATTTTAATAATATTTTACGATTTAATCCATTTGTGGCATTTACTTTATCTGTATACCCATGCACGCTGCATAAATAAATTCTTTAATTATACAATAGGTACCATGAGGTTTGCCTTATAACGTAAAATCATGAAACTCATTAGGAAATGTGTTATATATTAAAAATAATTTCTTAGTTGAATTAACAGCAAAAAATAAGGATAAAGGTTGCTTGAGCTTGAGATTAACATCTGTGATGTAAACGCCACGTTTCATTGGTATGGGCATGGAGATGTCCGTTCATATAGATGAGTGATCATTTTACGGTGCGCTAAACAACTCTCCCTCGAAATTTCCAAGTGGTTATAATTTATCAAGTGGAATGGTCCACGATTATTGTTGTAAACCATTAGTCTTTTGAACTGGGACAACGTAAATGCTCTATGTATTGGCATGTACGTTGATCACCGACTCAATTGAGGGTCACCAAGTAGCGAGGTTGGGTGTAATATTGAAATACATAGGAGTCAATTCATTGTAGTAGGGGATTCACTGTTTGGCTACGAGTGTAGATATCATATGTGATTTGATGATTTGATAGTTTAATGAATCTCTTGTCAGAGTAAGACATGTGCATTTTGAAAAGTAGCATACTCAATTGAACATATCATGTCATTGTTCTTAATCAATGATATATCACATCGTTATCGAATTCATTTGCAACACTCGTTATACCAAGGAGTTGATGAAAAGAATGTGAAACGTCTGCTATTCGTTTTCTTAAAACGTGCTAGAAATTTTTATTTTTATTTTTTTAAAACCTCCCTAGCATCGGCCGAACCACCAAAAATTACATAAAATATTTTGGACATCATTTTAAAATAAAACAACCAACTATATATTTGAGAAATACATCCCATACTATAATCTCTCAAAAATCTCTCAAAACATAAATAAAAAAAGTCATAAAATATCTTTAACATTACTTAAAATCATAAATCATAACTAGTGCGGAAAACTAGCGTCGGTCCTCGGGTTATGTGCACCTTCAGTCCAGTCAGATCAACCATCAAGACCTCCATAAACATAATCATGATAATCACCTGCATCAATCACACCTAGTGAGTCTAAAGACTCAACACGTCATATTCTTGATAACGAGTAATACGTAATACAGTTAACATATAACAGTGAAAAATATTTGTACTTAAAATATCGTTTTCATGAAGATGCATAAACATAAATATTTCCGTAAACATTTTCATGATGCACAAAACCTTTAAATAAAAACATTTTCATAATCTTATGCATAAACATTTTCATATAAACATAAACATATTCATATTCATGTCCATATTCATATCATCATATTCATATTCGTGTTTGTTGAATTCAGATCGTGATTGTGACTCGTATTCTTAAACGTATTGGGCGATGGATCCATCTAAAGAAACCACAGTACTGGGCGGCGGGGACACCAGCAACACTCTCACCGGTCAACTGGGCCTTGGTCTACGTATTAACATATTCGTATTCGTATCACGTATTCGTATTCGTATCCGTATCCAAGGAAACACGATCGTCGGGCTCCCACTGGGACCATAACCCTCACGATATTTCCAACATGTAGTAGTCACAATCCCTTCACTTCCTTCAACATGTTATCATCACTTAATAAAAACATGCATAATATCATTTTTATTTTGAAATCAAGCATGCAACATATCTTTTAAATTTTCAATTTAAATCATAAAAAAAATCATAGACATTTAAAAATCATAACTTAACATATTAAAAATCATAAACATCCATCAACATTTTAAAAATCATATTTCAACATATAAAAATTCATAAACATATGAAATAATCATATTAGCATATAAAACAGCAAATAGGGCACTGCTATGACGTTTACTAATTTTTAGGTGTAAAAAGACCAGTTTTACCCCTGGACGTAAAATTTCACGTTTTTGAATTTTTCTTAATTTCATTGACTATAACATGTCCCAAATAATTATTTAAGCTTAGATGAATTTTCTCATATTTTTATTTAGCTTGAATCGAGGACTTTTAAATTAATCTCTAAATGTGACGTATTAATGCGTTTTAATCACGAATTAAACCAAACCTTAATATAAAATTCCCAAATTAAAAAAATTAGACTTATAAAAATTATTTAAGCTTAAACCTAATTTTTCATAATTTTATAAAGCTTAAAACTAGGCTTTTCAATTAACTCGTTAATTAGCGTTTCGTACGGCGATTAAATCCCGAATAATTCCAAAACTCATTATTTTGACCCCAAATTTTAAACATAACATTTTTATTATTTATTCTACCCTTACAAGTCATGAGCCACCCCCGTGGACCCATGGATTCAATTTTTGTTCTTTAATTTTCGTTTTTGACACCTTATCAAACACACCGAGCCATCTCCTAATTTACTCGAGCCACGCCCGAGCCACCTCGAGCCAAAACCTAGCCAACCCATCTATGGACCCTACTGACCAGCCCCACGCCAAAGAACCAGCCCCTGGCCCGCGTTATAGCCCCTGGACCCTGCTGCATGCGTGTGTGTACGTGAGCTTCCCTTGGACAATAGGACTCCTCTTCCCTCTAGGACACTACCAGCTGCTAACCACTCGACCCCTGCTGAACCTAACCCTCTCTGGACCACGCGCAGACCCAGCCCAGGCCATCCCAAGCCCTTGAACTCACGCCCGAATCACTGCCCATGACAGCAACTTCTCGTGCAGTACCTGCTTCCCTCACGTTTTCTTGTGTTCTCTCGAGCCAGCAGCCAGCCCACCACTCCAGCCCCTATCCCAACCGTGGACCACCTTCTCTAGACCCTAACTGACCTAGCTTAGCCCAGCCAAAGCCCCAGACCGAGCCCCTTAATCATCTGCACGTTGCTGCACACAAGCGCTGCTACCTTGATCCCTCTCGGGTGGAGTCCTTCTTGGCAAGGACTCCTCCCAGCCCCTGGTTTTCGAGTCCTAGCATGGCTAGGACTCTTCCCTTGACTCAACCACGTCCCTAGCTAGCCCTTGTCCCAAGCCGTCTCCAAGCCAAGCAACCCACCCCATAAACCGAACCCTCAAGACACAAACACACGTGATTGGATTTCCAGCTTCTGTTATTGTTTTGAGCACTGTTTTTAGTGGATTTCAATGACTCTAAAACTTGTGTAAATCATCCTTAATTATATCCTAGCCATGACAGCCCTTTTAGCAACCATATAAACATGTTTTTGGTACAATAATCAAGCTTTAAAAATCACCTTTGATGTATGAACGAAAATAAAACACAGTTTCCCTTATTTTTCATGCAATTTAAAATATAAATGCATAATATGGTGTGATGATGAGTAAAAGAAGAATATAGCGTGCCTTTGCGTATTTAACGCACGAAAAACCGTTGACGATTGCGAAGAACGGGGACGACGGGACCTTGGCTTGTAACCCTTAGCAAATTCTCGAATTTTTCCTTCAAATTGTGATGTGTGTGGTGCCGTGTCCTTGAGGGAATTTGTGAAGTGTGTGGCGTGTGATTTTTGGTGAGAGGTGTTTTGAATTGTGTGAATTATGGGGTAGGTTATAATATTATATAGTTAATTAAATCACTAATTAAAGACTTGGCCCATTAATAATTTAATTAGGCCCATCTAGCCCATTAGTGTTAAATTAAAATATTTAAAATAATTTTGCTTAAATAAGTTTGTAAATTTATTAGCCGGGTTGCCAAAAAGTTTGCATTTTTGTTGAAAAACCAACACCGATAAAAATTACGTCCCGGCGTATAAAATCACTGCAAAAACCCCATATTTTCAAAAATAAGAAAAAGCATCACCCATAATTTAAATAATTAAAAGCAATTATTCCAATAAAAACATTTTCTATTTTTTAGCCCTCGGTCTCCGTTCCTCAATTGCAACTCGAATAACCTTTAAAATACATTTTAATGCAACCATATATAAAAATATAATTTAAACATACAAATATGCACAACATAATTAATTAATACAATTAAATCATTTAATTGAAATACACAAAGAATTTAATAATTTGTGCATGTGGTTCGCGTGGACCTTTAAATTTTCGGGGCGTTACAGAATGAGACTATTTAGGGTAAACTTAGATAAGAAGAAATGTATTCTGGATCACAATGTAGTTGTGAATCCACAATCAGTTGAATCCCTGAACCATTGAAGGTCACAAAGTATTGTATTTTGTGTTCCTGTTGAGATAGTCAAATTCAAGGAGTTGAATTTGGTGTCTATATTTTGATGGAGATCAAATAGACTTATAAAGGAGTTTATAAGTAGATTTCATATAATGGAAGATGTGGAAATTAACTTAATTGCAAATTAAGTTAATAGAGTGAAAACTGCCTGTTTTAGTGAAAGAATACACAAAACTGACCGCGGCCAAAAATGAATCATTGAAAATTTTGTTTTTCGAAATTTTCAATTTTAATTACATGAACAAAATTTGTATCCTCGATATATCGGCGCAGTGTGATCATCGATTGGTGTTATAAAGTTCACATTTATTTATTTTGTAAATTTAGAATATACTGATGTAACATCCAAAAGCCCACTCACGTAAACTACATGCATGCAAATGATTTAAATTTCATATTTAATTTGCTTAATTGATTTTATACGCTTACGTGATGTATATTACATGATTAAGGGTATAATTTCATGATTTTATTAAAACTGTAAATTTACCCGAATATTCAATAACAGGCTGGGGAAAAGAGATCGGAGACGACCGAGATAAAATAAATATTTTAAAATAAATTTTTTCAATGCTTATTTATACGATTAAAATATGATTACTTTTTTCTAAAAGTGATAAATTCAAATTATTTTATGAAATGAGCTTGAAATTTCTTTGACGCATCATTCAATCTATATTATGCATGTTTTGTTTATTTTTGCATGAAAATTATTGGAGTTCAAATTGATTATCGTTTTGACGACTATTTTTAAAATTTTAAAGATTTTTACGTGTATATGAACGTGTTATGAATCCCAACGAGTATGCTGCCAACATAGGATGTTTATGGGATTGAACATGTTCCGTTTAGGCACGAGATGAGGGCTCGGCAAGAGCTATAAGGGGCCGTGCATGGCTGATGGTTAGAGGCTAGGGTTTTCCCATGGATTGTTAGATGTTTTGGCTCGGCTGGGGGTATTCAACCCTTAGAACTTGGTTCAGGGCCCGTGCATGGCTTGCTTGAGAGGCTAGGAGGAGTCCATGGAGGGCTGGACTCGTGGCTTGGTGGGCTGAAGCCATGCGCAAACCCTAGGGGAACTAGGGCTCGAGCAAGGCTTTGTCTTGCAGAAAAGGGCACACGGCTGGTCTAGGCGGCTAGGCTGGTCCAGTAGGATCTAGGGATAATGGCTCGGGGTTAGGACAAGGCTTGGTGCAGCCAGTGTTCATGATAGCTTAGGTTGGTGAGGGCTGCGACGTGAAGGCTTAAAGGAAAGGAGCGCGCGACTAGGATTTGGGCCAAGAGGTTGGTGCGCTAGTCTAGGCTAGGTCAGGAAGGGTCCAGGACATACTGGTGAGGGTCTGGTCCTAGGTGGCTCGAGAATGGCTCGGGTCTAGGGTGAGCTGTGGCTTGTTTAAGGGATTCGAGTTCGGTTTTGAGGGTAGGAGAAGAAGTGGTTCGAACCACGGTCCACGGGGGTTGATTTATGGTTCACGAGGCTAGTTTAGGTATAAAAAAAGTTTATGTTAAAAGTTTGGGAAGAAAATATTAAAGTTGGCATTAATTCAGAATTCGAACACTTTACGGTTTAGTAAAAAAGGGACAAAATCAAAAACTCGAGTTTAGGTTAAATAAAATTATTATAAGTTTAATTTAAGCTTAAATAATTTTTTGGCATTGTCTCCAGTCAATAAAATGAAAAGAAGTCAAACCGAGAATTTTAGGATGCAAGGGCAAAACGGTCATTTTACACTTTGGTAGTGGAAAAAGGGTTGGCAGTATCCCAAAGGATCATAAAGCATGTTAAATGACATTTTTATCACGTTTATGATGAAAATATGAGATTTTATGAATTATGGTAAAGATTTTCAATTTTTACTGTTAATAATGCTATTTTCAAATGGGGAAAGATCATGATATTTTTTGATTAAAAAGAAAGGAAAAATATTTTTAAAGATGTGAATTGACTGTAACATAAAGAATTTAATATATGATTTTTTGGGAATATCGTGAGGGAAAAGACCCCAGAGGGAGGCCGTTTACGGGAAAAGGCCTAGAGGGAGCCCAAAAATTGTATTTTCATTTTACGCCGGTGCCTAGTGCCCATCCCCATGTGCAATGGTGAGCTAAGACTGATCAGTCGACCAGATGATAAAGGCTAGTCACTTTCAAAGATCAAACTTCACCAAAAATGATAAATGATTGAAAGCTTTATGATTTGCCTATTTATGATAAAATTATGCTTAAAATTTATTTTGAATAAAAGTATGATTTTTAATGCATGTTCTTGTATATATATTATTTTCTACCCATGTTTAGAACATTCTGAGTCATTAGACTCACTAGGTTTGAGTGATGCAGGTGATGATGATTTTGAGGGAGGCGCTGATGCTTGAGTGGATCGAGTCCGGCAGTACACTCCCGAGGGACTTTATTTTCCTGCATTAGCTTGATAGTTAAAAGTTTAAAGATTTTTTTAATGATTTTATTAGAGATTTTTATGGTTTATTATTGGAGTCAGGATGATCATGTTAAAGGTTAGAGTTAAATTTTTTTAATTGACGATTTAGGGATTTTTATGTATTTAAGATTTTAAATGTTAAATTATTTAGATATATGAAAATGTTAAGTTATTTTAAATTGTGAATATCAAAAGTATGTATGAAAGAAAACAAAAATTCTAGTAGGATTTAAAGTTAAAAAACTAGTGGACGTTTCAGATGATATTAGACCCGAGGATCCCCAAAAGGTTGTGTTACTGCTACTACGAGTAGCTCAAGAAGTCACGTCTCAAGTCTGTGAGTTTTTTCTGCTTAAGATATTATATGTTGAACTTTAAATGCTTTTAAGATACATGAAATAGAGGTAAGATGCAAGTTTGATTTCAAATGTTAATGCATGTTGGTTACGTAGTATGGACGATTTGTACAGAGATGCCTCCTAGACGAATTCTACTTAGTAATAATGAGGATAGACATGAGGAGGAGATTCCACAGCCTTCACCTAATCAAGATGCTAGTGCCTGTGTACTAGCCGGTATGGCTTGTTTATTAGAGCAGCACGTGAGAAATGGGGCGAGGGTCCGAACGAAAGCTGTCTATGAGAGATATAGGAGGTTGGATCCCGTGGATTTTTGTGGCACTACTGATCTATTCGTGGCTGAGGGATGGATTAGATCTCTATAGGTGATTTTATGATATATGGATATGGCCAACGCTGATCGAGTTCGTTGTACCATCTATCTGCTGAAGGACGACGCTTTCTTAAGGTGGGAGGGAGCTGTGCGTGGAGTGAATCTAGCGACTCTGACATGGGAGGATTTCAAGAGGGTGTTCTAAGATAAATATTTCTCTATCGACGTTTATTCGAGGTTGGAGAGAGTTTATTAGTCTCCGTTAGGGGGGACTTGTCTGTGGCTGAGTTTGTGCAGAAGTTTGATAGGGACTGTCATTATTTGCCCTTGATTGCTAATGATGCTGCGGAGAAATTATGACACTTCTTGGATGGATTGAGGCCGATGATCCTTCTCGATGTGATGCTCACTGATCCTACTGACTATACTGCTGCCGTTGCTAAATCTTTTCGAGCCAAGCAATCACTTAAGGATATTGATTGGGAGATGCAGCGTAAGAGGAATTGTGCCAAGCTAGTTAGTCAACATAATAAAAAGTCATTTATGGGACCACCTAGGTGGCGGGGACCGTCGAAACCACAAGGACCACCACCTAGAGAAAACGTCCTGCAGACTGCTGAGAAACCACTTTGCAAGGAGTGTGATCTCCATCACGACAAGTGCATGTGGGGCACCTACAAGTGCTTCAAGTGCGGAGGAATGGGGCATAAGGCTGGTGATTTTCCAAAACTCAAGTAACCCAAGACTGGAAGGGCTTATGTGATACATGCTGAGCAAGCGGAGCCAGACATTACACTTATTACAGGTACTCCGACTATTCAAGCATTTACAAAATTTCCTTAATTCTTAAAATAATAAGCATGAATGCTATAATCGAATTGAGGTTCATGGAACTTGATTAATTAGAATTGCATGCTACAAACTCTAGGGTTTAAGAAATTGAATTCTTGCAAACACTAGTTACTTGAATCAAATTGAAAAATATTGAAATTCTTAGGTGCTAAATTGAAATTTATGAAAAATAATTAATGAGAACCTAGTGAAAATTCGAAATTTCCTAGGACTGATTGTAAACTTCGAAAAATTTAAGGGGTCATTTTGAAATTTTTGAAACTTAAGGGTCTAATTAGTAATTTACAAAAGTTCAAGGGTTTGAAATGCTAATATGAAAAATAGAAGGGCCTAGATGGTAGGAAAACTTTTGAATTTTTATGGCCTTAATCGAGATAAAAAACAAATATTAGCAGGATGAATATTGCTAGTGGGAATAGCTAATTACACTTTGCTAGATTCTGGAGCTACGCATTCTTTTATATATGAGTCCTTCGTGAAACAATTGGTAATCTTACCAGTGGACGTAGAGTCGGGATCCATAGTTTCAGTGCCTTCTAGCAAACATATGGTCTCTAGTAGCATGGTTAAGAATGTGGATCTTAAATTGCAAAAGAACATTATGCGAGCGGACCTTATAGTACTACCAATGCCCGAGCTCGACATTATTTTGGGAATGGATTGGCTCGCACTAAATGGGGCTACTATTGATTTTCTGTGGAGGTAAGTGTCTATTAGGCTACCGAATGGAAAAACATTTATCATTGAGGCGGCGCAAAACAATCAAATGCCGCATATTATTTCATGCATGCATGCGAATAAGCTTATTCACAAGGGTTGCCAAGGTTTTCTCTCTAGTATTGTATCTATACCCGACACTAACAATTGATCTATTGAGGATATGGGGATTGTCAAGAACTTCTGGACGAGTTCCCTGACGATGTTTATGGCATCCCACCTGAAAGAGTTGTGGAATTTGTTATTGAATTGATGCCCGGTACAGTGCCAATTTCCAAAGAACCATATCGATCAGCACCTGCTAAAATGAAAGAATTAAAAGATCAGATTCAAGAGCTGCTAGACAAGGGATTTATTCGCCCTAGTTTCTCTCCATGGGACGTGCTAGTGTTATTTGTGGAAAAAAAAACTGAGGTTGTGCATCGATTATTGGGAGAAAAATAGAATGAAAATGAAGAATAACTATCCATTGCCCCAAATCGAGGATTTATTTGATCAATTGCAAGGAGCTTCGGTATTTTCAAAGGTAGATCTTAGGTCTGGATATCACCAGTTGAGAGTTAAGGAGTCGGATGTGCACAAGTCGGCTTTCAGAATGCGTTATGGGCATTATGAATTTTTAGTGATTCCTTTTGGATTGACAAATGCTCCAGCGATATTCATGAATCGCGTATTTCAGCCGTATCTTGATCAGTTCATTATTGTTTTCATCGATGATATCTTGATCTATTCCAAGAGCCGTGAGGAGCATAATCAGCATTTGAGGACGACCTTGCAAGTTTTAATAGACCAGAAATTATATGCAAAGTTCAGCAAGTGCGAGTTTTGTCTGGAGAGGGTGGCATTCCTAGGCCACATCGTGTCAAAAGATGGAGTAGAGTTCAACCCATCTAAGGTCGAGTCAGTCAAGCAGTGGCCAGTGTCCAAAGGTGTGACGGAAATCCGCAGTTTCTTGGGTTTAGCTGGCTACAATCGCAAGTTCATCAAATGTTTTTCATCCATTACAGTACCCTTGATGTCATTGACGAAGAAGAATGCGAAATTTGTATGGGACCAGAATGTCAAAATGTTTTAGCTATGCCGACAGAACAAGGGGAATATGTGGTATTTAATGATGCTTCAAAACTTGGTCTCCTCATGCAAAATGACCAAGTCATAACGTATGCATCTAGATAACTTAGAGTACATGAAAAGAATTATCCGACACATGATCTGGAGTTTTTGCAGTCGTATTTGTGTTAAAAATTTGGAATCACTACTTGTATGGTGAGAAATGCAAGATCTTTATGAATCACAAAAGTCTCAAGTATTTCTTCACCCAAAAGGACTTGAATATGAGACAAAGATGGTGGCTAGACCTTGTTAAGGACTATGACTGTGACATTAGCTATCATCAGGGCAAAGCTAACGTAGTTGCAAATGCTTTGAGTAGGCTCAGTACAAAAGCCTCTAAAAGTAGAAATTCAGCGGTTTGATCTTGAAGTTTATACTAGAGGAGAGGCCCCTAATCTCGCTACATTGACAGTATATTCTACTTTACAAAATAGAATTTGAGCCGGATATTCGAATGATGAGCAATTGTAGAAATGGAAACAGCGAGATGAATCGAAGGGCAACATGTTATATTTAGTCGAGGATGACATTGTTAAGTATCGAGGTCGAATATGTGTTCCAGTGGCGATTCACTTAGAATTGACATTATGACTGAAGCTCACAGTAACCCTTATTCTGTTCATCCCGTAAGTATCAAGAAGTACAAGGACTCGAAACTTTTATATTGGTTCCAGGAACGAAACGAGATATTATGCCTTTCGTATCCAAATGTTTGAAATGTCAACAAGTGAAGGCAGAGCATCAAAGACCAGCGAGAATGCTTCAACAACTTCCCATTCCCGAGTGGAAGTGAGAAAACATTACTAAGGATTTTGTAGTAGGATTTCCAAAGACGGTGAAAGGTCTCAATGCCATTTCGGTAATAGTGGACCATCTTACTAAGTCATCACATTTCCTACCAGTGATGACGAATTTTTCAATGACTCAGTATGCGGAGCTATATATTCGAGAGATATTTAGACTGCGTGGGATTCCAATGTCTATAGTTTCGAATAGAGATACACGTTTCTCTTCATTGTTATGGAAAATTCTATATGTAGCATTGGGAGCTAAGCTACTATTCAGCACCACATTTCATCCTTAGACCGACGGTCAGTCTGAGAGAGTCATACAGATTTTAGAGGACCTAATCCGAGCATACTTGATCGATTTCCAAGGGAGTTCGGAACCGAAACTACCTCTAGTGGAGTTCACTTACAATAACAGTTATCAGTCATATATAGGAATGGCTCCATACGAGGCACTCTACGGAAGGAAATGTAGGTCGCCTATCCATTGGGACAAGGTAGGAGAAAGGGATTCGATGGGGCCCGAGATAGTTAAGCACACTGCAGAAATGGTCGCCAAGATCCAAGACAGAATGAAAATTGCTCAAAGTCGACAAAAGAGCTACGCGGACAAAAGAAGGAGAGATCTTGAGTTTGAAGTAGGTGATCACGTGTTTATAAAGATAGCACCTATGAAGGGTGTTACGAGATTTTGAAAGGAAAGCAAACTTAGTCCAATATTCATTGGACCATTTGCAATACTCGAAAGACTGGGAGTATTAGCATATCAAGTGGTGAAACGTCAACGACTCGTTTTTCTTTAAAAATGTACTATTTTTTTCTTTCTAATTCATTCGACCGAAACAATAAGCATTTAAAATATTAATATTTTGCATAGTTTTAAAATAAACCAAACAACTATTATTTGAAAATCCAAAAAAAGTAATTCAAAACATAAAATCGTAAACGTCAACCTAACCTAAATTTAACATTTTTCAAAATAAGCATAAAACATCCTAACCATTCAAAATCCCTCAAAAGCATAAAATTCATAAACGTCATAAAAAACTTAAAGTAGTTTAAATCATAAACTTAATTTTATTTGCGGAAAACTAGCGATGATACTCGAGTTGTGTGCACCTTTAGTCCAGCAAGATCAATCATCAAGTCCCTTATCAACATCATGCTCACCTGCATCGATCACACCTAGTGAGTCTATTGACTCAGCAAACCTTAAAAATGAAAACAAGTCATACATATACATCCACATTGAAAATACTTTTACTTAAAATATCTTTTCATGAACATGCATAAACATAAACATTTTTCCTTTCATCATAAACATTTTTCTTTCAGCCTAAACATTTTTCTTTTTATCATATACGTATACATTTTCTTTTTATTGAATTCGGATTGTTAATTGTGACTTTCGTATCAGCTGAAGGTCGATGGATCCATCTACATGTAACCACAGTATTGGGCGGCGGGGACATCAGCGACACTCTCACCCGTCAACTTAGCCTTGGCCTACCATCATATTATGTCATTGCAAATACGATCGTCGGGCTCCTTCTGGGCCTTATCCCATAGACGGGTTCCCTCTAGGACCTTCTCCAATAAATAGTTTCCCTCTGGGACCTTTTCCCGTAAATGAACTCCCTCTGGCGTCTTTTCCCTCACGATATCCCAATCATATCATCTTATTATCGTAATAGTCACAATTACTTCACCTTTTTCAACATTTCATATTTTAATCACTTATAAAAATCATGCATATAAATATCATTTTTTTTTAAACCAAACATGCAACATGTCTTTTATCTTTAATCGTTTTATCATAAAATTCCATAAACATTTTAACATATATTATAGCATTCAGGGCATTGCCAAGACATCTAAAAATTTTTCAGGTGTAAAATGACCGTTTTACCGCTAGAAGTATAATTTTTCGTATTTATCCTTAGACCTCGAAACGACGTCCCAAATCACTCCAAACTTAACATATAACCTTGCAACACTCCCATAAATATTCCTTAGACGTAAACTTATGTCCTTCGACTAATTCCCAAAATGTTTTTAAAGCTTAGATGTACATCCCGATTTTGACTCGTATTGACTCGAAACTTAATCAAACTTTACCAAACTTGAACCAAAGCTTAATAACACCTAAATTAACCATATTCAACCCAAATCAATCAATCTAACACCCTTAGAATTGCCGTGAAAGCCTATTGAATTTCTGACCTTTATTTTCGAAAACCCTAGTCTAACTTGCGATGTATCCCTTCGCTCCTAGACCTAAAGAAACTCGACCAGCCCCTAGTTGACCACCCTAGGACTCTACTGGACTGAGCTCGAGAAGCCTAAACCCACAGCCCCTCAATCCCATCCAAACGCATGTACCTGTTTCCCCCCAAACCCGTCCAAGTGCATGCACATCGACTTTGCCCTTCGAGCCACCCTCATGCCGCCATATTAGTTAAATCATGCAGCCCACTTAAGTCTACTGGACCCTCCCTAACCGCAGCTAGTAGCCGTGATCCTAGAAGACTCCTAGTCGAAGCGTCCTTGCCCTTAAGGAGTCTATTTTTGTTCTGCATGCATCACCCTACTGTCCAGCCCTTATACCTTCATCTATGGCCCTTAAAACATGTTGAAAAACATCTTTTCAAGTTCACATACCATGGCAGCCTCTTTGTGCATCATTAGGAAGAATTTTATATCATCAAAACATGAGTTATATGCATGTATGCCCATAAAAACGAAAATAAAACTTGTGCAAAATATTTTTCATGCATGTTAATCAAATATACATAATATGGTGCGAAAGATGTTTGAAAGAAAGTTAAGGAACGTTGTGGGGATTCGAGCGACGTCGACGGAGAGGACTTGCTGAATTTTCCTCAAACTTTTCATGGCTTACCCTTCAAAGTTACGTGTCGTGCGTTTGTTTTCTGGTGGGGAAGAGTTCTTGTAATTTTTGATTGGAGGGGCGTGGGTTTTAAGGGTTTAGGTTATGGGTTTAGAACTTTCTATTGTTAAATAAACATGTGTGCAAGCTTGGGCCCATTAGTCTAGTATATTAGTCCCATTAAGCCCATTTGTACATATTTAAAATATTTTGTTTGGGAAAGTTTGTGAAAATAATAGTCGAGTTATTGAAAAGTTCAATTTTTTGTCGAAAATCGAATACCGTTTAAAAATGCGTCTCGGCGTATAAAATCACCTCAATATACCTTATATTCGAAATTTCTATTTAAAATACACCACACATTAAAAAATTAAAAATAATTATTTAATAAAAATATTTTCTTTCTTTCAGCCATCGGTCTCTGTTCCTCGATCGCATCTCGAATAACCATTAAAAATACAGTTTTATGCATTCTAAATAAAACTATATTTTAAACATGTAAAAATGCCTACCATAATCAATTCATGCAATTAAAACAATTTAATTAAAATGTGTAAGAAATTTGATAACTTGCATGCATGTGGTTCACGTGAACATTCAAATTTACGGGACGTTACAATTTACCCCCCTTAAATTGAAATTCGTCCGCGAAATTCACTTATCCTCGATAATCAAAAGTTTAGACTTAGTTCTTGTATCCCTTTAATCCACGCTTTTGCTGCGCCGCTATGATAAAATAAGTTTTAGATAGTCCTTGTGTCCCCTCAATCTTAATTAAATTTGCCTTCAAGATCATCGTTTGCGAACCGAAACTTATGACAACCTATGGTGACTTAATTCTATGTTATTATAACCTCGAATTTTGACTTTTCTCACAAGTCCCAATATTAGAAATGGATGGGCAAACTTATTGTATCTTACTTTCCTTATACTATACTCAAGATGTTAATCAATCTATTATATTTCAACTTTAACATCCCAAAAGCATCATTTCTTAAATTTTTTGAACTCAAGCTATGCTAAGGTTTTAAATCCAAATATTAGCATTTATGTAGTTCAACTCAAGACATTTTAGCACCAAAATTTACTAATAGACTTCTATCATGGTAATACTCTTAACAGTTAATCCTTATCTCAACCCCATCATAGTAGTAGTCTAGATCTTTGAATTGAATCTTTATCTTACCGTACCAAACTAACGTAGCTTAACTATGATCAAGTACATCCCAAATATAAAATTTTTCCAAATCTTAAATTTCGCCCAAAATTTTCATATAAATATCCATCTCATAAACTTGTAATTCAAACTTACACAACCCATATAGTCATTAGATAACATAATTTCAACACACCTATCCACTTAATCCCAAATTTCTTATTGACCTTCAAAAATTCTCGATTTTGACTTTCTTTTACCTTTATTGACTCGAGCTTATCCGCAGTATCCTATAAGCTTAAATTTGACTTTTAATATTTTTCTTAGACGTAACCCGAGCCTTTCGATTTAATAACTTAATGAATAAATCACGAAGCATTTTTAACCCGCATAAATTAAAAACTTAATATTTTCTTCCCAAATTTTAAACATAAACTTTCACCCCTAAACTTATCTAATTGATCAACTTTACCTTAATCTTTCCTCATTTTAACTTCTTAATTTGCCACAAACTTAATCCATTAACGTTTAGATTTTCAAGGCCAATATTGATTCATCCTACAATGTCCTTGATTGTCATTTCTAATAATATTATAACCAAGATATTTCAAGGTTCTAAATATCTCTTCAAGCCTAAACGAATCATCAGTATTTTCTTAGAAAATCTACATTTCTCAAAAGCATTCAGAGTCTTCATGCTTAACTCATGACCCAAAAAGTAGAACATCAGTACTAAAATCTAAAAATCAATATAGTCAAATCATTTTCAACATTTCCTAACGCTCATTAACCAAATTCTTAAACATATCCTATTACCCCACAAGGCCAGCATAAATGAAAATCATATAATTTCTGATTCTATATCGTAAAATGCTTAAAAATTCTAAAGCATATAATCTTTTAGCGTGAGAAAAATCATGAGACCCTGCAGGTTTATTCATAAAAATCATTTATCATACAAACTTAAACATAAATGTCATTTAACTTCAAAAAGTGTTTAAACATGTAGCATAAACGTATAAACCATGTAAACATGCTGTGATAACATTAAAAACATTTAAAATATTTAAACTTACAGACTTGAGGCTTGACGACTGAGCTTTCCAGAACTGGCGGTGGCACAACCCTTTGCAAGAACGTTGTATACTAACTGAAACGTCTACTACTCATTTTTCTTTAAAAATGTACAAATTTTTTTTCTTTCTAATTCATTCCACCGAAACACTAAATATTTAAAATATTTAAATTTTGCATCGTTTAAACCAAACAACTATTATTTTAAAATCCAAAAGAAATTAATTCAAATCATAAAATCGTAAAACGTCAACCAAAACTAAATTTAACATTTTTCAAAATAAGCAGAAAAAACCAAACCATTCAAATCCCTCAAAAGCATAAAAATCATAAACGTCATAAAAACCTTAAAGTAGTTTAAATCATAAACTTTATTTTATCCTCGGGTTTTGTGCACCATCAGTCCAGCAAGATCAACCATTAAGTCCCTCATTAACATAAACATCAACATCATGCTCACAACCATCGATCACACCTAGTGAATCTATTGACTCGGCAAATCTTAACCATGATAACAAGTAATCAATATACATCCACATACAACAGTGAAAATACTTTTACTTAAAATAGCTTTTCATGAACATGCATAAACATAAAAATTTTTCCTTTCATCATAAACATTTTTCTTTCATCATAAACCTTTTTCCTTTACATCATATACGTATAAGTCTTCTTTTTATTGAATTCGGATTGTTAATTGTGACTTTCGTATCAGGTGAAGGTCGATGGATCCATCTACATGTAACCACAGTACTGGGCGGCGGGGACATCAACGACACTCTCACCCGTCAACTTAGCCTTGGCCTACCATCATATTATGTCATTGGAAATACGATCGTCGGGCTCCTTCTAGGCCTTATCCCATAGACGGGCTTCCTTTGGGGTCTTCTCCAATAAATAATTTCCCTCTGGGACCTTTTCCTCGTAAATGGGCTCCCTCTGGCGCCTTTTCCTTCACGATATCCGCAATCATATTATCGTATCATCATAATAGTCACAATTACTTCACCTCCTCCAACGTTTCATATTTTCATCACTTATAAAAATCATGCATATAAATATCATTTTCTTTTAAACAAAGCATGCAACATGTCATTTAGCTTTAACGTTTTATCATAAAATTCCATAAAAATTTTAACATATATTACAGCATTCGGGGCACCGCCAGGAAGTCTAACAATTTTTCAAGTGCAAAATGATCGTTTTACCCCTAGAAGTATATTTTTTCGTATTTATCCTTAGCCCTCGAAACGACGTACCAAATCATTCCAAACTTAACATATAACCTTGCAACACTCCCATAAATTTTCCTTAGACGCAAACTTATGCCCCTCGACTAAATTACCAAAATGTTTTTAAAGCTTAGACGTACATCCCGGTTTTGACTCGTATTGACTCGAAACTTAACCAAACTTTACCAAACTTGAACCAAAACTTAATAACACCTAAATAAAGCATATTCAACCCAAATCAATCTACCTAACATCATCAGAATCGCCCTGAAAGCCTACTGAATTTCTACCCTTTATTTTCGAAAACCCTAGTCTAACTTGCCATGCATTCCTTCGCTCCTAGACCTAAAGCAACTCGATTAGCCCCCAGTTGACCACCCTAGGACTGTTCTAGACCCCTATGACTATACTGGAACGAGCTTGAGAAGCCTAAACCCACAGCCCCTCAATCTCGTCCAAACGCATGCTCCCGTTTCCTCCCAAACCCGTCAAAGTGCATGCACATAGACCTTGCCGTTCGAGCCCCCCTCATGCCACCATATTAGGAACATCATGCAGACCATTTAAGTCCACTGGACCCTCCCTAACTGTAGCTAGTAGCCATGACCCTCGAAGACTCCTAGTCGAAGAGTCATTGCCCTTAAGGAGTCTATTTTTCGTTCTACATGCATCACCCTACTGTCCAACCCTTAAACCTTCATATATGGCCCCTAAAACATGTTGAAAAACATCCCTTCAAGTTCCGCTACCATTGCAACCCCTTTATACATCATTAGAAATATTTTTATATCATCAAAACATGAGTTGTATGCATGTATGCCCATAAAAACGAAAATAAAACTTATGCAACATATTTTTCAACATAAATTTAATCAAATAAACATAATATGGTGTGAAAGATGTTTGAAAGAAATTTAAGGTATGCTTTTGCGTATATTATGCACGAAAACGTTGTGGCGATTCGAGAGACGTCGATGGAGAGGACTTGCTGAATTTTCCTCAAACTTTTAGTGGCTTACCCTTCAAAGTTACGTTTGGTGAATTTGTTTGCTGGTGGGGAAAAGCTCTTGTAATTTTTGAGTGGAGGGGCGTGATGATGCGAACACAGATGGTCAGGCGCCAAGGAAAGCATGGGACCCTTTGGAGTTGCCGGAGGGACCAATCACGAGGGGACGATTGAAGAAGTTCAAGGAAGCGTTGCACGGACTTATGAGCAATGAAGAAGGTCTTACAAGCAAGGTGCAAAGTGCTGGAGGGTTTTTGATGCATGGAAGTGAGTTTGGAAGTCACAAGAACATTATTCAAGTGATAGATGAAGTTGAGTCCAGCAGCATCGACGCCCGAGCGGTCAAATATTACCGCCCGAGCGCCATACTTACTGTCCGAGCGCGAGTAGTACAGAAGCCTTGGCGCTCGAGCGGTAATATTCTACCGCCCGAGCGCGAGTCAGTTTCGGGAAGAATCCTAGTTTCCTATTTTAGAGTTTTTATTATCTTGGCAAGTATATTTCATATCTTTTTGATTTGGTATCAATATATAGACGAATTTTATTGATTGAAAACAACTTTTGTTCATTATTGATTGAGTTTATAAAAACTTTCTTTGAGAATTCTCTCAAAAACAAGCTTAAGTTTCGTTATAACTTTTGCGTTGTATCAAATCAAACTTATCAAAAGATTTATCTTTTGTGACGTTTGTCAATCGAATATCACGATGGTTTCCAAGGACGGGTTCTTTGGAGGTTCTCTTGAACGAGATTGTTTCTATCGTTGATGAATTGTTGCTAGACCGCGTGATCTAGAGCCGATTTTCACACCTATCAATTACTTGTTTCAAAGATCGGGAAAAATTAAAGATCTCGTGGGCGGGATCGCATCATTTGGTATCAGAGCTTTTGGTTTTTGATTCAAGTAAGCGTATCCGTTCAATTCTTCGTAGGATTTTCAATACCGATTTTCGTGTAGCGATTTCTACGGATTTGTTGAATCTAAAAAAAAAAAAAAATTCGAGATTTACTGTTCATCGCCGGAATTACTGTTCACTGGGGTTACTGTTCACGCCGGAGTTACTGTTCATCCGCCGAAATTATTCATAACTCTTCATCTCCAGATTTACTGTAGCGTACTGTTCACACGGAAAAAAAAAATAAAAAAAAGAAGCAGAAAAAATATATATATATATATATTTGAATCGGGTGTTTGTTGGAATTTTAGCGCTTATATTTCAGCGTTAAGTTTGTCCTTGTCATTTAATCGCATTCTAGTTAATTTCCAGAGTTGCTTGTTCTTGTGTGGTCTAAGTGAGTCGAGTTTCAAGCGTCACATGATTGATCTCATAAGTTTTGATACGTGGAAGCCACGAGACTTAAGCGCCCCCTTGAGGATTCTCACTTGAGTGAAAATATTTGAGTGGAGTGAATTTTCATTGGAGTGATTTGTGAGGTTTTGTGGTGAGGGAAAAAGACGAGTGCGAGTGAATTTTCATTGGAGTGACTAGTGAGGATTTGTGGTGAGGAAGTTTATTTATTTTATTGTTTCTACTAACCTTTTCTTGCATGTATAATGATTGACGATCTTCAATTTCAAACAATGTTAAGGGGGATTGATAGAATATGGGAGAAGGAGCTTAAGCCTTTACATGAAAGGTTGGATAGGCTTGAGGGTAGTGCTAATGAGAAGAGACGAGGTAGTAGATTTGGTGGGGATAGAGCATTGCATTTGGATCGTGATGATAGGAGGTGCAAATCGAGTGGTAGGCAGGGAATTGACTCGTGGAAGGAGTTCTTGACATCCGCACGAAGGTCGAGTGAAGAGAAGAAGGTCATAACTAGACCGAAGTTGGTTCTGAAGCATGGGTATCAAGGTACATCTAAAATTTCAAATGTTAGTACTTATGATATTCAATGTATTTGGTGTCTAGAGTTTGGACATGATATTAGCCAATGTACAAAGGAGGAGATGAATGTACTGGAGTCTAGAGTTGAATGTGAATCTAAGAATGCAGTCGAGTGTGGAGTTGATGTGAGCATTGTTGTTGAACCTAAAGTGGAGGTTGAGAGAATTGAGGAGGTTGGTACCCCACTGATGTCTGACTTGAGCATAGAATGTTGTGATGTGGAGGGTGAATCCTTAGATGGTGAATTTTCTTCTAATGTGTGTGCTACGGAGGAGAAAGAAGAAAATAGTAATAATTTGTTGCACGCATGTTATGATTCATCATGTACCTTTATTGATCCATCTATTTCAATTGTAATTACTGATGATCAACTGCAATTTAATTGTGAGAGTGAAAAAGAATTTAAAATGGCTGAAAGAATGAGTGATTAAAAGAGTGAGATGGCCATAGAAAGAAAAGAAAAAGAAAAAGAGGCCAAAGAAAAAGAAAAAGAAAAAGAAAAAGAAAAGAAAAATAATTTTAAGGCCCAAAAGAGTGAAAAGAGTAAGTATGAGAGTGATTTAATTTTGTATAAATCTCTCCAAGTACCTTTGTACAAAGATGAGATTTATATATCTAGTGATGATATAGCCGGTTCAATCCCGAGCGGTATTTATTCTTCTTTGCAGGACTTGGGTGCCCTCATGATGAGGAGAAGAGCAAGTGTTGATGATTTTGGAAAGCCATGGGATGATCCATATGACTTCGAGAGCAATCAAGGTGAGGTAAAGTTAGTTGCCAACGCAACAACCATGAGGTATGACTTCCGTCCTTATCTTACTTCTTTGATGTACCGTTTTCAAGGACTTGGAAAGCATGTTGAAAATGTGGTGGTTAAGGGGTCGGATGTAAATTTACCCTTATTCCTTGATTGTTATGAATTTGAGACCATGGATGAATTGCATGTACCTACTATGAATTTTGATGTCTCACTATTTACTAAGTTGATGGGGTTTTCTTGCTACAATGGTTTATATACATTAGACTTAGATTTTTGTGATGAGATGAGATATTGCATTGATAGTACATGGGACGTGTCTTATTTCCATGATTTATATTTGAGTGGTGATGGGTGTGAAGATTACATGGGTAGTACATTTAGTGTGTTCTATTTGCATGATTTATATTGGTTTGGTTATGGTTTTGAGAGGTGCAGGGATGAAGATGCTTATTTCTTTGTTTATGATGAATATATGTTTAAAGAGAATAAAATTTTCATCACACACCTATTGCATGAGTTTCTGCTTGATATTGAGGCGCATGACCTTTGTTTGATTGGTAGCCATGAAGTAAATAGGGTCATTGATAGGATGCATGAATTTTTACTATGGTTGCATATGAGGAGGTCTATTGGGTGGAATTGTGAATCATGCATCGAACATAAGAATTTTTATGTTCATAATGAGTACAATTTTAAGGAGTATAAATTCGTCATTCTACATTCATTGCATGAGTTACGTACTAGTGATGCATATAGTGGTGTTTTTACCTTTGATAAAATGAATGAATTTATGTGTTGGTTGCACATGAAACGACATGTTGAGTGTGATTGGGGTATATGCATTACATACAGGAGAATGACATGTCGAGTGTATTCATATGTCAGGCATCAGTTATATCTTATTCCTAGTGAACTATGGTCGTACACGTGTGTGGATATTATTTTGGTGTTGACTAGGTCTAAGGAGGGGAGAAATCTGATTTTTGTGATACTTAATGATATCTTGTTGTTATTATTTGGTGTCATTTGTTACTTGATATGTGGAAAAGTTGATGAGTTTATAGGAAAGACAATGGTGATGTTGGAAAGTTCAGTGTTGATGGAGCGAGCAAGCGATAGCACCTACAAACTTGAGTTTAAAGGTAAGCATATTAGTCATACAATTCTTGTTATTACTAACTTGCTTCGTTTTTGTGTAGGAATCAAAGATTTGAGGACAAATCCTTTTCAAGAAGGGGAGGATGATGCGAACACGGATGGTCAGGCGCCAAGGAAAGCATGGGACCCTTTGGAGTTGCCGGAGGGACCAATCACGAGGGGACGATTGAAGAAGTTCAAGGAAGCGTTGCACGGACTTATGAGCAATGAAGAAGGTCTTACAAGCAAGGTGCAAAGTGCTGGAGGGTTTTTGATGCATGGAAGTGAGTTCGGAAGTCACAAGAACATTATTCAAGTGATAGATGAAGTTGAGTCCAGCAGCATCGGCGCCCGAGCGGTCAAATATTACCGCCCGAGCGCCATACTTACTGTCCGAGCGCGAGTAGTACAGAAGCCTTGGCGCTCGAGCGGTAATATTCTACCGCCCGAGCGCGAGTCAGTTTCGGGAAGAATCCTAGTTTCCTATTTTAGAGTTTTTATTATCTAGGCAAGTAGATTTCATATCTTTTTGATTTGGTATCAATATATAGACGAATTTTATTGATTGAAAACAACTTTTGTTCATTATTGATTGAGTTTATAAAAACTTTCTTTGAGAATTCTCTCAAAAACAAGCTTAAGTTTCGTTATAACTTTTGCGTTGTATCAAATCAAACTTATCAAAAGATTTATCTTTTTGCCGTTTGTCAATCGAATATCACGAGGGTTGCCAAGGACGG
Source organism: Primulina tabacum (assembly GCF_025594145.1). Lineage (NCBI taxonomy): Eukaryota > Viridiplantae > Streptophyta > Magnoliopsida > Lamiales > Gesneriaceae > Primulina > Primulina tabacum. The sequence goes on along the minus strand of NC_134551.1, from coordinate 36,435,449 downwards.
GTTCTTTGAAGGTTCTCTTGAACGAGATTGTTTCTATCGTTGATGAATTATTGCTAGACCGCGTGATCTAGAGGTGATTTTCACACCTATCAATTACTTGTTTCAAAGATCGGGAAAAATTAAAGATCCCGTGGGCGGGATCGCATCACGTGGGTTTTAACGGTTTAGGTTAAAAGTTTAAAGCTTTTTATTGTTAATTAAACATGTGTGCAAGCTTGGGCCCATTAGTTTAGTATAATAGGCCCATTAAGTGCATTTGTACATATTTAAAATATTTTTTTTTTGAAAATTTGTGAAATTAATATTCGAGTTATTGAAAAGTTCATATTTTCGTCGAAAATCGAATACCGTTTAAAAATACGTCTTGGCGTATAAAATCACCTCAATACACCTCATATTCGAAAATTCCATTTAAAATACACCACACATTAAATAATTAAAACAATTATGTAATAAAAATATTTTTCCTTTTTCAGCCATTGGTCAACGTTCCTCGATCGCATATCGAATAACCTTTAAAAATACAGTTTTATGCATTCTAAAATAAAAGTATATTTTAAACATGTAAACATGCCTACCATAATCAATTCACGCAATTAAAATAATTTAATTAAAATGCATAAGAAATTTGATAACTTGCATGCATGTGGTTCACGTGGACCTTCAAATTTTCGAGATGTTACAAGTGACGTTGCCACCTAATCTCGCAGGAGTTCACAATGTCTTCCACATATCGATGCTCCGCAAATACATGTCAAATCCTTCGCTTGTACTGAATTTTGAGCCACTGAAACTTGCGCCAAACATGTCATATGAGTTGAGGCCTACTTAAATCTTGGGTAGACAAGAGAGAAAGTTGCGGAACAAGGTGATAAAAATGGTAAAAGTAAATTGGCTGAATCACTCGGAGGAAGAAGCCACTTGGGAGAATGAGTCAGAGATGAAGAGTCACTAACCCGAATTATTCGATACATCCTAATTTTGATGACGAAATTTTATTTAAGGGGAGGGGGATGATTTGTAAAGTTCAAAAGCCCACCCACGTAAATACATGCATACAAATGAATTAAAATTTAATTTAATTAATTGATTTTATTTGCTTACATGATGCATATTACATGATTAATGATATAATTGAATGATTTTATGAAAACTGTAGATTTTATCTGAATATTCGATAATAGACTAGGGAAGGAGACCGGGGACGACCGAGATAAAATAAATATTTTCAAGGATTATTAATATGATTAAATTTTTCTAAAAACGATAAAATTCAAATTATTTTACGAGAAGAGCTTGACTTTATCCGAGAAACCGGTTTTAGGCAAACGAGGGACTTTTAAAAGATCAAAAGTATTATTTTTGAAAACTAATTTTTTTTAAATTTCATTTTTCAATTAAATAGGTGTTATTGGGCCTAATTTACCTAAGATTAGTAGGCCGAGTTGCTCCTAAACTGAAAGGCTCAAAACCTAACCCCATTAACATGCAAATTATAATCTATAAAAAGGATTCCTGGGTATTTTCTTGAGATAGCAGCCAAAATCACACACTTCACACAAAATAATTTTCGAAAAATTCGAGAGGGAAAAAACAAGGAGTCTTCGTCGTCTGTTCGATCTTCTTCGCTCCCCACGCCAACGATCGCATATTCGAACGTTCTAAAATGCAAAATCACGTTTATAAATTTCTTTCATGCATCATTTAATCCATATTATGCATGTTTTGTTTATTTTTGCATGAAAATTATTGGATTTCATTGCTTATCGTTTTGATGATTATTTTTAAATTTTGAAGATTTTTACGTGTATAATAACGTGTAAGGATTCCCAACGAGTACACTGCCAACATAGGATGTTTAGGGATTGAACAAGTGCCGTTTAGGCACGAGACGAGGGCTAGACAAGAGCTTGAATGGACCATGCATGGCTGATGGTTAGAGGCTAAGGGTTCCCATTGATTGTTGGATGTTGGTGCTCGGCTGGGGGAGTCAACGCTTAGGGCTGGTGAGGATCTTATCCTAGGTGGCTCGAGGGTGGCTCAGGTGTAGGGTGAGTCGTGGCTTGTTTTAGGGATTAGGGTTCAGTTTTGAGGCTATGAGAAGAAGTGGTTCTAACCATGGTCCACGGTGGTCGATTCATGGTTCACGAGAGTAGTTTAGTTATAAAAAGTTTATGTTTAAAGTTTGGAAGAAAATATTAAAGTTGGGATTAACTCGGAATTAAAACGCTTTACGGTTTAGTAAATAAGGAACTAAATCAAAAGGCTCGAGTTTACGTTAAATAAAAATATTAGAAGTTTAATTTAAGCTTAAACAATTACTTGGGATAGTCTCGAGTCAATAAAATGAGAAAAAGTCAAAATCGAGAATTTTAGGGTGCAAAGGCAAAACGATCATTTTACACCTAAGTAGTGCAAAAAGGTTTGGCGGTGTCCCGAAGGATCATAACGCATGTTAAATGATATTTTTATAACGTTTATGATGAAAATATTAGATTTTAGGAATTATGGTAAAGCTACGCAATTTTGACTGTTAAAAATTCTATTTTTCAATGTGGAAAAGACACAATATTTTATGATTAAAAAGAAAATAAAAGTATTTTGAAGGATGTGAATTGACTGTGACATAAAGGATTTGATATATGATTTTTGGGAATATATTGAGGGTGAAGGCACCAGATGTAGCCCGTTTACGGGAAAAGACCCAGATGGAGCCCAACGATCGTATTTCCATTTTACGTCGGTGCCTAGTGACCATCCCAATGCGTGATGATGAGCTAAGATTGATCGGTCGACTAGAGGATTTATGCTAGTCATTTTTAAGGATCAAACTTCGCCCAAAATGATAAATGCATGAAAGATTTACGATTTGAAGATTTATTATTAAATTATGCTTACAAATTTATTTTGAATAAAAGTATGATTTTTAATGCATGTGCTTGTACATGTATTATTTGCTACTCATTTTTAGAACATTCTGAGTCATTAGACTCACTAGGTTTGAATGCTGCAGGTGAAGATGATATTGAGGGAGGCGCTGACGCTTGAGTGGATCGAGTCCGACAGTACACTCCCGAGGGATTTTATTTTTCGCATTAGCTTTAAAGTTAAAAGTTTAAATATTTTGTTACTGAATTTATTAGATATTTTTATGCTTTATTTTTGGAGTTAGGATGATCATGTCAAAGGTTGGAGTTGAATTTCGCTATTTGACGATTTATGGATTTTTATGCACTTGAGATTTTAAATGATAAATTATTTTGATATATAGAAATGTAAAGTTGTTTTAAACGGTGAATATCGAAAGTATGTATGAAGAAAATAAATTATAATAGGATTTAAAGTTAAAAAAGTAGTTGATTAATTAAATAATAATGTTAGTAGACTTATATATATGTTTAAACATATATATATATATGTCGACACATATATATACACTTATATACATACTTATATGGAGATATAAATAAATAAATTAATTAATTTATATATATACATATATATTATACATTACCAAGAGTTAATTTTGTATGATTATAATTAATGAGAATTTTAATTAACGAAAATAAAAAAATCGTAATGATATTAGAATTATGAGTCCTAGTAGAATTAGATTAGTGTATTTTTGTTAATATGTTTTCAAATGTTGATGATAGTTGACATAACAATGCACAAAAAAATTCATCTCCTCCTTCTGGGAAAATTTCGACCAACCCCCATTATTTCACAAGGAGGTTTCGGTCTCCACCCCTTCCATTGTACATCGTCCCGACATCATTACAGCCCTCATAGACATATAAAATTCCGAAAATTTAATCTCTTCGCAAACTTCATTTTGATCTCTAGTGCGATCTATACGAGGAACAAAGTTTCTGATTGTGAACTTTATTTGATGATCGAAGGAGGAGGATCCCTCATAGAGAATTACAAGAAAGACTCGTTTCGCTTAAAATCCGGAATAGATTGATGTCCAATGTTTAGAATACTAGGTAAATATTCTAAACATCTTATGAATTTTTTTATTTCATACGACTCCCAAGGAAGATTTTGAACATCAAAACAAAAGTTTTAAACTTCCGTTGTGCTTTGTGTACGAGAAAATGATACTCCAATAACATTTTTTTATGTATGTGTAACGTCCGAAAATCAATCCACGTAGGCCACATGCAAGAATATTATTAAATTGTAAAAATTTTAGTTAAATGATTTTGGATGCATGAATTATATATTTTGAGTAAATAAATGATTAACTATGTAATTTTGTTTGATTTCATGATTTTAAGATTTTTAGACAAATATTGGTGGTTAGCCGAAACGAAAGGCCAGGGACGATTAATGTGCTAAAGATTTAAAAGCTAAATTTTTATATTTAGTTAAGAAAATATTTATTTTAAATAATTTAAAAATTATTACATTTTTAAAGTCAAATTTAAATTAAATAATTGGAGCAAGGGAATTATGTATTTTATAAGGGATTTTTTTTTGAAATAAATATTTTTAAATCTTTTAATTTGGGGCGTAATGAATTTATTAATCTTAATGGGCTTAATTAATTATTTAAAAACTAGGGTAGTTATTAAAAGCAATTTTTTTTCTTTTTTATTTAAAAACTCTAAACACACACACACACCCCCACACACACCATTTGCGTAAAGTGGAGGAGACAGGTCGAGACATTTAACTCTTGGGGCAAAGAAGTTTTGAATTTTTTTTCTCCTTCGTTTTTCTCTTTTCTTCCTCCTTCCTTCCAACAACGATCACTCGACTCCTTTGCATCGAAAGTGGGTTTCAGGTGGGATTTTAACAAGAAAAAAAGGGTAGAAAAAAATATAGAAATAGTCCTTCGTTCGTCACCGACTTTGTAATGCCCGAGATTTTGATTCTGTTAATCTGAGATTATTGATTATGAACTGATGTAGTTATAGTCGGGCCATTCCGAGATCAGATTTGGGCTAAGAATGTGAAAAGCTCAAAATTTGGACCGAAGGGTTGGCGCCCGGGCGGAAGTCTTTGACCGCCCGAGCGCCATTGAATCATGCCAGAAAGTCGAAAACCTCGCGCCCGGGCGGAAGTTTTTGACCGCCCGAGCGCGACTGTATGAAATGCGAGGGTCGAACCTTCCGCGCCCGGGCAGATATTTTTGACCGCCCGAGCGCGAGACGTGCTGAGTGGAGGTTACGCCATTTGCCTTCAACATGCAATATATATATATATATATATATAAAGAAACGTTTATTCCTGAAAAAATCAGAAAGAAGGAACGAAGGATTTCAGAGCAAATTTCCAAATTTTGATACTAGATTTTGATTTACGAGAAATCCGTTCGTTCGAATTGTAAACCGACTTCGATACTGTGTTCCTATCGACGCTGGCTTCAACTAGACGTAAGTTTTCTTAAGTTTTGTTATGTCTTGAAATTATGATATTGTCAGAATCGGATATGATTCTTATATGATGTTCTTGACATGTTAGACGTCATAGAATCGAAGTCAGATTGAGAAACAGATTGATTATGGAATTGTTATGATTTTTCAGAGTATATCAATTGATGTTGGACAGATTTGAATTATTGATTGATTACAGATTGTATTGGATATTGGTTATGGATTGTAATTAATATCTGTTGAGATTGTATTGACCGGGATATCGGGATTGTGCCGTTATGCCGTTGATTTTGAATTAAATCCAGATTAAGCAGATTAGTGTTGATTGAGCAGTATATTGATATGGTATGATTGATATTGTCATTGCCAGATTGAGGGTTGAGAGACCTTGAATTCCAGACAGGAACGTCGTCAGAACTGCAATAAAAGAAATGTATAAGTCAATGTGGTACTGGGAGAACGACTCGAGCAGGATATACTTGAGTTTCCCTAAATCACATACTTATTGTTATTATTTACAATGATTTGAATTGATATGCTTGTTCTATTGATTTATAGAAGCATGTATTAGATGAGTATTAGACGACTGATCTTGTGACATAAGTGCCGATAGTGATGGAATCGTCACTGGCACATTGCACATTGTTACAAGATAGTGAATTGGCGATAGTGCCACAGTCTGTGACGGATAGGTCAAGACACCGGATGTTTGGTTATATCGATTGAATAGAATTGGAGTTTCTTCTATTACTGAATTCGATATAGGAATGCCAACGTCTGGAAATCGGGATCCCTATACTAGGACTGAGTCTAGTCTGAGCTGTGAAGTCACGAGTCTGACTAATGATTTTATATTGATTATGTTTTTAGATTTTGATAAATATTACTGTTATGATTGCATGTTTCGTTGATTTATACTGGGATGTATATCTCGCCGGAGTTATCCGGCTGTTGTCGTGTTTTTATGTGTGCATGGCAACAGGTGGGACAAGTTCAGGGTCAAGGAGATGAAGAGAGATCGTGATTAGCGTGGAGACTACGGACTTTGATTAGAGATAGGGTTTAAACACTTGATATGTAGTCGTTAGACCTTAGTTTTGAATGATTGTATATAGTACAAGACTTGTACTTTAATACTGATATGTATGTTAGAATGTATTCCATTACGTTCCGCATTTAATATTGTAATTTAAAAAGAAAAAAATTTCGACCCTATTTATTATAACTGATTAAATTGTCCCAATGATGATTAAGAACATGATTAGCGTCCGGGTCCCCACAACAGGTGCTATCAGAGCGATAGATCCTTTAGACTGAGATAGGAGCTAGTGAGCGGGGTAGATTGAGTTTTCTTTCTTGCTTTTGATTGCTAGCATGTTCTACTGCTTTATAACGCATGTTTATCTATTTATTTGATTTGGCTTGAAAACATGTGTTATTGATAATGAATCAGAATCAATTCTTGATCAGAGGTAAGATGATCAGAAGGGAACTGATATATACATATTGTGGTATTTGGTTGCTAACCCTTTTGATAATCAGATATGCCTCCTCGAAGAATACCGGAACAGGGTAGCACTTCGAATCCTCCCATGGATGTGACAGCAACACCGATGGAGACATTACTGAAGAGATTTCAGTCATTCCGTCCACCGACTCTGAAGGGTACTGAGACTTCAGTTGATTGCGAGAGTTGGTTGGACGATATTGAGATGCTGTTTGAGTCCTTGGATTATACTGATGAGAGGAGAGTGAAACTGATAGGGCACCAGCTGCATGATGTTGCAAAGAACTGGTGGATTACAACAAAGCGGACCTTTGAGCATCGAGGTACGACTATTACCTGAAATGTGTTTAGAATTGAATTTTATCAGAGGTTCTTTTCAGTGTCGTACAGGAAAGATAAGGGAGAAGAATTTGCGAATTTGAGACAGGGTTAGCTGAACATCGAAGAATATGTGGCCAAGTTCTCTACAATGCTACGATTTGCTCCACATGTGGCCGAGAATGACGAAGCCGTTGCTGATAAGTTCATTAATGGCCTGAATCCGGAAATCTTTACCATGGTGAATACCGGGAGACCGAACAATTTTACCGATGCTTTGAACAGAGCTAAGGGAGCCGAAGCCGGTCTGATGAGACATAAGGGAGCTTCGTTTGTACTTCCGGCACCGAGACCACAACAACCACCTCCCCGATTTGAGAGTGGCAGCAGCAGTGGTGGAAAGAAAGACTTCCTGAAAGCCAAAGGGAAGCAATTTAAGAGATCTGGAAGCAGTTCATCCAGTTCTGGTGGCTCGAGAAAGACTGGTCAGGGCCAGAGTCATACAGGACCTTATTGCAGCACTTGCGGTGGGAAGCATTCCACAGAGCAGTGCCGAGGAGTGTTTGGCAGTTGCCATAATTGTAGGCAACAGGGACATTTTGCCAGAGTCTGCCCACAGAGAGATACTCAGAGGTCACAGGGTGCCGAATCATCTGGATCAACAGCACAGACTGACAGACGATCAGCCGCTGTTCATTCATTCTAGCCAGCACCATCTCAGTCATAGCAGAGGCCAGGAGGTAGCCAGAAGGTGAGCCAACCTCCTAGATAGCAGGCCAGATTATTCGCTTTGACAGAGGAGCAGGCTCAGGAGGCACCAGACGATGTTGTTGCAGGTAACTGTTTTATTTTTGGTTATCCTGCATATGTGTTTATAGATACTAGTGCATCGCATACATTCATATCTGAGCGATTTGCTTTGATGCATTCTTTGCCTATTGAGTCATTATCTGCTGTAGTGTCTGTCTCTTCTCCGTTGGGGATAGGTTTGATATCAGTGAAATCTGTTAAATCTTGTATACTACAGTATGATGGACATGAGATTGAGTTAGACTATATTGTGCTTGGGTTGTCTGATTTTTACTGTATTATCGATATCGATATGTTAACCAAGTACAGAGCCACTGTTGATTGTTTCCACAAGATTGTGAGATTCAGACCGGATATGGCTGATGAGTTGAAATTTTACGGTAAGGGTTCTCGATCTAGAATTCATTTGATATTCGTATTGTCTATGACTCGATTGTTACAGAAAGGAGCGGAGGGATTCCTTGTCTATTCAGTTGATTTACTGAAATCGAGCCCATCATTGGCGGATTTGCCAGTGGTGTGTGAGTTTGCTGATGTCTTCCCAGATGAGATTCCTGGTTTGCCTCTGATTCGAGAGATAGACTTCAGTATTGAGTTGATGCCAGGTACAGTTCCGATTTCGAGGGCTCCATACAGAATGGCACCGATTGAATTGAAAGAGTTGAAAGAACAGTTGGATGATTTATTGGCCAAGGGGTATATCAGACCGAGTGTGTCTCCTTGGGGTGCTCCAGTACTGTTTGTGAGAAAAAAAGACGGTTTGATGAGACTCTGTATCGATTACCGGCAACTGAATAAAGCAACGGTAAAGAATAAATATCCCTTGCCTCGCATTGATGATTTGTTTGATCCGTTGCAGGATTCTTCAGTATATTCCAAGATCGATCTGAGATCTGGATTCCATCAGCTGAGAGTCAGAGACTCTGATATCGCGAAGACAGCGTTCAGAACCAGGTATGGACATAATGAGTTCATTGTCATGCCATTTGGGTTGACGAATGCTCCAGCTGTGTTTATGGGTCTGATGAACCGTATATTCCAGAGGTATCTTGATGATTTTGTTATTATATTCATTGATGATATCTTGATTTATTCGAAGAATATGATTGAACATGCTGAGCATTTAAGAACTGTATTGAAAATCCTTAGGGCTGAGAAATTGTATGCTAAACTGTCAAAATGCGAGTTTTGGTTGAGACAGGTTGTATATCTGGGGCATATTATATCCGGAGACGGTATATCAGTTGATCCCAGTAAGGTTGAGGCAGTGATTCTTGGCCGAGACCGACATCAGTACCCGAGATTCGTAGTTTTATGGGTTTGGCAGGATATTATCGTCGATTTATTAAAGAATTTTCGAGTATTGCCAAGACAATTACTCAGTTGACTCAGAAGAATGCTCCATTTGTTTGGTCTGAAGAATGTGAGACCAGTTTTCTTGAATTGAAGAAAAGACTGACCAGTGCACCAATATTGACTATTCCATCAGGTACTGGTGATTTTGTGGTTTATTGTGATGCATCTCACCGAGGATATGGTTGTATTCTGATGCAGCAAGGGCATGTTATTTCTTATGCCTCGAGACAGCTGAAGCCACATGAGACTCGCTACCCAATTCATGATCTTGAATTGGCTGCCATTGTATTTGCTTTGAAGATATGACGACACTACCTTTACGGTGAGAAGTTTGAAATCTATTCTGATCATAAAAGCTTGAAATATCTCTTTTCACAGTCAGAGTTGAATATGAGACAGCGAAGATGGCTTGATTTGCTTAAAGACTTCGATTGTGAAATCAAGTACTATCCGGGGAAATCTAATGCAGCAACAGATGCACTGAGTCGAAAGGTATGTTCTTTATCCTTATCGACGATTGGTGTTTCGAATTGGATAGAAGATTGTTGTTTTTCTGGATTGGTATTTGAGACAGATTACTGACCGATTAGATTATATGATGTTCAAGCCGAACCAGAGCTGATTTTTGAGAATTAAAGCGGCTCAGAAAGTTGATCAGAATGTGTAGAATTCGATTGCTATGGTCAAAACTAGATATCAATATCAGGTTCATGACAGTGTTTTGTATGTGAATAATCGTATTGTTGTGCCGAATGTTTCAGATTTGAGACAGCGGATACTGACAGAAGCGCACAGCAGTCGTTTTAGCATTCATCCTGGTGGCAGTAAGATGTACTAGATTTGAAGACACGATACTGGTGGAAAAAAATGAAAGCTGATATTGCTACATTTTATCCAAATGTTTGAATTGCCAACAGGTGAAAGCCGAGAGGAAGAAACCAGGAGGTCTACTGCAGAGTTTATCTATTCCTGAATGGAAATGGGATCACATTTCCATGGACTTTGTGATGCAGTTACCAAGTTCCTCCAGAGGTTGTGATGCGATTTGCATTGTGATTGACAGATTGACCAAATCCGCATGTTTTATTCCATACAAGATGATGTACAGATATGACCAGATTGCCGATATTTATATCAGAGATGTAGTCAGATTGCACGGAGTGCCGAAGTCGATTGTTTCAGACCGTGATCCTCGGTTCACTTCGCACTTTTGGCAGAGTTTACAGCAGGCTCTAGGTACGAAGTTACATCTGAGTACCGCATATCATCCTCAGACTGACGGACAGTCAGAGCGGACGATTCAGACATTGGAGGATATGCTTAGAGCTATAGTGCTTGATTTTAGCACTAATTGGCAGGATGCGTTACCACTTTGTGAGTTTTCGTACAACAACAGCTATCAGACAAGTATTGAGATGGCTCCTTTCGAGGCGTTGTACGGTAAGAAATGTCGATCCCCTTTATATTGGGATGATATCTCTGAGGTTACTGAGATTGGACCTGACATGATCAGAGATATGACTGAGAAAGTGAAACTGATTCAGAAAAGAATGAAGGCAGCACAGGACAGACAAGCCAAATATGCCAACATTCGACGTAGACCATTGGTATTTGAGGCAGGAGACCGAGTATTTTTGAAGATTTCACCTTTAGAGGAGTTGTCCGATTTGGCAAGAAAGGGAAGTTGTCTCCACGATACGTTGGTCCATATGAGATTCTCGAGAAGATAGGAGATCGTGCCTATCGACTCGCATTACCGCCTTCATTATCGGGGATACATGACGTCTTTCATGTATCTATGCTGCGGAAATATCTTCCTGATGATTCTCACATTATTCAGCCAGACGAGGCAGAACTTGATGAAAGTATAAGTTATGTCGAAAAACCAATCCAGATTATCGACCGCAAGGAAAAGCAACTTAGAACGAAGACTATTCCTCTTGTAAAAGTTCAATGGACTCGTCATGGTACGGAAGAAGCGACTTGGGAGACTGAATCAGATATGAGACAGGAATTCCCAGCATTATTTAACTGATGAGAGTTTTCTATTCAGTATTTTATTATATACATTTCCTTATGATATGATTTGATTGCCTAGGATTTCGGGGACGAAATCGTATCTTGGGGGGAGAAATGTAATGCCCGAGATTTGGATTCTGTTAATCTGAGATTATTGATTATGAACTGATGTAGTTATAGCCGGGCCATTCCGAGATCAGATTTGGGCAAAGAATATGAAAAGCTCAAAATTTGGACCGAAGGGTTGGCGCCCGGGCGGAAGTCTTTGACCGCCCGAGCGCCATTGAATCATGCCAGAAAGTCGAACACCTCGTGCCCGGGCGGAAGTTTTTGACTGCCCGAGCGCGACTGTATGAAATGCGAGGGCCGAACCTTCCGCGCTCGGGCGGATATTTTTGACCGCCTGAGCGCGAGACATGTTGAGTGAGGTTACGCCATTCGCCTTCAACATGCAATATATATATATATATATATATATATAAAGAAACGTTTATTCCTCAAACAATCAGAAAGAAGGAACGAAGGATTTCAGAGCAAATTTCCAACTTTTGATACTAGATTTTGATTTACGAGAAATCTGTCCGTCCGAATTGTAAACCGACTTCGATACTGTGTTCTTATCGACGCAGGCTTCAACTAGACGTAAGTTTTCTTAAGTTTTGTTATGTCTTGAAATTATGATATTGTCATAATCGGATATGATTCCTATGTGATATTCTTCACATGTTAGACGTCGTAGAATCGAAGTCAGATTGAGAAACAGATTGATTATGGAATTGTTATGATTTTTCAGAGTATATCAATTGATGTTGGACAGATTTGAATTGTTGATTGATTACAGATTGTATTGGATATTGGTTATGGATTGTAATTAATATCTGTTGAGATTGTATTGTCTGGGATATCGGGATTGTGCCGTTATGCCGTTGATTTTGAATTAAATTCAGATTAAGCAGATTAGTATTGATTGAGCGGTATATTGATATGGTATGATTGATATTGTCATTGCCAGATTGAGGGTTGAGAGACCTTGAATTCCAGACAGGAACGTCGTCAGAACTGCAATAAAAGAAAGGTGTAAGTCAATGTGGTATTGGGAGAACGACTCGAGTAGGATATACTTGAGTTTCCCTAAATCACATACTTATTGTTATTATTTACAATGATTTGAATTGATATGCTTGTTCTATTGATTTATAGAAGCACGTATTAGATGAGTATTAGACGAGTGATCTTGTGACATAAGTGCCGATAGTGATGGAATCGTCACTGGCACATTGCACATTGTTACAAGATAGTGAATTGACGATAGTGCCACAGTCTGTGACGGATAGGTCAAGACACCGGATGTTTGGTTATATCGATTGAATAGAATCGGAGTTTTTTCTATTACTGAATTCGATATAGGAATGCCAACGTCTGGAAACCGGGATCCCTAGACTAGGACTGAGTCTAGTCTGAGCTGCGGAGTCACGAGTCTGACTAATGATTTTATATTGATTATGTTTTCAGATTTTGATACATATTAATGTTATCTGTTTCATGCTTTATATTGTTTATATGATTGCATGCTTCGTTGATTTATACTGGGATCTATATCTCACCGGAGTTATGCGGCTGTCGTGTTTGTATGTGTGCATGGCAACAGGTGGGACTGGTTCAGGGTCAAGGAGATGAAGAGAGATCGTGATTAGAGTGGAGACTACGGACTTTGATTAGAGATATGGTTTAAACACTTGATATGTAGTCGTTAAACCTTAGTTTTGAATGATTGTATATAGTACAAGACTTGTACTTTAATACTGATATGTATGTTAGAATGTATTCCATTACGTTCCGCATTTATTATTGTAATTTAAAAAGAAAAAAATTTAGAACCTATTTATTATAACTGATCAAATTGTCCCAAAGATAATTAAAAACATGATTAGCATCCGGGTCTCCACAGACTTCCACCGCTTCAATATTCGTATTTCGAGCGTTTTAAATGCAAAGGCACGTTTCTAAACTTTTTTTTGCAACAATAAAATCATATTATGTTTGTTTAATCATGTTTGCATGAAAAATATGAAACCCTCATTTTAGTTTCGTTTTTATGGCACATAGATGATAAAACTTCAGTTTTCATTATTTTAAATTCATGGTATTGATGAACAAAGAGGCTGCCAAGGTAGGGCTATTAGATGAGACGTTTTTCAGTACATTTAAGGGTTCTTAGAGGCATGATAATGGTTGTGCAAGATCGGGAAATAGGCTGAACTAAAATTCTGGTTTCAAAACAAGCCAAGGAAAAGTTTTGGTTCCTAGAAGGGCACGGCTGCGGGCTACTGTTGGGACGTGTCCAGGGGTTGAGGGAAGGCTGGTGCAAGGAGGAAGGCTGTAGGTTTGAAGCCTAGTCGCGCTAGCCCTGTAGAGCACGGGTTTGGCGTGGGTTTATGGTTGCAAGTGCATGAGCTGTAGAGGCTGGTCCAGCAGCTTGTTAATGTTCGGTCTAGGTCCTAGTAGGGTTGGTCAGGGTCTTGTCCACTCGGGTAAGGTCTAGGGTCGAAGGAATTTATGGTTGGATGAGGTTAGGGTTTTCGAAATATGTGCAAAAAATTTCATAAGGTTCCTAGGCTTGATCAAGGGTCTTAAATGGCTTGAATATGGTTTTATAAGGTATGCTTGAGTTGATATGGATTAAAACCGGCACGTATGGTTAAGTTTTAAAACGCATTGGAAAATTAGTTGAGGAGCTTAATTTTACGTCTAAGAAATATTTGTGGGTGTATTTTAAGGTGTCAAGTTGAGTTTAAGGATGAAAAGTTTAGGTTTAAAATTTTGGAAGAAAATATTAAAGTTTGAATTTATTCGGGTTAAAAACGTTTCTTGGTTTAGTCATTAAGTTATTAAATCGAAAGGCTAGGGTTTACGTTTTTAGAAAAATATTAGAAGTCAATTTTAATATTATATGATACTATGGGATAAGCTCGAGTCAATAAAGGTAAGAGAAAGTCAAAATCGGGAATTTTGCAGTCCAGGGGTAAAATGGTCACTTTTGCGTCCCTAGTGGTATGAAAGGCTTGGAATCTCCCCAAAAAATCATAATACAAGCTAAATGATATTTTAAAATGTTTATGATGAAAATATGGAAATTTATTATTTATGTCAAAGCTGTACGATTTTTCTTGTTAAAATGCTATTTTACAAAATTGGAAAGGATGCGATACTTTATGGAAATATTTTGAGGGATGTGAATGATTGTGACAAACATGATATGATATGATTGGAAATATCGTGAGAGAGCCTGTCTATGGGATAAGGCCACAGAAGGAAGCCCGCATGTGGGAAAAAGGCCCTTGATACGATTATAGGTAGTCATTTTCGAGGATCAAACTTCGCCCAAAATGATATATGATGATGAAAAGCTTTACGATTTAATGATTTATGATCTGATATATGATTACGGGCTTTTACTCCAGCTTATTTTATTAAAATATTATTTTAAAGTTGCATGTGCATGTATATGTATTATTTGTTGCATATGGTTAGAACGTGCTGATTCATTAGATTCACTAGGTTTGGATGGTTGCAGGTGAGGATGATATTGAGGGAGGCGCTGACGCTTGAGTGGATCGAGTGTTACAGTACACTCCTGAAGAAAATTTATTTTCCGCATAGCTTGATAATTAAAATTTTGAAACAAAGATTTTGAGAATTATTTATTTAGAGATTTTTATACTTTATTTTGAAGTTTAGTTTTGATCATGTTAATGGTTGACGTATGATTTTTGTTAATTGACGATTTAGGGATTTTATGCACTTGAGATTTTAAATGTTAAATTAATTTTTGGATTTTGGAAATGTTGAGTATTTTAAATTTCATGTTTCGAATTTTGCAAAAAAATTATTAGTATGATTTTAAAGTTAAAAGTAGTGGAGGTTTCAGTATGCCTATGCAATTTTCACATCATGAAAAATCCCTTTATTAAAGTTTCTTCGTGATTTATACTTTTTTTTTTGTGTCTTAAATTGTTTCAACAAATGTAAGGCCCATGATCCTACCCCTTTTGGGTCCTGCAATTATAGCACTCATAATAATACATAAGACACTTACTTAGAGAACTCCCCACACCTAGCTGTGGAGTACGTGCCTCCCAAGGTTTCGATAATCCAAGTACTTATGGACTGGATGAGGTCTTGGGTTCGAAACTTGGTGAGACACATACTCCACAGTGAGGGGAGGAGAGTTCTGTGAGTAAGTGTCGCATGAGCTATCATGAGATATGTGATTGCAGGACCCTAAAAGGGTAGGCTCATGTGCCTTTCAACAAATATGTTAATTCAAAGTGTATTATATTCTATTTTAGGTAGATAAATAATTTAGCCACGAAATCGAAGTTCAAACCATGATTAGCGCTTCTTGCATTCATGAGTGATTGGCTGTTAGTTAATTAGGATTGTAAATGGAACCGAATCGTGTGAAATTTGACGAAAAATTTGGAGTCTCGAATTTGTTTTATTCTAGTTTGAGATTGATTTGAAGTTATATTTTTTTAAAACTTTTATCTCAAATTAAAGCTGGAGTTCGGCTTGAAAGATTCGAACATGTTCCCGAACTATTTTAATTATTGTTCGAAAATAAGTATTCAAAAGACTTGAAATTTATTTATTTAATATATAATTATATTTTATTAATTAAATACTAAAGCTCGCGAACTATAGAACAAAATAATTTGGGCTAGAGGGTTATTAATATAATGATTTTTTATTAATGTAAAGATAACACCAAAGACCTTTTTTATGTGCAAAATATATCGTCACCTATCCAGATCATGAAATGAAATGAATTGTTGAGACCATATACAATAAATAAAATTGATTAAGCACTAGAAAGGTATATTATGGGATGCTCAAAAGTTTCCGGATATTGATTCTGACAAATTCGGAACCACCGGTGCCGAAACAGTCGAGTAACTCATGACTAGGGAGAATATAATATGATGTTAAATCACTTCATAGAAAAGTTTATTCCCACTTATTCTTGGAGATCAAAGCTATTTTTTTATTTAAGTTCGATTCGATCGGTAAATTCTAAACGTATCATCCCCGTCTCCGGCCAATACGCAACCTGTTAGAGTAGATGTCCTGTAAGCCAACTGTTGGCTAGGGAATTTATTGACTTAGTTATAATAAACAATCTTTATTTTAATATAATTCATTATTTTGTTATTTCTTTATCGGTATACACATGTCAACAACATAGATAAAGACCTTGAGTACACTTTAAATACAAATGAATAGTAATTCGATGTTGATTCTCATTTATAAACACTGTATGATGTAAATTCGTTCCTAGTCGATTCAGCCGCTTAAAACGTGGATAAAGTTCACTTGAGCTCGAGATTAGCATCTGTAATGTTGTGTACCGCGTTTTTTGATAAGGGCATAGAGATGTCCAAACATGCAGATGGGTAGTCATATGATGATTATACCGAACTACCCTCCCTCAAACTTTCCAAGTGGTTATAATTCATCGAGAGGATAAGTTTGTGGTTATCATTGTATACCATTAGTCCTTACGACCCCAGACAACACTGAGGCTTTATATGCTAGGGCTGTGCTTTGACTCGTTTACCAACTCTAGGAGGGTCATAAGGTGGCGAGATTGGGTACAGTTGCGACACATGTAGGAGCCAGTACATTGTAGTCGGGAATTCACCTCTCACCTACGGGTGTGGATATTCTATGTGATCTGATAATAATAGTGCATGGAATTTCTGACCAGAGTATGAGATGTACGTTAGAAAAGGAGTCCTCCAATGGTACATGCGATGCCACTATTTATTCTCAAAGATGTGTCACATAGTTATCGAATTATTATGCAACCCTTGATGAACCAATGGTTGCAAATTCGATCGGGATATATGAGATGAAGGGACCGTACTGTACGTTAATAATAATCGACTGGTTCTTGCATGCACTATCAGTGATACCTAGGGAATCATGGGGCGATGATACTAGATGCTCTTAGCATGATTCGATGTGTTTAATCAGAAATATGATTTCGGAAATTCTCATGATCAATCGTTGATATATAGAATGGGATAAATTAGGGTAAACCTGAATAAAAGATTATGTCCTTAATCACAAAGAGTTGTAAACCCACGGCTAGCTGTATCCTGAACCATTGAAGGTCACAAAAGAATTGGATCATTTGTTCCCGTGGAGAGAATACATTCAAGAATTTAAATTTATATTATGATATAGTAAATTCAAGGACTTAAATTTATTATAATTAAATTTTCAGAATATAAAATCAAGGAGTTGAATTTATAAGATAGTAAATTCAAGAAATTGAATTTAAGAATTTATAAAATTTGGAAAGAATATATTCAAGGATTTGAATTTATAAAATTTGAGAATTTAATTTATTAAACTCAAAAGTTGAGTTTATTTAATATTAAATTAAATAAAGTGTGAAGTATGTTTAATGAGCTTGTAAAGTACAAGTCTAACATACTAAATAATTAAAGTTCATAATGGACTTTGATTAATTAATGAAACTAGTTGGACTAAGTCTAATTAATTAATCAAGCCCATTAATATTAATTATGAAAATTAGGTCATGACTTTATTGTAAAAGATAGTGAATAAGCCATAACCCTAGACACCAAGCAAGCCTCCACTCTCATTGTGATTTTCAAAAATTCTACCAACTTTCGTCTCAAAATTTTTTGCCACATTAAATATTTTTTTGGTTTGAACCGCCTCTCGATTTTAATCTTCAACATTGAAACCTCTTCAAAATATTCTAGTGCTATTTGGAAGTGGAACAATTCTTCTAGTCGTGGATCTGATTCGAAGACTAAAGGAAAGAGTTCTCGAAGAAAGTTCGTAGGAAATACTTCAAGAGCTATCTCCGCTAATCCCGGAATAGAGGAGTCTAATGAATCTTTCACTAAAGGTAAAAGTTTTGAAAATTCTATGCATGTTTAATTATTAGAACCATACGAGTGCTTAAAAAAATATATCTTGAATGTCAAGATCAAAAATTTTTTAAAACTTCCGCTGCGTTTGGGCACGAGAAAATCGAGATTTCACACAACCATGATTCCGGCAACTTCTCTCTCGCAACCTCGCTAACAAATCAGAACTCTCACATCCGCTCCATTCCTGATCAACGGCGGAAAGAAAAGCCATAATCTAGTCCCCACCATGAACCTATTGTTAACACAAACCTCACCAACCGCAGCAGCCGCTATTTCTTCCTATCCAGAGTCTCCTTCAAACCGAACTCCGCCACCACACCCACCCCTTGAACCACAAAGAACGTCGTGGTCTCCTTGGAAGGTCATGCCCTCGTTATTTACCAAAACAAAAGTTCCTGCATGAGTCCGGACAATAGAAATTCCGTCAACACCGCCGAGAGTGCCGCCCAATCTCTCCCAAGCACCTCCACGGGTGCAGATCAAACAGGCTTGTAAATTACCTGGCTCAATGGCAGATCAAGACTGGAAGATGGTGGGCCCGATGCACAAGATGAAAACATGTAAATTGTTGGAAGATTTTGTAATAAGTTGCATTTGCATCCCTGCATTCACCTAGGTTTTGGGCTTTGATCCATCTGTGGCTCACATGGATCTAATAGTGTTGGTGATCGATCATCTTTATTTATTTTTGAATGTCATATTATGATATATATGCGATATATAGTAGTATGCGTGTATGTATATTTAATAATATAGTTGCATGGATTCTACCTTTTAGAAATTTAATTGGCTGGTATAATTCGGGATTATAATTGGCTAATTGGATTCTACGTGCCCACTAAGGAAATAAGATTTCTCTTTTTTCATTAGAGGGTGGTGGAAATTTCAAAATAGTGGGAGGAAAATTTATAAAATAAAAATCCATATTTTATATCTTAGAATTATTTTTAAAATTATCAGTAATCATTATCTGTTTTCTTTTTCAGTATATTTACGATGATTGCTCGTAACCCGCTTTCAATCATTCTAGATCAAAACAAGTTGACTGACCCTAAGTATAATGACTGGTTTCGAAATTTAAAGATTGTTCTGAACTCGGAAAAGATTGTGTATGTGCTTGATAAGAAGCCACCGAAGGAGGCAGCTTCGAACATCAGTGAGACTGAACTAGCTAAGCTTGAGAAATGGTGGGACCATGATCTCCAAGCTAAAATTTATATTTTGGCTTCTATGTCGAATGAATTGCATAGGAAATTCGAGGAGGCTGTGAATGCTGCTGACATTCATCTTCATTTGAAAGAGTTGTATGGAGTACAGACTCGCTCAGAAAGACATGATATTGTGAAAGAACTCATGACTACACGTCTGCGAGATAGGGCTTTTGTCCATGAGCATGGAGTTAGAATGATTGGACTCATTGAGAAATTGGTGGGGCTCGACGTGGTTATTCCTGGTGAGATCGTGACTAATATTCTCCTGCTGTCACTTCCCCCCTCGTTTGATGGATTTGTGGTTAATTTTAATATCAACAAGCTTGAGGCAACCATTTAAGAGTTGGTCAATATGCTTACTACTTATGAGATCACAATCAAAAAGGAGAAGCCTGTTCTTCATCCGGTACGAAAAAGGGAACCCCAAATAAGGGCAAGAAGCATTCTGCCCCTCTGAAGAAGAACAAGCCCAACAAAAAGTCATACAAGAAACCAACTCCAGGGCCCGCAAATCCTGACAAGTCATAACAAGTCTGTTTCAACGGCAACAAGCCTAGACATTGGAGGCATAATTGAACGGAGTATCTTGCCCAGAAGCGTTCTGGCTATGGTATTTTTACATTGAAGTTAATGTTTCTATTAATTCCTCTTGTTTGGTATTGGATACCGGATGGTTGTGCAATGATTTGCAGGTGATGGGAAGAAGCAAGAGACTTAGAGATGGTGAGACATTTCTAAGACTAGGAAATGGAGCGAGGGTTGCTGCCACTGCCATTGGTGACAGTTACATTAATTTTTGACAATGTTTTTAAGCTATTTTTTAGAGACGTTTTATATGTTCCTGAATTGGTTAAAAATATTATTTCTATTTTTATGCTTGATAGGATGATTATTGTTGTGTTTATGATAAGGTGTTTGCAATTTATGCGAGAACAAATGTTTGATTGGAACCGGCGAATTAACAAACGATCTCTATAACTTAAAATTAAAAGATATTCCATTAAACAATATCCAAGCGCATACGAAAACAACAACAAACGAAAGAAAAATGGAAGATCCGAATCCCGCACAAATATGACACGCTAGACTTGATCATATTTCCCAAAGAAGGATGTACAAGCTAGTGGGAGAAGACATGTTTGACTTGTCAGACATAAATTCTCTACCTACTTGTGGGTCCTATTTAAGGAAAAATGACCAAGACTCCATTCAATGGAAGCATGGAACGTGTGCATGGTCTACTGGATTTGATTCACACAGACGTTTTTGGCCCGCTAAGTGTTAGCACAAAATTTGGGCAATCCTACTTCATTATCTTTACTGATGACTATTCGAGGTATAAGTATGTTTATTTGATCAAACACAAATCTGAAACTTTTGAAAAGTTTAAAGAATTCAGAACTGAGTTAGTAGAAAACAAACTAGAAAGAAGTATTAAGACACTTCGATCCGATCGAGGTGGAGAATACTTGAGTGCTGAATTTTTGGGTTATCTAAAAGAGAATGAGATTCTCTCACAGTGAACTCCACCAGCAACACCACAATTGAAAGGTGTTTTTGAACATTGTAATCGAACTTCATGGACATGGTTCGATCAATGATGGAATTCACTGAATTGCCCACATCGTTTTGGGGCTTTGCACTTGAAACTGCGGCAATGTTGTTGAATAATGTCCATACTAAATCAGTGGATAAAACATCATATGAGATATGGATGGGAAAAACTCCCAAATATTCTTACTTGAGAATATGGGTATGTCCTGCTTACATGAAGCGACAGTGGGGGAAACAGATCCACTTTGTGCTACTTTGTAGGATATCCAAATAATTTTTTTGTTTATTATTTCTATCACCATAATGAAGAAAAAGTGTTTGTTTCAAGAAATGCCACTTTTTTGGGAAAGAATTTCTATTAGATAGAAAAGGCAAGATGATAGAACTTGAAGATATTCAAAATACTCCCTCAACTGTAGAAGTTGAACCTAATCCCCAAAAACCAGTAGTTGAAGTAAAAGCTCCTAAAAGGTCTGATGAGGTTATTAGACCACCTGCACGATATACGCTTCTTCATGAACAAAGCCATGATGAGGCTTGTGTTGGATATGATCCAATGAATTTCAAAGAAGAAAAATCTGATACTGATTCAACCAAATGACTTGAAACCATGTAGTCTGAAATTGACTCTATGTATTTGTTGGAAACTAAATTTAGGTTGTTTGACAAACCAATTGCTTAAATCGATTAGATTAACTGATCAAGAAGTTTAAAAGTAACTGAACAAATAATCAAACTGATGCGCAGAATTATTAAGGCAATTGAACCAGCTGAACTGATCATACGCATACAACAGATTGATCATCTGGAAACTGATCGGTTGCTACATTCAGTTGTGAGCTTATGAGCTATTGCTTATCAGCTGATCCTTCAGTTGTACACGTCATCAGTTAACGAAAAGGACTTTCAACCGACAACAGTACAAGCAGACTGCAACAAATAGTGGGAACGTCGCAAAGCTGCAGTGTACAAATGTCAGAAGAATATTGACGTGGAAAAAAACGGATATAAAGATTCAAATTACATTGATTTTTACCGTTGAATATAAGCTTATAAATAGCAGAGAAGGGCAGTTGAAAACCACCCTAACAATCAACGAGTTACTATTCTATCAATCTTGCTGTTACTCTTCTGAAATTCTCGCTCATATCAAAAGAATTAGAAGCTCACACTTATCATATTTATTCGTAGCATTCTAGGCTACTTTTCGAGCTTTCTAGCACAAATTGTTTTGTTGTATATTCGATCTTTAAAAAAGATCAGTTGTGCTAAGTCCAGTTGAGTACTGTGAAACATTTTGTAAACTAAGAGTTTCAGTTTTGGCATTGTTAAGTCCAAACTGAAGTGGGTCTGTACAAGTGTTTGTATCGATCAAAGTCTTTCAGTGGATATCATATTCTTGTGATAGAAGGGGTGACGTAGGAGTGATTGAAATCTCCGAACATCCATAAAATCTCGTGTATTTTCATTTCAGTTTTATTCTATCTATTCGTCAATTTATTTCCGCACTTTATTTTTAACTGATTGATATAGACTGACAATATTTCGAGTTTCAGTTTATCACTGAACTGAATCAACTTTCGAAAAGATATTGAAAATCTTGAGTGTTTATTCAACCCCCCCTCTAAACACTCTTTCACAAGTTAATCGATCATATCAAGTGATATCAGAGCAGTTGAATCTTGTCTCAGAATATTCTTATCCACAAACTGATCACCATGTCTTCATTCAAAAAAATATCAATGTTTTCCAGAGAAGATTTCGATGACTTGAAAATCAGAATGCAGGCTCATTTAGCTGCACAAAACGACGACATGTGTTATGTCATTACTCAAGGTCTTATGAATATCTTAAAAGCAAATACAACAGTTGCAATAACTGATGACGTGCCGCATTGAGAAGCCCAGAGAGGAATGGACAACTGAGGATAAAAGGAAAGCCAACCTTTACAATGTGACTAAGGACATCTTATATAAAACGCTGGATAAAGTCACTTTCAGCAAATCAAAATGTGCAAAACTGCTAAAGAGATATGGGAGAAACTGATTCAGCTTTGTGAAGGAAACGAGCAAACCAAGGAAAACAAGTTATCAGTTTCTCTTCAGAAATTTGGTAATATCAAGATGAAGGTTGGAAAATCGATGTACGAATATGATGAGAGGGTCAGTGGTATTATAAATGAGCTGAATGCACTAGGAAAGGTGTACTCTAATAAAAAAATAGCACTGAAGGTGGTCAGAGGTCTTACCAAAGAGTGGGATGTCAAGACTATGGCTATGGGTGAATCAAAGGACCTTAACAAGGTTGAACTTCACGATTTGTTTGCTGATCTAAAGGCATATGAGTTTGAACTACAAACCAGAGAAGATGAACCTTCTACATCAAATGTCACAACTGCTTTAACTGCTGTCAAGCTGGAACAAACTGGTTCAGTTGACAAATCTGTTGATCAGTTGAGCGATGACTTAATGTCATTTCTTTTTCAAGAAGTTTGGAAGGTTTATGAGGAGAATTCAAGGAAACTTCCAAAAGAAGTATCAGAAAAATCACTCCAAAGAAGAACCTTATAATTGCTACAATTGTGGCAAGACTGGCCATTTTATTGCCTATTGTCCCAAGAAAAAGAAGGATAGTCGAGGATCAACTGAAAAGGAAAAGAAGCCCTATAAGCACAGAAGAAGAACCAAGAATGACAAGAAACCTCTCAGAGAAAAACATGAGGTGCTTCTAGCTGAGGAGAGTAAGTCAAAGTGGGCAGAAACTGATAGTGAGGAGTCAGAACCAGAAAGCCCGATCACTTAGAGTGATGATGAAGAAGAAGTCAGGTGCTTAATGGAAGATGATGCTGAACTGAAGTCAACAAGTGAACAGGTATTTGACTTCAGCTCTACTGATTTCACTTGTGAGGAACTCATTACCACATTGCATGACATGGTAAATGAGTATCACAAACTTGCTCGATCATTTGAGAAGATCAGAGCTGAGCAAAATGATCCCAATAATGACAAAATTGAAACTGATGAGTCAGTTGAAGTGTTGAATCTAAAAAGGAAGATTGCAGAGTAGAAAACTGAAATGATTGAGAACCAAGCTTTGATATATCAGTTAAAAACTGAGATTTCAAAACATACTGAACTAATTCAAGCTTGGAACAAGTCTTCAGTTGCATTAAGTGAAATGCAAAATTCACAAAAATCAGTTGATGATAAAACCGGTTTAGGCTTTAACAGTCATGTTGAAAATTCTGCAAGTGATACACAACCAAAGTTGAATAAAAACAAATGAAAGTACAATACCTTTGTAAAATCAACTATGGTAAATGAATTCTGAAAGTATGAACAGAGCCAAACGTTATGGAATTGGATATAACTCTGAGATTTCGACTACTACAAATGTAAGCTAGTTCAGAAACGGTATCAAAAGAACAGCCAGTTGAAAAGGGTATAAATCATACTGTTTCTTCCTCACATCACACACTTAATACCCAAAAGACGAGAAAAACTATTTGGAACACAGTAACTCGAAAGTTAGTTAGACTAATCCAAGTCTGGGTTCCTAAAGAACTAATCAGTTTAGGACCCAAATGAATGAATATCAAGATCATATATTGTGTGTGATTGCAGGTGACAGGTAAAAACAAGGAATATACCTGGCATCTAGACAGTGGATGCTCACGGCATATGACAAGGGATGCAAATCTGTTATCTCAACTGATCAAATACACTGGACCAAACATCAGTTTTGGAGACAACTCCAAAAGTAAAACTGTGGGTAAGTGTAAGCTTATCCATGGTAACTTTACTGTCAAAGATGTTTTACTAGTTGAGAATTTTTAGTATAACCTGATTAGTATCAGTCAGTTATGCGAAAACAATTTCTCAGTTCAGTTCGACAAACACACTTGTTCAGTTAGAGACTCAACTGATGAGGTCATCATAACTGGCAATCTTTGTGGAAATACTTACAAAGTCAGTTGGACTGATCGACCTTATGCACCAGTTTGTTTCATTGCTTCTAAATCTTCTAAAAAAACTGGTTGTGGCATAAGAGGTTGAACCACTTAAACTTTAAATTTATTGCCTATCTGAGTAACAATGATCTTTTTACTGGTTTGCCCAAAATAGATTTTTCAAAAGATAAATTTGTTCAGCATGTCAGTTTGGTAAGCAAGTAAGATCTTCATTCAAAAATAGAGGTTTTAAATCATCCTCCTGATACTTGGAACTGTTACATATGGATCTTTTGGTCCAATATCAGTCATGAGTTTAGGGGGAATGAAATACACCTTAGTAGTCATGGATGATTTTTCAAGATTTACTTGAGTTATTTTTCTCAAATCCAAAGACCAAACTGCTGCACAACTGATTAAGCTTTTAAAAAGACTTTTAAATGAAAAATCAGTTGGGATTGATCGAATAAGATATGATAGAGGGAATGAATTCATAAATCAAAATCTTTCAACATTTTTAGAAAATATTGGAATTAAGCATGAGCTCTAGCAGCTAAAACTCCTCAGCAAAATGGTGCAGCTGAGAGAAGAAATCGTACCCTTAAAGAAGCTGCTAGAACAATGCTTGCTGATTCTAGTATTTCTCAAAGGTTTTGGGCAGAAGCAGTAAACACTGCATGTTACACTCATAACAGATCAATGATTAATAAGAATCATTTGAAAACACCTTATGAGATCTGGCATGGACGCAAAAGTGTGGTTTCCAATTTCAAAATATTCGACTACAGATGTTTTATTCTTGACAATGCAAAAAATCATTTAAAAACCTTTGCTGCTAAATCTGCAGAGGGAATATTTCTTGGATATTTTTCAGTGAGTAAAGCTTATAGAATTTTTAATAAAAGCTCTTTAAATGTTGAAGAATCAATACATGTTGTATTTGATGAAACTGTGCTAACTGATAAGCCAATTGATCCAGTTGAGCTAGTTGATCGATTTATAGATGTTATCTTGGAGGATGATAATGAAGAAGAGAATCATATCAATCGAAACATCCTTCAAACACCTGAACATAATTACTAGATCAATCAGTTGAACATGAAGTTGTTCCTGATAATCAGTTGGTGGAGCCTATTGATAATATTGAGTTACCAACTGATACAGCTCCAACTGTGTAAAGGCCCGTATTTCGTATTCATATTTTAGTGGAATTATTAAAAATTTTCTAAATAAGTAATTATCTTGCCTCATTTACAAAATAAACATGTAAATAATGTTAACTTTAAAATAAGAGCGGAAGCAAATACTGTTTTCAAACAACAACTTTAATAATATATCCAACGTATTAAAACTGAGTTTGAACAATAAAAGTAAATAAACTGAAACATGAGGTCCTCGGGTTTGCTACTGCTGCCCAAGATAGCTCACTGATCTACGTCCTCCGCTTCGACCCCATTAGTACCTACAACAATCAAGTCTAGTGAGTCTAAAGACTCAACATGTATATATCGTGAATAACAAGTAAATATATCATAAAATCGCATGCAACGTAAAAATATGGTATCGTAAAGCGTACAGTGAAAGTCGTATCATGAATAATTATAACTACGTGCATATCTGAAAATCCTACGTAAAATCTTTGCTCAATAGAGCTCTGTCATATCATAACATAATTTTCTGATAGAGATAATGTTTCTAAACAAGTGGCCCATAACATAACGTGAGCGCCTGATCAGACTAAACCACAGTATACTGGGCGGTAGAGATCACCACAGCCCTTGGACTAGATATCCGTTCCCATACATAATCGTAAACCGGTCGTAAGTAACCGGGTGGAGAGGTCCTCGGTTGCGCCTACCGACTTCCAAACCCATAAACGTAAGGTGGCCACAAGACATATCGCATATATCTCAAAAATAAATATTTTATATTTTTGTGCACGTAATATAACTATAACCTTGTTTTTACCGGATGAGTTAGATCATTCCCAGGCTTGCTGTGACTTAATTCTAATATGTGACACATGCAATAAATCTTATCTTGACCAAAACTTGACAATCGAACCAAAAACGAGACGATTATGACCAACCAATTAATTTTTCAATCATGGCTTCGTACCAACCCGAACCAACATTAAACCGACGTTTAACCTTGATTAAAATACCCCTAACATACTGAAAAATATTCACGATGATAGTTGTACACGAAAATTGGTGAATGGAATCAAAAAACATAAAACACTCTTTCGAGAGTCATTTTGGCACATTGCACCGTAAATTCTCATACGACCTCTAAACTCAACCGAATCACAAACGGCCAAAAACATGACTTTTGTAACCCATTAAGGTACTTTCCAGTCCAAGGCCATGGGCTAAAAGCCAACCAAGAACTCAAACAAGCACCAAAACCAAAACTGAAAGTTGCGGTCAAAATACAGCAGTAGCAGGTTGTGTGTTTGTGGCGTAAACTCTGAAATATAATGACCATTGGCTTGAACCACTGACCAAAGACTCTTACCAACATCCTAAGGCATGGATTGGACTATGGTTAAGGGCTAAAATCCAAACACAACCCAAGCAAACACCTAGGACAATCACAGCATACCAGCTGAGAGCACCACTTGTTGTGTAGTGTGTTGTATTGAAATATTTTACTGTCTTGTCTCGTTCCAAAGGCCATTTGATCAACCATGGCTCGATCTAGACATGATGGAGAGTTGTATGAACCATGGCTATGGGCTAGAAGCCAACCATAATCCAAGCAACACTCAAAAACCGAAACCATACTCATACAGAAAATCAGAATTTTAAAACCGATAGGCACTTGTCATGTTTATGTAAAAATCTTAAGGATCCGTGAACCAAGCCTGGAAAAACTGATTTGGTCATGTCCTAGACATGATAAGGAAGGGTTCTAACCATGGCTACAGTCCCTAGGACAGCCAAGATTCGAACACACTCCTTAACCAACCAAGAACAAAAAAAAACCGTGCCTCAAATCTGTATCTTTGGAAAAAGTTTCTGTCATTTCTGTATTTGTGAGGTTATGGATGCAAACCAATGGACCAATAACACCCTAACACACTCTAAATTATGCCTAGAAGCAACCTTGAATTCCTGGAACCGAGCAACTCCCTGTAAGCAACAAAAACAACACAACCGTGAAATACATATCATAGGGCCGAGAAGGCCTGTGCAGATTTTCAGAACATTGCTGTCAAATTTCGAGTTGTTGCTTAAATCATGAACATATAATGGTTTAAAATTATCTATATGACTTGATTGAAGAGACAAGAAACCATATATACATGCCTGGAATTTGTTTTGACAAAAACAAATCAATACGACGGATACGAGCGGCGGAACGGAGTTGGATTTCCTTCTTACTTTTTCTGCTGCTGCTATCATGATTTTTGGTTGCTGTTTCTCTGCTATTTTCGAAACTCAGGGTGTAGCTATAATAGACAATAGAGGTGACTGATACAAGGGTGGTAAAGGTGTCATAAAATGCATTAAGATGGGAGTTACAAGTGAAGGAGTTGAATGGGTTTTGAATTGTTCCTTATTCCCTTGCTGCTGTTGGTTTCTTTCTTATTATTCCTACTGCCTGTGCACGTTAATCTGATAAGATAATGGTTTGAGGAAAAATTTATGTGAATTATAGTATTTGAATGTACTAATAACCAGTGAATTAAAGGTGGGGAATGATATTTATTTTAAAGACCAATGAGGTGATTTGAATGAGATTTACTACACCTTTGGAATGTCTTGACCGAAATTATTAGTCATGTGCATGGTTTATTTTTATTTAAACCTTGCATTTTAATTGTTTAAGATTTTAAACCTCCATTATATATTTTAATGCATTAACAAATTAATTTAGTTTAGAATCTTGCTTAGAATATTTCATGGCATGCTTGACCTCAAATTTAAGTATTTAAATGCTATGTTTAATTTCTTGAATATATTATACCTAGATTAATTCATCCTCCATTGTTTACACATTTTACTTTAAGCTTTATTTAACTATTGAACCTAGAAGAATTATTTAGTTACTTAGCTCACATAAATTTAATAAATCTTAAAACATTCTCTTTTTTTTCTTTAAATTAAATTATTCTTTGACTTAAATTAAATTTAGGAATATTTTCTTACTATTAATCTTATCTCTAATCTCCCAAACTCCGGTCCGGCCTCGCGTATTTATCCTGAAAAGATAAAACTAAACATCTACTTTTAAAATAAATAAAACACTTCATATATTCATAAAAATTCATTTTTAATCTAAATAATAGAAATTATGCATGACTTATACGTAATCTGATTTTCGGGTTCTACAACTCTACCCCCCTTAAAGGAATTTCGTCCCCGAAATTAAAACTTACCGAATAACTCGGGATATCGACTCTTCAGCTCTGGCTCAGATTCCCACGTAGCTTCCTCCTCCGAGTGATTAAGCCATTTGACTTTCACTAGCCTAACCAATTTGTTCCGAAGCTTTTTCTCCTGCCTGTCTAATATTGCACTGGTCTTTCCTCATAAGTCAGTTTCGGAGTGAGCTGCAACGTTTCAAAGTTCAAGACATGCGATGGATTTGCCATATACTTCCTCAACATGGAGACGTGAAACACGTTGTGTACTCCGGCCAGATTCGGCGGAAGAGCAACACGATAAGCTAATGTCCCAACTCTGTCGAGGATCTCAAATGGTCCGATGAATCTCGGACTGAGCTTTCCTTTCTTCCCGAATCGCATGACACCTTTCATCGGTGCTATCTTCACGAAAACATGGTCATCAACAGCAAACTCCAGATCTCTCCTCCTCTGATCTGCATAACTCTTATGTCTACTCTGAGCAGTCCTCATCCTATCACGGATCTTGACTACTATATCAGCAGCCTGCTGCACAATCTTCGGGCCCAATTCTGATCTCTCCCCTACTTCGTCCCAATGAATAGGCGATCTACACTTAAGACCGTACAGTGCCTCATATGGAGCCATACCTATAGACAACTGAAAACAGTTTTTATAGGTAAACTCCACCAACGGTAGCTTTAATTCCCAACTTCCGGAGAAATCTAGGACACATGCACGAAGAAGATCTTCCAAAATCTGGATAACTCTCTCTGACTGACAATCTGTTTGTGGGTGGAAAGATGTGCTAAACAACAACTTCGTACCCATAGCTGAATGTAGACTCTTCCAAAATGAGGAAGTGAATCTAGGATCTCGGTCAGACACTATAGAAACGGGAATACCATGAAGTTTGACGATCTCCCGGATATACAACTCTGCATACTGAATCATGGAGAAAGTCGTCTTAATAGGCAAGAAGTGCGCTGATTTAGTAAGACAATCAACAATCACCCATATAGCATTTGACCCTCTGACTGACTTCGGCAACCCGACAACGAAGCCCATGGTAACATTCTCCCACTTCCACTCGGGAATAGGAAGAGGCTTGAGCATACCTGCTGGTCTCTGATGTTCCGCTTTCACTAGCTGACACGTCAGACACTCGGGCACAAAACGTCTGATATCCTTCTTCATTCAGGGCCACCAATATAATAACTGCAGATCTTTGTACATCTTCGTACTCCCTGGATGAATATAGTACGGCGACATATGGGCCTCAACTAAAATATCTGCTCGGATATAATCGCTGCTAGGAATCCAAATTCTGTCCCGATATCTCACAATACCGTCCCTGACTGTATACAAGATACTGCCCTTGGCCTCATCTCTCTGCCTCCACTTTGCCAACTGCTCGTCTGCTAACTGTCCACTGCGAATACGGTCTAGAAGAGAAGACTGAATCGTCAAAGTAGATAGTCGAGGAACTCTACCTCGAGGATATGTCTCTAGATCAAACCTCTGCATCTCAAAATGAAGAGGTCTCGAAACCACCAAATGAGCCATCACTGCGACTTTCTTGCTCAACGCATCCGCAACTACATTAGCTTTGCCAGGATGATAGCTAATGTCACAGTCAAAATCTTTCACTAGCTCCAACCAACGCCTCTGCCACATATTCAACTCTTTTTGTGTAAAGAAGTATTTGAGACTTTTGTGGTCGGTAAAGATCTGGCACTTCTCCCCGTACAAATAATGCCTCCAAATCTTCATTGCAAATACAACGGCTGCCAACTCTAGATCATGGGTAGGATAATTCTTCTCATGAATCTTCAACTGACGAGAAGCATATGCTATCACCTTCCCATACTGCATCAATACTGCGCCTAACCCGAGTTTCGAAGCATCGGTATACAGAACAAAATCTCCGAGCCCTGAAGGCATGGTCAACACTGGTGCTGAAATAAGAGCTTGCTTCAAAGAATCGAAGCTCTTCTGACACTCATCGGTCCACACGTACTTAGCATTATTCTTTGTCAACGACGTGAGTGGAACTGCGATGGAGGAGAATCCCTGAATAAACTTCCGATAATATCCAGCTAGCCCAAGGAAACTACGGATCTCTAATGCATTTTGCGGCACAACCCAATCTCTGACTCCTGCAACTTTTGCTGGGTCTACCTCAATACCACTACTAGAAACTACGTGGGCTAAGAACACCACCTTCTCTAGCCAGAACTCGCACTTGCTGAACTTAGCGAATAGCTTGTGCGTTTGTAGGGTCTGCAATACTGTAGTCAGATGTCTGCTGTGATCCTCTTGATTCTTTGAGTAGACGAGAATATCGTCTATGAATACTATCACGAACTGATCAAGATATGGCTGAAATACGCGATTCATGAGGTCCATGAAGATCGCTGGCGCATTCGTCAAACCGAACGGCAACACAAGAAACTCGAAGTGGCCATAACGAGTCCTAAAAGCAGTCTTGAGAACATCGGCGTCTTTCACCCGTAACTGATGATACCCGGAACGCAGATCTATCTTGGAGAAGACTGATGCTCCCTGCAACTGATCAAACAAATCTTCAATCCTTGGAAGTGGGTATTTGTTCTTCACTGTAACTCTGTTCAGCTCCCGATAATCAATGCAGAGCCTCATCGAACCATCCTTCTTCTTCACAAATAAAACTGGCGCGCCCCATGGCGAAAAACTCGGGCGAATAAATTCCTTGTCAAGAAGTTCCTGAATCTGTTTCTTGAGTTCTGCCATCTCCGTCGGTGCTAATCGGTACGGTGCTTTGGAGATCGGCGCAGTACCGGGCATAAGCTCAATAGAAAATTTCACCTCTCGCACAGGTGGTAGACCAGAGACGTCATCAGGAAAAACGTCTAGAAAATCCCGGACAATTGGAACATCGGATACTGACTGTTTGGGTGTCTCGGGAACAGATACAAGGGTAGCTAAAAATGCTCGGCACCCTCGATGCATGAGTTTCCTAGCCTGGACATAAGGTATTATACACGGTAAATTAAAATACATGTCTGGCTCGAATAAAAATTGCTCCATCCCAGGCGGTCGGACTAAAACAGATCTCCGTTGGAAATCAATCAAAACTCTGTTCCTCAATAGCCAGTCCATCCCCAGAATGATATCAAATTCTGTCATCGGCAGAACGATAAGATCCGCATACACAAGATTACCATGAAGTTCGAGGTCTATATCTCGGATTACATTAGTAGCTATCAGCTCCTCTCCAGAAGGCAATACTACTGAATACGCTATGTCTAGCCCAATTGTCTTGATCTTGAGAAAATTTGCAAAGGTTTCTGAAATGAACGAATGAATAGCCCCTGAATCTATCAAGGCTTTCGTAGCTGAACCGGCTATAAAGATTCTCCCTGAAAGATTGTAATATCATGCTAAACCCAATAGTTTTACAAGAACTATGCTTATAGTCATGCAAAGGTCAAAGTTCTTTTAACCTAAATTCCCGTAAATAACACTGATTAGAACATGCAATCCTTTCATAAATTCTAAGTTCAAAATCTTAACCCAAAACATTAAACTTCAAATACAACTTAAAGATTTAGGATATCTGTCATGAGCATCGTCTCCGGATTAGTCTCCGCTGCATGGAGAGCAAAAACTCTGCCTTGGGTAGGCAAATTCTTCTGAGGGCAATTCTTCAATATGTGGTCAGTACTACCACATTTGTAACACTTTCCCGAGCCATACATACAAGTCCCAGCATGAGGGCGTGAGCACTTGGAACAGACTGGATACTCCACTGTCCTCGGGACTGCCCATCCCTGATGATGTCATCTGTTCCTGTGTGAGCCGTGGAAAGGCTTCTTACTCAGATGCTGCTGCTGAGGAGGACGGTGTGGTGCCTGAAATGATCGTTTACCCTGGACGATCGCGCTCAATATCATTCTGGTCTTGTTCTGCCGCTAGAGCTCTGGAAACAGCAACATCATAGGTAGTAGGGCCAGCCACCCTAACATCACGACACAAGATCGGCCACAGACCATCCATAAAATGCCTCAATTTGGCAGCAGCGTCATTTGCAATCAGGGGTACAAAGTGACAACCCCTCTCAAACTTACGGATAAACTCCGTAACAGTCATGTCTCCCTGCCTCAGGGTCATAAACTCCCTGGTCAACCTGGAACGCACCTCGTCAGTAAAATATTTAGAGTAGAATACCTCTGTGAAGCGCGTCCAGCCCAAAGTAGCCAAATCCAAAGCTACAGATGCTCCTTCCCACCACAAGCGAGCGTCTCCTCCAAACAGATATGTCGCACAACGAACCCTATCTCAATCTTCAAGCCCCATGAACTCGAAAATAACCTCAAGGGATTTAATCCATCCCTCTGAAACCAAAGGATCTGACGTCCCTAAGAACTCCTTCGACCTCATCTTCATGAACCGCTCACAGATAGCCTCAGGCCCCGTCTGTCTGGCTACCACAGCATTGTTCCCCGCGAACTGTGCAAAGAACTGAGTCATCCCAGCTAACATCTGGGCATTCAAGTCTGGTGGAGGGGGTGGTGGTAGATCTCTCTCCTGTCCATGATCCTCACCGTCCTCATGACGATGCTCATCACCTCTCGTACGATCAGGAATACATCTCGGAGGCATACTGTTCCATATATAATTCATATGTAACCAACATGCATAATTCCACTATTTTATTTAAATTTAAATAAATATTGCATAATCATAATGTTGACATAAAATACTTCATGAAAACAGGCGATTAGAATATTTCATGCTTTAAACGAAATGCGTATACGTAAAACTTACAGACCGAAGACGTGACTTCATGAGCTTCTCCAGAGTAGTAGTAGTACAACCCTTTACAAGATCATAGGCTCTGGTACCAACTGTAAAGGCCCGTATTTCGTATTCATATTTTAGCGGAATTATTAAAAATTTTCTAAATAAGTAATTATCTT
The DNA here is from genome assembly GCF_025594145.1 of Primulina tabacum. Taxonomy (NCBI): domain Eukaryota; kingdom Viridiplantae; phylum Streptophyta; class Magnoliopsida; order Lamiales; family Gesneriaceae; genus Primulina; species Primulina tabacum. Next base: position 36,401,058 of record NC_134551.1, on the reverse strand, counting down.
GCCTCATTTATAAAATAAACATGTAAATAATTTTAACTTTAAAATAACAGCGGAAGCAAATACTGTTTTCAAACAACAACTTTAAGAATATATCCAACGTATTAAAACTGAGTTTGAACAATAAAGGTAAATAAACTGAAACATGAGGTCCTCGGGTTTGCTACTGCTGCCCAAGATAGCTCACTGATCTACGTCCTCCGTCTCGACCTCATTAGTACCTACAACAATCAAGTCTAGTGAGTCTAAAGACTCAACATGTATATATCGTGAATAACAAGTAAATATATCATAAAATCGCATGCAACGTAAAAATATGGTATCGTAAAGCGTACAGTGAAAGTCGTATCATGAATAATTATAACTACGTGCATATCTAAAAATCCTACGTAAAATCGTTGCTCAATAGAGCTCTGTCATATCATAACATAAATTTCTGATAGAGATAATGTTTCTAAGCAAGTGGCCCATAACATAACGTGAGCGCCTGATCAGACTAAACCACAATATACTGGGCGGTAGAGATCACCATAGCCCTTGGACTGGATATCCGTAGCCATACATAATCGTAACCGGTCGTAAGTAACCGGGTGGAGAGGTCCTTGGTTGCGCCTACCGACTTCCAAACCCATAAACGTAAGGTGGCCAAAAGACATATCGCATATATCTCAAAAATAAACATTTTATATTTTTGTGCACGTAATATAACTATAACCTTGTTTTTACCGGATGAGTTGGATCGTTCCCAGGCTTGCTGCGGCTTAATTCTAATATGTGACACATGCAATAAATCTTATCTTGACCAAAACTTGACAATCGAACCAAAAACGAGACGATTATGACCAACCAATTAATTTTTAAATCATGGCTTCGTACCAACCCGAACCAACATTAAACCGACGTTTAACCATGATTAAAATATCCCTAACATACTGAAAAATATTCACGATGATAGCTGTACACGAAAATTGGTGAATGGAATCAAAAAACATAAAACACTCTTTCGAGAGTCATTTTGGCACATTGCACCGTAAATTCTAGTACGACCTCTAACTCAACCGAATCACAAACGGCCAAAAAAATGACTTTCCTAACCCATTAAGGTACTGTCCAGTCCAAGGACCATGGGCTAAAAGACAACCAAGAACTCAAACAAGCACCAAAACCGAAACTGAAAGTTGCTGTCAAAATACAGCAGTAGCAGCTTGTGTGTTTATGGTGTAAACTCTGAAATATAATGACCATTGGCTTGAACCACCGACCAAAGACTCTTACCAACATCCTAAGGCATGGATTGGACCATGGCTAAGGGCTAAAAGCCAAACATAACCCAACCAAACACCTAGGACAATCACAGCATACCAGCTGAGAGCACCACTTGTTGTGTAGTGTGTTGTATTGAAATATTTTACTGTCTTGTCTCGTTCCAAAGGCCATTTGATCGACCATGGCTCGATCTAGACATGATGGAGAGTTGTATGAACCATGGATATGGGCTAGAAGCCAACCATAATCCAAGCAACACTCAAAAACCGAAACCATACTCATACAGAAAATCAGAATTTTAAAACCGATAGGCACTTGTCATGTTTATGTAAAAATCTTAAGGATCCGTGAATCAAGCCTGGAAAAAATGATTTGGTCATGTCCTAGACATGATAAGGAAGGGTTCTAACCATGGCTACAGTGCCTTAGGACAGCGAAGATTCGAACACACTCCTTAACCAACCAAGAACAAACAAAAAACCGTGGCTCAAATCTGTATCTTTGGAAAAATTTGCTGTCATTTCTGTATTTGTGAGGTTATGGATGTAAACCAATGGACCAATAACACCCTAACACACTCTAAATTATGCCTAGAAGCAGCCTTGAATGCCTGGAACCGAGCAAATCCCTGTAAGCAACAAAAACAACAAAACCGTGAAATACATATCCTAGGGCCGAGAAGGCCTGTGCATATTTTCAGAACATTGCTGTCAAATTTCGAGTTGTTGCTTATATCATGAACATATAATGGTTTGAAATTATCTATATGACTTGATTGAAGAGACAAGAAACCATATATACATGCCTGGAATTTGTTTTAAGAAAAACAAATCAATACGACGAATACGAGCGGCGGAACGGAGTTGGATTTCCCTCTTACTTTTTCTGCTGCTGCTATCACGATTTTTGGTTGCTGTTTCTCTGCTATTTTCGAAACTCAGGGATTAGCTATAATATACAATAGAGGTGACTGATACAAAGGGTGGTAAAGGTGTCATAAAATGCATTAAGATGGGAGTTACAAGTGAAGGAGTTGAATGGGTTTTGAATTATTCCTTATTCCCTTGCTGCCGTTGGTTTCTTTCTTATTATTTCTACTGTCTGTGCACGTTAATCTGCTAAGATAATGGTTTGAGGAAAAATTTATGTGAATTATAGTATTTGAATGTACTAATAACCAGTGAATTAAAGTTGGGGAATGGTATTTACTTTAAAGACCAATAAGGTGATTTGAATGAGATTTACTACACATTTGGAATGTCTTGACCAAAATTATTAGTCATGTGCATGGTTTATCTTTATTTAAACCTTGCATTTTAATTGTTTAAGATTTTAAAACTCCATTATATATTTTAATGCATTAACAAATTAATTTAGTTTAGAATCTTGCTTAGAATCTTTCATGGCATGCTTGACCTCAAATTTAAGTATTTAAATGCTATGTTTAATTTCTTGAATATATTATACCTACATTAATTCATCCTCCATTGTTTACACATTTTACTTTAAGCTTTATTTAACTATTAAACCTAGAAGAATTTATTTAGTTACTTAGCTCACATAAATTTAATAAATCTTAAAACATTCTCTTTTCTTTTCTTTAAATTAAATTATTCCTTGACTTAAATTAAATTTAGGAATATTTTCTTACTATTAATCTTATCTCTAATCTCCCAAACTCCGGTCCGACCTCGCGTATTTATCCTAAAAAGATAAAATTAAACATCTACTTTTAAAATAAATAAAACACTTCATATATTCATAAAAATTCATTTTTAATTTAAATAATAGAAATTATGCATGACTTATACGTAATTTGACTTTCGGGTTCTACAAACTGAAACTGAAGAAAACATTCAGTTGCCAACTGAAGCAGTTGCTAATATGGACGCAACAAATATTGAGCTAAGATGGAAGAAATCACATTCTCCAGAATTAGTGATAGGTGATCCATCTGATCCGGTAAGAACTAGAATCAAATGCTTAACTTATTTATTCATTCAGCTTTTTTTTTACAACTAGAACCGAAGAAAACCGATGAATCTCTTGCTGATCCACTCTGAATAAATGCAATGCAAGAAGAACTGAATCAGTTTACCCATAACAATGTCTGGAACTTAGTTCCAAGACCAGTTTGTAAATAATAGAATGATTCTTGCAGGCACTATCATTTGATACCTAGGGAATCATGTAAGCAATGCTGCTAGGCGTTTAACATGATTGGTTGGGTACTATCCGACTTGAGTTCTAAAGTTCTTGTTATCAAGGAGTTGATAATTAAGAATTGAGCAATTGGAATATGCTCGGATAAGGACATGTTTAGTCCGAATCACATAGAGATGTGAACCTACGGCTAGTTGTATCAATGAACCATTGATGGCCACACAAGTGCTAGCTTTCTAGATCCCGTTGAGAAGTAAAATAGTTCAATGTGTTGAACGGCTTATAAAGAAGTTTATAAGCGTAAGGAGACATAGAAGTATGACTTCTATAATGAGAATGTAACTTTTAATTTGAGGAAGTGTTCCTAAATTAAAAGTTGGCCAAATAAATAATGTATTTGAAAATTGTGATTTTCATAAACATTATTATGGACTAAATTAAATTAATTCAAGTGTTGAATTAATCAAACACTAGTGGGCCTAGTAGAGTCCAAATAATTAAATTAATTGAAGTGTTGGATTAATTAAACAACATTGGGCCTTGTAGAGCCCAATTAGAAATAATTATTAAACTAGTGGACTTGAGTAATATTAAGTAAAGGTAAAATGATCTCAAATGTGTTTGAGACAATTTAAATAAAAGTCCATGGTCCTTGTAATTGTTACAAGCCCAAGTGAAATGCATGCTTGAAAGGTGAAGGGTTGGAGACAATTTTTGAGTTAATTGCATGGCATGCACATGCACCTTTTTGCTTTAACTTTTTTCACAACCAAAAAAATTCTTCCCCCTTCTCTCCTCCCCTCATGTTGGACGAAATTTTACTCCAAAAATTCTCCAAAATTTGTTCTTCAATTGTTGAGGAAACAATACTCTTCTCATAGAAAAATACCTTACATTTTCTAGTGCAAGTGTAAGGTGGTTCTAGCTAGTTGGTGGTGAGCTTGATTTTCAAGGAAGGAATCAAGAACAAGGAAAGCTTGTAGATTTGTCTTGCCTTTGAAGAGCCAAGTTGTTTACAACTTGGTTGGAGCCATTACATCAATCTTTGAGATTGATAGGTAAAATTTCATAACACCCTATGAATGTCATAGTTTGTATTTTTGTATATGTTACATGCTAGTACATGAGGTGTTCAAATTTTTCTTTAAAAATTTTCGGTTTTCATGCCTTGAAAACATTTTGAACTTCCGTTGCGCATTTGAACACCCTAAAACCGATCCCCTATCAAGTGGTATCATAGCTAAGGGTACTAGTTTGTGTAGCGTATACATAATATTATATTGAGGTCGATTTATAACCACATGAGATGAAATTTTTGCAACAAAATCAAGGAATTTTGGGGCCAAATTTCGGGCAGCATGTTGCTGCCTGTTTCGGGCAGCTCGGGCTGCCCATTTCGCGCAGCAAGGGCAGCCCCTCAGCCCGAATGTCCCCCTCAAAAATTAAAAAAAATTTTGTTGGCCGAAATCCGGCGATGGAGCCCCGGCGACGGCGATGACGACTAGGGTTTCCAAAAGTATTTTTGATTATCAAAGTGTCATGGACCTTGATGTTGTTGGGTCATTAGATGGCTAACATATTGTGAATTTTAAATTGGCCAAAATGTTTTTTTGGTGAAAAATGTGTTTTTGGGCCCTTAAGTTTAAAATTACAAAAGTTGCAGATATTTTCTCATGAAATAAATAATTGAAGTTGGACTTTAATTATTTATAGTAAATGGTGATTTACAAGAAATTCGGTTATAAATAAATTAATTAGAAAGTAGACAAAGGTGTTTGTATACTTTGTTAATTTAGTTTATAATCGTGGCGGTTAGTGATTGGATCAAGATATATAATATTGGATCAATTAATTATTGTGATAATTAATTGATGGTGTATGATATGTGATATTATGCATGAAGGAGGATCAAAAGCCCAAGCCCAATTTGCTAGGTGTATACTAGGATATTTTGTGTTGAATGGTTGTAATAATTATCAATTTATAAAGTGGGCTTGGTTTATGGCCCGTTCCCACCCCCATGAGATGTATCCCTATTTGTCATGGATATTTATTTGTAAATATTAGTATAGTGGATGATCAAGATTGGAAGATGGTGGCCATGATGATTATGAAGATCGAAGACATGTAAATATTGGAATCTTATGTAATAGTTGCATTTGCATCACATGCATTTCCCTAGGATTGGACCTAGGCCCGTGTTTAGCTCACACGGGCCATTAGTTTTGAGGCGATTGATCATCCTTGTTTTGTTTACTGTTTATAATATATGCATGATATGTTATAAATAATGAGCATGTGCGTTATTATTATGATAATAACAAAGTTGCATGAATCCGGCAAACATACGATCAAACATGGCAAGCTTTTAAATAAAATTAATGATGAGACCTTTCAAAATTAAAAACCCTCATTTTGAATAAGATTCAAAATTAATATCAAGCCCGAAAAGGGGAATTATAAATTTTTTTATAATTTCCATGTCTTCCATCGACAATTGGTGCATGATAAACGCTACCCGTGTTTGGGGCTCGGCTCATATTATTGGGGGGGCCCTGGGTGCCGGAAAGCTGTGACATCCATTGACATGGTGATGTGAACTACGTGGAACTCCCACGATTTCGGCTCATATTATTGGGGGAACTCATGGCGACCGTCCATTAAGGTTCAACATCGATGGGTAAGGCTTGACACGTGAAAATGAACGACGTCATATTATTGGGTCCTAATCAAACGTGAGACAAAAGTTTACGTAAAGGGTTGCATGGTGATGCAATTGGAAACTATCTTTTAGGGATTGTGATTGGCTGATATTATTTGGGATCATAATTCGCTAATTGGACCTTGCGTACCTACTGAGGAAAAGAGTTTCCCGTTTTCACTAGAGGTTAGTGAAAATGTCAAAACAGTGGAAGCAAAAATTTATAAAGTAAACGTCCATACTTTATATCTTACTAATTATTTTAAAATAGTCATTAACATTTATTTGTTTTACTTTTCAGTATAAATTTGACAATGTCTTCGATTCGCAATCCGCTGTCTGTTATTCTCGAAAAACACGTATTAACCGAACCTAATTACCTCACTTGGCTAAGAAACCTGAAAATCATCTTGAACTTGGAAAAGATTGCATACACACTGACTGAGTCGCCCCCTGTTGAGGCTCCGACTAGCTGCACTCCTGAGGAATTGCAGACTTACAAGGAATGTTGTTACCATGACTTGAAGGCCAGGTGTTATATGCAGGCTTCTATGAATGATGAGCTGCAGAGGCATTTTGAGGATGCAAAGAGTGCTGCCGACATTCATTTGCACCTCAATTCATTTGCACCTCAAGGAGCTCTTTGGTGAGCAGACTCGGCTTCTTAGGCATACTACAGTCAAGGAGCTGATCACCTTGCGCATGCGAGATGGAGCCTCGGTCCATGAGCATGGCCTGAAGATTATTGGGCTTGTGGACAAGCTCGTTGGCATGGATTTGATGTTGCCTTCGGAGCTGACCACCGACGTTTTGCTGTTGTCATTGCCTAGCTCATTTGATCCTTTTGTGGTGAACTTCAACATGAACAAGATGGAGCCAACCCTTGAGGAGTTGGTTAACATGCTTGTGACCTTTGAGTCCACAATCAAGAAAGAAAAGCCGGTTCTTTTTGTGAGCTCTTCATCTGGTACGAAGACCGGTCCACCTGGGAAGGGAAAGAAGCGTTCTTTCCAACGTCCCAAGAAGAACGTGCCCTTGAAGAGGCAGACTCCGGGTCCCGTTGTGGCAGCAACACCAGTGAAGGCTGACAAGACTGTTGACATCTGTCATCACCGCAAGAAGCCTGGACATTGGAGGCGTAACTGCAGGGAATATCTTGCCCAGAAGTGTTCTGGAAACGGTATGTTCTATATTGAAGTAAACATTTCAATTAACTCTACTTCTTGGGTATTGGATACCGGCTGTGGCTCACATCTCTGTAATGATTTGCAGGTGATGGGAAGAAGTAGGAGGCTCAGGGAATGTGAGACCTTCTTAAGAATGGGCAATGGAGCAAGGGTTGCTGCCAAGGCCGTAGGAGATGTTTGCTTGCATTTAAACAATGATTTTAAGTTAATGTTAAGAGACGTTTTGTTTGTACCTGAATTGATGAAAAACATTATTTCCATTTCTATGCTTGATAAAGATGGATTTTCTTGTTTATTTAGCAAAGGTGTTTGCAACATTTACAAGAATGAATGTTTAATTAGTACTGGAGAACTTGAAAACGATCTCTACACCTTAAAATTGAAAGATAGTCCACTAAACAATGTCCAAGCAATAACAACAACAAACAAGCGAAAACAAGATACTCTAAATTCGGCACAATTATGGCATGCTCGATTAGAACATATTTCCCTAAGAAGGATGAACAAGTTAGTGGGACTGGGCATGTTTGATATGTCTGATATTAATGCTCTCACGACTTGTGAATCATGTCTGAAAGGAAAGATGACCAAAATTCCCTTTAAGGGCCATGTGGAGTGATGAAACTTAAAATTAATAATTTATTATATGTTAAAACCTGTATTTTAAAATTTAAGTTTCATTAAAATTATAAAATTATGTTATTTTAGTATTGTTTGTTTATATTTAATTGTCTTACTAAATATGTTTTATTTTCAGGTTTTCTACGTGTTGGTAAAATAATGATAACTCAAGCTAGATAATTCAAATGCAGGTGACTCAAACATGTTTGGAATCCTTGAGAAATTATCTACAACTTTGCAGAAGACATGATTGCCTAAAAAGTACATTAGATGATCAAATTGTGCAAATATCAAAAGGAGGACAAATTTACTTTTACTATGACCAGCATATAGTAAAAAAATCATAACTATTTCAATATTTAACCAAATAAGGTGAACCAAGTGGCCAAATTCATTACAGACAATTCCCCACATGTTTGCCGTTTTGAGCAGAGTCAAATTCGGTGATTAAAGTCGTGGAACAAAGCATTGAAAGAAGGGACATGGAATTGAACATGGAGGAGACAAAGAATACTATTGCAACTACATGGCATTAATAAAAATTTTGACCCTTTCTCTCATTTGGCCTATAAATAGAGGCCTTGTGCTAGCTTGAGAATCATTCTATCTCATTGTTAAATATAGTGTGAGTGTGTATCAAAGTTCTAAGTTCCAATATATTTTCTTTCATGTTCTCAACTATGAGTGATATTTTAGTGTTGATCAAAAGTAAGCTTATGGAAAGCTAAATCTATTATGTCAAGGTGAAGAGGATGCATTCTTGGTGAAGTAAGATTGTTTATATTTTGTATATTCTTTCTTTATTTCTTTTCATTTAGCTAACTTATTTTTATTATAGGTATAAAAATGAATTATTTGTTGTTATCAATTTACATCAAATGCTTGATACCATTAAAGTGGTTATCTTGATTTGTTGTTTAATTTTGATACAATAAATATTTCAACACTTATTATTATTATTATATATATATATATATATATATATATATAAATATATTTTTATATAATAATATCATAATATTTCATTTAGACGATAGCGTGGCTCTGCCGGTTGTTCTAAATGAAATATTATGATTTAATACTAAAATCTAACAATCTAACATTTACTTTATCGCAACTAACTTTTACTTTACTGCAACTAACTTATTAAATCAATATATTTCATTTAGGCAATAGCGTGGCTCTGCCGGTTGTTCTAAATAAAATATAATGATTTAATTTAACATTTACTTTATGCAATTATTTATTTATATATTTATAATTATAATCATAGGTTCCATATACAAAATATCGGTTAATTCGGTATTTTCTATAGTGTGAACTATATTATATTATGTGTGTGTTAAATTTTCTTGAAACCATTATTTATGGTGGTTTCTTTTGTTTTACTTTTAGTTAAACAATATTACATAACCAAGATTAAATCCTCAAGCCTTGACAAAATTTATAATTTGTAAACTTCATTCTTGCATTTGGTAATCTATAAATTAATAAATTTAAACTCAAAATAACCTCTCTGAGGATCGATCTCGTACTTACGAAATATATTACTTGTAGACAACCTACACTTGGGTGAATTATTATTTAAGTAGTAGCAAGTATTTGGCGCCGTTGCCGGGGAGGTATAAATTAAGTTTATATTTGTTAATTATGTTTTATTTATAAGTATTGTGTTGTTTTTTTTTTTTTTTTTGTATGAGTATTTGGAGTCCAAAAAAAGTGGTAGACTTATTCGAGTATCTGAAAATAATTTAAACATGGATAATAATTCAAATAATCAAGATAATTATAATAATAATAATAATAATAATAATAATAATAATCAAGAACATGATTAATTAAGAACACTTAGGCACCATAAGAACCCTATTAGAACTAGTGCCCCATCTTGTTTAGTTTTTCCTCCTGATGCATCTAATTTCAACTTCAAACCTCAAATTATTCAACTTTTACCAAATTTTCATGGCTTAGATTCTTAAAATCCATATTTGCATCTAAAAGAATTTGAGGAAGTTTGTAACACTTATAATGATCAAAATTGTAGCATGGATATAGTTCGATTAAAGCTTTTCCCATTTTTCTTTAAAAGATAAAGCTAAAACATGGCTACAAAATTTAAGATCAAGTTCAATAAGATCATGGGAAGAAATGCAACAACAATTTCTCAAAAAGTTTTTCCTCTTCCCATAGAACAAACTCTTTTAAAAGACAAATTAAAACTTTTTCTCAAAAACAAGGAGAAACGTTTTATTAATGTTGGGATAGATATAAAGAATTACTTAATACATGTCCACATCATGGTTTTGAAACATGGAGAATAGTTTCTCACTCTTATGAAGGTCTAATCCCTAAAGATAGGCAAATGATAGAATTCATGTGTAATGAAACTTTTGAAGATAAAAACCCAAATGAAGCTATGGAATATTTGGATTCATTAGTAGAAAATGCTCAAAATTGGGATAATATAGGCACAATAGAACCACCAACAACTAAAAACAATAATTCAACAAATGGGGGTGGTATCTATAATCTTAAAGATGATATAGATATTCAAGCTAAACTTGAATCTTTAGCAAGAAAAATTGAGTCATTAGAAATGAAAAGAGTGGTCAATTAAAAAGTATTCAAGAAATTGTTTGTCATATATGTGATACACATGATCATGCTACAAAAGATTGTCCAACATTACTTTCATTTAAAGAATGTCTCCATGAACAAGCAAATTATGTTAACAATTATAAAAAAACCAATACTAGATCATTTTTCACCATCATATAATCCTGGATGGAAAAATCATCCTAATTTTAGTTGGAGGAATGATAATAATGCACAACCGTCACAACAATATTTTCAAAATAACCAAAATCATCAAGGTTATATTCCTTATGTTACACCTCCAAGAAAAAACTTTGAAGACGTAATTCATGCATTTATCCAAAAGCAAGAATCTATCAATATTCAAAACAGCCAATCTATGAGTGATTTGAAAGAAACTCTTGCAAAATTTGCATATGCACTTAATATTCATGAAAAAGGAAAATTCCATCTCAACCTCAACCTAATCCTAAAAATCAAAATCAAGAATTAAAAAATGAAAAAATTGATCAAATAAAATCTGTTATTACCCTTAGAAGTGGTAAAATAGTTAATGATCCATATATTAATGAAAACAAGGATCATTTAAAATCAAAGAGTAAGGATGATAATCCTGATACTTTTGAGAATGATGATACCTTAAATTTTAATGAATAATATGGTGAATGATAAATCATCTGAAATAGTATATAAGTCAAATAAACCTCCACCATTTTCTCATGCATTAACAAATTATAAAAAACAAAAAAGTGATTCTGATATCTACGAGGTTTTTAAACAAGTGAAGATAAATATTCCATTATTAGATGATATTAAACAAGTACCTTCTTATGCAAAATTTTTAAAAGACTTATGTACTGTAAAGAGAAAATTGCATGTGAAGAAAAAAGCATTCTTGGCTGAACAAGTAAGTTCTATTCTTCAAAATAATTCTAGTTTAAAATATAAAGATCCTGGTTGTCCAACAATTTCATGTATTATTGGAGAAAATAAAATTAAAAAAGCTTTGTTGGATTTGGGAGCAAGTGTGAATTTACTTCCTTATTCAGTTTATGAAAAACTTAATTTAGGAGAATTAAAACCCACTTCTGTTACTCTCTTACTGGTGGATAGGTCAATCAAAATACCTAGAGGTATTGTAGAAGATGTGTTGGTTCAAGTTGATAAATTCATATATCCTGTAGATTTTATTGTTTTGGATACACAACCAAGAGAAGTACATAATGAAATTCCAGTAATATTGGGACGACCATTTCTAGCAACTTCAAATACTTTAATTAATTGTCGAAATGGAATAATGAAATTGTCTTTTGGAAATATGACTCTAGAACTTAATGTGTTCAATTTATGTAAACAACCAAGTATTAATGAAAATGAATATGATAAAGAAATTGAAACAATTGTGGAAGAAAAAATACAAGAAGAAAACTTAAATCAACAATCTGAAGTTTTTTCAATAGAAAGTTTTGAGTCTAAAAATAATTTTAAAGAAGATGATAATACAAAACTTGAATTAAAAGTTTTACCATTAGAATTGAAATATGTATTTCTTGGTGAAAACAAAACATTTCCTGTTGTAATTTCTTCCACTCTTTTGCCAAATCAAGAAGAATATTTGATTAAATTACTTAAAAAATATAAAAATGCAATTGGATGGACTTTGAAAGATATAAAAGGTATGATTCCTTTAATTTGTACACATAAAATTCACTTGGAAGAAAATGCTAAAACATATCAACAACCACAAAGAAGGTTAAATCCACATATGAAGGAAGTTATTAAGAATGAAGTATTACAACTATTAGACGCTGGAATTATCTATCCAATTTCAGATAGTAAATGGGTAAGTCCAACACAAGTAGTACCTAAAAAGTCAGGCATCACTGTTATAAAAAATGAAAAGGGAGAGTTATTACAAGCTAGGATTCCATCTAGTTAGCGTATGTGTATTGACTATAGAAAATTAAATGATGCAACTAGAAAAGATCATTTCCCACTACCATTTTTAGATCAAATTCTAGAAAAAGTAGCAGGAAATTCTTATTACTGTTTTCTTGATGGGTATTCGGGGTATTATCAAATACCTATATCATTAGAAGATCAAGAAAAAACTACTTTTACTTGTCCTTTCGGAACTTTTGCATTTAAAAGAATATCATTTGGTTTATGTAATGATCCGGCTACTTTTCAAAGATGCATGTTAAGTATTTTCAGTGATATGATTGAAGAATATGTAGAAGTTTTTATGGATGATATAACTATTTTTGGAAACTCATTTGAATATTGTCTTAAAAATCTAGAAGAAGTATTAAAAAGATGTGAAGAAAAAAATTTTGTTTTAAATTGGGAAAAATGTCATTATATGGTTAAATCTGGGATTGTTTTAGGACATGTGATATCTGAAATAGGAATTGAAGTTGATAAAGCCAAAGTTGATGTTATTGCTAATTTAACATCACTAAAAACGGTCAAAGAAGTTCGATCATTCTTGGGTCATGCAGGATTTTATAGAAGGTTTATAAAAAATTTCAGCATAATATCTAAACCAATTTCAAATCTTTTAACAAAAGATACACAATTTGAATAGGACTCAGAAATGTGAAAATGTTTTTAAAAATATTAATAATCTTTTATTTACATCACCTATTTTACAACCTCCAGATTGGTCTTTACCATTTGAATTAATATGTGATGCAAGTGATTATGCTATAGGAGCTGTGTTAGGACAAAGAAAAGAAGGAAAATCTTATGCAATCTATTATTCTAGTAGAACCTTAAATAGTGCCCAAATAAATTATTCAACTACTAAAAAAGAATTACTTTCAGTAGTATTTGCATTAGATAAGTTTCGATCTTATTTAATTTGTTCTACTACTATTGTTTACACCGATCATTCTGCCATAAAATATTTATCAAATAAACAAGATGCTAAGCCAAGATTAATACGGTGGATTTTATTGTTACAAGAATTTGATATTATAATTAAAGATAAAAAAGAAAAAGAAAATGTTGTAGCCGATCATTTATCTAGAATAATGACTGAATCATCTCATAATGAAATACCAATAAATGAAAATTTTCCAGATGATCAGTTGTTTTATGCTACTATTATGCCCTGGTTTGCTAACATTGTAAATTTTCTTGTGACAAATAAAATGCCTTCTCATTGGAATTCACAGGATAAGAATAAATTCTTGATAGAAGTTAAAAAATTTTATTGGGATGATCCTTACTTATTTAATTATTGTCCTGACCAAATTTTTCGACGATGCATACCCGACAATGAAGTAAGTAATGTTATTAAATTTTGTCATTCTGAAGCATGTGGAGGTCATTTTTCATCCAATAAAACAGCTACAAAAATCTTACAATGTGGATTTTATTGGCCGTCTTTATTCAAAGATACGCATTTATTTTGCAAATCTTGTGAAAACTGTCAGAAGATGGGATCAATTTCAAAACGAAACATGATGCCTTTAAATCCAATCATAATTATTGAAATATTTGATAGTTAGGGGATAGATTTTATGGGTCCATTTCCATTATCTTTTGGATATACGTACATTTTAGTCGCTGTTGATTATGTCTCAAAATGGATTGAAGCAATTGCATGTAGAACTAATGATCATAAAGTTGTTATAAAATTTTTAAAATAAAATATTTTTAGCCGATTTGGAATACCTAGAGCAATAATTAGTGATGGGGGAAGTCATTTTATAGATAAATCATTTTCTTCTTTGTTAAGAAAATATGGCATTACACATAAAGTTTCTACCCCATATCATCCTCAAAGTAATGGTCAAGTTGAACTTGCAAATAGAGAAATAAAACAAATTTTAGAAAAAATAGTTAATCTAAATCGAAAAGATTGGTCTTTAAGATTAACTGATGCATTATGGGCATATAGAACTGCATTTAAAACATCATTAGGGATGTCACCATATAGGTTAGTTTTTGGTAAGCATTGTCATTTACCGGTTGAACTTGAACATAAAGCTTATTGGGCAATTAAAGCATTTAATATTAATTTAGATGATGCATCTAAATTAAGAAAATTGCAAATAAATGAACTTGAAGAATTAAGAAATGATTGATATGAAAATTCAAAGATTTATAAAGATAAAACTAAAGCCTTTCATGATAAAAATATTATGAGAAAGTCATTTGAAATTGGACAAAAAATTTTGCTTTATAATTCTCGTTTGCATTTATTTCCAGGTAAACTAAGATCGAGGTGGTCAGGACCATTTATAGTCAAATTTGTTTATCCTCATGGTGCTGTTGATATTGAAAATCCTAAAAATAATGACGTGTTTAAAGTTAATGGGCAAAGACTTAAGCCTTTTATAGAAAATGAAATTCTTAATAATGAGTTTATGCCTTTATATGATCCACAATAGTTGTTTGATATCTTCGTTTTGTTTTGCAGACTCTAGTTCATTTCCCGGTTAAGTGGCGGATAACGGTTCTCCGTGACTGTTTAAGTCGGTTTCTTCAGTTTTCCCAAAATAATTGAAATATATATAATAATAATAATATGGATGCGTGTATTATGAATCTTCGTAAATATTTTGCTTGTTTACCAGATAATGCGTTGAAAAAAATTTATAAAGCTATATGTGAGCGGCTAAGGTTGATGATGTCATATGGCATACCGAATGATGTCCGTTTGATAATTGAAGCAAAAGTCCGATTGGTTGGGGAAGCAAGTGAATTAATAATAAGACATATGCCAGGATTTGGTAAAGCACATATGCCAAAAAGCGAAGAGCTAAATGTATAGGTGGATGTCATAAATGTGCAAGGTGGACTTGTAAGGGAAAATGGAAAAATGTTGGAATGACATCAATGAATAGAGAAGATAAAATTTTATTCATTAAGAATGGTCTGAGTAAAGAGCCTTTGGATAATTTTCTAGAGGTTCTTAATACGCATTCTAGTGGGTACGTGCAAAATGAACTTCTTAAACTATGGTGGCAATTTCAACAGGAGGAATATCAATATGGACGGTGGAATCAGCCTTACAAAGATCCTACTGTAGTAACACATATCTATTTAGATAAGTAAATATATATACACAATTTCGTCTTGGGAATCTCACGTTAAAAGACCATGTTTGCCAATTTATAAGAAAATTGGATGGAAAGCATATCCTCGACTCATAGAAGGCGTTGAAGCCGTTACTGAACGTAAAATCAGAGGAAGATGTGAGCCACAATCACAACTACGCTGTATATATTTGTTTTAATTTGGTCATTTTTATTTTTTTTTAATAATAATAATATCCTGTTCAAATATTGACTTTTGGCATGTTACGCTTATAAATTCATATGCTGTGATCTAACAATTACAAAAAAAACATATTTCTCAACATGTCAACGTCCACGGTAAATAAAATCAAAAATATTTGTGTATTTTGTGGATTTAGTGCAGGAAAAGATTCAATTTATGAAGAAGTAGTAGAAAATCTAACACTTGCTAAAAAAAAGATTCATTTGGTATATGGTGGTGGTGAAGTTGGCCTCATGGAAAAAGTTGTAAAAGCTGCGCATGCAGGTGGAAGTGAAGTTTTAGGCATTATTCCGATTACCTTAGCCAATCTTACAGGACCAACAATAGGAGAAGAAATGAAAGTGGACAACATGTATGAACGAATTACTCAAATGATTGAACATTCAGATGCTTTCATTGCTTGCCAGGAGGTTTCGGTACTTTGGAAGAAATATTTCATACTGTTTGTTGGGCACGATTAAATAAATATCCACAATAAGCCAATTGGTTTGTTAAATGTTAACAATTATTATGATAAACTGTTATTGTTTCTTGATGATGTTGTGGAACAGTGATTTATTTCATAAGCTTCGTGAAGGATGTTAGTTTCTGCTACAAGTGAAGGTGAACTTATTGATTTACTGCAAGGATTTAGTCATGAACCAGATCCATCCTTATCTCAACTTAATTGGCCAACATACAAAAGTAATGTGATGCTAAACTTGTGATTCTACGGTATGTTTTAATGTTTTTCTTTAAGGTATGAATAATTTGTTCTTCTTCTTCTCTTAGTTTTTTTTATATAAAAATTAAAATATATACTTATATATAGTAATAATAATAATAATTTTTAGTTCAATGTCGAGTAAGGTGTCAGTAAAATGCACCTGAGACGCATTAGTTAATAATTATTGGAAAATCACAATACACTAGATTTTAATATTCATTATATTCAAAATACAGACTAAAAGAAAAATTAGTTTTTCATATGTACCAATTATATATATTTTTTGATCAATGAATATAAAATATATAATAGATGTGTTCATATATATATATATATATATATATATATAATTGTATGTGTTTTCAAATAAAATAATTTCTAAAATTTTTATGAGAATATACTTAAAAGATATGGTTTGTATGGTTGTTAACATGTATAATTGAAAGAATTCTTTTGTAAAAGTATAATATATACTCACACATCTTTTGTGAGTGAGTGGTGAGAAATGAGAAAACAATTAATAAACTTTTATTGATTATTAAAAAATGGTTAATTACAAGAATATAACTTCCCTAAAAAAAATATTTATTGAAAAAAGAAAAAAAAAGAAGTAAATATATAACGGACTGTAAAAATACTTTATTCATTGTAATTTTTTTTTAGATTTGATTGATGTACTATCAATGTGTTCTAAAAACATCACTATTGTGTTAAAAAAAAAAACAAAAAACAAACAAACAAACAAACAAAAAGATTTGTTTGTGCTAGATAAGTTTCAAAGGTAGTCGGATGTATCCGTTATATAAATGTTTATATATATACATATATATATATATATATATTTATATATATACATATATATATATATATATATTTATGGTAGAATGTTTGGATAAAAAATTTTATGTTATTATAAAATTTTGCAGTCACGTTATTTTAAAAAAAAAACAATAAAAAAAAGAAAAAAAAAAGAAAAAAGGGGGATTTTATTCTTTGTAAATTTTTATATTTTGTTTTCAATATAAGTTTAATTAATTGTCTGCTTTAATACTTAACCTTTTTCAATGAGAGTTAATATTCATTCCAACTCCATGAGTGAAAACTAGTTATTTCTTAAACATTTTGACCTGAAAGAATATATGGAGTTGAGGCTTTTACAATAATATTCTTGATATTATACATGTTATGGTGGGTGGTGTGAATTATCTTTTTGACTATATTATTATAAAAAATTTAGAAATTTAAAAAAAATTATATATATATATTGTTACTTTATATATTATGTGAAAATAAGAATAATAATAAAAACACATCTAATTATATATTATTATATTAAACGAAAATATATATATATATATATATATAAATCGGTATATGATTTTGTTTTTAATGAATATATTTGTATTTGAGTATATAAAAGGAATAAAGAATCTAGGTTGTGATTTTCCGATAAATCTTATTACTAAGGGACTAGTAATAAGATAGTGTGGGGGTGTGATGAAACTTAAAATTAATAATTTATTATAAGTTAAAACCTGTATTTTGAAATTTAAGTTTCATTAAAATTATAAAATTATGTTATTTTAGTATTGTTTGTATATATTTAATTGTCTTACTAAATATGTTTTATTTTCAGGTTTTCTACGTGTTGGTAAAATAATGATAACTCAAGCTAGAAAATTCAAATGGAGGTGACTCAAACATGTTTGGAATCCTTGAGAAATTATCTACAACTTTGCAGAAGACATGATTGCCTAATAAGTTCATTAAGATGATCAAATTGTGCAAATATCAAAAGGATGACAAATTTACTTTTACTATGACCAGCATATAGTAAAAAAATCATAACTATTTCAATATTTAACCAAATGAGGTAAACCAAGTGGCCAAATTCATCTAAAGACAATTCCCCACATGTTTGCCGTTTTGAGCAGAGTCAAATTCGGTGATTAAAATCGTGAAACAAAGCATTAAAAGAAGGAACATGGAATTGAACTTGGAGGAGACAAAGAATACTATTGCAACTACATGGCATTAATAAAAATTTTGACCCTTTCTCTCATTTGGCCTATAAATAGAGGCCTTGTGCTAGCTTGAGAATCATTCTATCTCATTGTTAAATATAGTGTGAGTGTGTATCAAAGTTCTAAGTTCCAATATATTTTCTTTCATGTTCTCAACTATGAGTGATATTTTAGTGTTGATCAAAAGTAAGCTTATGGCAAGCTAAATCTATTATGTTAAGGTGAAGAGGATGCATTCTTGGTGAAGTAAGATTATTTATATTTTTTATATTCTCTCTTTATTTCTTTTCATTTAGCTAACTTATTTTTATTGTAGATATAAAAATGAATTATTTGTTGTTATCAATTTACATCAAATGCTTGATACCATTAAAGTGGTTATCTTGATTTATTGTTTAATTTTGATACAATAAATATTTCATCAATTATTATATATATATATATATATATATATATATATATATATTTATATAATAATATCATAATATTTCATTTAGACGATAGCGTGGCTCTGCCGGTTGTTCTAAATGAAATATTATGATTTAATACTAACATCTAACAATCTAACATTTACTTTATCGCAACTAACATTTACTTTATCGCAACTAACATTTAACTTTTACTTTATCGCAACTAACTTATTAAATCAATATATTTCATTTAGGCAATAGCGTGGCTCTGTCGGTTGTTCTAAATGAAATATAATGATTTAATTTAACATTTACTTTATGCAATTATTTATTTATATAGTTATAATTATAATCATTGGTACCATATATAAAATATCGGTTAATTCGGTATTTTCTATAGTAGGAACTATATTATTTTATGTGTGTGTTTAATTTTCTTGGAACCATTATTTATGGTGGTTTCTTTTGTTTTACTTTTAGTTAAACAATATTACATAAACCAAGAATAAATCCTCAAGCCTTGACAAAATTTATAATTTGTAAACTTCATTCTTGCATTTGGTAATCTATAAATTAATAAATTTAAACTCAAAATACCCTCTATGAGGATCGATCTCGTACTTACGAAATATATTACTTGCAAACAACATACACTTGGGTGAATTATTATTTAAGTAGTAGCATGGAGCGAGCCAAAGAGTTTTTGGATTTGATCCATACCGATGTGTGCGGTCCGCTTAGCATCACCACTAAGCATGGACATGCCTACTTCATCACCTTTACCGATGACTTTTCGAGGTATGGGTATGTGTATTTGATGAAATACAAGTCTGAAGCCTTTGAAAAGTTCAAAGAATTAAGAAGTGAAGTAGAGAAACAGTTGGGACGAAGCATCAAGACACTTCGATCGGATCAAGGCGGTGAGTACTTGAGTGCCGAGTTCCAAGAGTATCTTAGGGAGAATGGGATTCTCTCGCAGTGAACTCCGCCCGCTACACCACAGTTGAATGGTGTTTCGGAGCGTCGTAACCGGACTTTGATGGACATGGTTCGGTCTATGATGGGGTTCACGGAGTTGCCGCCATCCTTTTGGGGATATGCGCTTGAGACAGCGGCATTGTTGTTGAACAATGTCCATACAAAGGCAGTTGATAAAACACCATATGAGATATTGATGGGTAAGCCACCCAAATATTCTTATCTTAGAATATGGGGGTGCCCTGCTTATGTGAAGCAGGTAGTGAGAGATAAATTGGATAGTCGATCCATTTTATGTTACTTTGTGGGATATCCAAAGAATTCGGTTGAATACTACTTCTATCATCCCCAAGAAACAAAAGTGTTTGTTTCTAGGAATGCAACCTTTTTGGAAAAGGAATTTCTATTGGATAGAAAAGGGGAGATGATAGAACTCGAAGAGGTTCGAGAGACACCCACAATTATAGAACCCACACCCGAAGAGCCAAGAGAGAAGATACAAGCTCCTAGAAGATCCGAGAGAGTCTCGGGACCACCTATGAGGTATGGTCTGCTTCTTGAAGAAGGCCATGATGAGCCTAACCATGGATGTGATCCAAGGACCTTCAAGGAAGCGTTATCTGATGCCGATTCATCCAAGTGGCTTGAAGCGATGGAATCTGAGATGAATTCCATGCATTCGAACCAAGTGTGGAATCTCGTGGATCCACCTGAGGGAATTGTTCCCATAGGGTGTAAATGGATTTACAAGAGGAAACTTGGGGCGGATGGGAAGGTATTGACCTTCAATGCGCGATTGGTGGCAAAAGGATATACTCAAAGACAAGGAGTTGACTTTGAGGAAACCTTTTCTCCAGTTGCAATGTTCAAGTCCATAAGGATATTGCTAGCCATAGCTGCATGGTATGACTATGAGATATGGCAGATGGATGTCAAGACAGCATTTCTTAATGGGGATATTAAGGAAGAGATTTACATGTCTCAACCTGAAGGGTTTACATCTATCGGAAGTGAGCATATGGTATGCAAACTTCAAAGATCTATTTATGGTCTAAAGCAGGCATCTAGGAGTTGGAACCTTAGATTCGACAGTGCAATCAAAGAGTTTGATTTTACTAAGAATCCTGAGGAACCATGTGTGTATAAGAAGGTCAGTGGGAGTGCTGTGACATTCCTGGTGCTTTATGTTGATGATATTCTACTCATTAGGAATGATGTAGGAATGTTGCAATCAACTAAGATATGGTTAGCGAGTAAGTTCTCGATGCAGGACTTGGGTGAAGCATCTTTTGTATTGGGAATTCAGATCTATAGAGACAGATCAAGAAGATTGTTTGGTCTCACCCAGTCCACATACATTGATACCATCGTGAAGAGGTTCTCGATGGATGAGTCCAAGAGAGGACATCTACCAATGTGTCATGGCGTGTCCCTATCCAAGTCTATGTCTCCCAAGACTGATGCAGAGATAGAGGCGATGACACGCATTCAATATGCATCTGCGATTGGTAGCATCATGTATGGGATGATATCTACACGTCCCGACGTGGCTTTCCCACTAAGTGTAGAGAGTAGATATCAATCGAACCATGGTCTTCCACATTGGAAAGCTGTGAAAAACATCCTCAAGTATTTGAGAAGGACCAATAAATTGTTCTTCGTCTATGGGGGTGGAGAACTGAAATTGGAAGGCTATACCGACTCTAGCTTCCAAAGCGATATCGATGACTCGAAGTCAATCTCTGGGTTCATATTCATGCTCAATTGTGCTGCTGTCTCTTGGAAGAGTTCCAAGCAAGACAGTACAGCGGATTCCACCACTGAGGCAGAATACATTTCTGCATCAGCTGCAGCAAAGGATGCTGTTTGGATAAGGAATTTCGTCCAAGAGTTGGCCGTCATTTCTAATGGAGTTTCTTCTGTCCCGGTGTTTTGTGACAACACGGGAGCCATTGCTCAAGAAAAGGAGCCAAGGTCTCATCAGAAGTCCAAACACGTATTGAGAAAGTACCACATCCTCTGAGAGATCGTGGAAAGAGGAGATGTCTCGATTGACAAAGTCGGCTCCGCAGATAATGTTGCTGATCCACTAACTAAGCCTTTACCTGTACCATTATTCGAGAAGCATCGCGAATCGATGGGTTTGAAGCATATGGGTAGTTGGCTCTAGTGCAAGTGAGAGATTGTTAGAGTAGGTGCCCGTCGAGCCAAGTGTTGGCCGAGGGTTCATGTTTAAACTCTATGTATAAACAATCTTTATTTTAATAATATTTGAAATTATTGTTTTGGCACTTCTTTATCTGTATACTCATGCTAGTTGCATAGATAAAGCCCTTGAATATACAAATAGTAGAAAGAATATGAGATGCTCATCTGATGAGTATCATGAAACTCATATTTGGAATACTGTATATTCTAAACAGTTCCTAGCCGATTCAGCCGCCGCTAAGAAGGATATAGGCCGCTCGAATTCGAGACTAATATCTGCGATGTGAGTACCATGTTTCATTGGTAGGGGACATTGTGATGTCCGAGCATGCAGATAGGTGCTCCTGGTAGAGTGCACTGAACAACCCTCCATAAAGGACTTTCCAAGTGGTTCTCACTTATCGAGTGGAAACGTCCTAGTTTATGGTTGTACACCATTAGTCCTTATGACCCGGGACAACATTGAGACTCTATGTGCTAGCATTACACTTTGACTTGTTTACCGACTCTCATGGGGTCATCAGGTGGAAAGGTTGGGTGTTTTGTCGAAACATATAGGAGTCGATGCATTGTAGTAGGGGATTCACCGCTTACCTTCGGGTATGGATATCCTATGTGATATCATGTGTATGTAGTTTGAAATATCTGATCAGAGTATGGTGGTAATTATGAAAGAGGTTTCATAGATTACACCATCGATGCAACTACGACATGACACATAGTATCGATTCATTGACAACTCTCGATATACCAATGGTTGTCGAATCGATCGGGATATATGAGTTGAAGGGACCGTACTGTACGCTAACCATAATAGAATGGTTCTTGCAGGCACTATCTTTGATACCTAGGGAATCATGTAAGCGATGTTGCTAGGCGTTTAACATGATTGGTTGGATACTATCAGACTTGAGTTTTAACGTTCTTGTTATCAAGGAGTTTATAATTAAGAATGGAGCAATTGGGGTATGCTCGTATAAGGACATGTTTAGTCCGAATCACATAGAGATGTGAACCCACGGCTAATTGTACCAATGAACCATTGAGGGCCACACAAGTGCTAGCTTTCTAGATCCCGTTGAGAAGTAAAATAGTTTAATGTGTTGAACGGCTTATAAAGGAGTTTATAAGCGTAAGGAGAAATAGAAGTATGACTTCTATAAGGAGAATGTAACTTTTAATTTGAGGAAGTGTTCCTAAATTAAAAGTTGGCCAAATAAATAATGTATTTGAAAATTGTGATTTTCATAAACATTATTATGGACTAAATTAAATTAATTCAAGTGTTGAATTAATTAAACACTAGTGGGTCTAGTAGAGTCCAAATAATTAAATTAATTTCAGTGTTGGATTAATTAGACAACATTGGGCCTTGTAGAGCCCAATTAGAAATAAATATTAAACTCGTGGACTTGAGTAATATCAAGTAAAGGTTAAATGGTCTCAAATGTGTTTGAGACAATTTTAAATAAAAGTCCATGGGCCTTGTAATTGTTACAAGCCCAAGTGAAATGCATGCTTGGAAGGTGAAGGGTTGGAGACAACTTTTTAGTTAATTGCATGGCATGCACATGCACCTTTTTGCTTTAACTTTTTCCACAACTAAGAAAAGTCTTCCCCCTTCTCTCCTCCCCACATGTTGGACGAAATTTTACTCCAAAATTTGTTCTTCGATTGTTGAGGAAACAATACTCTTCTCATAGAAAAATACCTTACATTTTCTAGTGCAAGTGTAAGGTGGTTCTAGCTAGTTGGTGGTGAGCTTGATTTTCAAGGAAGGAATCAAGAACAAGGAAAGCTTGTAGATTTGTCTTGCCTTTGAAGAGCCAAGTTGTTTACAACTTGGTTGGAGCCATTACATCAATCATTGAGATTGATAGGTAAAATTTCATAACACCCTATGAATGTCATAGTTTGTGTTTTTGTATATGTTACATGCTAGTACATGAGGTGTTCAAATTTTTCTTTAAAAATTTTCGATTTTCGTGCCTTGAAAACATTTTGAACTTCCATTGCGTATTTGAACACCCTAAAACCGATCCCCTATCAAACTAACCCCAAATTATGTGAGAGGTTTGCCAAGTTAATGCAGGACAAATTCGAGATGAGTATGATGGGTGAACTGACATTTTTCCTTGGTTTGCAAGTGAAGCAACTGGAAACTGGTATTTTTATCAGTCATATAAAAAATACGAAGGAATTGCTTAAGAAATTTGGCATGGAAACATGTTCAGCTGCAAATACTCCCATGAGTTCATCAGTTAAACTTGACAATGATCAAGGGGGAATATCAGTTGAGACGACACTCTACAGAAGTTTAATAGGTTCTTTATTGTACATAACTGCTAGTCGTCCTGATATTGTATTTGTTGTTTGTATGTGTGCTAGATTTCAGAAAAATCCTAAGCAATCGCATTTTTCAGCTGCCAAACGTATTTTAAAATATCTTAAAGGCACACAAAATGTGGGATTATGGTATGCTAAAGACTCTTCTTTCAATTTAGTTTGATATTCATATGCAGATTATGCATGATATAAGCTAGATCGTAAAAGCACCAGTGGATCTTGTCAGTTTCTAGGAGACAGACTGATCTCATGGTTCAGCAAGAAGCAAACATCCATAGCTACTTCCACAACTGAAGCAGAATATTTTGCTGTTGGAAGTTGCTGTGCCCAACTACTCTGAATTCAGCAACAACTGAAAGATTATGAAGTCGATGCAAAATAATCTCCTATATTTGTGACAATACAAGCACAATTGCGATCACATACAATCCAGTTCTTCACTCAAGGACCAAGCAAATTGATGTCAGGCATCACTTCATCAGAGATCATGCTCTGAAGAAATCAATCAGACTGGAATACGTGCCAACTGAACAACAAGCTGCTGACATCTTCAACAAACCTTTACCAGAGACTAAGTTTTCTCACTTTCGCAATATTCTTGGTTTAATTGACTTATCTTAATTATATCAGTTTATTGTTGTTATGTCAGTTGCTGTTTATTCAGTTAGTTTACTATTTATCAACTGATGTCAGTTAATCATTTATCAGTTACCTAATTCAGTTAGTTCTTTGTTTGTCAACTGATGCCAGTTAGTTTTGCAGATAAGAAAAAAAACAACAACATTGAATCGTAGCAAAATTTTATTACTGATAAAATCGAAACTAAGTTACACAATCCATGTGTAGTGCAGTGGAATCTTGCCAAATAGTGAACCAGTTATTCAAATCATGACTCTTGATACTCCTGAAGGTTTCTGTAGTAGAAATACTTTCAAGCAAGAACCACTCCTTCCTGAGCATCATATGTGAGACGTCCTGCTCTTTTTATTGCTTTAAAAGTACTAAAATTTTTTTTTTTCCTCACTTAGCATCGGCCGAACCATAAAATATTTTTGACATCATTTTAAAAATAAACATCCAACTGCTATTTAAAAATCCAAAGAAAAATATTTTAAAGCATAAAATCGCCAAACATTTTACTAAACCTAAAAAGCAATAATTTGAAAAGTAAAGCCCATACTAAACCTCTCAAAAATCTCTCAAAAGCATACATAAGTAATCTTAAAAATCTTTAATCATAAAGCATGAGTCAAAAGTCATAATGCGGAAAAAGTAGAAGCGCTGGTCCTCGGGTTGTGTGCGCCTTCAGTCCAGTCAAATCACTCATCAAGCCCTCCCTCAATACCACCTGCATCAATCACACCTAGTGAGTCTAAAGACTCAACACACCATAATCTTGATAACGAGTAATACGTAATACAGTCAACATATAACGGTGAAAAATATGTGTACTTAAAATATCGTTTTCATGAAGATGCATAAACATAAACATTTTCATAAATATTTTCATGATGCATAAACTTTAAACATAAAAATTTTCATAAAATACTTTTTCATGACATGCAACCATAAACCTTAACATTTTCCCTTTTTCCTCAACATGACATGACATAAAACATTTTTCATTATCATAAACATTTTTTCCTTTTCCTTTTCCTTTTCCTTTCCTTTTGTTGAATTCAGATCGTTAATTGTGACTTTCCTGATCATGCTCATGAGGGTCGATGGATCCATCTACATAAAACCACAGTACTGGGCGGCGGGGGACACCAGCAACACTCTCACCGGTCAACTGGGCCCTGGCCTATCATGATTCGAATAGAAATACGCTCGTCGGGGCTCCCTCTGGGGCCTTTTCCCATAAATGGGCTCCCTCTGGGGCCTTTTCCCCTCACGATATTCCCATTCTTCCGTTACCACAAAACCGTTACCACATATCCGTTACCACATATTCGCAATGATGGAAACACGATCGTCGGGCTCCCACTGGGACCATAACCCTCACGACGTCGCCAACATTAACGAATTAGTCACAATTATTTCACATCCTTCACATTTTTTCATTCACATCACTTTAGAAAAATCATGAATATCATTACGTTTTTCATTTTTGAAACCAAGCATGCAACATGTATTTTAAATGTCTTCCCTCAATCATAAAAATCAAATAGACATTTAAAAATCATCATTCAATCATGAACAATTCATAAACATTTAAAAATAATCATATTTTCATAAAATAGCATTTAGGGCACTGCCATGACCTTAACTAATTTCTAGGTGTAAAAAGACCGTTTTACCCCTGGACTCAACATTTTACGTTTTCGACTTTTTCCTTGATTTCACGACTCTAACATGTCCCAAATAATTATTTAAGCTTACGTGAATTTTTTCCATAATTTTATTTGGCTTAAATGTTAGACTTTTTCAATTATCTTTTCTTAATTGTTTTAACAGTGTTTTAATCCCGAAAAATACCAAACTTTAATATAAAATTCTTAAATTCTAAATTTAGTCCTTTTTATATTATTTTAGCCCTTATGGACCCCGACTCGACCCCCGTGAGCCGTTTTCCAATTTTTTCTTTACTTAAAACCCTATTTGACACCTAAATTTCACCCCCGAGCCAACTCTCGATTTTCACGAGTTACCCCCGAACTATGTCGAGCCAAAAGGTGCCCAACATAATAAATTAACTTACTGGACCCTAACTTTATCAAGGAAACCCTTCTAATGCCAAAAACGAGCCCTCTACTTCCTGAACAAAAGCTGGCCGAGAAACCTTGTTGGACAAGGTCTCTTGCACGCACTGCCTAGCCCCTAACCACGAACCCAGCCACCAAACCAACCTGATTTTCACCCCCTAAGGACCCTAAGGACTAGACCTGACCCAGCCCAGACCCCCTGAACCGCGCGCCCAAGCTTGTGCGAAGCACAGAACCCTGCACGCGATCCCCTTGATTCTCGGGTGGGAGTCCTAGCTTGCTAGGACTCCTTCCCTGCCTTAGTGCGCGAGTCCTAGCGTGGCTAGGACTCCCTTCCTGACTCTCTCATGACCCTGGCTAGCCCCTGGAACGAGCCAACCAAGCCCTCCGTCCCTGCACAACAAAACCGAACCCCAAACTTGACAGCAACAACCGGTTCCTGCACGAGTTCTGGTTTCGTCTCACTTTCTTGGTTTTAGTCGATTCATGTGTGGTGTGTGGGACTCCAAAACCCGTGTAATACTTACCTATCCATGCCTAGACATCATGGCAGCCCCTTAGTATAAAAAAAACGTGAGTCATGGCATCAAACAAATTGCATATAATCACAAATCCAATGCATGTACAAGATGGTCTCCCTTTTTTTTTTTTCGAAAATTCTGAATATATACATGTATGACTTCAAGCTTTTCATGCACACATACTTTAAACAATAATATGATGTAATGGATGAGAAAAGGGAGATTAAGGTGTGCCTTTGCGTTTTATACGCGCGAATAATCGTTGACGACGAAGAACGGAGGGACGACTACGGTTTGCTCTTGATAGACCTTCGAAAACCCCTTCCTAATTGCAAGTGTGTGCTGCCGTGTGTGTGTGGGTGTGGGGAGGGAAGAGTTTTCAGAGTGAGGCGTGAGTTTTTTTTTGCAAAGTGTAGGGTTTTTGATACAATTAACACTTTAAATACTAATTCATTAACTAAGTAGGCTTTAGGCCTATTAAGCCACCAAATTCAAGCCCATTAGCTTTAATTAGGATTAATAAAATTTTAACCAAAGTTTTGATTAATTAAACATGTGAATTTATTAGCCGGGTTGCCAAAAAGTTTGTATTTTAGTTGAAGAACCAACACCGATAAAATTTACGTCCCGGCGTATAAAATCACCTCAAAAACCCTTTATTTTCATAAATACTAAAAAGCATCGACCATCTTTTAAATAATTAAAAATAATTATTTAATAAAAATATTTTACGTTTTCTTCAGTCCTCGATCCCCGTTCCTCGATCGTCACTTGAATATCCTTTAAAAATATATTTTAATTCTACCATGTAGAAAAATATATTTTAAACATGCAATCATGCACAACATAATTAATTAGCAGCTAAAATCAATTAATTACTCAATTTTTCATAATTTCCTAGATTCGCATGCAGTTGGATTACGTCGTCCTAATTTTGGACCTTACAATTCCTCCCCCCTTAAATAAAATTTCGTCCTCGAAATTAGAACTTACCGAATAGATCCGGATAGCGACTCTTCAAGTCCCTCTCAGTTTCCCAAGTAGCTTCCTCTTCCGAGTGATTCAGCCACTTGACCTTGACCATTGGAATTACTTTGTTACGCAATCGTCTTTCTTGTCTAGCCAGAATCTGGACAGGTCTATCTTCATACGACAAATTTGGAGTTAGTTGAAGAGGTTCATAATTAAGCACATGCGACGGATTAGACATGTACTTCCGCAGCATCGAAATATGGAACACATTGTGAACTCCAGAAAGTGCGGGTGGCAATGCCACTCTATAAGCTAGTGTCCCAATCCTCTCCAAAATCTCGAATGGGCCAATAAATATAGGACCAAGCTTGCCCTTCTTGCCAAAACGCATAACACCCTTCATGGGTGCTATCTTCACAAACACGTGGTCGCCTACTGCAAACTCCAAGTCCCTTCGTCTTTTGTCCGCATAACTCTTTTGTCGGCTTTGTGCAGTCTTCATTCTATCACGAATCTTGACTACAAGCTCAGCTGTTTCTTCAATCACATCTGGACCAATGTCTCTTCTTTCCCCAACCTCGTCCCAATGAATAGGAGATCTACATTTTCTTCCATAGAGTGTCTCAAAAGGAGCCATTCCTATTGATGATTGATAGCTGTTATTGTAAGTGAACTCCACTAGAGGTAATTTTTGTTCCCAACTGCCTTGGAAATCAATGACGCATGCTCGAAGTAGATCTTCCAAAATCTGAATAACCCTTTCTGACTGACCATCGGTTTGAGGGTGGAACGCTGTACTGAACAATAACTTGGTCCCCATCGCTGCATGCAGACTTTTCCAAAAAGACGACGTGAACCTCGGATCCCGGTCAGAAACGATGGATACAGGAATCCCATGCAGCCGAACTATCTCCCGAATATACAAGTCGGCATACTGAATCATGGTGAATGTCGTCTTAATAGGTAGAAAATGCGCTGATTTCGTAAGACGATCCACTATCACCCAAATGGCATTAAATCCTTTAACTGTCTTTGGCAATCCCACAACAAAGTCCATGGTGATATTTTCCCATTTCCACTCGGGAATAGGGAGTGGCTTCAATTTTCCCGCTGGTCTCTGATGCTCTGCTTTGACTTGCTGACAAGTCAAACACTCGGATACATATCTCAAGATGTCTCTCTTCATGCCTGGCCACCAATATAACAACTGCAAATCTCTATACATCTTTGTACTGCCCGGATGAATGGAATATGGTGTGTCGTGGGCTTCCTTCATAATAAGATCTCTCAAAGAATCGTCACTAGGAACCCATAGACGGTCTCGATAACGGACTAAGCCATCCACTACTGAATATAAATTCCGGCCCTTGGCTTCATCTCTTGCTCTCCACTTTTGCAACTGCTCATCAGTAGGCTGTCCATCCCGAATTCTGTCTCTCAAAGTCGACTGCACTGATAATGTGGCAAGATTAGGGGCCTCGCCCCTAGCATACACGGCAAGCTCAAACCGCTGTATCTCGGACTGCAACGGTCTTTGGAGTGATAATTGAGTGATAACCGCTGCCTTTCTACTCAATGCGTCTGCCACTACATTAGCTTTCCCCGGATGGTAGCTAATGTCACAATCATAGTCCTTTACCAATTCAAGCCATCTGCGCTGTCTCATATTCAACTCCTTTTGGGTGAAGAAGTATTTCAAGCTTTTATGATCAGTGAATATTTTGCACTTCTCCCCATAAAGGTAGTGTCTCCAAATCTTTAATGCAAAGACTACTGCTGCAAGCTCAAGATCATGAGTAGGGTAGTTCTTTTCATGAATTTTCAACTGTCTTGATGCATAGGCGATAACTCGGTCGTTTTGCATCAGAACTGCACCTAAACCTAGCTTAGAAGCGTCAGTATAAAGAACATACTCCCCTTGCCCTGATGGCATGGATAACACTGGTGCTGATATCAAGGCTTGCTTCAACTTGTCAAAACTGTCTTGACACTCGGATCCCCAAATAAACTTAGCATTTTTCTTCGTCAAAGATGTCAAAGGCACTGCAATAGATGAGAACCCCTTGATGAATTTGCGATAATAGCCAGCTAGTCCCAAGAAACTGCGAATCTCGGTGACACTCTTCGGTACTGGCCACTCTTTTACTGCCTCAACTTTACTCGGATCAACTTCCACGCAATCCCTAGAAATGATGTGGCCTAAGAACGCTACTCTATCAAGCCAAAACTCGCACTTGCTGAATTTTGCATAAAGCTTTCTGTCTTGTAAAACTTGCAGTGCTGTCCTCAAATGGCGACTATGCTCCTCTCTGCTCTTGGAATAGATCAATATGTCATCAATGAAGACAATAATAAACTGATCCAGATACGGCTGAAATACGCGATTCATGAGATCCATGAAGATCGCTGGCGCATTGGTCAACCCGAATGGCATGACCATAAACTCATAGTGCCCATATCTTGTGCGAAATGCTGTCTTGTGCACGTCAGACTCCTTGACTTTCAACTGATGGTATCCAGATCGCAGATCAATTTTAGAAAATATCGAAGCTCCTTGCAACTGGTCAAATAAATCCTCAATTCTTGGCAGTGGATACTTATTTTTTATAGTGACCCTATTGAGCTCTCGATAATCGATGCAAAGACGCATACTACCATCTTTCTTTTTCACAAACAAAACCGGTGCGCCCCATGGAGAGTAACTAGGGCGAATAAAACCTTTGTCTAGCAATTCTTGAATTTGATCTTTCAATTCTTTCATTTCAGCGGGTGCTAGACGATAAGGTGCTTTAGATATAGGAACAGTGCCCGGCATAAGGTCAATAGAGAACTCCACCTCACGATCGGGCGGAATGCCAGAAACGTCTTCGGGAAAGACGCTAGGAAAATCCCTCACAATATCAACATCTTCTAGCTTCTGGCTGATGGATTCATGTGTAGTAGTGACACATGCTAAATACGCCTGACATCCATGCTTAATAAGCTTCCTCGCACATAGACAAGAGATAATGTGCGGCATTTGCTGGTTTCTTGCCGCCTCGAAAACAAAAGATTTACCACTGGGTGGCCTGATAGATACTGATCGCTGACGGAAATCAATCGAAGCTCCATTCGCAGATAGCCAATCCATCCCAAGTATAATATCGAATTCGGGCATAGGAAGCACAATAAGATCTGCCCGAACAACATCTTTGAATAAACGAAGCTCCAGATTCTTAACAATCTTAGACGTGAGCATCTGATCACCGGATGGAATCGAAACTTTGAAACCCAAACCCATATCTTGAGGAGTAACATTCATTCTTTTGATGAAGGTTTCTGATATGAAAGAGTGTGTAGCTCCTGAATCTAGCAAAGCATAGGTAGCTACGCCTAGAATGATGATCCTCCCTGCGGTGAAAATGTCTTTTAATTCTTTTCGTGTTGACACTTAAGGATTTACTATCATTAATTCCCAAAGTTGAATGAAGATTTCGTGTTGAACTTAAACATTTCTTAGAGAAGTTTTGCTTTAGTCCCTCAATCTTTTAAGTCTGCATTATTGACCCATAATTTTCGAATTATTGCACTTAAGTCCCTTAAATTTTCGAAAATTGCATATTGGCCCCCCAATAATTTCGAAACCCCCTGTTATGGTTTTCTTTAATTTTGGCCCTTAGACTTTTTATTCTGAATCATAACATCCTTCACATAAAATAAGGCACAAAGATTCGAATCATTTTTCTATGGTTTCTAAAATCATCGCTTAAGGCCAACTAAGTAGAACATGCAACCTAATTTATTCTAGGTTGAAACTTAATCACAATTCAATTCTAATAACCAATTTAACATTTCAAGCCGAAATAAGGAATATAAAAATGTTAAATGACTAGGTTACCCGTGATGAGTGTAGTGTCTGCCTCTTCCTCGGCTTCCTCGGCATTCATCACATAAGCTCGGGCCGTAGTAGCTGCTTTCCTCTTTGGGCAATCAATAGCTTTGTGACCGGCCTCCTTGCAGTAGAAACATTTATATGATCCCAGCTCGCATTTGCCAAGATGTAGACGGTTGCACTCCTTGCATGGTTGCCTCTCAGCAGGCTTTGGTGCTCCCGGATTCTGTGGCTTTGGTGGCGCTGGCTTCTTGACTTGACCTTGGGGCTTTTGAGGCCCTTGAGGTCTAGGAGGACCCGTATTTGGCTTCTTGTTGGGTTGATTGTTATTCTGATAGTGCTGCCTCTTGCGCTGAATCTCAAAGTCAATGTCCTTTAAGGACTGCTCAGCCTGATATGCATAAGTAACTGCCATAGCATAATTCTCCGGACGCATCATCATGACTTTATCCCGAATGGTAGGTCTTAGGCCATCCTTGAAATGCCTAAGTTTTTCTTCCGCGTCTCCAGCAATAAGGGGTACAAAGTGGCAACCCCTATCAAACTTCTTCACAAAATCGGCAACAGGTACGTCTCCCTGGCGGAGAGTCATAAATTCCCTCTTTATCCGGCTTCTGACGTCAGCAGTAAAGTATTTCTCATAGAATTTCGTCTTGAACTGTGCCCAAGTGAGTGTAGCAAGGTCAACACCATGCTCGGCTCCTTCCCACCATAAAGAAGCGTCATCCCTAAGCAGATAAGTAGTGCACCTCACACGGTCGGCGTCTCCCATGTTCAGATAGCGAAAATGTACCTCGAGTGATCGGATCCAACTCTCCGCAGCAAATGGATCGGTGGTGCCAGAAAAATTCCTTCGGCCCTAGCCTCCGGAACTGCTCATAAATATCATGCTGTGGCCTAGGTGGCTGCTGTGGCTGCTGCTGCTGCATCTGCTGTAACTGCAGCTGTAGCTGTTGCTGCTGTATCTGCTGCTGCTGTAACTGTTGCTCGAAGAGACGAGCCATACCCTCTAATGCACGAGTAGCAGGATCCCCTGGAGGAGGTGGTGGTGGTGGTGCATTTCTTTGACTATTCCCTCTGCGATTAACACTGTTCTCTGCCTGATTCTCGATAACGGGTACGCGTCTAGGAGGCATTTTATCTGAATGTTTTCCAAATTCTAACGTAACCAACATGCATTTAAATCTAAGTTCTCTAATCATGTAACACATCCTGACTTAATTAGCATTTTAAGCATGCAAGGCAATACTACTCAAAAAGCTATTAAACATGTATCATAAACATAATATCCATAACGTCATGCAGGTTAAATCATATAAAATCACATAAAGAAAGTAAATCTTACAACTTGAGGCTTGACGACTGATATTCCCGGCGCTGATGGTGGCACAACCCTTTGCAGGACCTTTGCTCTGATACCAACTGAGACGTCCTGCTCTTTTTATTGCTTTAAAAGTACTAAAAATTTTTTTTTTTTTCCTCACTTAGCATCGGCCGAACCATAAAATATTTTTGACATCATTTTAAAAATAAACATCCAACTGCTATTTAAAAATCCAAAGAAAAATATTTTAAAGCATAAAATCGCCAAACATTTTACTAAACCTAAAAAGCAATAATTTGAAAAGTAAAGCCCATACTAAACCTCTCAAAAATCTCTCAAAAGCATACATAAGTAATCTTAAAAATCTTTAATCATAAAGCATGAGTCAAAAGTCATAATGCGGAAAAAGTAGAAGCGCTGGTCCTCGGGTTGTGTGCGCCTTCAGTCCAGTCAAATCACTCATCAAGCCCTCCCTCAATACCACCTGCATCAATCACACCTAGTGAGTCTAAAGACTCAACACACCATAATCTTGATAACGAGTAATACGTAATACAGTCAACATATAACGGTGAAAAATATGTGTACTTAAAATATCGTTTTCATGAAGATGCATAAACATAAACATTTTCATAAATATTTTCATGATGCATAAACTTTAAACATAAAAATTTTCATAAAATACTTTTTCATGACATGCAACCATAAACCTTAACATTTTCCCTTTTTCCTCAACATGACATGACATAAAACATTTTTCATGATCATAAACATTTTTTCCTTTTCCTTTTCCTTTTCCTTTCCTTTTGTTGAATTCAGATCGTTAATTGTGACTTTCCTGATCATGCTCATGAGGGTCGATGGATCCATCTACATAAAACCACAGTACTGGGCGGCGGGGGACACCAGCAACACTCTCACCGGTCAACTGGGCCCTGGCCTATCATGATTCGAATAGAAATACGCTCGTCGGGGCTCCCTCTGGGGCCTTTTCCCATAAATGGGCTCCCTCTAGGGCCTTTTCCCCTCACGATATTCCCATTCTTCCGTTACCACAAAACCGTTACCACATATCCGTTACCACATATTCGCAATGATGGAAACACGATCGTCGGGCTCCCACTGGGACCATAACCCTCACGACGTCGCCAACATTAACGAATTAGTCACAATTATTTCACATCCTTCACATTTTTTCATTCACATCACTTTAGAAAAATCATGAATATCATTACGTTTTTCATTTTTGAAACCAAGCATGCAACATGTATTTTAAATGTCTTCCCTCAATCATAAAAATCAAATAGACATTTAAAAATCATCATTCAATCATGAACAATTCATAAACATTTAAAAATAATCATATTTTCATAAAATAGCATTTAGGGCACTGCCATGACCTTAACTAATTTCTAGGTGTAAAAAGACCGTTTTACCCCTGGACTCAACATTTTACGTTTTCGACTTTTTCCTTGATTTCACGACTCTAACATGTCCCAAATAATTATTTAAGCTTACGTGAATTTTTTCCATAATTTTATTTGGCTTAAATGTTAGACTTTTTCAATTATCTTTTCTTAATTGTTTTAACAGTGTTTTAATCCCGAAAAATACCAAACTTTAATATAAAATTCTTAAATTCTAAATTTAGTCTTTTTATATTATTTTAGCCCTTATGGACCCCGACTCGACCCCCGTGAGCCGTTTTCCAATTTTTTCTTTACTTAAAACCCTATTTGACACCTAAATTTCACCCCCGAGCCAACTCTCGATTTTCACGAGTTACCCCCGAACTATGTCGAGCCAAAAGGTGCCCAACATAATAAATTAACTTACTGGACCCTAACTTTATCAAGGAAACCCTTCTAATGCCAAAAACGAGCCCTCTACTTCCTGAACAAAAGCTGGCCGAGAAACCTTGTTGGACAAGGTCTCTTGCACGCACTGCCTAGCCCCTAACCACGAACCCAGCCACCAAACCAACCTGATTTTCACCCCCTAAGGACCCTAAGGACTAGACCTGACCCAGCCCAGACCCCCTGAACCGCGCGCCCAAGCTTGTGCGAAGCACAGAACCCTGCACGCGATCCCCTTGATTCTCGGGTGGGAGTCCTAGCTTGCTAGGACTCCTTCCCTGCCTTAGTGCGCGAGTCCTAGCGTGGCTAGGACTCCCTTCCTGACTCTCTCATGACCCTGGCTATCCCCTGGAACGAGCCAACCAAGCCCTCCGTCCCTGCACAACAAAACCAAACCCCAAACTTGACGGCAACAACCGGTTCCTGCACGAGTTCTGGTTTCGTCTCACTTTCTTGGTTTTAGTCGATTCATGTGTGGTGTGTGGGACTCCAAAACCCGTGTAATACTTACCTATCCATGCCTAGACATCATGGCAGCCCCTTAGTATAAAAAAAACGTGAGTCATGGCATCAAACAAATTGCATATAATCACAAATCCAATGCATGTACAAGATGGTCTCCCTTTTTTTTTTTTTCGAAAATTCTGAATATATACATGCATGACTTCAAGCTTTTCATGCACACATACTTTAAACAATAATATGATGTAATGGATGAGAAAAGGGAGATTAAGGTGTGCCTTTGCGTTTTATACGCGCGAATAATCGTTGACGACGAAGAACGGAGGGACGACTACGGTTTGCTCTTGATAGACCTTCGAAAACCCCTTCCTAATTGCAAGTGTGTGCTGCCGTGTGTGTGTGGGTGTGGGGAGGGAAGAGTTTTCAGAGTGAGGCGTGAGTTTTCTTTTGCAAAGTGTAGGGTTTTTGATACAATTAACACTTTAAATACTAATTCATTAACTAAGTAGGCTTTAGGCCTATTAAGCCACCAAATTCAAGCCCATTAGCTTTAATTAGGATTAATAAAATTTTAACCAAAGTTTTGATTAATTAAACATGTGAATTTATTAGCCGGGTTGCCAAAAAGTTTGTATTTTAGTTGAAGAACCAACACCGATAAAATTTACGTCCCGGCGCATAAAAGCACCTCAAAAACCCTTTATTTTCATAAATACTAAAAAGCATCGACCATCTTTTAAATAATTAAAAATAATTATTTAATAAAAATATTTTACGTTTTCTTCAGTCCTCGATCCCCGTTCCTCGATCGTCACTTGAATATCCTTTAAAAATATATTTTAATTCTACCATGTAGAAAAATATATTTTAAACATGCAATCATGCACAACATAATTAATTAGCAGCTAAAATCAATTAATTACTCAATTTTTCATAATTTCCTAGATTCGCATGCAGTTGGATTACGTCGTCTTAATTTTGGACCTTACAATATGGATCAACACATCATCCTTAACAAGCTCGGAAATATGATTGACATCAGCAAGTCTCTTATACTTCCTGGCAATTGATCTTTGTTTTGCAGTAGCAGGAAATTCACCAATGTGAATTGATTGGAGTTCATGATCTGTGGTCCAAACGGACATAACCTCTGAAAAGACGTACTTTTCAACAGCCCTCTTAAATCTTTCAAAACGATGATGAGTACATGAAGGATGAGGGACGTGAGAACTGCTTTCACAATCCATCGAAATTTAAAATGTTATTTTCAAATAACAAACGGTCTGATTTATAGACAGCTACTAAAGAGACAGGAGGAAGATTGTAAAGGCCCGTATTTTGTATTCATATTTTAGCGGAATTATAAAAAAATTTTCTAAATAAATAATTCTCTTGCCTCATTTATAAAATAAACATGTAAATAATTTTAACTTTAAAATAATAGCGGAAGCAAATATTGTTTTCAAACAACAATTTAAAAATAGTCCAACGTGAACAACAATTTAAAAATAATCCAACGTATTAAAACTGAGTTTGAATAATAAAAGGTGCATAAACTAAATCATGAGGTCCTCGGGTTTACTGCTGCTGCCACAGGATTACTCACTGGTCTACGCCCTCCGTCTCGACCTCATCAGTACCTACAACAATCAAGTCTAGTGAGTCTAAAGACTCAACATGTATATATCGTGAATAACAAGTAAATATATAATAAAATCGCATGCAACGTAAAAATATGGTATCGTAAAGCGTATGGTGAAAATCGTATCATGAATAATTATAATTACGTGCATATCTGAAAATTATACATAAAAGCTTTGCTCAATAGAGCTCTGTCATGTCATATCATAATTTTCGTAAAGGCCCGTATTTCGTATTCATATTTTAGCGGAATTATAAAAAAATTTTCTAAATAAATAATTCTCTTGCCTCATTTATAAAATAAACATGTAAATAATTTTAACTTTAAAATAACAGCTGAAGCAAATATTGTTTTCAAACAACAATTTAAAAATAATCCAACGTATTAAAACTGAGTTTGAATAATAAAAGGTGCATAAACTAAAGCATGAGGTCCTCGGGTTTACTACTGCAGCCACATGATTACTCACTGGTATACGCCCTTCGTCTCGACCTTATCAGTACCTACAACAATCAAGTCTAGTGAGTCTAAAGACTCAACATGTATATATCGTGAATAACAAGTAAATATATAATAAAATCGCATGCAACGTAAAAATATGGTATCGTAAAGCGCATGGTGAAAATCGTATCATGAATAATTATAATTACGGGCATATCTGAAAATTATACGTAAAAGCTTTGCTCAATAGAGCTCTGTCATGTCATATCATAATTTTCTGGTAGAGATAATATTTCTAAGCAAGTGGCCCATAACATAACGTATGCGCCTGATCAGACTAAACCACAGTATACTGGGCGGTAGAGATCAATCACAGCCCTTGGACTTGATGTCCGTACCCATACATAATCATAAACCGGTCGTAAGTCACCAGGTGGAGAGGTCCTCGCTTATGCCTACCGACTTCCAAACCCATAAACATAAGGTGGCCACAAGACATATCGCATATATCTCAAAAATAAACATTTTATATTTTTATGCACGTAATATATTTATAACCTTATTTTTATCGGATGAGTTGGATCGCTACCAGGCTTGCTGCAACCTAATTCTAATATGTGACACATGAAAATATTCTTATCTTGACCAAAACTTAACAATAGAACCAAAAACGAGACGATTCGGACCAACAACTTGATTTTTAATCATGGCATCGTACCAACCCGGACCAACATTAAACCGACGTTTAACCATGATTAAAAATACCCCAAACATACTAAAAAATATGCATGAAGATAGCTGTACACGAAATTCCCTGCCTTAGTGCGCGAGTCCTAGCGTGGCTAGGACTCCCTTCCTGACTCTCTCATGACCCTGGCTAGCCCCTGGAACGAGCCAACCAAGCCCTCCGTCCCTGCACAACAAAACCGAACCCCAAACTTGACAGCAACAACCGGTTCCTGCACGAGTTCTGGTTTCGTCTCACTTTCTTGGTTTTAGTCGATTCATGTGTGGTGTGTGGGACTCCAAAACCCGTGTAATACTTACCTATCCATGCCTAGACATCATGGCAGCCCCTTAGTATAAAAAAAACGTGAGTCATGGCATCAAACAAATTGCATATAATCACAAATCCAATGCATGTACAAGATGGTCTCCCTTTTTTTTTTTTTCGAAAATTCTGAATATATACATGTATGACTTCAAGCTTTTCATGCACACATACTTTAAACAATAATATGATGTAATGGATGAGAAAAGGGAGATTAAGGTGTGCCTTTGCGTTTTATACGCGCGAATAATCGTTGACGACGAAGAACGGAGGGACGACTACGGTTTGCTCTTGATAGACCTTCGAAAACCCCTTCCTAATTGCAAGTGTGTGCTGCCGTGTGTGTGTGGGTGTGGGGAGGGAAGAGTTTTCAGAGTGAGGCGTGAGTTTTTTTTTTGCAAAGTGTAGGGTTTTTGATACAATTAACACTTTAAATACTAATTCATTAACTAAGTAGGCTTTAGGCCTATTAAGCCACCAAATTCAAGCCCATTAGCTTTAATTAGGATTAATAAAATTTTAACCAAAGTTTTGATTAATTAAACATGTGAATTTATTAGCCGGGTTGCCAAAAAGTTTGTATTTTAGTTGAAGAACCAACACCGATAAAATTTACGTCCCGGCGTATAAAATCACCTCAAAAACTCTTTATTTTCATAAATACTAAAAAGCATCGACCATCTTTTAAATAATTAAAAATAATTATTTAATAAAAATATTTTACGTTTTCTTCAGTCCTCGATCCCCGTTCCTCGATCGTCACTTGAATATCCTTTAAAAATATATTTTAATTCTACCATGTAGAAAAATATATTTTAAACATGCAATCATGCACAACATAATTAATTAGCAGCTAAAATCAATTAATTACTCAATTTTTCATAATTTCCTAGATTCGCATGCAGTTGGATTACGTCGTCCTAATTTTGGACCTTACAATTCCTCCCCCCTTAAATAAAATTTCGTCCTCGAAATTAGAACTTACCGAATAGATCCGGATAGCGACTCTTCAAGTCCCTCTCAGTTTCCCAAGTAGCTTCCTCTTCCGAGTGATTCAGCCACTTGACCTTGACCATTGGAATTACTTTGTTACGCAATCGTCTTTCTTGTCTAGCCAGAATCTGGACAGGTCTATCTTCATACGACAAATTTGGAGTTAGTTGAAGAGGTTCATAATTAAGCACATGCGACGGATTAGACATGTACTTCCGCAGCATCGAAATATGGAACACATTGTGAACTCCAGAAAGTGCGGGTGGCAATGCCACTCTATAAGCTAGTGTCCCAATCCTCTCCAAAATCTCGAATGGGCCAATAAATATAGGACCAAGCTTGCCCTTCTTGCCAAAACGCATAACACCCTTCATGGGTGCTATCTTCACAAACACGTGGTCGCCTACTGCAAACTCCAAGTCCCTTCGTCTTTTGTCCGCATAACTCTTTTGTCGGCTTTGTGCAGTCTTCATTCTATCACGAATCTTGACTACAAGCTCAGCTGTTTCTTCAATCACATCTGGACCAATGTCTCTTCTTTCCCCAACCTCGTCCCAATGAATAGGAGATCTACATTTTCTTCCATAGAGTGCCTCAAAAGGAGCCATTCCTATTGATGATTGATAGCTGTTATTGTAAGTGAACTCCACTAGAGGTAATTTTTGTTCCCAACTGCCTTGGAAATCAATGACGCATGCTCGCAGTAGATCTTCCAAAATCTGAATAACCCTTTCTGACTGACCATCGGTTTGAGGGTGGAACGCTGTACTGAACAATAACTTGGTCCCCATCGCTGCATGCAGACTTTTCCAAAAAGACGACGTGAACCTCGGATCCCGGTCAGAAACGATGGATACAGGAATCCCATGCAGCCGAACTATCTCCCGAATATACAAGTCGGCATACTGAATCATGGTGAATGTCGTCTTAATAGGTAGAAAATGCGCTGATTTCGTAAGACGATCCACTATCACCCAAATGGCATTAAATCCTTTAACTGTCTTTGGCAATCCCACAACAAAGTCCATGGTGATATTTTCCCATTTCCACTCGGGAATAGGGAGTGGCTTCAATTTTCCCGCTGGTCTCTGATGCTCTGCTTTGACTTGCTGACAAGTCAAACACTCGGATACATATCTCAAGATGTCTCTCTTTATGCCTGGCCACCAATATAACAACTGCAAATCTCTATACATCTTTGTACTGCCCGGATGAATGGAATATGGTGTGTCGTGGGCTTTCTTCATAATAAGATCTCTCAAAGAATCGTCACTAGGAACCCATAGACGGTCTCGATAACGGACTAAGCCATCCACTACTGAATATAAATTCCGGCCCTTGGCTTCATCTCTTGCTCTCCACTTTTGCAACTGCTCATCAGTAGGCTGTCCATCCCGAATTCTGTCTCTCAAAGTCGACTGCACTGATAATGTGGCAAGATTAGGGGCCTCGCCCCTAGCATACACGGCAAGCTCAAACCGCTGTATCTCGGACTGCAACGGTCTTTGGAGTGATAATTGAGTGATAACCGCTGCCTTTCTACTCAATGCGTCTGCCACTACATTAGCTTTCCCCGGATGGTAGCTAATGTCACAATCATAGTCCTTTACCAATTCAAGCCATCTGCGCTGTCTCATATTCAACTCCTTTTGGGTGAAGAAGTATTTCAAGCTTTTATGATCAGTGAATATTTTGCACTTCTCCCCATAAAGGTAGTGTCTCCAAATCTTTAATGCAAAGACTACTGCTGCAAGCTCAAGATCATGAGTAGGGTAGTTCTTTTCATGAATTTTCAACTGTCTTGATGCATAGGCGATAACTCGGTCGTTTTGCATCAGAACTGCACCTAAACCTAGCTTAGAAGCGTCGGTATAAAGAACATACTCCCCTTGCCCTGATGGCATGGATAACACTGGTGCTGATATCAAGGCTTGCTTCAACTTGTCAAAACTGTCTTGACACTCGGATCCCCAAATAAACTTAGCATTTTTCTTCGTCAAAGATGTCAAAGGCACTGCAATAGATGAGAACCCCTTGATGAATTTGCGATAATAGCCAGCTAGTCCCAAGAAACTGCGAATCTCGGTGACACTCTTCGGTACTGGCCACTCTTTTACTGCCTCAACTTTACTCGGATCAACTTCCACGCCATCCCTAGAAATGATGTGGCCTAAGAACGCTACTCTATCAAGCCAAAACTCGCACTTGCTGAATTTTGCATAAAGCTTTCTGTCTTGTAAAACTTGCAGTGCTGTCCTCAAATGGCGACTATGCTCCTCTCTGCTCTTGGAATAGATCAATATGTCATCAATGAAGACAATA
The DNA here is from genome assembly GCF_025594145.1 of Primulina tabacum. Classification (NCBI taxonomy): domain Eukaryota; kingdom Viridiplantae; phylum Streptophyta; class Magnoliopsida; order Lamiales; family Gesneriaceae; genus Primulina; species Primulina tabacum. Next base: position 36,358,404 of record NC_134551.1, on the reverse strand, counting down.
ATAAACTGATCCAGATACGGCTGAAATACGCGATTCATGAGATCCATGAAGATCGCTGGCGCATTGGTCAACCCGAATGGCATGACCATAAAATCATAGTGCCCATATCTTGTGCGAAATGCTGTCTTGTGCACGTCAGACTCCTTGACTTTCAACTGATGGTATCCAGATCGCAGATCAATTTTAGAAAATATCGAAGCTCCTTGCAACTGGTCAAACAAATCCTCAATTCTTGGCAGTGGATACTTATTTTTTATAGTGACCCTATTGAGCTCTCGATAATCGATGCAAAGACGCATACTACCATCTTTCTTTTTCACAAACAAAATCGGTGCGCCCCATGGAGAGTAACTAGGGCGAATAAAACCTTTGTCTAGCAATTCTTGAATTTGATCTTTCAATTCTTTCATTTCAGCGGGTGCTAGACGATAAGGTGCTTTAGATATAGGAACAGTGCCCGGCATAAGGTCAATAGAGAACTCCACCTCACGATCGGGCGGAATGCCAGAAACGTCTTCGGGAAAGACGCTAGGAAAATCCCTCACAATATCAACATCTTCTAGCTTCTGGCTGATGGATTCATGTGTAGTAGTGACACATGCTAAATACGCCTGACATCCATGCTTAATAAGCTTCCTCGCACATAGACAAGAGATAATGTGCGGCATTTGCTGGTTTCTTGCCGCCTCGAAAACAAAAGATTTACCACTGGGTGGCCTGATAGATACTGATCGCTGACGGAAATCAATCGAAGCTCCATTCGCAGATAGCCAATCCATCCCAAGTATAATATCGAATTCGGGCATAGGAAGCACAATAAGATCTGCCCGAACAACATCTTTGAATAAACGAAGCTCCAGATTCTTAACAATCTTAGACGTGAGCATCTGATCACCGGATGGAATCGAAACTTTGAAACCCAAACCCATATCTTGAGGAGTAACATTCAGTCTTTTGATGAAGGTTTCTGATATGAAAGAGTGTGTAGCTCCTGAATCTAGCAAAGCATAGGTAGCTACGCCTAGAATGATGATCCTCCCTGCGGTGAAAATGTCTTTTAATTCTTTTCGTGTTGACACTTAAGGATTTACTATCATTAATTCCCAAAGTTGAATGAAGATTTCGTGTTGAACTTAAACATTTCTTAGAGAAGTTTTGCTTTAGTCCCTCAATCTTTTAAGTCTGCATTATTGACCCATAATTTTCGAATTATTGCACTTAAGTCCCTTAAATTTTCGAAAATTGCATATTGGCCCCCCAATAATTTAGAAACCCCCTGTTATGGTTTTCTTTAATTTTGGCCCTTAGACTTTTTATTCTGAATCATAACATCCTTCACATAAAATAAGGCACAAAGATTCGAATCATTTTTCTATGGTTTCTAAAATCATCGCTTAAGGCCAACTAAGTAGAACATGCAACCTAATTTATTCTAGGTTGAAACTTAATCACAATTCAATTCTAATAATCAATTTAACATTTCAAGCCGAAATAAGGAATATAAAAATGTTAAATGACTAGGTTACCCGTGATGAGTGTAGTGTCTGCCTCTTCCTCGGCTTCCTCGGCATTCATCACATAAGCTCGGGCCGTAGTAGCTGCTTTCCTCTTTGGGCAATCAATAGCTTTGTGACCGACCTCCTTGCAGTAGAAACATTTATATGATCCCAGCTGGCATTTGCCAAAATGTAGACGGTTGCACTCCTTGCATGGTTGCCTCTCAGCAGGCTTTGGTGCTCCCGGATTCTGTGGCTTTGGTGGCGCTGGCTTCTTGACTTGACCTTGGGGCTTTTAAGGCCCTTGAGGTCTAGGAGGACCCGTATTTGGCTTCTTGTTGGGTTGATTGTTATTCTGATAGTGCTGCCTCTTGCGCTGAATCTCAAAGTCAATGTCCTTTAAGGACTGCTCAGCCTGATATGCATAAGTAACTGCCATAACATAATTCTCCGGACGCATCATCATGACTTTATCCCGAATGGTAGGTCTTAGGCCATCCTTGAAATGCCTAAGTTTTTCTTCCGCGTCTCCAGCAATAAGGGGTACAAAGTGGCAACCCCTATCAAACTTCTTCACAAAATCGGCAACAGGTACGTCTCCCTGGCGGAGAGTCATAAATTCCCTCTTTATCCGGCTTCTGACGTCAGCAGTAAAGTATTTCTCATAGAATTTCGTCTTGAACTGTGCCCAAGTGAGTGTAGCAAGGTCAACACCATGCTCGGCTCCTTCCCACCGTAAAGAAGCGTCATCCCTAAGCAGATAAGTAGTGCGCCTCACACGGTCGGCGTCTCCCATGTTCAGATAGCGAAAATGTACCTCGAGTGATCGGATCCAACTCTCCGCAGCAAATGGATCGGTGGTGCCAGAAAATTCCTTCGGCCCTAGCCTCCGGAACTGCTCATAAATATCATGTTGTGGCCTAGGTGGCTGCTGTGGCTGCTGCTGCTGCATCTGCTGTAACTGCAGCTGTAGCTGTTGCTGCTGTATCTGCTGCTGCTGTAACTGTTGCTCGAAGAGACGAGCCATACCCTCTAATGCACGAGTAGCAGGATCCCCTGGAGGAGGTGGTGGTGGTGGTGCATTTCTTTGACTATTCCCTCTGCGATTAACACTGTTCTCTGCCTGATTCTCGATAACGGGTACGCGTCTAGGAGGCATTTTATCTGAATGTTTTCCAAATTCTAACGTAACCAACATGCATTTAAATCTAAGTTCTCTAATCATGTAACACATCCTGACTTAATTAGCATTTTAAGCATGCAAGGCAATACTACTCAAAAAGCTATTAAACATGTATCATAAACATAATATCCATAACGTCATGCAGGTTAAATCATATAAAATCACATAAAGCAAGTAAATCTTACAACTTGAGGCTTGACGACTGATATTCCCGGCGCTGATGGTGGCACAACCCTTTGCAGGACCTTTGCTCTGATACCAACTGAGACGTCCTGCTCTTTTTATTGCTTTAAAAGTACTAAAATTTTTTTTTTTTCCTCACTTAGCATCGGCCGAACCATAAAATATTTTTGACATCATTTTAAAAATAAACATCCAACTGCTATTTAAAAATCCAAAGAAAAATATTTTAAAGCATAAAATCGCCAAACATTTTACTAAACCTAAAAAGCAATAATTTGAAAAGTAAAGCCCATACTAAACCTCTCAAAAATCTCTCAAAAGCATACATAAGTAATCTTAAAAATCTTTAATCATAAAGCATGAGTCAAAAGTCATAATGCGGAAAAAGTAGAAGCGCTGGTCCTCGGGTTGTGTGCGCCTTCAGTCCAGTCAAATCACTCATCAAGCCATCCCTCAATACCACCTGCATCCATCACACCTAGTGAGTCTAAAGACTCAACACACCATAATCTTGATAACGAGTAATACGTAATACAGTCAACATATAACGGTGAAAAATATGTGTACTTAAAATATCGTTTTCATGAAGATGCATAAACATAAACATTTTCATAAATATTTTCATGATGCATAAACTTTAAACATAAAAATTTTCATAAAATACTTTGTCATGACATGCAACCATAAACCTTAACCTTTTCCCTTTTTCCTCAACATGACATGACATAAAACATTTTTCATGATCATAAACATTTTTTCCTTTTCCTTTTCCTTTTCCTTTCCTTTTGTTGAATTCAGATCGTTAATTGTGACTTTCCTGATCATGCTCATGAGGGTCGATGGATCCATCTACATAAAACCACAGTACTGGGCGGCGGGGGACACCAGCAACACTCTCACCGGTCAACTGGGCCCTGGCCTATCATGATTCGAATAGAAATACGCTCGTCGGGGCTCCCTCTGGGGCCTTTTCCCATAAATGGGCTCCTTCTGGGGCCTTTTCCCCTCACGATATTCCCATTCTTCCGTTACCACAAAACCGTTACCACATATTCGCAATGATGGAAACACGATCGTCGGGCTCCCACTGGGACCATAACCCTCACGACGTCGCCAACATTAACGAATTAGTCACAATTATTTCACATCCTTCACATTTTTTCATTCACATCACTTTAGAAAAATCATGAATATCATTACGTTTTTCATTTTTGAAACCAAGCATGCAACATGTATTTTAAATGTCTTCCCTCAATCATAAAAATCAAATAGACATTTAAAAATCATCATTCAATCATGAACAATTCATAAACATTTAAAAATAATCATATTTTCATAAAATAGCATTTAGGGCACTGCCATGACCTTAACTAATTTCTAGGTGTAAAAAGACCGTTTTACCCCTGGACTCAACATTTTACGTTTTCGACTTTTTCCTTGATTTCACGACTCTAACATGTCCCAAATAATTATTTAAGCTTACGTGAATTTTTTCCATAATTTTATTTGGCATAAATGTTAGACTTTTTCAATTATCTTTTCTTAATTGTTTTAACAGTGTTTTAATCCCGAAAAATACCAAACTTTAATATAAAATTCTTAAATTCTAAATTTAGTCTTTTTATATTATTTTAGCCCTTATGGACCCCGACTCGACCCCCGTGAGCCGTTTTCCAATTTTTTCTTTACTTAAAACCCTATTTGACACCTAAATTTCACCCCCGAGCCAACTCTCGATTTTCACGAGTTACCCCCGAACTATGTCGAGCCAAAAGGTGCCCAACATAATAAATTAACTTACTGGACCCTAACTTTATCAAGGAAACCCTTCTAATGCCAAAAACGAGCCCTCTACTTCCTGAACAAAAGCTGGCCGAGAAACCTTGTTGGACAAGGTCTCTTGCACGCACTGCCTAGCCCCTAACCACGAACCCAGCCACCAAACCAACCTGATTTTCACCCCCTAAGGACCCTAAGGACTAGACCTGACCCAGCCCAGACCCCCTGAACCGCGCGCCCAAGCTTGTGCGAAGCACAGAACCCTGCACGCGATCCCCTTGATTCTCGGGTGGGAGTCCTAGCTTGCTAGGACTCCTTCCCTGCCTTAGTGCGCGAGTCCTAGCGTGGCTAGGACTCCCTTCCTGACTCTCTCATGACCCTGGCTATCCCCTGGAACGAGCCAACCAAGCCCTCCGTCCCTGCACAACAAAACCAAACCCCAAACTTGACGGCAACAACCGGTTCCTGCACGAGTTCTGGTTTCGTCTCACTTTCTTGGTTTTAGTCGATTCATGTGTGGTGTGTGGGACTCCAAAACCCGTGTAATACTTACCTATCCATGCCTAGACATCATGGCAGCCCCTTAGTATAAAAAAAACGTGAGTCATGGCATCAAACAAATTGCATATAATCACAAATCCAATGCATGTACAAGATGGTCTCCCTTTTTTTTTTTTTAAAAATTCTGAATATATACATGTATGACTTCAAGCTTTTCATGCACACATACTTTAAACAATAATATGATGTAATGGATGAGAAAAGGGAGATTAAGGTGTGCCTTTGCGTTTTATACGCGCGAATAATCGTTGACGACGAAGAACGGAGGGACGACTACGGTTTGCTCTTGATAGACCTTCGAAAACCCCTTCCTAATTGCAAGTGTGTGCTGCCGTGTGTGTGTGGGTGTGGGGAGGGAAGAGTTTTCAGAGTGAGGCGTGAGTTTTCTTTTGCAAAGTGTAGGGTTTTTGATACAATTAACACTTTAAATACTAATTCATTAACTAAGTAGGCTTTAGGCCTATTAAGCCACCAAATTCAAGCCCATTAGCTTTAATTAGGATTAATAAAATTTTAACCAAAGTTTTGATTAATTAAACATGTGAATTTATTAGCCGGGTTGCCAAAAAGTTTGTATTTTAGTTGAAGAACCAACACCGATAAAATTTACGTCCCGGCGTATAAAAGCACCTCAAAAACCCTTTATTTTCATAAATACTAAAAAGCATCGACCATCTTTTAAATAATTAAAAATAATTATTTAATAAAAATATTTTACGTTTTCTTCAGTCCTCGATCCCCGTTCCTCGATCGTCACTTGAATATCCTTTAAAAATATATTTTAATTCTACCATGTAGAAAAATATATTTTAAACATGCAATCATGCACAACATAATTAATTAGCAGCTAAAATCAATTAATTACTCAATTTTTCATAATTTCCTAGATTCGCATGCAGTTGGATTACGTTGTCTTAATTTTGGACCTTACAATATGGATCAACACATCATCCTTAACAAGCTCGGAAATATGATTGACATCAGCAAGTCTCTTATACTTCCTGGCAATTGATCTTTGTTTTGCAGTAGCAGGAAATTCACCAATGTGAATTGATTGGAGTTCATGATCTGTGGTCCAAACGGACATAACCTCTGAAAAGACGTACTTTTCAACAGCCCTCTTAAATCTTTCAAAACGATGATGAGTACATGAAGGATGAGGGACGTGAGAACTGCTTTTACAATCCATCGAAATTTAAAATGTTATTTTCAAATAACAAACGGTCTGATTTATAGACAGCTACTAAAGAGACAATAGGAAGATTGTAAAGGCCCGTATTTTGTATTCATATTTTAGCGGAATTATAAAAAAATTTTCTAAATAAATAATTCTCTTGCCTCATTTATAAAATAAACATGTAAATAATTTTAACTTTAAAATAATAGGGGAAGCAAATATTGTTTTCAAACAACAATTTAAAAATAGTCCAACGTGAACAACAATTTAAAAATAATCCAACGTATTAAAACTGAGTTTGAATAATAAAAGGTGCATAAACTAAATCATGAGGTCCTCGGGTTTACTGCTGCTGCCACAGGATTACTCACTGGTCTACGCCCTCCGTCTCGACCTCATCAGTACCTACAACAATCAAGTCTAGTGAGTCTAAAGACTCAACATGTATATATCGTGAATAACAAGTAAATATATAATAAAATCGCATGCAACGTAAAAATATGGTATCGTAAAGCGTATGGTGAAAATCGTATCATGAATAATTATAATTACGTGCATATCTGAAAATTATACATAAAAGCTTTGCTCAATAGAGCTCTGTCATGTCATATCATAATTTTCGTAAAGGCCCGTATTTCGTATTCATATTTTAGCGGAATTATAAAAAAATTTTCTAAATAAATAATTCTCTTGCCTCATTTATAAAATAAACATGTAAATAATTTTAACTTTAAAATAATAGCGGAAGCAAATATTGTTTTCAAACAACAATTTAAAAATAGTCCAACCTGAACAACAATTTAAAAATAATCCAACGTATTAAAACTGAGTTTGAATAATAAAAGGTGCATAAACTAAATCATGAGGTCCTCGGGTTTACTGCTGCTGCCACAGGATTACTCACTGGTCTACGCCCTCCGTCTCGACCTCATCAGTACCTACAACAATCAAGTCTAGTGAGTCTAAAGACTCAACATGTATATATCGTGAATAACAAGTAAATATATAATAAAATCGCATGCAACGTAAAAATATGGTATCGTAAAGCGTATGGTGAAAATCGTATCATGAATAATTATAATTACGTGCATATCTGAAAATTATACATAAAAGCTTTGCTCAATAGAGCTCTGTCATGTCATATCATAATTTTCGTAAAGGCCCGTATTTCGTATTCATATTTTAGCGGAATTATAAAAAAATTTTCTAAATAAATAATTCTCTTGCCTCATTTATAAAATAAACATGTAAATAATTTTAACTTTAAAATAACAGCTGAAGCAAATATTGTTTTCAAACAACAATTTAAAAATAATCCAACGTATTAAAACTGAGTTTGAATAATAAAAGGTGCATAAACTAAAGCATGAGGTCCTCGGGTTTACTACTGCAGCCACGTGATTACTCACTGGTCTACGCCCTTCGTCTCGACCTCATCAGTACCTACAACAATCAAGTCTAGTGAGTCTAAAAACTCAACATGTATATATCGTGAATAACAAGTAAATATATAATAAAATCGCATGCAACGTAAAAATATGGTATCGTAAAGCGCATGGTGAAAATCGTATCATGAATAATTATAATTACGGGCATATCTGAAAATTATACGTAAAAGCTTTGCTCAATAGAGCTCTGTCATGTCATATCATAATTTTCTGGTAGAGATAATATTTCTAAGCAAGTGGCCCATAACATAACGTATGCGCCTGATCAGACTAAACCACAGTATACTGGGCGGTAGAGATCAATCACAGCCCTTGGACTTGATGTCCGTACCCATACATAATCATAAACCGGTCGTAAGTCACCAGGTGGAGAGGTCCTCGGTTGTGCCTACCGACTTCCAAACCCATAAACATAAGGTGGCCACAAGACATATCGCATATATCTCAAAAATAAACATTTTATATTTTTATGCACGTAATATATTTATAACCTTATTTTTATCGGATGAGTTGGATCGCTACCAGGCTTGCTGCAACCTAATTCTAATATGTGACACATGAAAATATTCTTATCTTGACCAAAACTTAACAATAGAACCAAAAACGAGACGATTCGGACCAACAACTTGATTTTTAATCATGGCATCGTACCAACCCGGACCAACATTAAACCGACGTTTAACCATGATTAAAAATACCCCAAACATACTAAAAAATATGCATGAAGATAGCTGTACACGAAATTTGGTGAATGGAATCCAAAAACATAAAACACTCTTTCGAGAGTCATTTTAGCACATTGCACCGTAAATTCTCGTACGACCTCTAAACTTGACCAAATCATGAACGGACAAAAAAATGACTTTCCTAACTCATTGAGGTATTGTCCAGTCCAAGGCCATGGGCTAAAAGCCAACAAAGAACTCATACCAACCTCAGAAACCGAACTCAAGTCTGCTGTCAAAAAATTAAAAATACAGCAGCGGCCATTGCACGTGTGAGGGGGAAAAATCCAAAATTTCATGACCATTGGTTTGAACCACCAACCAGAGACTCTTACCAACATCCTAAGGCATGGCTTGGGCCATGGCTAAGGGCTAAAAGCCAAGCACAAACCGAGCCAACACCTAGGACAATTCAACATGCTAGCCGAGAACACCACTTGCTGTGCAGTGTTTTGTATTGAAATGTTTTACTGTCTTGTCTCGTTCCAAGGGCCATTTGATCAACTATGGCTCGATCTAGACATGATGGAGTGTTGTATGAACCATGGCTACGGGCTAGGAGCCCACCACAATTCATCCAACATCCCAAAACCGAAAGTTGCTCACACCAAAAATCAGATTTTGAAAACCGAAGAGTACTTGTCATGTTTCTGTAAAAATCTGAGGGATCTATGAAACAAGCTTTGAAAAGATGATTTGGTCACGTCTTAGACATGATAAGGAAGGGTTCTAACCATGGCTACAGTCCCTAGGACAGCCAAGATTCAAACATCCCTTTAAACAATCCAATGACAGAAACCGTGAACCAAAATTCTGTACTCATAAAACAATTGCTGTCATATATTTATTCCTGAACGTATGGATGTAAACCAATGGACCAATAACACCCTAACACCCTCTAAATCATGCCTAGAAGTAGCCTTGAGAGTTTGGAATCGAGCAACTTCTTGTAATCATCAAAACATCTCAAACCGTGAAGTTGGAACCCAAAGAGTCCAGAAAAATCTGCATAGATTTTGCTTGGGAAACTTGTCAATTTCGTGATTTAGCTTGAATAATGGTTATATAATGGTTTAAAAATATCTAGAGGACTTGATTAAAGAGAAAAGAAACAACATATACATGCCTGGAATTTGTTTTGACAAAAACAAATCAACACAACGAATATGAGCGGCGGAGTCGGAGTGAAATTTCTTTCTTGTTCTTCTACTGCAGTTCACGATTTTTAGCTGCTGTTCTTGATTGTAAGCTGTTGTTTTTCTGCTAATTTCAAAGGTAAGAGTATGGGTTTATTAGACAATGAAGATGAGTATTATAGGAGGTGTTAAAGATACCATAATATGCATTAATTTGGGAGGTTACAAGTGAAGAAGTTAAATGAGTTTTTGAATTGTTTCTTCTTCTCTTGCTGGCCGATAGCTTTTCTCTTATTATTGCTGCACGATCAACCACTTCTAGACTAATATGTTGAGTAGAATTGAGGTGTGTTATTGCATTTGAATTTACTACCCATTAGAGAATTAAAATGAGGGAATAACTTCACCTTAATGACCATTGAGGACGGTTTGAATGGTTTACTACACCTTTGAATTGTCTTGACCGAAAGTTACAACTCATTTGTATGATATATTTTTATTTAAACCTTGCATTTTACTTGTTTAAGATTTTAAACTTTATTATGTATATTTTAATGCATTAACAAATTAATTTAGTTTAAAATCTTGCTTAAAATTTTGTATGGCATGCTTGACCTCAATTTTAGTATTTAAATGTTATGTTTAATTTCTTGACTATATTATACTTAGATTAATTCATCCTGAATTGTTTACACATTTTAATTTAAGCTTTACTTAAATTTTGAACCTAAAAGAATTTATTTAACAACTTAATTCTAATTAATTTAATAAATCTTAAAACATTTTATTTCTTTAAATTAAATTATTCATTGACTTAATTAAATTTAGGAATATATTTCCTATTATTAATTTTTTTATCTTAAATCTCCAAACTCCGGTCCGACCTCGCGTATTTACCCTGAAAAGATAAAACTAAACATCTTCTTTTAAAATAAATAAAGCACTTCATATTTTCATAAAAATTAATTTTAATTAAATAATAGAAATTATGCATGGCTTATACGTAATCTGATTTTCGGGTTCTACAAAGACGAAGAGTCATCAGTTACCAAATAGATTTAACTGATCCAAACTAAGTTTCTCTTACCCTACTTTTAAATTTTATGCATTTGTTGAGGGGGAATATCGAATAAATGGTTAACTGAGAAGACAATAGTCAGTTGGTCCTTAACTAAAATGATTCATCTCATAACTGCTCACTCAGTTGCTGACCTAACTGATCTTCTCCAATAAGTTAACTGATTAATCGAATAATATTCTATATTAAATGACGTGACTGATTTTTTACGCATTTAATTGTTGTCTTTCAATGAATAGTGTTTTGAAACGTGGACCCATATTATCCATTTATGTTCTATACACGTTTTCATCACATGTACACACACTTTTATTCAAATTTTCTTGGAATGACACATGTCCAAAATTTGAACCGTCACATACATATGTACTATACCCCGCTCCACTTCAGTTTTTCTTTCTTACGCGCACATCAGCATTCAGAGCAATCACTATTCAAAGCTTATTCTCTTTCGCAGATTACAATTCACTCAAATGGCCAACCAAGTTCCTGCTTACATTCTCAATGCTATGGTTGTTGATTTTGATTCAGTCTTGACTGTGAAGGATGAAGGAGTCAAGAATATCTTTCTCAAACTGGAAGCAGCCGGGCTGAAGAGATTTCTGGGAAAATTTTCCCAATAAATTTATCTGAAGGAGATTCAATACTTCTACGCTAATGGATACATCACTACTGATGGCAAGATCGCTACTACTGTCAATACTCAGTTGCTGATTATAGATGAAGACTTCTTCATCGATCTATTTCAGCTGCCTACTGATGGGCTTTCATATACCACTGAAGTGAAGGCATCTGATGTTGAAGAGATGCAAACCCTTCTTTCTGCTGATGGTCGGAAGATCAAGGTTTCCGATCCCAAGTAGGAGCTGAAGCCAGAGGTGCAGTTGCTGGCTGATATTGTAGCCAAGGGGCTATTGGCAAAGTCAGGATCCTTTACTGCCCTAACTCTGGGAAAATATAAACCGCGACTGCAATGACAAGAAGACGAACTAGAAGAACATTATTTTCAATATTTTGAAGAATATGTTTCAATAAACCAAGCAATCCAAGGGATATGCAGTGCAACTCAGCTATATGCTGAAGGTGAAGGAGTTAGTGGGTGATGATGCTGAGAAATCATCCAGGTTTAAAGTTTTCAAAGCTAAGAATGTGTAGCCACCGAAGCTCAAATTGGACATGTCTCCTGAGCAGTTTTTGAAGGTAAAGAAAGAGATTGGGATGCAGGAGGCTCCGAAGTAAGTTAAGAAGGCTAAGAAAACAGTCCAGAAAAGACAACCAACGTAAACTAATTGTCTCTGAGTCTGTTTCTGAGAAGACTCCTCCACCCAAAATCACCAAGAAACCTCGCACTTTGAAGACTAAGCGAGCAGTTGCTGTCAGCATCATCCCTACTGAACGGCTGACACCATCAGGACCCCAACAGCCTATTGAATCTTCAGCCGAGGTTCAGTTACCTAAATATGCTGCTCAACTAAAGGAGAAGATCACCAAATCTGGTGATGAGAAGAAATCAGCACAAATCAAGGCTCCATTGATCATCATTACTGGCCACACTCCTCTACCGATTGCTAGACCAAAAGGAGTAGTAATCGGGGAGAGAATTGATGCAACAACTTCAGGTCTAAGCATCCCTCATGCCCTAACTAATTCAAAAGGCAAAGGGAAAATGCAAGAAGAGCCTAGGCCATTAAATTCAATCCAAACTCACATTGATCTAATATGGAAAGAGATCAATGAGTTTTCATTGACAAAGATGAAAGCCTACGATGATTGGCTTAAATTCAGAACTCAAGTTTTTGCTACGCAGCTTTTGAAGAAATCAGTTCTAGAGAAATTCATAACACTGGAGAAGGTTGTGCTCAAAATGGTCAAAGCTTCTTCAATTGTTCAAGCTCTGGAGCGGAAGAAATACTTCATTGACCAGGTGTGTGAGAAGAAGTTACAGAAAATGCTTGTTCAGTTGCAACTCAATTTTGATCCTACCAGTCCAACAACATTCAATGATAAAGTTGTTTATGACCAACTGGACTCGGATCTTCTCTCGCTCCAGTTGGAAATCAAACAATGGGAAATGGACAAAGAGCTGACTCTACAAGCAGATTCCCAATATCTCTCAACTCAAGAGCCAGCTGTTCAATCAGCTCAACATCAGGAGCAGTCCAAAGAACCATTTGCTGAGTCTTCCAAGCAAGCAACTACTTCTATTTCCAAGGATGCACAACCATCCTCAAATGCTGAACTACAACTCTATTCAGATGCTGAATTATCACTAGAAAATGTTGATGAAGTGATAAAATCAGTTGCCGTTGACATTCAGCTACAATCAACAAAAGCAGTTGAGGATATTTTTGTAACTGAAGAACCAGTCGAACAGACAGAAGAACCAACTGTACAGAATTTCTCTAAATCTGAAGAGCCAGTTCAGTCAGCTGACATGACTGAACAGGCAGTTTTTGAAGAAACTAACAAGGCTCAGCTGGACTCGGCACAAACTGAAGAAGTGCCAGCTGAAGAACCGATTAATATTTCAGTTGTTCAACCAACTGGAGAACTAGCTTTTCAACCAACTGATTCTCATACAAGAGAGCCAACTGTTACATCTGTTGATCCAAACCTTTCCTCTCCTCAACAGCTTCAACAGGAAGACTTACCAGAACATGATTCGGAAATGGTGACACTTGAAACAGATACATCTGACAAGGATCATCTTCGATGAACAGAACAGAGAACAGGAACCAGAAACTTCTGAAGCCATGTCTCCTGGCATCTTGATAACAACTGAATCCTTGTTCGAAGAAATTCAGGCTATCCAGACCAATCTTGTCGGTATAGTGTCTTCCATTTCAGATATCAAGACAACTCAATTCTTGCACACTATGAGGTTTGATTCTATAAAGGACAATACCATGGGAAAATTGCAGTAAATTCAAAAGGATGTCATTGCATTATTCCTTCAAATGGACGAACTTCGGAAAGACAGAGTGTCAGCTGAAGCTAATTTCCAGACTCAAGCTTTGGTTACAAGACGCCTTGACTTTCTGGAAAGCACACCAAAAATATGGATTTACTTCAAGATATTCTATTAAATGCAGTGTCAAAACTCAACTCAGATGTGCGGATGTTATCGAAAAAGGTTAATGAGTTTGACAAAAAGGGGGAAGAACAAGAACAAGGAGGAAAGGATCAGCCAGAAAAATCTTCATAGATCATCAAGAAGAAATAGAAATTATTTTAATGTTTCTTGAAGCTTATTTCTTTCTTTCATTCTTTGTATGAATCTGTACATTGAAAGGATTATTTTATCTACAATGAATTCGAAGATTATTTTAGTGAGTTCAGTTGATCAGTTCATGTATTCCAAGTTTTGTCAAACACTAAAAGGGAGAAATTGTTGGAAACTAAATTTCGGTTGTTTGACAAAAAAATTGCTTAAATCAATTGGATTAACTGATCAAGAAATTTAAAAGTAACTGAACAAATAATCAAATTGATGCGCAGACTTATTAAGGCAACTGAACCAGCTAAACTGATCATACGCAGACAACTGACTGATCAGCTGGAAACTAATCAGTTGCTACATTCAGTTGTGAGCTTATCAGCTATTGCTTATCAGCTGATCATTCACCTGTACACGTCATCAGTTAACAAAAAGGACTTTCAACCGACAACAGTACAAGCAGACTGCAACAAATAGTGGGAAAGCCGCAAAGCTGAAATTTACGAATGTCAGAAGAATATTGACGTGGCAAACAACAGATATAAAGATTCAAATTACATTGATTATTACCGTTGAAGAGAAGGGCAGTTGAAAACCACCCTAACAATCAACGAGTTACTATTCTATCAATCTTGCTGTTACTCTGCTGAAATTCTCGCTCATATCAAAAGAATTAGAAGCTCACACTTATCATATTTATTCGTAGCATTCTAGGCTACTTTTCGAGCTTTCTAGCACAAATTTTTTTGTTGTACATTCGATCTTTAAAAGAGATCAGTTGTGCTAAGTCCAGTTGAGTACTGTGAAACATTTTGTAAACTAAGAGTTTCAGTTTTGGCATTGTTAAGTCCAAACTGAAGTGGGTCTTTACAAGTGTTTGTATCGATCAAAGTCTTTTAGTGGATATCCTACCCTTGTGATAGAAAGGGTGAAGTAGGAGTGATTGAAATCTCCGAACATCCATAAAATCTCGATGTATTCTCATTTCAATTTTATTCTATTTATCAGTCAATTTATTTCCGCACTTTATTGTTAACTTATTGATATCGACTGACAAGATTTCGAGTTTCAATTTGTCACTAAACTGACTCAACTTTCGAAAAGATACTGAAAATCGTGAGTGTTTATTCAACCCCCTCTTCTAAACACTCTTTCACTAGTTAATCGATCATATCAGTATTCAAACCAAGTGTGGACATTGGTGGATCCACCTGAGGGAATCGTTCCCATAGGATGCAAATGGATCTACAAAAGACAAGGAATTCACTATGAGGAAACTTTTTCACCAGTTACTATGTTAAAGTCCATTAGAATACAACTACCCATAGTAGGATGGTGTGACTATGAGATAAGACAAATGGATATAAAGACTGCATTCCTCAATTGAGACATCAAAGAAAATATTTATATGTCTCAACCTGAGGGATACACATCAGTAGGAAGTGAGCATAAGGTATACATACTTAAAATATCAATATATGGTCTCAAGTAGGCGTCAAGGAGTTGGAACCTCGGATTTGATAGAACTATCAAGGAATTTGGTTTTGCTAAAAATTTTGAGGAACCATGAGTGTAAAAGAAAGTTAGTGGGAGTGTTGTGACCTTCCTGGTACTTTATGTTGATGATAACCTGCTCATTAGGAATGATATAGGATTACTGCAATCAACTAAAGTATGGTTATCAAGTCAATTCTCCATGAAAGGTATGGGTGAATCATCCTATGTATTGGGAATACGAATCTATAGAGATAGATCAAAGAGGATGATGGGGCTCACCCAAGCCACTTATATCGATACCATCGTGGAGCGATTCTCTATGGAAGAGTCCAAGAGAGGATACTTACCAATGTGTCATGGTGTTACTCTATCTAAATCTATGTGTCCCAAAACTGATGAAGAGATAGAGATGATGACACGTATTCCATATGCAACCATTGGTAGTATCATGTATGGTATGATATCGACACGTCGGATGTTGCTTACGCTCTGATTGTTACAATCAGATATCAGGCGAACCTAGTCCAATGCATTGGAAGGCCGTGAAAGATATTCTTAAGTACTTAAGAAAGACTAAGAACTTATTCATGGTCTATCAAGGTGGAGAATTAAAATTGGAAGGCTACACTGACTCTAGCTTCTAATGTGACGTTAATGATTCGAAATCGACCTCTAGTTTTTTATTCATGCTAAATGGTGCGGCTGTCTCTTGTAAAAGTTTCAAGCAAGACATCGTTGCGGATTCCACCACTGAAGTTGAATATATTGTTGCATCTGTTGCAGCCAAAGAGGCAGTTTGGATGAGGAATTTTGTCCAAGAGTTGGGCGTTATTCCTAATGGAGTTGATCCAGTCCCGGTGTACTGTGACAACACTGGTGTCGTTGCGCAAGCAAAGGAACCAAGGTCTCATAAGCGATCCAAACATGTATTGAGAAAATTCCACATCATTCGGGAGATTGTGGGAAGAGGAGATATATCAGTCGAAAGAGTCCCCTCTGCAGAAAATGTTGTTGATCCACTTACAAAGCCCTTGCCAGGACCATTGTTTGAGAAGCATCGCGAAGCAATGGGATTAAAGTTTATGGATAGTTGGCTCTAGGGCAAGTGGGAGATTGTTAAAGTAGATGCCATGTAAGTCAACTGTTGGCTAGAGAATTTATTAACCAGGTTGTAAGAAACTATCTTTATTTTAATATAATTCATTATTTCATAGTTTGTTATTTCTTTATCTGTATACCCATGTAATCGTAATTCGATGTTGAAACTAATTTGTAAACACTGTATAATCTAAATTCGTTCCTAGTTGATTCATCCGCCTAAAACGTGGATAAAGGTCTCTTGAGCTCGAGACTGGCATCTGTGACGTTGTGTATCGCGTATCTTGGTAAGGACATTGAGATGTCCAAACATGCAGATGGGTAGTCATATTATGATTATACCGAACTACCCTCCCTCGGACTTTTCAAGTTGTTATCATTCATCGAGAGGATAAGTTCGTGGTTATGATTGTACACTATTAGTCCTCACGACCCGGGACAACAATGAGGTTCTATATGCTAGGGCTGTGCTTTGACTCGTTTATCAACTCCAGGAGGGTCATAAGGTGGAGAGATTGGGTACATTTGCGACACATGTAGGAGCTAGTGCATTGTATAATTCACCGCTCACCTACGAGTGTGAATATCCTTTGTGATATGATGAAATGATAGACATGGAATCTTTGGCCAGAGTATGAGATGTACGTTAGAGAAGAAGTTCTCCAATTGTACATGCGATGCCACTATTTAATCTCAAAGAAGTGTCACATAGTTATCGAATTATTCTGTGACCCTCGATAAACCAATGGTTGCAGATTCGATCGTGATATATGAGATGAAGGGACCGTACTGTACGCTAATCATAACCGACGGTTCTCGGAGGTACTATCAGTGATACCTAGGGAATCATGGGGCGATGCTACTAGACGCTCTTACCATGATCCGATGGTTTAATCAGAAATATGGTTTCTGACATTCTCATGATCAATTGTTGATACATAAAATGTGGCAAATTTGGGTAAGCCCGAATAAAGGATTATGTCCTGAATCACAAAGAGTTGTGAACCCACGGCTAACTGTATCCCTGCATCATTGAGAGTCGCACAAGGACTTGATCATTTGTTCCCGTGGAATGAATAAATTCAAGAAGTTGAATTTATATTATGATAGAGTAAATTCAAGGAGTTGAATTTATGATAATTTAATTTTTAAATTAATTTATGAGATAGTAAATTCAAAAAATTGAATTTATGAATTTATAAAATTTGGAGAGAACAAATTTAAAGAGTTGAATTTATAAAATTTGAGAATTTAATTTATTAAACACAAAATTTGAGTTTATTAAATATTAAATTAAATATAGCGGGAAGTATATTTAATGGACTTGTAGGAGTACAAATCTAACATACTAAATAATTAAAGTTCTTAATGGACTTTGGTTAATTAATTAAACTAGTTGGAATAGTCCAATTTATTAACAAAGATCATTAATGTTAATTATGAAAATTAGGTCATGGCTTGATTATAAAAGATAGTAAATAAACCATAACCCTAGCCACCAAGCAAGCCTCCACTCTCATTGTGATTTTCAAAAATTCCTCCAACTTTCCTCTCAAAATTTTCGGCCACATCAAAGAGTTTTTGGTTTGAGCGGCCTCTTGAATTTAATCTCCAATGTTGAAACTTCTTCCAAATATTCTAGTGCTATTTGGAAGAGGAATAAATTTTCTAGTCATGGACCTGATTTGAAGATTAAAGAAAAGAGTTCTCGAAGAAAGTTCGTAGAAAATACATCAAGAGCTATCTCCGCTAATCCCGGAATAGTTGGAGCCTAGTGAATCTTTCACCAAAGGTAAAAGTTTTGAACTTCTTATGTAAGTTTATTTATTAGAACCATACGAGTGCTCAAGCAAATATATTTTGAATGTCAAGATCTAAAATTTTTTAAAATTTTCGCTGCGTTTAGGAACGAGAAAACAGAGATCTCACACAACCATGATTTTGACAACTTCTCCCTCGCAACCTCGCTAACAAATCGGAACTCTTCAAGAACTCTCACATCCGCTCCTGTAACATCTACCATTTTAAAAGTGCGGAAATATATATATTTTATTTTAAAAGCTCGCAATTACAAAATAACATTTGAAATAATCGTACTTATTTGCCAATAAAAGTAGCGCAGTTTAGAAATAATTAACATCATCCAAAATCAAGGTAAAAGTAAACGTGTAATAATCGAATATCACCAACGTATAAAAATGTGTAACTCCTCTCAAAACGCATGAATCAATATCCTGAAAAATAATGTTCCTCGGGTCGTGTCACCGCGCCTCCCGCCTACCTACTCAGTCTTCGGCATCTCCATTCCCCTGATCAAAATTCTCACCTGCATCACACACGCCTAGTGAGTCTAAGGACTCAACACACCTGTACCGTGAATTAACGAGTGCATATATGTAGCACACAACAGTGAAAAATAGCATAATCAACATACATTTCATGTCTACAGTAAAATTGTATATGCAAATGTGTCATGTCAAAACATGGTAATAATTATAGCATGTATCATCGTATCAGCATATACGTGTTAAATGTCATAATTTGAATTCCGTTCATTAGCTGTGACTTTCGTATCATCATGTTAGTCGATGGATCAATCTACGTGTAACCGTGGTACCCGGCTGCGAGGATCATCAGCGACAGCATTACCCGCCCACTAAGTCCCGGTCTTACATGTCATCGTGTCATCATGTCATCGTGTCATCATGTCATCGTGTTATTCACAACTAAATCAATTCCTTCAAAAACGTGTCATCATATTCATCACTTAAATAAAAGCATGCATATACATAATTTTTTCTTTAAACCAAGCATGCACCGCAATTATCATAATTTCATAAAATCATAAAAGTGATGCATAAACATTTAAAATATCATAAATTTGTGCTCAGGGCGCTGCCGTGACGAAAATCTCACCCCCGGTGCGAAATGACCATTTTGCCCCTGGAAACCCAAAATTATCGTTTCACCCTGGACCTCTAAAATTGACCCGAAACTTACCAAACTCCTTAAAATATCCCAAAATTTTTTTAAAGCTTTCTTAGATGTAATGACCCTAATGACCTTCTAAACTAAACCAAACCGACACAAAAAGATGCTGCACAAGCCACTTGTAGAACCAGCCGAACCTATCACCTCCCTCTCGATTCACGCCATGCTCCCAAGGATTGAGCTTCTCCCTCGACCAAAAACTCATGGCTAATAGCCCATGCCTCGCAGCACACCCCAAATCTTTCGATCTTGCCATACCGAGCAAAACCAAGACTCCACCTCTCGATTTCTCCTCCTACAGCAACACCGAAAAATTTTCACTCCAAGACTCCATCATGACACCACCTTCAGACCCTGAACAGCCCCAAGCCCCAGCCCCTTGCACCTCAATTTAGAAAAACGTGAGTAGCAAAGCATGGAATGCAAAAATACATGAAAAAACCGAAAACCAACCATGCTCATACTTGGATCGAGACTTTCACCCACAAATAAACAACTAATAGCATGTATACCATGTATGTGATGCAAAAACGAAAGTACAATGCGTGCCTTGATGATCGATGAACAAAAACGAGACGAGGGAGACACCGGGAGGATTTCCTTTGCAAGAACAAGTGAAAACCGAGCACCTTGAGGTTGTTGATGAGAAAACCGAGAGGAAAAGGACTTGAGGGGAGTGTCGGCTGATATGGTTTTTAGGTTTAGGTTAATTAAATAATAATCAACTAGCTAATGGGCCTTAAATTATTTAATTAAAAGTTTAAAAGAGTTTTAAGCCCAATAAGTCTAAAAGTAGGTCCATTAAATCCAAACACACTCCCGAAAAAAATTTCGTGTTGGAAAATTTTTGAAAATATTAGCCGTATCCTAAAAAAGTCCTTCGATTCGATAAAATTTACGTACTTTTAAAAATTAAAATCATGCGGGTAAAGCCAATAAATCTCAATTTGAAAAATAAACTTAAAATATCTTAAAATAATTAATAAAAATTAATCGTGTAATAAAAATAGTTTTCAAGAAAATTTTCTGGTCTTCATTCCTCGTTTGAGCGTGAAATGCACATAAAAATCCTAATGCATTAACTTTTAAAATTGCATGAATTAAATCCTACCATGCAATAATTATGCATAAAATGCATAAAAATAATTAAACACATAATTTAAATAAAAATCCTAAATTGCATGCATTAATGTTACGTGAATTAAATTCCTGGACTTTACAGCTCCATTCCTGATCAACGGCGGAAAGAAAAGCAAAAAGCTAGTCCCCACCACAAACCCTATCGTTAACACCAACCTCACCAACCGCGGCAGCCGCCATTTCTTCCTATCCAGAGTCTCCTTCAAACTAAACTCCGCCACCACACCCACCCCTTGAACCACAAAGAACGCCGTGGTCTCCCAAGAAGGCCAGGCCCTCGTTATTTACAAAAACAAAAGCTCGTGCTTGAGTCCGGACACGAGAAATGCCGCCAGCACCGACGGGAGTGCCGCCCAATCTCTCCCAAGCACCTCCGCAGTTGCAGATCGAACAGGCTTGTATATTACCTTGTGCAGTAAACTGCTGACTGTTACGTTCCACCTCTTGGCCCATAATTCTTGAAGGGAGGATGCAACATAGGGCTCGTCGGATGTGGGCTCGAGCTCCAGTCCCACCAGGATCCGAACCCAGAAACTCGATAGCGAAATTATATTATCCACCATTAAAAATACTAGAAAATAATACCCGAGTAACAAAATAATAAGATGGACGTGTTCTTTCTGATCAGTTAATACAGCTAACATCAGCAGAAAACTGGGATCTCAGTGGTTAAATATATAGTTGTTAAATTTAGCGGCAATTTCTTGGATTTTTGGGGCGGTGGGGTACTCTTTTTCGGCTAGATCATAAACAGTCATGCGGCTATGATAATGAAAACGGGAAGGGATTTTGTGGGGTCTGATGAAAGCGGGTCCTGATCGAAGGCACATAGATGTAGCTTGAAATTGGCGAGCCATGTGTTGAAGAATACAGTAATTGCGGCGAAGAATGCAGAGGTTAAATACAGAGTAAGAGTTGCAAAAAGGAAGAAAATAGGCAGAAAAAAAAGCAACCGCCATTTTCCTTTCGCCAACCTTGATGAAATCAAATGGTGGCAGGCTGGCAGCAGAGAGAAGTGATCACTCCTAAGCTCACATCACACAGATTCTTGATTTCAACTTATCAGAAAAACAAATTTATTGATGAGAAAACCGCAAAACTCATGTTGCGATGGAAACCAATTACAAGAAAATACTCGCTTAAACTTTGACTACCTGACCCCCCAATTTATAGTGCTCAATATATTGACTGTGTGTGTGCGCTGACTATTCACTATGAGAGTGAGCTGATAGTTACACATCAACTCCACGTAAACTCAACATTATAGTTGCAGTCTCCATTCTAACACATCCCTTTTGATCTGTATGGAAAGCTTATTCCGCTGGTAGATTGATATTTTGAGGAATTATATAGTAAGAGCCGCTATAAAAATGCCGAAAATAAAGAAACAACAAAACAAAAAGGTGGTGGAAGAAAAGAAAATTCCACATGCACATAGAAACGAATCCCCACCAATCCATTTCTAGTTTTAAAGGCAGCATAATGGAATTTTTTAAAGCGCAACATACCTGCTTTTTCAACTTTAGCTTGCGGGCGTCGGGCGTTGAATTATTTATCGTGTGATGATTAATCTTGAATGAGAAAAAGCCAAAGTTGATTTTTTTATGACTTCTCAAAGACCACCACTAATAGCTAAAAGCATTGAATCGATCAGGGATACAGCTAGCTGTCAGTTCACATCTCCATATGATTCAGAATAACATTTATTCTTATTCGGGTTTACCCTAGTTAATTCCATTCTTTTCATCAACTATTTGATCAAGAATGTCAGAACTCATTTCTGATTGCACCCATCAGATAATGGAAGAGCGTCTAGTAGCATTGCCCCATTATCTCCTAGGTATCACTGATAGTGCCCCCAAGAGTCTTTAATCATATTAGCATATAGTACGGCCCTTTCAACACATATATCGCGATCGAGTCTGCAACCATTAGGGTCCCTAGGGTTCATTTTTTTGTCCCAGGAAGGTTGCTTAGGATTTGGACTTGTTGGTTAAGGACTAGGATCGAAGGAACTCGAGGATGGTTAGGGCAATGGTTTGGTTCGAAAGTGCAGAAATTTTCAGAAGGTTTCTAGGCTTTTCTATGGGTTCTAAATGGATTGATTTGGATTGCATAGTATATTGTTAGGTGTGGTTAAGCTATGATTAAAGTTTTGTAAAGTTCGGTTAAGTTTCGAGTTCATTCGGGTTAAAACAGGGACTTAAGTTCAAGTTTTAAAACGAATTTCAAAATTAGTCAAGGATTTTAAGTTTACGTCTAAAAAATATATATTAGTGTATTTTAAGGTGTCATGATAAGTTTGGATGGATTCGGGTCGTCGTTTTAAGATCCAAGGGCAAAATGCTCAAGTTAGGGTTTCAGGGGCAAAATGATCATTTCGCACCTAAATTAGGTTAGCAGTTTTGGAAATGTCCTGAATGCAGTAAAAACGTTAAAATGTATATTTTGAAAGGTTGTAGAATTTTCTAATGAAAATTGTAAAATGTTAAAAAAATAAGTTGCATGATTGGTTTCAAGAAAATGTTATATATATACATGAATTTTTATAAATGATGGATATGATAAAAAAAATTTGAAGCAGGTGATTTGGTTGTGACTAATACGAACACTAATACAAATACTAAATGATACGATGACATGTAAGGCTAAGGCTCAGTTGACGGGTGAGAGTGTCGCTGATGTCCCTGCCACCTGGTACCATGGTAATACGTAAGATTGATCAATCGACAAACAACTGATATGAAAGTCGCAATTAATGATATGAATTCATCTAAGGGGAAAACGTATAGGTATACGTATATGATAAAAGAAAATGTTTAAGTTAATGCATATTCATGAAAAACTATTTTTCTTAAAAGTATTTTCACTATTGCATGTGGATGTATAGGTATTACTTGTTACTATGGTTAAGGCTTGCTGAATCAATAGACTCACTAGGTGTAAATTACGCAGTGAGGATTTTGATGTTGAGACTGGAGGGTTGAATGACTGAATTGGCTGCGCAGATGGTACACTAGCCCGATGACCTATGCATTGCTAGTTTTCAGCGCAGTTATTGATAAAATAGTACTTTAAACATTTTCGTGACTTTTAAGCTTATGAGTGGTTTTGATAGGATTTAATATGTTTATGCTACTTTTTAAAAATGTTAGTTTTAGGTATTATATGACAGTATCGGTTTTATAACTTTTACTGGACTTTTGAGATTTCGAGTAAAATAAATTTTGAGTTTATTTTAATGGTGCAAATATATATGTTTATATTCGGAGGGGTTTGAAAAAAAAATTCTAGTACATTTTAAAGAAAAAGGAGTTAGAGACGTTCCAAAAGAAGTATGCACCATACACTTCTTAAGGCCCACAAAGCCCGATAAGATAGAAGATATTTGCTTCCACTGCAAGAAACATGAACATTCAAAGTGGAATTGCAAGGAATATCTAGCGCAGAAGAGTTATGTCAAGGGTATTTTTTGTATTGAAT
Organism: Primulina tabacum; assembly: GCF_025594145.1. Lineage (NCBI taxonomy): Eukaryota > Viridiplantae > Streptophyta > Magnoliopsida > Lamiales > Gesneriaceae > Primulina > Primulina tabacum. Next base: position 36,334,212 of record NC_134551.1, on the reverse strand, counting down.
TTTAATGTTTTAATTAATTCAACTTCTAGGGTATTAGATGATGGATGTGGATCTCATCTATCCAGTGATATACAGGTGATGACAAGAATTAAAAGATTAAAAAATTGTGAGACCTTCCAGAGAATCGGCAATGGAGCAAGAGTTGATGCAAATGCCATAGGAAACGTTTATTTTAGTATTAAACAATAAGTTTAGGTTACTTTTAAGAGATGTTTTATATGATACTAAATTAGTTAAAAACATTGTTTTCATTTCTATACTTGATAAATATGGATTTTCTTGTTTATTTGCTAAAGATATTTGCAATTTTTACAAGAATGAATGTTTAATTGAAACAGACGAATTACAAAACAATCTTTATAACTTAAATATAAAAGATATTCCAATTAACAATATCTAAGTAAACACGATATCAATAACAAACAAAAGAAAACAAGATAGTGTAAATCAAGCACACTTGTAGCAGGCTACGCTAGGGCATATTTCTCAATAAGGATGTACAAACTATTGGGAGATGTCATATTTGACATTTCGGAGATTAACTCTCTTGAAACATGGAATCATGTCTAAAAAAAGTTGACTAAAGCCCATTTCCTAGGCAAATGGAACGCTTTCATAATCTATTAGATTGGATTCATACAAATTTATGTGGCCCGCTAAGTGTTAACACAAAATATGGTCAGTCTTACTTATTACCTTTATTGATGACTTTTCGAAGTATGTGTATATGTATTTAATAAAATACAAGTTTGAACCTTTAAAAATTTCAAACAATTCAAAGTTGAAGTAGAGAAATAATTAGGAATGAGTATTACAATTTGATCAAATCAAGGTGGACAATACTTAAGTATTGAATTTCAAGATTATCTTAAAGAGAATAAGATTCTCTCACAATGGGCCCCACCTATCACACCTTAGTTGAATGGTGTCTTTGAATGACGTAATTGAATATTGATGGATATGGTTCGATCTATCATGGGATTCACTATATTGATGCCATCCTTTTGGAAATTTGCGCTTGAAACTGCGGCAATGCTTTTGAACAATGTATATACAAATGTAGTAGATAAAAATCTATATGAGATACGAATGGGAAAACATCCAAATATTTTTTTAAGAAAATGTTGATGTCCTGCTTATGTGAAACAGGCAGCGAGAGAAAAATTGGATAATAAATTCAATTTGTGCTACTTTGTGGTATATCCAAAAAATTCCATTGGATATTATTTCTATAATCCCAAAGAAATAAATTTGTTTGTTTCAAGGAATGTCACCTTCTTGGAGAAAGAGTTTCTATTGGATAGAAATTGTGGAATGATAGAACTCGAAGAAATTCTGGAACCACCCACTTATGAAATCATAGAACCCACAACCTAATAGCTATTTTAAGAAACACAGGTTCCTAAAGGATCTTAAAAATTCTCAAGGTCATCTAAGAGGATGAGTCTGCTTCTTGAAGAAGGACAAGATGAGCTCATTCCTTAATGTGATTCAAGAAACTTCAAAAAAACATTTTCTGATGTTCATTCATCCAAATGGCTTGAAGTCATGTTGTCCGATATGGACTCCATATATTCGAACCAAGTACGGTCCTTAGTAGATTCACCTGAAGGAATTGTTCCCATACAAACCAGATTGATTTAGAAAAAAAAAATTGGGCCGGATGGGAAGGTAATACCCTACAAAGCAAGATTGGTAGCAAAATGATATACTCAAAGACAAGATACTGACTACGAGGAAACCTTTTCTCCAGTCGCAATGTTTAAGTTCATTAGGATATTGATAGCCATTGTAGCACGGAATAACTAAGAAATATAGCAGGTGGATGTGAACCTCCAGGATTAACATAAGTGGGAAGTGAGCATAAACTAAGTGTAAGGTCCCGAAAATTTGAAGGTTCACGTAAACCACATGCATGCAAGATTATCAAATTTCTTATGTATTTTAATTAAGTTGTTTTAATCGCATCTAGTAAATATGGTAGGCATGTTTACATGTTTAAAAGATGGTTCTCTACTAGAATGCGTAAAACTATGTTTTAAAGGTTATTCGAGACGCGATCGAGGAACGGAGACCGATGACCACATAAAGGAAAATATTTTTATTAAATAATTATTTTTAATTTGTCAAGGTGTGGTGTATTTTAAATGGAAATTTCGAAAAATGAGGTGTTTTTATATGCGGAGTCATATTTTTAAACGGTATTTGATTTTCGAGAAAAATTGGGACTTTTTGAGAACCTGACTATTATTTTCACAAAATTTTCTAAATAAAATATTTTAAATATTAATTAATAGGCTTAATGGGCCTAATATACTAGACTAATGTGCCTAAGCTTACACCATGAGTTTTATTCAAAATCAAAAGCCAAAAACCCTTCACCCAATCCCACAAAACACACGCCCTATCCCCCTAAATTTTACAAGGACTCTTCCTCCATCAGCCAACCCACACACCACACGTATTTTGTGAAGGTAAGCCATGAAATTTGAAGGAAAAATCATCAAGGTTTCATCCCTCGTCTCCTGCCGACGTTCTTCTCATCGAAAGTCATTTTTCGTGCGTAATATACTCAAAGGCACGTCTTACTCTTCTTTTTCTCATCTTTCACACCATATTATGTGTTTGATACATGATTTCATGAAAAACATGATACACTTTATATATTTTCGATTTTATGGCTATACATGCACAAAACTAGTGTTTTCTTCTTTTAAAACTCTTCCTAATGAGGCACAAAAGGGCTGTCATGGTATGGGAACTTGAAGGGATGATTTTTCACATGTTTAATGACCCTTAGGTTCAGCTTTGAAGGCTGGAAAAATAGGGCAACCAAGATGAATGAAATTTTGGAGTCAAGGGTAGACTAGGGTTTCGGTTTTTCTTCATAGGGGCAGGCAGCTGCAAGCTTGGGTTAGGGCTCATCCAGAGGCCTCAAGAGAAGCTAGCCATGATCCTAGGTTAACCGCAAGAGGGCTGGAGCAAAGGCTATGCATGAGTTGCTCCATGGGAGCCGCGCATGACTTGTTCATGTAAGGGGGGAGGACGGGCAGCTGTCAATGGGTTAGCTACTTTCCAGAAGCTTACCTAGGGTTCGGTTAGGGTCCTAAGAGGGTGGCTAATGGTCTGGTCATGAAGCAAAAGGGCTGGGGTCGAAGCTAGACTAGGTTCGAATCACACTAAAACTAGGACTCTTGTGCAGAAAAATGCAGCATCTTCCTAGGCATGATATAAGGTCCTAATGGGTTTAGTTTAGGTTGAATATGGTTTATTTAGGTGTTATTAAGCTTTGGTTCATGTTTGGTAAGTTTTGGATAAGTTTCGAGTCCATACGAGTCAAAACCGGGAGGTACGTCTAAGTTTAAAAACGATTTGGGAAATAGTCGAGGGGCAAAATTCTATGTCTAAGGAATATATATGGGATTGTTTTAAGGTTATATGTTAAGTTTTGAATGATTTGGGATGTTGTTTTGAGATCTAAGGATAAATACGAAAATTTATACTTATAGGGGAAAAACGATCTTTTTACACTCAAAAATAGGTAGACATCATGGCAGTGCCTGAATGCTATAATATATGATAAAAGGCTTATTTTAAATGTTTAAGGAATTTTATGATAAAATGTTAAAGCTAAAAGATATGTTGCATGCTTTACTTAAAAGAAAAATGATATTTATATGCATGATTTATTTAAGTGATGAAAATATGAAACGTTTGAGAATGTGAAGTAATTGTGACTATTACGATGATACGATGATACGATGATATTATTGAGGATATCGTGAGGAAAAAAGACCCATCGGGAGCCCATTTGGGGGAGAATGCCCCAGAAAGAGCCTGTCTATGGGAGAAGGCCCAAGAGAGAGCACGACGATCGTATTTCCTTGTGATTATGATAGGCCAATGCTCAGTTGACGGGTGAGAGTGTGGCTGATGTACCCGCCGTAGTACTGTGGTTATATGTAGATGGATCCATCGACCTTATGATGAAATGAAAGTCACAATTAACGATCTGAATTCAATAAAAGGAAAAAATATATGTTTATGATGAAAAGAAAAAATGTTTATGATGAAATGACATATGTTATGAAATGATGAAAAGGAAAAATGTTTATGTTTATGCATGTTCATGAAAAGTTATTTTAAGTAAAAGTATTTTCACTGTTGCATGCGATTGTATATGTATTACTTGTTATCAAGGTTATGGTTTGTCGAGTCATTAGATTCATTAGGTGTGATGGATGTAGGTGAGAATGATATTAATGTTGATGGAGGTTTTGATGTATGATCTTTCTCGACTGAAGGTGCGCACAACCTGAGGACCAACACTAGTTTTTCCGTATTATAATTACGATTATGATTATGATTATTATTATGATTTACGTTTAAGTTTACTTAAAAGATTTTTGCGACTTTTATATGATTTTGAGTGGTTTTGGAGAGGGTGTTAGGGTTAGGATGATTTTGAAATATTGCTAAATTTAGGATTGGTAAACGCGTGACAAATTTATGATTCAAATTACTTTCTTTTGAATTTACAAATATAGTTGGTATGTTTTATTTTAAAATGGTGTCAAAATATTTTATACATGTATGCATGTGTTCGGCCGAGACTAGGAGGGTAAGGAAAAAAAATTTCTAGTATATTTTAAAGAGAAACGAGTAGTGGACGTTTCACTAAGGAAATTTCAGAAAACCATCTATAGACTTAACATGTATCGAGGAGCTGGAACCTAAGATTTGACAATACTATCGAAGAGTTTGTTTTTGTTAAATATGAGGAACCATGTGTATGTAAGAAGGTTAATGGGAGTGTAGTGACATTCCTAGTAATTTATTTGATGACAGACTGCTAATTGGGATTTATGTAAGGATGTTGCAGCCAACTAAAGTATTGTTAGCTAGTAAATTCTCAATGAAGGATATAGGTGAAGCATCCTATGTATTAGGAATACAGATCTATATGGATAGATAAAAAAGGATCTTAGGGCTCACCCAATCCACTTATGTCGATATCATACTAAGGAGATTTTCTATGGAAGAGTCCAAGAGAAGATATCTCTCAATGTGTCGTGTGTGACTCTATCTAAGCCTATGTTCTCTAAGACCGACGATGAAATAGAAACCATGAGCCGCATCCCATATGCTTCTGCTATAGGTAGTATATATATGATATCTGTAACGTACCGTACTTTTACTACTAAAATTTGCGAAAAAATTTAAAATTTTTTTAAACATAAAATACCCTTTCAAATTGATCAGGTACAAAGTTGCTAAAAAAATACTTGTTCAAAGCCTCATAAAACAAAACAAAAAATCAGAGTTTTTTTTTTTTTTGATCATTTCATAAAAATTTCAAAACGTGGCCGGTCCTCTGGTTTAGCCACCCACTCAGCCCAAGCCTGCTCCTTGGTCCCCACCTCCAGTCTCCTCATAAACATCTTCACCTGCATCGATCAAGCCTAGTGAGTCTAAAGACTCAACACGTATAAACTAGGAATAACGAATAATACATAGTAAAACCACATGCAGCTTAAAAATAGAACATACATACTTGAAACTTGAACTTGAAGTAAACTTTAACATTCATACATATCATAGACGTGCCATAACGTGAAAACTTTCATAAACATGCTTGCATACTTGTACATACATAAACATACATGAACTTCATTATTTTGCGTAGAGATATGTTTCAATGCAAGTGACCCATAACATAATCGCCTGATCAGACTAAACCACACTACTGGGATGACAGGGACGAACCCACTGCCACATACATGAGATCTCCGTTCATGCTTTAACGGGTGGATTGGTCCCCGTTCATGCTTTAACGCTTTCCAATCTTGATCTAAACCCGTTCATGCTTTAACGAAGTGGGTTGGTCCCCGTTCATGATTTAACGCTTTCCAACCCCATACATACATTGGCCACAAGACATTTCGCATACCTCAAAAAATTGAAAATATTTTCTTTGCACGTCAAACATACTTACTTGGCGTTGAGGGATTCGTTGGACTTCGATTGGGGCCGCTGCTGCACATACTAACATGAATTTAAGCTTAACTTACATAACCTAGACGTAGGAAATCGTACTCACCCGAATCAATTAAATAGCTTAAGGCATTCTAAAACGCTCGGGACTTGAACTCATTTTAATCATCGTTCTAACCCAAGACATGAAACCCCAAAGCAAAGTATAAAATTTCCCAAAACATGAAATACACGGACCCCGTGCCTAGGTCCGTGTATGGGTCCGCAAAAGAAATACTCTGGAAGGAGAAAGGACACGGACCCCGTGCCCAGGTCCGGCTCCGGGTCCGTGTAGACTCGGTAAAAATGGCACCAAGAAGAAACAAAGGCACGGACCCCGTGTCAGGGTCCGTGTGAGAGTCCGGCTAGGCACTGAAGGTCGAAACCTGCGTGAAAACTTGACATGATAATTCATTCTCCTCAACCAACCCAAATGGCTATGAATCGACACCTCGAGACACATCCTAGGACGTTACGACATTGTACCAAACCCAAGTAAATCATTAAAATTGTTCCAAAGAGCGCCAAGCAACAACCAATGATACAACCCGAAATTCGACACCATTTTTCTTCCTACGACTCTTGATTCAACTTGGTGCCTAACGACACGAAGTAAGACACCACATAATACTCCCAATATCTTTCTTGACTTACCTAAACGTAGCAGCAATTACCCATCGTTCCCAACGAAGATTGCAACATATAACTTCAAAAACACAATTTTTCGTAAAAGTCGCAGCTTGAGCAGTTCCACGAAAAACGTCATAAGTCACTCATTTTTTATCCAAAAATTTCGAATTTTATATCAAATCGAAGCTATCAAAAAATTCTACGTTTTTTGTGTTGAAAGTTTTGCCAAAATCTGTATCGAAAAATCCTAGTAATTCAAAATACATAAGGATTCGAAATTTCAGATCTAAAATTCTCTTCAAAGCACATCCAATAAAATGTCTACTCAAACTACTACATAACATTCACATGTTTTCATACAAAACGCATCAAAATTTATACTATGACAAGATCGACGCAGGAATAACAGATTATACGTGCCTTTTGATAATTTAGAATACCGTAACGACGATATCGAAGCGGAGACGGAGTGAGGGTCGATCCGGGACGAACGTGGCGCTATAATCTTGCAACGAAATTAAAGAAAATTTGCTGGAAAGTTCGAAGGGGAGGGGCGGCCGCTTTCTAGATGAAGAACCATAGGTTTGCACTCTCAAAATAATAAAAATCTTAATGTGAAGTGAGTGTGTGTGTTTAGTCGTGTACAGGTGTGTGTAAAAGTGTGTGTGTGCGTGTGTTTTAGTAAATTAGGGAGAGTAAAATTTGCTTAAATAATAATTAGCAACTAATTTAAAATACTAACTCTCCCTTAACCTTAACACAATCTCTAATTAAAAATAAAGAGGTACATATGCTGGACTTTAAAAGTTTTAAACTCTTAAATCGCTAATTACATGAATAAGACTTTAAAATACTAAAACTTAGTAAATCTTTTAAAATGCCCCATCCTCAATCTTAAAATAAAAATACCATGTTTTAAATTGCCAAAATCGTCACCGGTCTTTTCCTCGATCCTGCCTCAAATAATCGCCTGAAACATGAAACTCGAAAAAAATTTTAACGTGCATCACATAAACATAATTAATTTAAAATAATCATTTAAATAAATCATGCATGGCTAAAACTCAATTTAACTTAAATAAATGCTTTAATAATTAAATAAATGCTAAGGTTATATGTGTACTGAATTTGGGCACTACAGTTACTCCCCCACTTATAAAAATTTCGTCCTCGAAATTAAGTCTTACCGAACAACTCCGGGTAGCGAATTCTCATATCTGCTTCTGCCTCCCAAGTGGCTTCCTCCACTGATTGATTTAACCACCGAACTTTGACCAACTTGGTCACTTTGTTTCGAAGTCTCCGCTCCTGCCTGTCTAGGATCTGGACGAGTCTTTCCTCATATGACAGGTCTGGAGCCAACTGCAACGGCTCATAACTCAGAACATGAGAAGGGTTAGCTAAATATTTCCTCAGCATCGAGACGTGGAACACATTGTGTACCCCGGCCAGACTCGGCGGAAGGGCAACACGATAAGCTAGTGTCCCAACTCTTTTAAGGATCTCGAACGGCCCAATAAACCTTGAACTGAGCTTGCCTCTTTTCCCAAATCTCATAACACCCTTAATGGGTGCTATCTTTTCAAAAACGTGGTCACCTACGGAAAACTCGAGGTCTCTTCTTCTATTATCAGCATAACTTTTCTGACGACTCTGGGCAGTCTTCATCCTGTCTCGGATCTTGACCACCACATCTGTAGTCTGCTGAACTATCTCCGGACCAAGTTCTGCTCTTTCACCGACCTCATCCCAATGAACTGGTGATCTGCACTTTCTTCCATACAACGCCTCGTAGGGAGCCATACCTATCGATGATTGGAAACTGTTGTTGTATGTAAACTCCACTAGAGGTAGCTTCGATTCCCAAGTCCCCTGGAAATCGTTCATACACGCTCGCAGTAAATCCTCCAAAATCTGAATCACTCACTCAGATTGGCCATCTGTCTGCGGGTGAAAAGCTGTGCTGAAAAGCAACTTCGTCCCCATGGCTGCATGTAGGCTCTTCCAGAAGGACGATGTAAATCTCGGGTCCCTTTTGGACACAATAGAAACTGGGATCCCATGCAATCGAACTATCTCCTTGATATAAAGCTCCGCGTACTGCGTCATGGAGAAAGTCGTCTTCACTGGCAAGAAGTGCGCTGACTTAGTGAGTCGATCCACTATAACCCAGATAGAATTTGATCCCCTGACTGACCTCGGCAAACCAACCACAAAGTCCATTGTAATATTCTCCCATTTCCACTCTGGGATGGGGAGTGGCTTAATCAATCCTGCTGGCCTCTGATGTTCTGCTTTCACCTGCTGACAAGTGAGGCATTCAGACACAAATCTGCGGATGTCTCGTTTCATCCCTGGCCACCAATACAAAATTTGCAGGTCTTTGTACATCTTGGTACCTCCTAGGTGAATAGAATACGGAGATGCGTGTGCCTCTGACAAGATATCTTCTCTGATCGAATCAACACTAGGCACCCACATTCTCCCTCTGTACCTCACAATACCATCAGACACTGTGTAGAGTACACTGCCCTTGGCTTCGTCTTTCAGCCTCCATTTCTGCAACTACTCATCTGAAGGCTGTCCTCTACGGATTCGGTCTAGCAAATCGGATTTGACTGTCAGATTAGACAGCTTAGGAGCTCTGCCCTTAGGATAAACCTCTAACCCAAATCTTTGAATCTCTGACTGAAGAGATCTTTGTACTGACAACTGTGCTACGACTGCAACTTTACGGCTCAATGCATCTGCCACAACATTAGCTTTCCCTGGATGGTAGCTAATTTCACAATCGTAGTCTTTCACCAGTTCTAACCACCGTCTATGTCTCATATTCAGCTCTTTCTGCGTGAAGAAATACTTGAGACTCTTGCGATCAGTGAATATCTGGCATTTCTCGCCGTACAAGTAATGTCTCCATATCTTCAAAGCAAACACAACGGCGGCTAACTCAAGATAATGAGTCAGGTAGTTCTTCTCATGCACCTTCAACTGCTTGGAAGCATAAGCTATAACCCGACCATGCTGCATCAACACTATGCCTATCCCGAGCTTAGATGCATCGGTGTATAACACAAAATCTCCTTGCCCTGATGACATGGCTAACACTGACAATGAAATAAGATCTTGCTTCAAGGTATCAAAGCTCTTCTGACACTCATCACTCCACACAAATTTAGCATTCTTCTTGGTCAGTGAAGTGAGCGGCACTGCTATCGACGAAAACCCCTGAATAAACTTACGGTAATAACCTGCTAAACCTAAAAAACTACAGATCTCTGAAGCGTTCTTCGGTTCAACCCATTCCTTACTGCTGCTACCTTAGCTGGATCCACCTCGATACTACTACTAGATATTATGTGACCCAAAAACGCTACCTTCTCTAAATAGAATTCACACTTACTAAATTTTGCAAACAACTCGTGTCTCTGCAAAATCTGCAACATTGTACTCAAATGCTGAACGTGCTCCTTATGGCTCTTCGAGTAGATAAGAATGTCGTCAATGAACACTATGACGAACTGATCTAGCAGGGCTGAAATACTCGGTTTATGAAGCCCATAAAAATAGCTGGAGCATTAGTCAGTCCAAACGGCATCACTAAAATCTCGTACTGTCCATATCTAGTCCTGAATGTTTTCTTAGTTTTACTTTACTATGACCTCGAATTCTGACTTTTCTCACAATTCCCAATATTAGAAATGGAGGTTCAAACTTATTGTATCTTATTTTCCTTATACTATATCCGTAATGTTCATCGATCTATTACCTTAGCATTTATGAAGTTCAACCTAAAAAATCTTAGCACCAAAAGTTACTGATCAACTTCTATCCGTGGTAATACATTCAAAAGTTAAACCTTATCTTAACCCCGTAATAATATTGACCTACGATCCTTGAATCGAATCTTTACCTTACGACACCAAACTTACGTAACTTAGCTATTTATAAGTACATCCCAAATAAAGATTGTTGCTAATCTTAAATTTCGATTAACGTTAATCCATAAAACCCCAAAATATACAATATCGATATTCTGCTTAAATAATAAAACCTTCCTAGCATCAAACACATGCTTAAACTATTTCCTTCCCAATTACATTATAGTTGAGGCCTAAGACACTTAAACCTTCCTCATTGGAACGAATTTCACACTTTGACGTATCCTCAATACTTAATTCATTCTAACGTATAAAGCTTAATAAGTTTCCCCCCTGTTAATGATGGACTAATTCTAATAAATCAACTTCACTTATAACCCACATAATTCTAGAATCCTTACATAAAGATTTTAGATTTCTTACTCGATAAAAATCTTAATATTCAACCATTGGTAACCTATATTGAATACAACTACTTCCCTTTTGTTTTTATTTCACCCAATATCCCCGTATGATCACCTATTTCATAAACTTGAAATAAAAACTTACACAACCCTAGTAGTCTTAGATAAACTAATTCCAGTACTCATATCCACTTAACCCTAAGTTTCTTAATGACTTACAAAGATTCCTCAAAACAAGGTGCATGATAGGGCCTCTTGCCACGCCTATCGACCTCAATGTCCATCTGGTACTGCCTTGCCGCCAAAGCTCTCGACACGACAACTGTATAAGTCGTAGGACCAGCAACCCTGACACCACGGTGCAGGATCGACCGCAAAAAATCCATAAAATGCTTCAGATTCTCCCGGGCATCGTTAATAATTAGGGGGCACAAAGTAACACCCCCTCTCAAACTCCCTGACGAAGTCTGCCACGCTGCTGTCTCCCTGTCGCAGCGACATGAACTTCTTGGTCAGGTGGGATCGTACTTCTTCAGTGAAGTACTTGAAGTAGAAAACCTCCTTGAAGCCATTCCACGTCAGTATTTGTAAGTTCACTGACACTGACGCGCCTTCCCTCCAAAGCCTGGCGTCTCCAGTCAACAAGAAGGTGGCACATCTAAATTTGTCTGCATCCTACAGCTCCATAAACACAAATATTACCTCGATAGACTTAATCCATCCTTCAGCTATCATCGGGTCAGTAGTCCCCGAGAACTCCTTAGGATTCATCCTCCTAAACCTTTCGTACACAGCCTCTGGTCTGGGCCTCGCCCCTGTGTCTACTGCAGTCTGGTTCCCCGCAAACTGTGCGAAAAACTGAGTCATACCTGCAAGCATCTGTGCCACTGGTCATGTCTGTACGTCATCTTGTGCGGAATAAAACATGCCGATTTGGTAAATCTGTCAATCACAACCCAAATCGCATCACAACCTCGGGAGGAACGCGGTAGTTTCGTCACGAAGTCCATGGAAATGTGATCCAATTTCCATTCAGGAATGGACAAACTCTATAGTAATTCTCCTGGTTTCTTTCTCTCGGCTTTCACCTGTTGGCAATTCAGACATTTTGATACAAACTCTGCAATATCAGCTTTCATCTGTTTCAACCAAAACTATCTTTTCAAATTATTATACATCTTTCTGCCACCAGGATGAATACTGAATCGACTACTGTGCGTTTCTGACAATATCTGTTGCTTCAAATCTGAAACATCTGGCACAACTAGATGATTATTCACATACAGTACATAATCACGTACCTGATACTCTGATCGATGCCCTGCTCTGACCATCGAAATCGAGTTCTGAACATTTTGATCAACTTTCTGAGCTTCTTTAATTCTCAAAATCAGCTCTGGTTCGACTTGAATAGTATACAATTTCAACGGTTTACAATCTGTTTCAAATGCTAATACAGGCAAACAGCAGTCTTCAATCAAATTCGAAACACCAAGCGTCGATAAAGATAAGAACATAACTTTCGACTCAATACATCAGCTGCTGCATTCGATTTCCCCGGATAGTATTTGATTTCACAATCAAAGTCTTTCAGTAAATCAAGCCATCTTCTCTGCCTCATATTCAATTCTGACTGTGAAAATAGATATTTCAAACTCTTGTGATTAGAATAGATCTCAAACTTCTCACCAGATAGATAATGTCGCCATATCTTCAATGCAAATACAATGGCTGCCAATTCAAGATCATGAATTGGGTAGCGAGACTCATGTGGCTTCAACTGTCTTGAGGCATAGGCAATAACATGTTCTCGCTGCATCAAAACACAACCCAATCCTCTGTGAGTAGCATCACAATAAACAACAAAATCATCAGTATCTGATGGAATAGTCAATACAGGAGCACTGGTCAATTTCTTATTCAATTCAACGAAACTGGACTCACAGTCTTCTGACTATACAGATGGTGCATTCTTCTAAGTCAACTGAGTAATTGGTTTAGCAATACTCGAGAAATCTGTAATAAATCGACGATCATATTCTGCTAAACCCATAAAACTGCGTATCTCTGGTATAGATGTCGGTCTCGGCCAACTAATCACGGCCACAATATTGCTGGGATCAACAGAAATACCATTTTCAGATATAATATGACCCAAAAATACAACTTGTTTCAGCCAGAATTCACATTTAGACAGCTTAGCATACAATCTCTCTTTTCTCAGAATTCTCACCACTGTTATCAAATGCTCAGCATGATCAATCATATTCTTCGAGTATATCAGAATATCATCAATAAATATAATCACAAAATCATCAAGATAATTCTGAAATACACGGTTCATCAAACCCATAAATACGGCTGGAGCATTTATTAAACCAAACGGCATGACAATAAACTCATAATGGCCATACCTGGTTCTGAAAGCTGTCTTCGAGATATCAGAATCTCTGACTCTCAGCTGATTATATCCAGATCTCAGATCGATCTTGGAAAAAACAGAAAAACCCTGCAATTGATCAAATAAATCATCAATACGAGGCAAAGGGTATTTATTCTTTACCGTAGCCTTGTTCAGTTGCCGGTAGTCAATACAAAGTCTCATTGATCTGTATTTCTTTCTGACAAACAACACTGGAGCACCCCAAGGAAAAACACTCGGTCTGATGTAACCCTTGGCCAGTAAATATTCCAACTGATCTTTCAATTCTTTCAGTTCAATCGGTGCCATTCTGTACGGAGCTCTAAAAATCGGAACTGTACCTGGTACCAATTCAATGCTGAAGTCTATCTCTCGAATCGGAGGCAAACCCGGAATCTCATCTGGGAATACATCAGCAAACTCACATTCCACTAGCAAATCAGCCAATGATGGGCTCGATTTCACTAAATCAACTAAATACACAAGGAATCCCTCCGCTCCTTTTTGTAATAATCGAGTCATAGACATTGCAGATATCAAATGAATTCTAGATCTAGAACCCTTACTGTAAAATTTCCATTCATCAGCCATATCAGGTCTGAATCTCACAATCTTTTGGAAACAATCTACGGTAGCTCTGTACTTGGTCAGCATATCGATGCCAATAATGCAGTCAAAATCAGAAAACCCAAGTACAATGCAATCTAACTCAATCTCATGTATGTCATACTGTAGCATACAATTTCTAACAGAAGTCAATGATACAAGACCTCTTCCCAAAGGTGAAGAGATAGATACTACAGATGATAAAGACTCAATAGGCAATGCATAACTCAATGCAAACCGCTAAGAAATAAATGTATGAGAAGCACCCGTATCAATCAATACATAAGCAGGATAATCACACAATAAGAGTTACCTGCAACAACGTCATCTAGTGCTTCCTGAGCCTGTTCTTCAGTCAAAGCAAATACTCTGGCCTGCTGTCTCGGAGGCTGAATAACAGTCTGGCTTCCTCCTGGCCTCTGCTGCGACTGAGGAGTAGTCGATGGTGGCTGGAAAGAGTGAACAACTGATGATCGTCTATCAATCTGTGCCACTGGTCCAGATGATTCTGCTCCCTGGGATCTTCGAGAACCTCTCTGTGGACATACTCTCGCAAAATGTCCCGACTGTTTGCAGATGTTGCAACTGCCAGATACTCCGTAGCATTGCTCTGTGGGATGTCTCCCTCCACATGTGCTACAATAGACTCCGGTATAACTCTGGCTCTGTAGTGAACCACTTGAGCTGGATGAACCCCTACCATACTTCTTAAACTGTCTTCTTCTAGCTTTCAAATGATCTTTCTTCTTCCCAGTGCTACTATCACCACTCTCCAAATCACCAGATGTCTCAGTGTCCCTTCAGAGTCGACGGTTCAAACAACTGAGAGCTCTTCAGTAGTGTTTCCATCGGTGTTGCTGTATCATCCATCGGATTATTCGAGGTACTTCCCTGTTCTGGGATTCTTCGAGGAGGCATACCTGATTACCAAAAGGATTAGTAACCAAATACAACAAACCTGTTTCAGTCCTCCTCTAATCATCTTACTGCTGATCAAGAATCGGTTCTGATTCATTCTCAATAACACATGTTTCCAATCAAATCAAATAATCAGGTAAACATGCATTTCAAAGCAGTAAAACATGCTAGCAATCAAAAGCAAGGAAGAAAACTCGTTCTACCCCGCTCACTATCTGCTATCTCAAGCTAAGGTAACCTACTGCTCTGATACCACCTGCTATGGGGACCCGAACCTAATTCATCTTCTTAATCATTATTAGGATCATTTAATTAACCTGGGTCTAAATTTTTTTTTAAAATACATAAGTGCGGAAC
The DNA here is from genome assembly GCF_025594145.1 of Primulina tabacum. Taxonomy (NCBI): domain Eukaryota; kingdom Viridiplantae; phylum Streptophyta; class Magnoliopsida; order Lamiales; family Gesneriaceae; genus Primulina; species Primulina tabacum. The sequence continues at coordinate 36,318,961 of NC_134551.1, read as the reverse complement.
ATAATGAAATCAGTCTGATATAAATATCAACATAAAGTACAAGTCTTGTACAACAAATATTCAAATCCACTAGTGTGCAACAACTATATCAAGTGCTGGAAACTAAATCTGCTCCTAAGTCCAGATCTCCACGCTAAACTTGAATCTCTCATCCTATTCGGACCCTGATCCTGTCCCACCAGTTGTCATGCACACATACAAACACAACAACAGCCGGATAACTCCGGTGAGAATATAATCTCAGTATAAACAATGTATACCTGCAATCATATAAACAGATATAAAAGCATGAAACAGATATCAATAGCATGTATCAAATCTGAAAGACATGAATCAATATAAAGCTGTAAATAAACTCTAGACTCGTCATCTCAGACTCGACTCTTTCCTAACCTAGGGATCCCAGTCTAAGTCCGACTTTGGCGTTTTATATCGAATCTCCGCAATAGAAGTGGATCCACTCCTACGTAACATCGATTCACCAAAAGTCTAATGTCTTGGCGGTTCCGCCGAAGACTTGGCAACTCAGCCAATAATAAGGCACATCAGCCCATTGGCACCTCAGCCAATAATAAGGCACATCAGCCCACGACTAAGAATATCCGCCCATGACTCAATATATGCTCTGCTATAAGTCAATAGACTAAGCATATAAATCTCATGAATTGCAAATATCAAGGCAATAATGTAAAGTATGTGGTTTTGGGAAACTCAAGTCAAATCCAACTCGAGTCGTATCTCCCCAGTTAGACATTGATTTATACCTTTCTCTTCTTGTTCTAACGAAGTCGAAGTCTCGAATTCACATCTGTCCATACTTAATGTCCAGTTAAAGCTCTCGTCGATAAAAACACAGTACTGAAGTCGGATTGAAATTCTAACGGACGGATCATTCACAAACCAAATTCTAGTACGTGAAAAACACAATTCTTCTCTAGCCTCTCGTTCTTGTTTCTTGAATTCTGAGGGACAAAATCGTTTTTGATATATATATATTGCATGTCACAAGACGGGTGGCTCACTCTAGGTGCTACACGTCTCGCGCATATGCGCGACATCCTTCGGCGCGTATCTTCACGGCAGCTCACGCATATGCACGCCCTCTCCCGGCGCATATGCGCGAGGTTCTGTGCCAATCTTGCGCATATGCGCGGGTCCTGTCACGCATATGCGTGAGGTTCTCTGCCTACCTCGCGCATATGCGCCCGGCTGGGTTGCGCATATGCGCGAGGGCTCATCCTCGCGCATATTTCCAATCTTCTTTCTGGCTTTTTCGGTCCGATCCGTTCCGTCTATAATCACCTCAATTATCAACAAATCATTTCCAATTACAATAATCAAAATTTCGGGCATTACAACATAAGCACGCTGAAAAGACTCGTCTTGGTACAATGAGGACAGTCGTCGAATTTGGGACGTTACAGTTGGTATCAGGGCAAAGGTCCTGTATAAAGTTGTGCCACCGCTAGCTTCTGTAGCTCAATCATCAGGCATCAAGTCTATAAGCTTTTATGTTTTAAATGGTTTACTGCTATCACCTGCATGATTGCATTATTTACGTTTTACAACGATTTTCAAGACATGTTTAGATGATTTAATGATTAAATGTTTTAAAAACTAGATTAAATTGCATGATGGGTTACAATTAGAATTTGGACTGTTTTCAGATATCATGCCTCATAGACGCGCCCCCAGTATAGACCGGCTGGATGATATTTCAGGAGGCGGCGGAGGCCCACCTCCATTACTACCACTGCAATTGGATGCAGCTACCCGTGTACTGGAGGCTATGGCTAGAATTTTGGAGCAGGCGCACCAGCCTCCTCGACCTCAGACCGTCATTTTTGAGCAGTTTCGTTGGCTCAACCCGAAGGAGGTCGGTCTACTACTGACCCTTTCGTAGCGGAGGGTTGGATTCGATCCATGGATCTGCATTTCCAGTACTTGTAGATGACGGATAGCGACCGGGTCAGGTGCGCCACTTAAATTCTGATAGATTTACGCATCCCTTTGGTGGGAGGGAGCCGCTCATGGAGTGGACTGGACTACCCTCACTTGGGAGCAGTTCAAGGATGTGTTCTATGGCAAGTATTTTCCAGCAGACGTCAAGGGTTGCCTGATTAGGGAGTTTATGAGTCTCCACCAGGGGGACTTGAATGTGGTCGACTTTATCACTGAAGTTTGACAGGGGCTGTCATTTTGTGCCCCTTATTGTAAGAGATGCCACCCAGAAGTTGAGACATTTCATGGATGGTTTGAGACCCACGCTGCGTCGGGATGTTATGCTGATGAGACCGGCGAGCTATGGTGAGGCCATCGCATGTGGCTTTCAGGCTGAGCAGGCCCTGAGGGACCTTTATTTTGAGATGCAAAGGAAGAGATCTCAGTCCAGATCCCACCCACAAAAGAGGCAGTTTACAGGGCCACTGAGGCATCAAGGGCAGGAGAAGCCCCAAGGACTAGATTAGGAGGCCTAGTCAGCAGAGGCCACCACAGGTATCAGGGGCTCCGAAGCCGGCAGAGGGACAACCGTGCAAGCAGTGCAACCGGTTCCACCTCGGCAAATGTTTATGGGGAACCTACAAATGCTTCATTTACTAGCAGGAGAGTCACAAGACGATAGACAAGCCTAGGAAGAAGGGCCCCACTACTGACAGGACATATGTGATGCATGCCGAGGAGGTTGAGGCGGAGTTAGATTCTACGTTGATCACCGGTTTTTGTTTAAGATTTTAATTTATCGCTTGATTGCATGGGTTATTAGTTTGTTATGAGAAAAAAAATTATGGGATTGAAAACATAAATTAAATTAGGATGCATGCTCTACCTAGTTGGATTTAAAGATTAAATTGCGTGAATTGAGAATTTTAGTGACCTAATTGTAATACCAAAAATATGAGGAGCTATTTGAAAAAATAAAAATTTTAAGGGTTTATTTTAAAATTTTTTGAATTTTTTGGACTTAATTCTTAGTTTTCGAGAACTTTACGGTTTTATGGGCTAAATTCGAAAAATTTTATGTGGCCAAGTTGCAAAATTCGAAAAATTGTAGGGCCAAAACTTTAATTTTTGGAAACTTTAAGGGTCAATTTGTAATTTCGAAAATTTTGAGGATTTAAAATTCGAAATTTTTTGAGGGACACTTGGGTTAAAATAGTAATTTTTTGAGGATTTTGGGATAATTGCTGGTAGAAGATTTCTTAAATTTCAACGCGAACAGATTTGATGGTATATTTTGTCGCATGAAGGATATATGTTTCAGGTGTAGCCACGTATGCATTGCTAGATTCCTGAGCTACACATTCGTTTATATTTGAGACGTTTGTCCAACTGACTAGGAATCATACCGGTGGCGATGGAATTAGGATTCAGAGTAACGATTCCATCCGGGGATCATATGTTAACTTCTCTGATTGTGAGGAAATTGGAGCTTCGGTTACTGAAGTATGCGGTGCAGGCAAACTTGATTGTGCTACCGTTGCTGGAGTTTGATATTATTTTGGGTATGGACTTGCTTTTCTTGAACTTAGCTGTCATAAACTTTCCACAGAGACCAGTATCTTTCTGACCGCCCAGCGGTAAGCCGTTTATTTTTGAGGCAGCCAGACACCAACAGATGTCGCACGTCATTTCCTGCAAGTGTGTGAGGAAGCTCATGAAGAGAGGCTGCCAAGAGTTTTTGGTGTAATGCCCGAGATTTTAGCTTAATACTTTTGAGTTATCCTATATTATGAATAAGGGAATGGAAGAACAGACACGGAGAAGCGACGTTGCAATTTGAATTTAGTTGCAAAGTATAGTGTTGGAGTAGAAAGACCAATGCACCCGCGGTAAAAGAGCTAGCGCACCCGCGGTGGTTCTTCTGATATTTTAGAGTTGGTACAGTAGAGTCACCGCACCCGCGGTAAAAAATGCACCGCACCCGCGGTCGTGCCTTCTGAAATTGTGGAAGTAGTACAGCACGCTCAGCGCACCCGCGACGAGACATGCAGAACATGCAATGAGCCACCTAGCCTCTCATGCAACATGTATATATATATATATATCAGCTTCATTTCTTGAGAGAAGACAATCGAGAAACCTTCAGAAATCCCTCAAACTTCACTTTGGTTTCAATTTAGGATTTTGTGGAATCCGTCCGTCTGATTTGTAATCTGACTTCAGTCGAGTTTCTAGCGACGACAGCTACAATAGGACGTAAGTTTTATTGAATTCTTGTATCATTTGAAATTATGATATTGGGGGAATTGTGATTTGACTGATATAGTGTGTTCTGGATATACTGATTAGTATATAACTGAAGACAGATCGAAGAACGGGCTGTGTATGTAATTGTTATGATTTTTTTTGAAGTGATATAATCGAGAATTTACAGATTTGATATCGTGACCTATTCTTATTGAAGATTATGATTCCTATTGATATCGATTATGAATTATGGTATTATTTCTGTGATGTTGAGATTGACGGGGCGATCAAGACTGTATTATTATGCCATCGAAACATCAGTAGATTGATTGTGATCAGATTCAGTTTTGATTGAGATTGTATCATGATATCGTTGATATGGATCAGATTATGTTTGATTTGAGTATTGATCGGAACAGGTTTTGAATTGAGTTATACAATGATACAGTATATTCGATATGATTATTTCAGATTTGATATGGACAGATTTGACTTCAAGACTTCGACTTCATCAGATCAAGAAGATAAAGGTATAAGTCAATGTGGTATTGGGAGATCGACTCAAGTAGGATATACTTGAGTTTCCCTAAATCACATACTTATTGTTATTATATGCATTGATTTGATTTGATATGCTTGTTCTATTGATTTATAGAAAGCAAGTATAGTGCCAAAGTCTGTGACAGATAGGTCAAGACACTGGATGTTCGGTTATATCGACGTGGATAGAATTGAAGTTTCTTCTATTACTGTTGGTCGATATAGGAATACCAACATCTGGAAACCGGGATCCCTAGACTAGGATTGAGTCTAGTATGAGCCGTGGAGTCACGAGTATGATTTACGATTTCATATTGATTATGTTTCGGATTTGATACATATTACTGATATTTGTTACATGCTTTGACATTTGTTTATATGATTGCATGTTTTATTGATTTATACTGGGATTTTATTCTCACCGGAGTTATTTGGCTGTTGTCGTGTTTGTATGTGTGCATGACAACAGGTGGGACAGGTTCAGGGTCGAGGAGATGAAGATAGATCGTGATTAGAGTGGAAACTACGGACTTGGATTAGAGATAGGATTTGGACACTTGACATTTAGTTGTTAAAACTTAGTTGAATGATTGTATATATAGTACAAGACTTGTACTTTAATACTGATATGTATATTAGATTGAATCCCATTACATTCCGCATTAAGAAAAAAAGAAATTTAGACCGTGTTTATTATAATTGATTAAATTGTCCTAATGATGATTCAGAGTATGATTAGCGTCCGGGTCCCCACAACAGGTGGTATCAGAGCGATAGATCCTTTAGACTTAGATAGGAGCTAGTGAGCGGGGTAGAATGAATTTTCTTTCCTTACATGTGATTGCTAGCATGTGATTTATTATAATGTTGAATTACATTGTATATGTTAATATTGCAGTATGTTTTTAATGTTTTTGAAACTACATGTTACCTGAATATCTGAGTTGATTTGGTAATGTGTATTATTTGAGAATGAATCAGAACCCATTCTTGGTTAGAGGTAAGCTGATCAGAAAGGGACTGAGATGGATTTATCTCCTGTGATTGCTAACTTTTGTGGTAACTAGATATACCTCCTCGAAGAATTCCAGAACGAGGTAGTACTTCAACTAATCAGAGGGATGTGTCAGAAACCCTGATGGAAACACAGTTAAAGAGGTTTCAGTCGTTTCAACTGCCGATTCTGAAGGGTACTGAGACGCCAGTCGATTGTGAGAATTGGTTAGAGGATATAGAAATGCTATTTGAATTTCTTGGTTTCACAGATGATTGCAGAGTTAAACTAATTGGGCACCAGTTACGGGAAGTTGCAAGGAGTTGGTGGCTGGTAACCAAAGAATCTTTAGAACAGCGTGGTCCATTGATTACGTGGAAAATTTTTAAAGTTGAATTCTATCAAAGATTCTTCCCCGTATCATACAGACAGGATAAAGGTGCAGAGTTTGCAAATCTGAGACATGGTCAGTTGAATATTGATGAGTATTTGGCTCAGTTCTTTACCTTGCTACGTTTTGCCCCTCACGTGGCTAAGAACGATGAAGCTGTATTTGATCAGTTCATTCATGGATTGAATCCGGAGATACGTACATTGGTAAATGTGAAACGACCGAATAACCTTGCTGATACTTTGAACAGAGCCAAAAGAGCAGAAACAGTTCTGATGAGACAAAAGGAAGCTTCGTATGTTCTTCCAACACCGAGACCACAGCCACTGCCTCCCAGAATCGAAATTGGTAGCAGCAGTAGTGGAAAGAAAGAACAGTTGAAAGCTCGAAAGAAGCAGTTCAAGAAGTTAGGGAGCGGTTCATCTAGCTCCAGTGGTTCTAGCCCGAGTTACACCGGAGTGTATTGTAGAACCTATGGAGGAAGACATCTCAAAGAGCAATGCCAAGGTGTGTTTGGTAGTTGTAACATCTGTCGACAACAAGGACACTTTGCTAGAGTATGTCTACAGCGAGGTTCCCGAAGATTCCAGGGAGCAGAAGCATCTGGTCGCAGTGACCGGGGAACAGACCCGGAATGCACTTGATTCTATAGTGGCAGGTAACTGTTCCTTTATGGTTATTTTGTGTACATATTGAGAAATATTACTACATCCTGTATATGATTTCTGAATGAATTGCATGGATATATGCTTGAGTATTGAGTTATTATATGTTGTAGTATTGATCTCTTTTCTGTTTGGGAGAGGTTTTGTATCAGTGACATCTGTTAGATTTGGTATGCTACAGTATGACAGATATGGGATTGAGTTATATGATATAGTACTTGGTGTTATTTGAAGCTGACTGCATTATTGATATTGATGTGTTGGCAAAGTACAGAGCTATCGCAGATTATTTCCAGGAAATGGTAAGATTCGGACCTGAAATGGCCAAAGAATGAACATGGTATGATAAGAATTCTGGATTTAGAATATATTTGATATATATGATGTTCATGATTCTATGATTATCGAAAGGAACGGAGTGATTCCTTATATATATATTAGTTGATTTACTAAGATGGAGTGTATCATTGACTGATTTGCCAGTGACAGAAGAGTTGCTAAAATCGTCTCAGATGAACTTCCGGGTTTGCCTTTAATCAGGAAGATTGATTTCAGTCTTTACTTGATATTAAGTACTGTTATTATTTTTAGAACTTCGTACCGAATAATATTGATTGAATTGAAAGATTTGAAAGATCGAATAGCAGATTCATTAACCGAGAGTTACATCTGATTGAATGGTTCTCGTTAGGGATGTATCAGCTATAGTGATGAGTTGATAAACTCTGTGTTCATAATATTTGATAATTATCTGATTTAGTTATCTATGGTATTCTGGTATATTCGAAGATTATGACTACTTTTGTTGAATATCTGAGCATTGTATTGAATATTCTGGGAACTGGAAAGTTGTATGCAGCAACTGTTGAAATGTGCATCTTGATTGAGACAGATTGTGTTCAGGGTTTGTTATATCTGAAAATGATATATCTATTGATTCTAGCACAGTTGAAACCGCGATCAGTTAGCCGAGACTGATATCAGTGTCAAAAACTTGTAGTTGCATGAGTTAGAAGGCTACTGTATCTGATTGTTATTCTGAATTGCTTGAGAATGATTATTTTCTGCAGCAGTATTTGATATAGATTGTATACAGTTGAGACTCGATACCGTTCAAGCCGAACCAGAACTGATTTTGAAAGTTGAAACAGTTTAGAAAGTTGATCAGAATGGGCAGCACTTGATTATCGATAGTCAGAACAGGGCATCCATTAGAATATCAGGTAAATGATACTGCGTTGTATATGAATAACCGATGGGTTGTGCCAGATATTTCGGATTTGAAATAGTTAATGTTGTCAGAAATACGCAAGAGTTTATTTAGTATTCGTCCTGATAGCAGAAAGATATATGATAATTTGAAAGGACAGCTTTGATAGAAACAGATGAGATTAGATGTGGCAGAGTTTGCACTGAAGTATCTGAATTGTCGATAGATAAAGACAGAAAGAATGAACCCAGGAGATAGGTTATATAGCTTATCGATTCCTGAATGGGAAGGGGATTACATTTCCAGGGATATCGTGACAAAGCTACTGCAATACTTCCGGGATTGAGTATTGATTGAGTTAGGAATGATAGGCTGACCAGTCTGCGAGTGCTAGCTCGTACATGAAGATGTACATATATGATTATATTACTGAGATTTCTGTCAGAAAAGTGATCAGATTACACAGAGTGTCGAGAATTGATTATATCAGACCATGATTTTGGTTGACTTGGCACGGTTGGCGGGGAGTACAGCAAGAGTGGGTACGAGATTATATATGATTATTGCATATCATTCACCGGCTGACAGACAGTCAGAGTGGGTTATCCGGATTTTGGAGAATATGCTTAGAGTTATAACGCTTGATTTTAGCACTAGTTGGCAGGATTTATGTCATGTCGGGAGTTTTTGTACAACAATAGCTATCAGACGAAAATCGAGATGGAACCATTTGAAACGTGTTACGGTAAGAAGTGCAGGTTCCCTCTTTATTGGGATGATATCTCTTAGGTTCCTAAGATTAGACCTGATTAGATCAGAGATATGACAAAAGAAGTGCAGCTGAATTAAAAAAAATGAAGACAGTTCCGAATAGACATACTAAATATACCAATGTCGGATGATGACCGTTGGTATTTGAGACAGAAGATTACATATTGAAATTGACTGGGATTTAACAGATTTGATAACAGCTGTTGCTGTTGATTTGCTATGAGCTGTTGACTAGTATATACAGATACTGTATAGCCAATATTTTGAGATTGATTTTGTTCAGAGTTACTTCGAGTTATATTATGATATTATATTCTTGAAGTATTACTCCAGAATGGAATCAGAATCAATTGAATAAAGATACTTCGGAACAAAGACTATTCCATTGTTGAAAGTTCAAAGGAATGGTTAGGACATCTAGGAAGCTATTTAGAAGACAGAATCTGGAATGAAATAAAGATTCTAGAATTGTTTCAGTGGAATAAGTTTCTTTTAGCTTCTGTATATATATCTCCTTCTTTTATCAGATTTGGTGTCTGATATGATTACCTGTGATATACGAGTTGATTGCCTGTGATTTCGGGGACGAAATCATATCTTAGGGGGGGAGAAATATAATGCCCGAGATTTTAGCTTAATACTTTTGATTTATCCTATATTATGAATAAGGGAATGGAAGAACAGACACGGAGAAGCGACGTTGCAATTTGAATTTAGTTGCAAAGTATAGTGTTGGAGTAGAAAGACCAGTGCACCCGCGGTAAAAGAGCTAGCGCACCCGTGGTGGTTGTTCTGAAATTTTGGAGTTGGTACAGTAGAATCACCGCACCCACGGTCAAAAATGCACCGCACCCGCCGTCGTGCCTTCTGAAATTGTGGAAGTAGTACATCACGCTCAGCGCACCCGCGGTCCAAGGGCTAGCGCACCCGCGGCGAGACATGCAGAACATGCAATGAGCCACCTAGCCTCTCATGCAACATGTATATATATATATATATATCAGCTTCATTTCTTAAGAGAAGACAATCAAGAAACCTTCAGAAATCCCTCAAACTTCACTTTGGTTTCAATTTAGGATTTTATGGAATCCGTCCGTCTGATTTGTAATCTGACTTCAGTACCGAGTTTCTAGCGACGACAGCTACAACAGGACGTAAGTTTTATTGAATTCTGGTATCATTTGAAATTATGATATTGGGGGAATTGGGATTTGACTGATATAGTGTGTTCTGGATATACTGATTAGTATATAACTGAAGACAGATCGAAGAACGGGATGTGTATGTAATTGTTATGATTTTTTTTGAAGTAATATGATCGAGATTGTACAAATTTGATATCGTGACCTATTCTTATTGAAGATTATGATTCCTATTGATATCGATTATGAATTATGGTATTATTTCTGTGATGTTGAGATTGACGGGGCGATCAAGACTGTATTATTATGCCATCGAAACATCAGTAGATTGATTGTGATCAGATTCAGTTTTGATTGAGATTGTATCATGATATCCTTTATATGGATCAGATTATGTTTGATTTGAGTATTGATCGGAACAGGTTTTGAATTGAGTTATACATTGATACAATATATTCGATATGATTATTTCAGATTTGATATGGACAGATTTGACTTCGAGACTTCGACTTCGTCAGATCGAGAAGACAAAGGTATAAGTCAATGTGGTACTGGGAGATCGACTCAAGTAGAATATACTTGAGTTTCCCTAAATCATATACTTATTGTTATTATATGCATTGATTTGATTTGATATGCTTGTTCTATTGATTTATAGAAAGCACGCATTAGATGAGTATTAGACGAGTGATCGTGTGACAGAAGTGCCTGATAGTGGTGGGATTGCCATAGGCACATTGCACGATGTCACAGGATAGTGAATTGGCGATAGTGCCAAAGTCTATGACGAATAGGTCAAGACACCGGATGTTCGGTTGTATCGACGTGGATAGAATTGGAGTTTCTTCTATTACTGTTGGTCGATATAGGAATACCAACATTTGGAAACCGGGATCCCTAGACTAGGATTGAGTCTAGTATGAGCCGTGGAGTCACGAGTATGATTTACGATTTCATATTGATTATGTTTCGGATTTTATACATGTTACTGATATTTATTGCATGCTTTGACATTGTTTATATGATTGCATGTTTCATTGATTTATATTGGGATTTTATTCTCACCGGAGTTATCCGGCTGTTGTCGTGTTTGTATGTGTGCTTGACAATAGGTGGGATAGGTTCAGGGTCGAGGAGATGAAGATAGATCGTGATTAGAGTGGAGACTACGGACTTGGATTAGAGATAGGGTTTGGACACTTGACATTTAGTTGTTAAACCTTAGTTGAATGATTGTATATATAGTACATGTAGAACCCGTAACTTAGACTACGTATAAACCATGCATAATTCTAGTATTTAAATTAAAAATGATTTTTTTTGTTGCATGAGTATTTGAAGTTAATTATTTTATTATTTCATGCAGTAGTTTGATTTTTACCATTTCAGTTATTTCAGTGAGGCCGGACTGGAGTTGGAGTTTTGAAATAGAATTTAAGATTCGAGAAACATTTCCAGAATTTATTTGAGCTAGCCAGTAAGTTCATTTAAGTTAATAAGGAGGTTTGGGGATTTAATTTAATTACTTGATGTGAGTAGGAAATAAGTTCATTTAAGTTCCAATAATTAAGGGTTTAATTCACTAAATTAATTAAAGGATTAGTGAGGCTTTTAAGGGTTGTTAATTTACTAGATAATCAACATTTCCCCTTCCTCTTATAGTGAAGATTTCGGCCACCCTTAATTGCTAGAGCATTACCATGCCAACTCATCACCCTTTTGACCCATTCTTTTTGGTGATTAACATGCTAATCTTTCTTTTATTATTAGTCCATCTTAATTAATTAATTATTGAGCATTATCCTAACCTAGTCCTAGCCTTGCATGTTCGGCCACTTGCATTCTAGAATCATCCAACATATCATTTGATAGCAACCATAATTCAAATTTCAAAACTAGTAGACTTGGTCTTGCTTGTTCCCCATTATATGGCAACCACTCCCTCACTCCCCTAACCAATATTATCCTCCCCTCTCCACCGAATTCAGAGTGTATGTGAGAAGAAAAAAAATCGTGAGGTTCATAGCTTTTAAGAGGAGAGAAATCGAGCAAGGTAGACAAGAAAGCTAGATCGCACCACTCCTCCGCGCCGCGTCATCGTCGTTTCGTTCGTTTTCTTTCAAAACGAAACCAGGCATGCATATAATCTTTCTTGCTCTTCAATAAAGTCCTACTATTATTTTTAAACATCACTTGTACATGATTTTATACAAGAAAACCGAAATATACCTCAAGCCTTTTCGAAATGCATGTGCAGATTTTTTTTTCGACTTTCATGGCAGCTTCACGGTTTTCTCAAGTTTTGTGGTTTCAGGTGGATGGTTCGATTCCAGGCTCACTAGGCTACATCTACACACATACTAGGGTGTGTGAATACTGTGATGGTCCATTCAAACAAACCCCATGCATGACAGAAATCGAAAATAACAGCAGCTTCTCTTCCTTGCCATTTATGTTTCGAAATTCTGTGTGTGCTGTCAAAGGAGAAAGGATCTGATCTTGGCTGCCCCAAGGGACTATAGCCATGGTTAGATCACTTCCCTAGCATGTATAAGACGTGACGAAGTCGCCCTTTTTGTGGCTTGGTCCATGTTGCATCGGTTTTTAAATCAAACGCAAGAACAGCCCCTCCCCCATTTCGGCCCTTCCTTGGTACAGCATATGAGTTTCGGTTTTGGTGGTTTGGTGTGGATCTTGGTTGGCCTATGGCCCTTAGCCACGGTTCATACCATACCCCTAGATGTCTAGGTCGTGCCATGGTCAATCAAATGGCCACTGGAACGACACGAGACATCAAGCAAAGCAAAACACCACACGCGTATGCAAAGGTGCTCTCGGGTGAATCTTTTCGATTGTTGCTGGAATATTCCGAATTGTGGCTGGTCTAAAGCCCTTAGCCATGGTTCCAATCATTCCTTGGGACGTTGGAAAGAGTTGTTGGTCGGTGGTTCAAGCCCCAATGGCCATTAACCTCGCAAACGACGCAAGCAAACCAAAGAACGGTTGCTGTATTTTTGGACAGCAACTTGCTGTGTCGGTTCGGAGGTTCGTTTGAGTTCTTGGTGGGCTTTTAGCCTATGGCCTTGGACTGGACAGTGCCTCATTGAGTTGGAAAGGTCATGTCTTTGACCGTTTGTCATTCGGATCATTTTTGAGGTCGTACGAGAATTTACGGTGCGATGTGCCAAATTGACTCTCGAAAGAGCGTTTCATGTTTTGGCCTCCATTCACCTAGATTTCGGCCCTCACCATTTTAGGAGCATTATTTTATCATTTTAGGCATATTTTAATCATAGTGTTGGTTCGGGTTGGTTCGGAGTCATGATTAAATACGAAGTCTGTAGGCATAATTGTTACATTTTAGAATGTTATTGCATAGTTTGGTTCCATAAATCTATTGCATATTTTTCATGATATATTTAGGTTGCAGCGAGCCTGGGAGCGATCCAATCCAAGCAGTAAATTATTACATGATATTTAATTGTGCCATTTAATTATATTACGTGCATAAATATATAAAATGTTCATTTTTGAGATTATGCGATATTGCTTGTGGCCATTTCACTATCATGGGATTATTGCTAAATCCGGTCGCCAGTTACCGGTCAGTTGAGTTTGTTTCACCCAGTATACTGTGGCTACAGTCTGATCAGACATTTACTATTTTATCCGGTCGCCAGTTACCGGTCATGAGAGCATTTTATTATCCGGTCGCCAGTTACCGGTCAGTTTCAGTGCAGGGGCCACTTGCGTATACCATAATCTCGCCAGAAAAATTATTACAGGCTATTTCAGTACATGGCTCCAAGGAGCAAACATTTTTACCATGATATTTTCAGTTCAGTTATGCACGTATTATAATTAATCATGACACGACACTTTTACGATATGCCTCATGACATGACATTTTTATTCCATGAAATTTTACTATAGTATTTACTCGTTATTTACGATATATGCATGTTGAGTCTTTAGACTCACTAGACTTGATTGTTGTAGGTTCTGATGATGTCGGGGCCGAGGGCGGGGACCAGTGAGCATGCTCGAGTCGGCAGTAGTAGGACCCGAGGACCTCAGTTCAGCATTTATTTTTAATTGATGGCTCAAACATTTTAATTATTGTTGGAAAAAAATTTTACTGTTATTTCAAAAATGTTAATTCTTCCGCTGCCACATTGAACATCAAACTTTATTGATCAGTTTATTTTATGATTGAGGTATTTTAATTATTTTAAAAAGAAAAATTTTAAATTTTCCGCAAATTTCCAAGTACGAATTTTTAGGCTCTTATAGATGGTATCAGGGCGGTGGTTCTATATAGGGTTGTACTACTACTGACCACGAGAAGCTCATGAAGTCACGTCTTCGGTCTGTAAGTTTATATTTACGCATTTTCTTTAAAGCATGAATTATTTTCTTAACGGCATGATTTCGTGAAGCATTTTATGTCCAGATTCATTTTATTTGTTCAGTATTTAAATTTAAATAAATTATGGGATTATGCATGTTAGTTACGTATGGGTTATGTATGGAACAGTATGCCCCCTAGACGCACCCTTGAGCGCCCTACTGAGGATGAGCCTCGCCGAGAGGGCAGAGAGGAGCCGAGGCAGGAGAGAGACTTACCACCTCCACCTCCACCTGACATGAATGCCCAGATGTTAGCTGGGATGACTCAGTTCTTCGCACAGTTTGCGGGGAACAATGCTGTGGCGACCAGGCCGACATGGCCCGAGGCTGTCTACGAAAGATTCATGAAGATGCGTCCGAAAGAGTTTTCTGGGACGTCTGACCCCATGATTGCTGAGGGCTGGATCAAGTCCCTCGAGGTTATCTTCGAGTTCATGGTGCTTGGAGATGTAGACAGAGTCCGATGTGCCACATACTTATTCGGAGGAGATGCCCGCTTATGGTGGGAAGGAGCATCGGTAGCCCTGAACATGGCTACGCTGAGTTGGGTACGCTTCACGGAGGTGTTCTACTCCAAATACTTTGCTGAGGAAGTGCGCACCAGGTTGACCACTGAGTTTATGAGCTTGAGGCAAGGAGATATGAATGTTACGGAGTTCATCCGTAAGTTCGAGAGGGGTTGTCATTTTGTACCCCTGATCGCAAACGATGCTAGAGCCAAGATGATGCATTTTCTGGTGGGTCTACGGCCGATCTTGCGCCGTGATGTTAGGGTGTCTGACCCTACTTCTTATGAGGTCGCTGTCTCCAAAGCCCTAGCCGCAGAGCAGGATCAGTGTGACATCGAGAGAGATCGCTTGGGAAAGCGACCATCCCAGGTACCGCACCGCCCTCCTCCTCAGCAGCATCAGCAGCAGAACAAGAGGCCTTTTCACGGGCCGCCTAGAAACAGAGGCCAGCAGCAGCAGCAGCAGCAGTGGGGACGCCCAGCCCCGAGGGCTCCTGAGCGCCCAGTCTGTCCTAAGTGTTCACGTCGCCATCCAGAGCATGTTTGTACGGCTCAGGAAAGTGTTATAGGTGTGGTAGTCCAGACCACTTATTTCTGCAGTGCCCTCACAGAAACCTTCCTACCCAGGGCAGAGTGTTTGCTCTCCATGCGACGGAGACGAACCCCGATACTATGCTGATGACAGGTACCTTAAGCTTTGAGTCTGCATTTGGAGCTTAATGTTTTGGGTTAATATTTTGAACATAGAATTGCGATAGGATTGCATGCCCTACTTTGTAATATTTTGGAAATTTAAGTTAGAAGAACTTCAACCTTTGCATGTCTATAAGTTTAGTCTTTGTAACTATTGGGTTCAACTTAGAGTTCCGATCTTTCAGGGAGAATTTTTATATCCGCTTTCGCTACGAAGGCCTTGTTAGATTCAGGGGCCACTCACTCATTCATTTCAGAGGTCTTTGCTAATTTCCTCAAAGTTAAGACCATTGGGCTAGATATAGCCTATTCCGTAGTACTGCCGTTTGGCGAGGAGATGGCAGCCACCAGTGTGATCCGAGACATAGATCTTGAGCTCCATAGAAACCTTGTTTATGCGGATCTGATCGTACTGCCGATGCCAGAGTTTGACATTATACTAGGGATGGATTGGCTACTGCGGAACAGAGTTTTGATTGACTTCCAGCGGAGATCTGTTCTAGTCCGATCGCCTGGAATGACGCAGTTCTTATTTGAGCCAGACATGTACTTTCCTCTACCACGTATTATTCCATATGTTCAGGCTAGGAAGCTCATGCATAGAGGGTGCCGGGCGTTTCTAGCAACCTTTGTATCTGTCCCCGAGGCACCCAGTCAGTCAGCCTCAGATGTTCCGATTGTTAGAGACTTCTTAGACGTTTTTCCTGAGGACGTCTCTGGTATGCCACCTGAGAGAGAGGTGGAGTTTTCCATCGAGCTTATGCCGGGTACAGCTCCGATCTCAAAAACACCGTACCGACTTGCACCGACAGAGATGGCAGAGCTTAAGAAGCAGATTCAGGAACTTCTTGACAAGGAGTTCATTCGCCCTAGTTTCTCACCTTGGGGCGCGCCAGTCTTGTTTGTTAAGAAGAAAGATGGCACGATGAGGCTTTGTATTGACTATCGGGAGTTGAATAGGGTTACAGTGAAGAATAAATACCCACTTCCGAGGATTGAGGATCTGTTTGACTAGTTGTAGGGAGCTTCAATTTTCTCCAAGATTGATCTGCGTTCCGGGTATGACCAGTTGAAGGTGAGAGATGCTGATTTTTCAAAGACAGCTTTCAGGACTCGTTATGGTCACTACGAGTTTCTTGTGATGCCGTTCGGTTTGACGAATGCGCCAGCGATCTTCATGGATCTCATGAATCGCGTATTTCAGCCATAACTCGACCAGTTTGTGATAGTATTCATAGATGACATTCTCGTCTACTCCAAGAATTGGGAGGATCACACCAGGCATCTGGCCATAGTGTTGCAGACATTGCAGAAGCACAAATTATTCGTAAAGTTCATTAAATGCGAATTCTAGGTTAGAGAATGTGGCGTTCTTAGGCCACATTGTATCCAGCAGTGGTATTGAGGTAGACCCAGCGAAAGTTGTAGCAGTCAGAGATTGGGTTGTGCCGCAGAATGCATCAGAGATCCGCAGTTTTCTTGGCTTAGCAGGATATTATCGGAAGTTCATTAAGGGATTCTCTTCGATTGCAGTTCCACTCACAGCACTGACAAAGAAGAATGTGAAATTTGTTTGGAGCAAGGAGTGTCAGAAGAGCTTCGATACTTTGAAGCAAGCTCTTATCTCAGCACCAGTTTTGGCCGTTCCGTCAGGGTCCGGTGAGTTTGTTCTGTATACTGATGCTTCGAAGCTCGGTCTTGGCGCCAGTATTGATGCAGCATGGGAAGGTGATAGCATATGCTTCTAGACAGTTGAAGACTCATGAGAAGAACTACCCTACCCATGATCTAGAGTTGGCCGCAGTAGTTTTTGCCTTGAAGATTTGGAGGCATTACCACAAGAGCCTCAAGTATTTCTTTACGCAGAAGGAGCTGAACATGCGTCAGAGGCGTTGGTTGGAGCTTGTGAAGGATTATGACTGTGACATTAGCTACCACCCGGGTAAAGTTAATGTAGTTGCGGATGCATTGAGCAGAAAAGTCGCAGTGATGGCTCATTTGACAGTGTCGAGACCTCTTCAGATTGAGATGCAGAGGTTTGATCTTGAGACTTATCCTCAAGGTAGAGTTCCCCGTCTATCTACCTTGGCCATTCAGTCTTCCCTTTTGGACCATATTCGCAGTGGTCAGTCAGTAGATGAGCAGTTGGCCAAGTGGAAGCAGAGAGATGAGGCCAAGGGCAGTGTCTTTTATTCAGTCAGTGATGGTATTGTGAGGTACCGAGACAGGATATGGGTTCCTAGCAGTGATTCTATCCGAGCAGATATTCTATCAGAAGCCCATACGTCGCCGTACTCTATTCATCCAGGGAGTACGAAGATGTACAAGGATCTGCAGCTATTGTATTGGTGGCCAGGGATGAAGAAAGACATCAGACGATTTGTATCCGAGTGTCTGACTTGCCAGTTGGTGAAGGCCGAGCATCAGAGACCAGCAGGTTTGCTCAAGCCTCTTCCTATTCCCGAGTGGAAGTGGGAGAATGTCACCATGGATTTTGTGACCGGTTTGCCGAGGTCAGCCAGAGGATCGAATGCCATCTGGGTGATTGTAGATCGTCTTACCAAATCAGCGCACTTCTTGCCTATTAAGACGACTTTCACCATGGTTCAGTATGCGGAGTTGTATATCCGAGAGATAGTCCGACTTCATGGCATTCCAGTATCTATCGTATCTGACAGAGATCCCAGATTCACTTCCTCGTTTTGGAAGAGTTTACATTCGACTATGGGTACGAAGTTGCTGTTTAGCACAGCCTTCCATCCGCAGACAGATGGGCAGTCAGAGCGAGTCATTCAGATTTTAGAGGATCTTCTCCGTGCTTGCGTCATTGATTTCTCAGGGAGTTGGGAGTCGAGCTTGCCATTGGTTGAGTTCACCTACAACAACAGCTTCCAGTCTTCCATTGGTATGGCTCCGTATGAAGCACTATATGGCCGCAAGTGTAGATCACCTGTGCATTGGGATGAAGTAGGAGAGAGAGCAGAGTTGGGTCCAGAGATTATTCAGCAGACTGTCAACGTAGTAGCTCGGATCCGTGAGAGAATGAGGACTGCTCAGAGTCGACAGAAGAGTTATGCAGATCAAAGGAGGAGAGATTTAGAGTTTGCTGTCGGCGACCATGTCTTTGTGAAGGTGGCACCTATGAAGGGTGTCATGAGATTTGGCAAGAAAGGGAAGCTCAGTCCGAGATTCATTGGACCATTTGAGATCCTCGACAGAGTTGGGACGCTAGCTTATCGTGTGGCTCTTCCGCCGAACCTGGCCGGAGTATACAATGTGTTCCACGTCTCCATGCTGAGGAAGTACATGGCGAACCCTTCGCATGTCCTGAACTTTGAGCCGTTGAAGCTTACTCCGAACCTATCTTATGAGGAGAGGCCAGTGCAGATCCTAGACATGCAGAAGAAGAAGCTTCGGAACAAGCTGGTTAAGCGAGTCAAAGTCAGATGGCTCAACCATTCAGAGGAGGAAGCTACATGGGAGTCTGAGTCGGAGATGAGAGATCGTTACCCCGAGTTATTCGGTGAGTTTTAATTTCGAGGACGAAATTTCTTTTAAGGGGGGAAGGATTGTAGAACCCGTAACTTAGACTACGTATAAACCATGCATAATTCTAGTATTTAAATTAAAAATGATTTTTTTTGTTGCATGAGTATTTAAATTTAATTATTTTATTATTTCATGCAGTACTTTGATTTTTACCATTTCAGTTATTTCAGTGAGGCCAGACTGGAGTTGGAATTTTGAGATAGAATTTAAGATTCGAGAAACATTTCCAGAATTTATTTTAGCTAGCAAGTAAGTTCATTTAAGTTAATAAGGAGGTTTGGGGATTTAATTTAATTACTTGAGGTGAGTAGGAAATAAGTTCATTTAAGTTCCAATAATTAAGGGTTTAATTCACCAAATTAATTAAAGGATTAGTGAAGCTTTAAAGGGTTGTTAATTTACTAGATAATCAACATTTCCCCTTCCTCTTATAGTGAAGATTTCGGCCACCCTTAATTGCTAGAGCATTACCATGCCAACTCATCACCCTTTTGACCCATTCTTTTTGGTGATTAACATGCTAATCTTTCTTTTATTATTAGTCCACCTTAATTAATTAATTATTGAGCATTATCCTAACCTAGTCCTAGCCTTGCATGTTCGGCCACTTGCATTCTAGAATCATCCAACATATCATTTGATAGCAACCATAATTCAAATTTCAAAACTAGTAGACTTGGTCTTGCTTGTTCCCCATTATATGGCAACCACTCCCTCACTCCCCTAACCAATATTATCCTCCCCTCTCCACCGAATTCAGAGTGTATGTGAGAAGAAAAAAAATCGTGAGGTTCATAGCTTTTAAGAGGAGAGAAATCGAGCAAGGTACACAAGAAAGCTAGATCGCACCACCCCTCCGCGCCGCGTCGTCGTCGTTTCGTTCATTTTCTTTCAAAACGAAACCAGGCATGCATATAATCTTTCTTGCTCTTTAATCAAGTCCTACTATTATTTTTAAACATCACTTGTACATGATTTTATACAAGAAAACCGAAATATACCTCAAGCCTTTTCGAAATGCATGTGCAGATTTTTTTTCGACTTTCATGGCAGCTTCACGGTTTTCTCAAGTTTTGTGGTTTCAGGTGGATGGTTCGATTCCAGGCTCACTAGGCTACATCTAGACACATACTAGAGTGTGTCAAGACTGTGATGGTCCATTCAAACAAACCCCATGCATGACAGAAATCGAAAATAACAGCAGCTTCTCTTCCTTGCCATTTATGTTTCGAAATTCTGTGTGTGCTGTCAAAGGAGAAAGGATCTGATCTTGGCTGCCCCAAAGGCCTATAGACATGGTTAGATCACTTCCCTAGCATGTATAAGACGTGACTAAGTTGCCCTTTTGGTGGCTTGGTCCATGGTGCATCGGTTTTTAAATCAAACGCAAGAACAGCCCCTTCCCCCATTTCGGCCCTTCCTTGGTACAGCATATGAGTTTCGGTTTTGGTGGTTTGGTGTGGATCTTGGTTGGCCTATGGCCCTTAGCCACGGTTCATACCATACCCCTAGATGTCTAGGTTGTGCCATGGTCAATCAAATGGCCACTGGAACGACACGAGACATCAAGCAAAGCAAAACACCACATGCGCATGCAGAGGTGCTCTCGGGTGAATCTTTTCGATTGTTGCTGGAATATTACGAATTGTGGCTGGTCTAAAGCCCTTAGCCATGGTTCGAATCATTCCTTGGGACGTTGGTAAGAGGTGTTGGTCAGTGGTTCAAGCCTCAATGGCCATTAGCCTCGCAAACGACGCAAGCAAACCAAAGCACGGTTGCTGTATTTTTGGACAGCAACTTGCTGTGTCGGTTCGGAGGTTCGTTTGAGTTCTTGGTGGGCTTTTAGCCTATGGCCTTTGACTGGACAGTGCCTCATTGAGTTGGAAAGGTCATTTCTTCGACCGTTTGTCATTCGGATCAATTTTGAGGTCGTACGAGAATTTACGGTGCGATGTGCCAAATTGACTCTCGAAAGAGCGTTTCATGTTTTGGCCTCCATTCACCTAGATTTCGGCCCTCACCATTTTAGGAGCATTATTTTATCATTTTAGGCATATTTTAATCATGACTACATGACAGTTCAGTGTTGGTTCGGGTTGGTTCGGAGTCATGATTAAATACGAAGTCGGTAGGCGTAATTGTCACATTTTAGAATGTTATTGCATAGTTTGGTTCCATAAATCTATTGCATATTTTTCATGACATATTAAGGTTGCAGCGAGCCTGGGAGCGATCCAATCCAAGCTGTAAATTATTACAGGATATTTAATTGTTCCATTTAATTATATTACGTGCATAAATATATAAAATGTTCATTTTTGAGATTATGCGATATTGCTTGTGGCCATTTCACTATCATGGGATTATTGCTAAATCCGGTCGCCAGTTACCGGTCCGGTCGCCAGTTACCGGTCAGTTGAGTTTGTTTCACCCAGTATACTGTGGCTACAGTCTGATCAGACGTTTACTATTTTATCCGGTCGCCAGTTACCGGTCATGGGAGCATTTTATTATCCGGTCGCCAGTTACCGGTCAGTTTCAGTGCAAGGGCCACTTGCGTATACCATAATCTCGCAAGGAAAATTATTACAGGCTATTTCAGTACAGGGCTCCAAGGAGCAAACATTTTTACCATGATATTTTCAGTTCAGTTTTGCACGTATTATAATTAATCATGACACAACACTTTTACGATATGCCTCATGACATGACATTTTTATTCCATGAAATTTTACTATAGTATTTACTCGTTATTTACGATATATGCATGTTGAGTCTTTAGAATCACTAGACTTGATTGTTGTAGGTTCTTATGATGCCGGGGCCGAGGGCGGGGACCAGTGAGCATGCTCGAGTCGGCAGTAGTAGGACCCGAGGACTTCAGTTCAGCATTTATTTTTAATTGATGGCTCAAACATTTTAATTATTGTTGGAAAAACTTTTTACTGTTATTTCAAAAATGTTTATTCTTCCGCTGCCACATTGAACATCAAACTTTATTGATCAGTTTATTTTATGATTGAGGTATTTTAATTATTTTAAAAAGAAAAATTTTAAATTTTCCGCAAATTTCCAAGTACGGATTTTTAGGCTCTTATAGTACAAGATTGTACTTTAATACTGATATGTATATTAGATTGAATCCCATTACATTCCGCATTTAAAAAAAGAAAAAGAAATTTAGAGCCTGTTTATTATAATTGATTAAATTGTCCTAATGATGATTCAGAGTATAATTAGCATCCGGGTCTCCACATTTGGCCAGTATTGTGTCAGTGTCATAGCAAGCCAGTCAGAGGCTAGAGGACGTTGAGGTGGTCAGAGATTTCCCCGGTGTTTTTCCTGACGATGTTTCAGGCTTTCCATAAGACAGAGAGGTGGATTTTTCTATCGAGCTTATGCCAGTTACCGTGCCTATTTCTAAGGCACCCTATCGTCTAGTACATGCGCATATGAAAGAACTGAAGGATCAGATTCAAGACTTGTTAGATTATGGGTTCATTCGCCTTAGCTTTTCTCCATGGGGCGCACCGGTACTTTTTGTGAAAAAGAAAGATGGTAGCATGTGGCTTTGTATTGACTACATGGAGATGAACCGTGTCACAGTCAAGAAAAAATATCCGTTGGCTAGGATCGAGGAATTATTTGATCAACTTCAGGAAGCATCAATATTCTTGAAAATATATCTCCGATAAGGATACCAATTGTTGAAAGTCAGAGAGTCTGACGTGCATAAGACAGCATTCAGGACGCGCTATGGGCACTATGAGTTTATGGTGATGCCCTTTGGTTTGACGAACACACTAGTGATTTTCATGGATCTCATGAATCGCGTGTTTCAGCCATATTTGGATCAGTTTGTCATAGTTTTTATAGATGAAAAACTGATTTATTCGAGAATCAGAGAGGAGCACAATCAGCATCTGAGGACCATACTGCTGACTTTACATGACAGACGGCTGTATGCCAAGTTTAGTAAGTGCGATTCGGGCTTGACAGGGTGGCATTCTTGGGCCTCATTGTTTCTCGGGATGGCACAGAGGTCGACCCGAGTAAATTGGAGGCAGTAAGAGATTAGCCAGTGCATAAGAGCATGTCAAAGATCAGTAGCTTCTTGGGATTGACTAGTTATTACAGGAAGTTTATTCAGGGCTTCTCTTCAATTGCTGTGCCTATGACCGCCTTGATGAAAAAGAATTCCAAGTTTATCTAGGGATCTGAGTCCCAAGAGATCTTTGACATGTTGAAGCAGGCATTGAGCACTGCACTAGTTCTAGCTATGCCATCAGAGCAAGGAGAGTTTGTGGTTTATACAGATGCTTCGAAGCTCGGTTGGGTGAAGTTTTGATAGAGCACGATTGATTTATAGCCTATGCATCCCGACAGTTGAAGGTTTATGAGGAGAATTATCCTACTCATGACCTTGATCTAGCAGCAGTGGTATTTGCCCTAAAGGTCTGGAGACATTATCTGTATGGGAAGAAGTGTAGGATTTTCATTTATCACAAGAGCCTGAAGTACTTCTTCACACAGAAACAGCTGAATATGAGACAAAGGTGATGGCTAGAGCTAGTGAAGGATTACAATTGTAACAATAGCTACCATCTGGGTAGGATAATATAGTTGCAGATGCCTTGAGCATGAAGACTACAGTGATCGCTCAGCTATCAGTACAAAGACTGTTGCAGACAGAGATTCAGCTTTTTGAACTTGCAGTTTATGCTAGAGGCAGTGCCCCTAATCTGACTACCCTAACAGTGCAGCCGACACTGAGAGACAAAATTTGGGCATGGCAGACATCTCACGAGCAGTTGCAGAAGTGGAGACAGAGGTACGAGGCTAAGGGCCGGAGACTCTATATGTTGTGGACAACATAGTCAGATATAGGGACCGTTTATGGGTTCCTGACAGTGATTTCCTGAGAGCAGATATCTTGATCGAGGCCCGCAGCACCCCATATTCCATCCATCCAGAGAGTACGAATTTGTATAGGGATCTTCAGTCTCTTTATTGGTAGTCGAGCAAGAAGCGGGGTATTCTACGATTCGTCTCCGAGTGTTTGACATGTCAGCGGGTCAAGACAGAGCATCAGAGGCCTGCAGGGAAGCTTAGGACACTCCCTATTCCCGAGTGTAAATGAGAGAACATCACCATTGATTTCGTGACAGGGCTTCCAAGGACGACAAGAGGATATAATGTCATTTGGGTGATTGTTGGTCAGCTCACTAAATCATCTCATTTTATACTGATCAAGAAGACTTTCACCATGACTCAGTATGCAGAGTTGTACATCAGAGAGATAGTCAGACTGCATGGGATTCCAGTGTCCATCGTGTCGGATAGGGATCCGAGGTTCATATCTGAGTTCTGGAAGATTCTGCATCAGGCGTTTGGCACTAAGATGCTATTCAGTATTGTCTTCCATCCTCAGACCGACGGGTAGTTAAAGAGGGTGATTCAAATTCTGGAGGACCTACTCAGATCTTGCATGATCGACTTCCAGGGCAGCTGGGAGACGAAGTTACCTCTTGTGGAGTAATGTAATCCGGGTAAATCAGTTGAGTAAAGTCGGGGCAATCTACCGGATAAGGATACAAGTGTTGTGTTTAGGAAAGTGACCAAGGGAATACAACTTTTGATGAAGTTATTCCTCTGTAATATGGCATCAACTGTGACCTGCAGACAAGAAGATGAACTCGTGAATGGGAGCCAGAGGAGTGTCCGACGTAGCCACTTCGATTCTTAAGTCAGCATGTGAAGAAGAGTAAAATGGTTGTATATGTGGTGATAAACGTGAGTGCTTTAGAGTTCAAAATTTCAGAATCTATAAGTGAGAAGTGTACCTGCTATTTATAGGAGAAAATCACATGATTACCTTGTTTTCAATGCCCATCTACTAAGTGTGGTAAGGCAGGCTGCCCATACCCTACTTCTGTTGACTTCTCTGACACGCCAAACCCATGTCGTTCTTAAAAAGATGGTTGCGAAACATAAGGTAGCCCATACCGATACACTCGAGTGTGGCGCACTTCTCGAGGTAGCCTGGGTAAAAGTTCTCGGGAGCTTTTACGAGAGCCCGTGCTCCTGATTTTCGGGGAGAAAATATACCGCCATCCCCATGCCCGGCTGCTGAAGAAAATAGTTTGCATATTGACTCTGATTTTGCGCTATCCATTTAGTTTCCCGGGTCATCCATGACCCGAGCTCTTATGGGGATATCACTACTCATCCCTTAAATAGTCGGGCTAGAGTCTTACTCGCTATCCAGGTAATTCACGCTTGGGCTTTAATAGAAATATAATCAATTCAGATTCATAGGCGCATCGGGGGCTTCAAATTTCCTAGAGATGGGATGAGGTGTCAGGAGCTTCAGTCTCGCGGGCTTTAAATAAGATGCTGGGGCCTCGTGTCTCCTGGACTTTGAATTAGATGTCGGGGCCTCGTGTCTCCCGGACTTTGAATAAGATGTCGGGACCTCCTATCTCCCGGTCTTTGAATAAAATGCCGGGGCCTCATGTCTTACGGACTTTTAATAAGATGTCGAGGCCTCATGTCTCCCGGAATTTAAATATTCTTGTCGTTTAGTATTCTCGGGCAGTGGAGATGATGTCAAGATGACTTATGCCCTAGAATTCAAATGGTACGAAACATTTTGTATTCCGAGAATATGATAAGTTTGATGCTTCGATATTTGTGCACGTCTTTTTACCTAAATGCACAATTTCTAAGATGCCCCCTGACCGTCTGATTCAAATTTAGATCAAAGGTTGAGATTAGCTCCCTGCTCCGCACCTATATAATAGCATTCCCCCTTCATTTGTCACTTTCCAAAATTCAAATTCTCTCAAATCTTCTCCCACCTCCGCAGCGCAGTGCCTCCCCAACTCCGATGATCTTCAACCACTGTCACCTTCATCTCCAATCTAATCACGTAAGTCCCATCTTTATTTTCTTAAAATGTCAAACTCTACCTCTTCCACTTCAGGAGCAAATGCGCAAGGCTAGTCTAGCTATGAGTCCACCGCGATGCACTCCGATTCACCTCCGCCTTCTCCCCCACCACGCCTTTTCGCCCAGTCTTCTAAAAGGCCAAAAACCAAAAAATCCAAGCCTTCCTCCTCTAGTCCTTCACAAGCTCTGAAAAAGAGCAAGGGAAACAAGGGCAAGGACAAAGCCCGAGCTTCCTCCCCACCCAAATCTAAGACTCCAGGAGTTCCCTGGTTCAATTCAATGAGCAGCACTCCGCGCTCGTAAGAGGACGAGGAGCTTAGGACTCTCGTCTCCATCCCATTAACTTTTCCAATTTTGATACCCGGTGCTTCTGATAGCGCAGACAACCCCCTCCCGGCTTTACCACTTTCTTCCGGGACCTAGTCAGAAATGTCCTCCGGTTCTGTAACGTACCGTACTTTTAAACTATTTAAAATTTGCTGAAAAATAAAATTTTCTTAAATACAAAATAAACTTTCAAATTTGCATTATAATAACTTGCTCGTCTAAAAACTTTTGCAAGAAAAACAACCAAAACCAAGTTTGTCAAAAGTAATCATCGTTTAAACATCATAAACCACTTCATGAAATCAGAGTATCAAAAATCGTCATGCATAAAATCTTAAAATGGGCCGTCATTGGGTTTAGCCCCTTGCGCAGTCCATATAATGGCCCGAAAATTCGTATTTGAAAATTTGCGGAAAAATTTTCAATTTTCTTTTTTTAAATAATTAAAATGCCTCATTCACGAAATAAATTGATAAATCAAGTTTAAGGTTTAAAAATAGCAGCGGAAGAAATTATTGCTCACAAAATAACAAGTATAGTAATCCAACAACTGATAAAAATGTTTGAGCATAAAAATGACAAGTGCTGTAAATGAGTTCCTCGGGTTCCACTACTGCCGACCCAAGCTAGCTCACTGGTCCCCGCCCTTGGCCCCGACATCATTAGTACCTACAACAATCAAGTCTAGTGAGCCTAAAGACTCAGCATGCATATATTGTAAATAACGAGTAAATAATATAGTAAAATTGCATGGGAGTAAAATATCATGTCATGAGGCATAATGTGAAAATAACTTGTCATGAGCAATTGTAATACGTGCATAACTGAACTGAAAATCACAGTAAAAATGTTTGCTCCTTGGAGCCCTGTAATAAATTAGCATGACATAAATTTTCTGTTGAGATTATGGTCTACACAAGTGGCCCCTGCACTGAACTGAACTGACCGGATAATTGGCGACCGGGTGAAATAATGAACGTCTGATCAGACTAATGCCATAGTATACTGGGTGAAACTGAACCGAACTGACCGGTAACTGGCGATCAGGATAATACAATGCTCCCATGATAATGAAATGGCCACAAGCAATATCGCATAAATCTCAAAAATGAATATTTTATATTTTTATGCACGTAATATAATTAAATGGCATAATGAAATATCCTGTATTATTTTACCACATGGATTGGATCAGTTCCCAGGCTCGCTGCATCCTAAATTTATCATGAAAAATATGCAAATGGTTTTCTTGACCAAACTTTGTAACTGAATCCAAAAACGAGACAATTACGCCCAACGACTTCGTATTTAATCATGACTCCGTGCCAAACCGAAACAACACCGAACCATCATTTAGTCATGATTAACATACACCTAAAATGACGAAATAATGCTTCAAAAATGATGCAAGTCGAAATTTTGGTGAATGGAGGCCAAAATATGAAACGCTCTTTCGAGAGTCAATTTGGCACGTCGCACCGTAATTCCTCGTACGACCTCTAAAATGATCCGAATCACAAACGGCCAAAAACATGACCTTCCCAACTTGATGAGGCACTGTCCCGTCCAAGACTATAGGCTAAAAGCCAACCTAGAACTCGAACGAGCCACTGAACCTAAGCAGCAAGTTGCTGTCCACAAAATACAGCAGTTGTGCTTTGGTTTCCTTGCGTCGTTTGCAAGGCTAATGGCCATTGGGGCTTGAAACACCAACCAGAAACTCTTACCAACATCCTAAGGAATGATTTGAACCATGGCTAAGGGCCCTAGGCCAGCCACAATTCGAACCACCCAAGAAACAAAACAAACGTCCCAACCGTGCACCTAATCTGCGCGTGGGAATGTTGCGGCGGTTATTGCTGTCATGGACCATTCCAGTGGCCATTTGGTTGACCATGACATGATCTAGACATCCAGAGGTTGGGTGTGAACCGTGGCTAAGGGCCATATGCCTACCAAGATCCACACAATTCCACAAAAACCGAAACACACTTGCTATAAAATGAGAAGGGCCGAAAGGGGAAGGGGCTGTTCTTGTGTTTTGATTTAAAAACCGATGCAACCATGGACCAAGCCTCAAAAGGGCAACTTGGTGACATCTTACACATGCTAGGGAGGTGTTCTAACCATGGCTATAGACGCCAAGGGCAGCCAAGATCAGACACTTCCCCTTGACAGCAACATGACAAAAAATCAAACACAATATGACACTCATGGGGAAGTTGCTGTCATTTCTGGATTCCAGTGGGTATAGGGCTAGAACCAATGGACAAATGTGTTCCTAACATGTCCTAGTACATGTCTAAATGCAGCTTAGGGAGCCTGGACACGAGCCATCCACCTGAAACACCAAAAAGAAAGTGAACCGTGAGTAGCACAAGGAAGGGCCGAAAATCTGCATCTTGGATTTCGAAATGTTTTGTCATGTATTTCGGTTTTGGATGAAAGATCATGATCATGTAGTGTTTAAAAATCATAATACGACTTGATTGAAGAGCAAAGAAGACATATACATTCCTTGTTTCGTTTTGAAAAGAAAACGAACGAAACGCACTGACGCGGCGCGGAGGAGACGGAGCGCTTTGCTACCTTGCTTGCTACTCGATTTTTCCTCTTGTTATTAGCTATGAGGCTCATGATTTAAAAATCTGAAATGCTCTCAATTTTGGTGATGGGGGAGGGGAAATGGTGGTTAGGAGAGTGAGGGGAAGGGATTGCAATATAAGAGGGATGGCAAGACCAAGTCTACCTCTTTTTGAAATTTGAATTTGTTTGATATCAAAATGCTTTGTTGGAGAGGGAAATGGATAGGGTGTGACCGATTCTACATGTCCTCACAAGGCTAAGATAATGATCTTATATTAAATAAATGGTGGTTAATAAATGAAAGGATTATCATGCCAAGAAATAATAAAGAAAGAGTCAAAGGTGAGTTGTCAAAGAATTGTTTACTCAACTAAGGGGTGGCCGAAAATTGAACAATTAAATGGAGGGGAAATATTGTTTAGTTAGTAAATTTTTAAACCTTTAGAGCCTTACCTATCCTTTAAATAATTTAAGGAATTAACACCTTAATTATGGAACCTAATTGAACTTATTTCCTACTTACCTCAATTTACTTAAATAATTCCTTAAACCTCCTTTTAACTTATATCAACTTATTAGCTAGCTAAAATAAACTCTGGGAATGATTTCTTAACTCTTAAATTCTATCTCAAAACTCCAACTCCAGTCCGGCCTCACTGAATTAACTGAAAAGATAAAAATTTAAACTACTGCATAAAATAATTAACTTTAAAGAAAAGCATTTAAATACTCATGCAATAAAATCATTTTAATTTAAAATACTAGAATTATGCATGGCTTATACGTAGTCTAATTTACGGGTTTTACAGTCCAAGCCGGCTCATTGGTCCCCACCCCTCGTCTCCTCAAAGTCATCCTCACATACATCGATCAAGTCTAGTGAGTCATGGGCTTCGATAGCATTATAGGCCCTCCCGAACTCTATAAATACCATTGATGTATTTTTATCTTTTCTTGTTTATAATTTCCTCTTCCGAGTGATAAATTGTAAACATATAAATCATTCAAATTATGGCCAATAAATTGAAAGCATTAAGATTAGAACAATACAAATGAACAATATGAAGAACTTAAATAGCTTAGTTCATAGATTCTAACACATGGTTTCTAGTTTTGTTCCATCTTTTCTCTAGAAATAAAAATTAGTTAATGATAACACAAGCAAAATAACTAAACATGGTTCTAAAACAAGGCATATCAAATGAAAAATAAAAGAAAGAAGAAATTAGAACAAGAGTTTGAAGCGATGATTCCGTCCCCGGAGTTGTGCAATAGGTTTCCCAAGAACTTGATGAACTTGAGTCTTCAATCTTCTAGCAGCAGCCTCCACTCTTCCCTTGGCTCCCCAATACCCTAGATGGTAAGTAAATGATGTATTTTATAGTCTCAGACAAGCCTCAACCCGCAGCACACCGAAATCTTGGACTTCCATGCGCAGCACACCAAAATACAGATTTTTTGGATTCTGTCGTGCAAGGACCGCGGGTGCGCTTAAGAAGTCATCGCGAATGCGGTGCTTCTACTGGTGTGTAAGAGCAGGTGCGGTGCATTTTTTAGTGCCGGTGCAGTGCTACACCGCGGGTGCGGTGCAAATATAAGCGCGGGTGCGCTGTAGCCTCTGTATTTTTTATCTTTTGCACTTTCCAATTCAACACTTTAATACTCCAAACTCTCATTCTAAGCTTCCAAACTACAACAACAAATCACATAAAACCTGCTCAAGAATCACAAAATTCCAAGTTAAATACAAGTAATAAAAGTGCAATAAATTGCACTTATCAATTATGGAAATGGTTTCTTCTAGGAAAACTTAGTTATTTAAGTTGTCTTTCATCTCCAATTGACGGATATCAATTTAAGTCAATCATGAGTTAGATATGAATTTTATACTCATAAGTGTTTAACATGAATCTGTCACAGAACTCATTTCATATGGTTTCTGGTTTTGGGCGTCTTTTAGTGTTGAGATGATTGAATTTCTTTCTGATGTCTTCTGGTGAAATATGGGATTTTGAGTTAGGATTCTAGCCATGTATGATAAGTGTGTTTTTGTTAAGTTTTGATTGAGTTACGACCTTAGAACCGAGCTTAAGTCCAAGCTAGAATTAGTAACTTGTTTTTGGCTAAGAGTTGAATCTTTATTTGATGGAAATAAATTATTTGCCACAGGGTTTAATAGTCAGGAAGCTCCTAGGAGTTCATAAACTATTGTGGTAATTTAATTTGAAGGTTAAGGTACAGATTGATCGATTCCTTATAGCGTCTATAACGACGTGTAATTAAATTGATGTGATTTTTTGATAATTATGTGTTTATGTGCTCTTTGTGATGTTTGGTTGTATTTTAAGATTATTCCTCATTTTTTAAAAATAAATGTGAGTTTTTAAATATATTGGAATAATATGTGGATTTATATGCATTTTTGAGCACGCATTCATATCGAGCCATGACTCCGTTGTTTCCGAGATTTCTGTTTACTGTTGGATGAGTTATTTAGACATCAGAGCCGAGGACGTTTAAGCATCACACCTCTTATGACTAGCGAAAGGACCGAGCAGTTCTGTAGATTGACACCTTGACGCAGATGTGCAGGGCCGAGGGCGTATTTGACACGTCACACCCCAGGCACATGTGGCCGTAGTTGTTAGCATCGTTTCTTTGGATCCAGTTTGATACCTGAGATTATTGGTACCCTACATGCATAGCATTGCATTTGTTTCATTACATGTCATTTATTTATGATGTAATTTATTTGATCTTCGTACTGGGGTTTGACCCCTGTCCCTCGGGGCTGCTGTGGTTTGTTTTGTGATTCTATAGCAGGTTATACAAGTGGTTCAGATGCAGCTGGCGGAGCGTTTGCTAGTGGAGCCCAGTGAGTTGGTTTGAGTTGGTAGTCCCCATATATTTATACTATATTTATTGAGTCATTTGCCGAGGAGATGCCTCGTGTATTTGTATGGTTGTATTATTGAGTGTTCGATCCTATTTGTTTTGATCGAGCCTGGCTGGCTCTGTGTGCGAGTGATACTCTGTTTGTTTTAATGGACTCTATTTTTGAGTATAAATGTTTTGTTGTGTTGTTTTAGAATTTTTGGTATGTTCTATATATGGAGAGGTCATGCCGAAAATTCTTTAGGCCTAAAATGGAAATTTTTTACTCGTTTACGCTAATAAATCCTGATTGTTTGATAATTAAAAATTAATCAGGAGCACGGGCCCTCACAGTTGGTGTCATTGAAAATGTGAGCAGGCCTTTCGGGATCTTAAAAGTCATCTGGCAGAGCTTCCTGTCCTAGTTAATTCAGAGCCTGGGAGAAATTATTTGTCTATCTCTCCACTAATGAGTATGACGTTAATTCCGTACTGATAAAAGAAGAAGGCTCTGATCAGAAGCCTATATATTATGTTAGCCATGCTCTTAAAGGCTCCGAGCTTCGATATAGTGAAGTGGAGAATATGGCTCTCGCTCTTGTTATGACTGCCCGGAAACTGCGACCTTATTTTCTGTCACATCAAATTATTGCTGACTAATATACCTCTCGGGAGGATTATGACTCATTCAGAAGTTTCTGGGAGGATGATCAAATGGACAGTGGAGCTAGGAATATATTATATTCAGTATAGGCCCCATGCTGCCATCAAAGCGCAGGCCT
Source organism: Primulina tabacum (assembly GCF_025594145.1). Classification (NCBI taxonomy): domain Eukaryota; kingdom Viridiplantae; phylum Streptophyta; class Magnoliopsida; order Lamiales; family Gesneriaceae; genus Primulina; species Primulina tabacum. The sequence goes on along the minus strand of NC_134551.1, from coordinate 36,286,380 downwards.
TGTCAGATTTTTTATCAGAGATGATTCAACCTGATGAAGATGAGGTCTGGAGGGTATTTGTGGATGGGGCATCTAGCCTTTCGGGATGTTGTGTAGGAGTTGTGATAATAGCTCCCCCGAGAGAAAATATTAAACTGACACTAAGAATTGACTCTCGGGTGACTAACAATGAGGCATAGTACGAGGCTGTTCTCGCCGATATCCGAGCTGCCCGGGAAATTGGAGCTTCCCGGATCATTTTGTATTCTGATTCACAACTGATCACTCAGTAGATAAAGGTAATTTATGAAGCTAAGGATGAAAGGATGCTTAAATATCTCAAGCTCATTTAAGCCTAGGCAGAAGTTTTTGTGGATTGGAGTATTGAGAAGATGACTGCCTCTTTATCAGAAGTCAGTACCCGAGAAATATTGCATGTTTCCTAGTTAATCGTGTGCACGGAAGAAGAGACATTGCCAGCACTAGAGGATTCTTGGATGACACCCCTGATCAAATTCATTGTAAGCAGTGAATTACCTGAAGACAAAGCTCGAGCTCAGAAGATCAAGAGACAAGCTCCTAGGTTTGTTCTCTTAAATAACATCTTGTACAGAAGATCATTTCAGGGACCTCTGTTAAAGTTCTTATCTACGGGAGAGGTGGATTATGTCCTCTAAGAGATTCATGAAGGGTGTTTGGAGAGAATCTCAGAGGAATAGCATTAGCCCGGAAAGCAATGCTTGTCGGATTTTGGTGGCCCACTATTAGCAAGGACTCTGCCCGAGTGGTCCGCACTTGTGAGGGTTGTCAACATAACACTAATTTTCAGCACAGATCGGCCACTCTCATGAATCTTATATGGGCACCTTGCCCCTTTGATCAGTGGGCATGGATATTGTTGGTCCCTTTCCAGTTGCCCGAGCTGAGAAGAAATTTCTGTTGGTGGTTGTTGATTATTCTTCTAAGTGGGTAGAGGCCGAGCCCCTGGCAAGGATTACTGAGCAGGATGTTTTGAATTTTTCGTGGAAGAATATTATATGCCAATTCGGAGTCCCCAAGAGACTAATCTTTGACATTGGGAGATAGTTTTGGGGAAAAGAGATCACAGCCTGGTGCCGAGAAATGAAAATCACTCAGTCTTTCACTTTAGTTGTCTATCCTCAAGCAAATGGATAAACAAAGGTGATAAACAGAATTATTGTGCAAGCCTTGAAAACTAGGCTACAGGGCAAAGGAAAAGACTGGGTGGAGGAATTGCCTAGTGTTCTCTGGGCATACAGAACTACTCCTCGAGCACCTACTCAAGACACTCCTTTTAATTTGGTATATGGTTTTGAAGCAGTTCTTCCGGTTGAAATCGGGAAATCTTCTGCACAGGTAGAATCTTACCCGGATGACAATGATCAAAGCCGAGCAACGGAATTGGATCTAGTAAAAGAGAAGAGAGAGCATGCGCTGATTCGAATGGAAGCTTATCGAGGCCGGGTTATGTAATCATATAACAAGCGAGTTTGAATCCAAAACTTTCAGATAGGAGATATGGTGATGAAAAAAGTCAATCCAGCCAGAGATGTTGGAAAATTGGAAGCTCGGTAGGAAGGACCTTTTAAAATAACTCGAAAAGTAAGCTCGGGAGTTTTTTATCTAGAGGATACTCAAGGACGCTCTCTCAAGCGACCATGGAATATATTTCATTTAGAGAAGTATTTTTCTCGAAAGATGTAATTATTTGTTTGAATACATAACGAAAGTTCCTTTCTTCTCAGAAAGTGTATGAATATTATATCTAAACCCTGGAGGTACGAAGCCCCGGTTTATCTACAAAGTTCCGGGACATGATCCCCGGCACAAGGCTCCGTACCTTGGTTATTAATAAGCCCAGATCTCTACACCTTGGCTCGGAGCACCACACCTCGACAATTCTCAAGTCTCGGGACATGATCCCAGGCCCAAGGCTCCGTACCTTGGTTATTAATAAGCCCAAGCTCTACACCCTGGATCGGGGCACCACACCGCAACCATTCCCAAGTCTCGGGACATGATCCCCAGCCCAAGGCTTCGTACCTTGGATATTAATAAGCCTAAGGCTCTACACCCTTGCTCGGGGCACCACATCTCGACCATTCCCAAGTCCCGGGACATGATCCACGGCCCAAGGCTCCGTACCTTAGTTATTAATAAGCCCAGGGCTCTCCACCCTGGCTCCGAGCACCATACCTCAACAATTCCCAAGTCCCAGGACATGATCCCCGGCCCAAGGATGTGTAGATTTGTTATTAATAAGCCCAGGGCTCCGTACCCTGGCTCAGGGCACCACACCTCGACCATTGACAAGGCCTAGAGCATGATCCACAGCCAGGGTTTCACATATTGGTTATTGAAAGAAGCTGTGTACCCTTACATAGGGGTTCTACACCTCGATTATTTACTAAGTACAAGGATTTTTATTTAGTTCACGATTCAACATCCTGTTTACTTGTCGAAGTTACCGTCTAATTTACAACACTTTGAATTTTTTGTTACTTACTGTTCACAAGCAATGATTAAGATTATTTCTAAGACCAGATATATGTAAAGCATTAATGAATGAATGGAAACGCCGTATATTGAAGAGAAAAGTAATGGTTCATTAATAAAGAGTCCAAAGGCAATGATTACAAGGAAAAAATAAAGGAAAAAATTACAGCGGAAGAACTCATCAAAGAAAATGAAGATGAAATTCAATCTCAACATGATCATGACAGAAAAGGAACACTTACAGATTACATAAATCCTACATGCATTATTGCACCTTCATGTCTAGTTTTTCCCCTAATGCATCTCATTTTTATTTTAAGCCTGGTATTATCCAAATTTTACCCAACTTTCATGGCTTAGATTATGAAAATCCATACATGCAATTACGAGAGTTTGAAGAAGTGTGCAACACATATAATGATCTAAATCGTAGCATTAACATCATTCGACTTAATCTTTTTCCTTTTTCTTTAAAAGATAAAGCTAAAAGTTGGCTTCAAAATCTTAGATCTAGATTCATTCAAACTTGGGAAGAATTATTTTTCCATCTCATTGAACAAATTCTTTCAAAAGGCAAATCATCACTTTCACTCAAAAACAAGTAGAAACTTTTTATCAGTGTTGGGATAGATATAAAGAATTGCTTAATCTTTGTCGACATCATGGTTTTGAAATTTGGAGAGTGGTTTCTCAATTTTATGAAGGCTTAACACCTAAGTATAGGCAAATTGTTGAATTTATGTATAATGGAACATTTGAAGATAAAGATCCAAACGAGGCAATTGAGTATCTCGATTCATTTGCTGAAAATGCTCAATATTGGGACACTATAGGTACAATCGAACCATCAAACAAGATTCAATATCCCACATCTGGTGGAGGTATGTACACCCTCAAGGATGAACATGATCTTCAAGCCAGATTTACCTCTTTAGCAAGAAAAGTCGAGGCCAATTAAAATATGTTCAAGAAATTTCATGTCACATCTGTGATACAAGTGATCATTCTACAATAGATTGTCCCACTTTGCACTCTTTAAAAGAATGTCTCCATGAACAAGCCAATGTTTTGAACAATTTCAAAATGCCAAATTTTCAACCATTTTCTCAAAGTTACAGTCTATGTTGGCGAAATCATCCAAATTTTAGTTGGAGGAATGATAATTCTGCACAATTTTCACAACCACATTTCCAAAATCAACAAAATTATCAAAATTATGTACCTTATGTTCCTCTACCTAAAAGGAATTTAGAAGATATATTGAATTCTTTCATTGCAAAGAAGAGTCTATCAATACTTAAACTGATCAAACCATCACATATTTGAAAGATACTCTTGCTAAACTTGCATCTGCACTTAATGTTAATGAAAAAGTTAATTTCCTTCACAACCACAACCTAATCCCAACGATAATCATTCACAAACTGGAACTTCTGGAACTCAACTGATGGATCAGGTAAAATCTGTTATTACCTTTCGCAGTGATAAGGTTGTGGAAAAATCCATTCTTGAACCTTGTGAAGATGATGATAAATCAACTCCAAAGGGTAAGGAAATGGAACCCATAACTTGCGAATAGGAGGTTCAACATACAGTGTCATCACCATTCCCTCATGCATTGAAAAATACAAAAAATCAAATTTGAATTATGATATATATGATATTTTTAAACAAGTAAAAGTTAATATTCTAATAGGATCGACTTAGGGGGGTAATCGTTGAGCTACAATAGCTCGGTTCTTGAAATATTGAACACCGATGAATTAAATCGAGTTTGGTGTTCAAACCAAGCGGAAAATACTCGAAATAATCCTTCGTAGAAACCGAATAATATTTTGTAAACCATTTAAAATATATACACGTTGAATGAGTAAAAATATTTTGGTTGAAGCATTTTATCAAATACTTGGTATGCAACATTTTGGTATTTGAAATACACATAAAATGCTTCAACAATGCATCTATAAAAACAGTGAAAATGATAAGCAAATGCAATAAAAAAATAGACACGAATTTGTTTATGTATGTTCGGAGATTTCAAACACTCCTACGTCACCCCTTCTTCCCCTTGGGAAGAATCCACTAGAAGACTTTGATTTATACAACTACTTGTACAAACCCATTCCGAAAGGGCAGCACCCAACTAGAACTCCTAGCACTCAAGATTGTAGGCAGCACATCACAATCAGCATATTGTTTAATGTCTCAAATGCAAAGACTACATACACAAGTTTATTGTCTTTGTGCAAGACTCACTCAACTAATCTTTGAAGTTCAACTCTCTTGTATATGTGTGAATGATTGTGTGTGAGGAATTTATCATTTACAGTGTATATCTCAAATGTATCCTCACACAAGGGCTTGTGCTCTCAACTAGCTGATATTTTCATGCTAACTGCCCATGCTTTGAATCCTCTTCAAAAGCTGTTGTTTGATCTTCAATATGTTGTATTTATAGGCTCCAACACTGATATATACGTTAGACACAAGAATATGACCGTTGGAAAGTTTTTGTAGTGTTTCTGGAATTGCAACGGTCAAATTCGTCTTGCTGGACATTTTCTCGACTGGTCAACTCTGGTCAACTGGTTAACTCAACTGGTCAATCAGTTCAACTTGTTCAGTTGGTCTGGTTCAGTTCAATTGGTTCAGTTGGACTGGTTCAACTGGTCTTCAGCTGGTCTGGTTCAGTTTCAGCCGGTTCAGTTCAGCTGGTCTGGTTCAACTGGTCTTCAGCTGGTTTGGTTCAGTTTCAGTTGGTCAGCAACTGGTTCAGTTCAGTTGGTTGGTCAGCTGGTCAGCAGTTGGTTCAGTTTCAGCTGGTGTGCTGAAATCAGCCTAGTGCAGAACCAGTAACTTCATCGTCATTTATCAGCATCTTAAGCTTTGATTCAGACTTTGACTTCTGAATATGATTTGTAGATCGTCGTCTTATCTTTTCATCTCATACTGAATCGCTTCATTTCGATAATCGAACTAAGAGATATGACCAAAACACCGCAGCTGCTCAAACTCAACTGATTGCTGTTTCCGTGTGATCAGTTCGGTAATTGAGCGATCAGTTAGACCATGATAACATCCGATTTTGCCCAACTGACGTGAAATACGATTTGTTCCAAATTGAGTTTTCTAATCAGTTTATGTGGCGGATTGTCATTTGGATAATCCAGTTGAGAGATATCATCAAAATACCGAAGCTCGCCAGAAATTCAGTTTGTGCAAAATTCAGTTTCAGCTTGCTTCTTGTGTTTACAACTTCACACTTGAGTAAATATGTTAGAAACACAATAACAAGTTTTGTTAACATCAAAATCAAGATTGCGAACTTGAAAAGTTCCAACATATTCCTTTATTAGATGCAGTAAAGCAGGAGCTATCATGTGCCAAAATTTTGAAAGACTTGTGCACTGTGAAAAGAAAATTGAATGTGAAAAAGAAAGAATTTTTAGCTGAACTAGTAAGTGCAATCATTCAAAATAATAATACTTTGAAATAAAAAGACCCTAGTTGTCATAATATTTCATGTTTTATTGGAGAACAAAAGATTAAAAAAGCCTTGCTTGATCTTGGAGCTAGTGTGAATGTACTTCCATATTCAGTTTATGAAGAACTCAATCTAGGTGAGTTAAAACCTGCTTCGGTAACACTTGTACTTTCCGATAGATCTGTTAAAGTGCCAAGAGGTAAGGTAGAAGACGTGTTGGTCCAAGTTGATAACTTTTTATATGCTGTAGATTTCAAAGTTTTAGATACTCAACCTATCGAAGATTGTAATGTAATTCCTTTAATTTTGGATCGTCCTTTTTTAGCAACTTCTATACTCAAAAAAATTGCAGGAATGGAATAATGAAGTTTTCATTTGGTAAAATGACCTTGGAGCTTAATATTTTTAATCTTTGTCAGCAACCATATGATAAAGGAGATGAAAGTGAAGATGAAAATCTTATTCAAACTCTTGTGGAAGAAAACATTCAAGAAGAGAATACTCGTGAAAAATTAGATATTTATTCAATTGATATTGTTAAAGAAAATATTGAAATTAATCTTGATGATTTTATCAGGTATCAATTGTTACTAGGATCAAATAAATAATTTGAGGAAAAATATGAGAACAAAGATGAACCACTCATATAGGAGTTGAAACCCTTGCCAGAAGAATTAAAGTATGCATTCCTTGGAGAATATGAAACATATCCAATGGTAATTACTTCCAAACTAGCAAGTGATCAAGAAGGTAAATTAGTTGATATGCTTAAAAGACATAAAAATGCAATTGGTTGGAAACTAAAAGATCTCAAGAGCATTAATCCAAAATTTGCACTCACAAAATTCACTTAGAAGAAAATGTTAAAACATCTCAACAACCACAAAGAAGATTAAATCCACACATGAAATATGTTGTGAAAACTGAAGTTCTCAAAATAATTGATGTTGGAATTATCTATCCTATTTCTGATAGTAAGTGGGTAAGCCCAACACAAGTAGTCCAAAACAATCTGGCATCACAGTGATAAAAAATTAAAAAGGTGAATTGTTAACAAGTCGAGTCTCATCTAGTTGGCGGATGTGTATTGATTATAGAAAATTAAATGACGCCACTAGAAAGGATCATTTTCCATTACCATTTTTGGATCAAATTTTAGAAATAGAAGCATGTCATCCATACTACTGTTTTCTTGATGGATATTAAGGCTATTATCAAATTTCCATTGCACTTGAAGATAAAGATAAAACTACATTCACATGTCTTTTTGGAACATTTGCATTCAGAAAGATGTCATTTGGTTTATGCAATGTCCCAACAACATTTCAAAGATGTATGCTAAGCATTTTTAGCTACATGGTTGAAAATTGTTTGGAGATTTTCATGGATGATTTAACTATTTTTTGGGAATATATTAGACAATTGTCTTGAAAATTTGGAAAAAGTATTAAAAAGATGTGAGGAAAAAGGTGTTATTTTAAATCGGGAAATATGTTATTACATTATTAGTTCTGGGATTGTTTTGGTACATGTTTTGTCATCTCATGGAATTGAAGTTGATAAAGCAAAAGTTGATGTCATTCCCAATTTACCTGCTCCAAAAACCATTAAAAAAATTCGCTCATTTTTGGGACATGGTGGGTTTTATAGGAGGTTTATAAAGGATTTTAGTTTAATCACTAAAATCATTTGTAACCACTTAACAAAAGACACTGTATTTGAGTGGACTCAAGAATGTCGAAATTCTTTTGATAAAATCATTCGACATTCAACATCAGCTCCTATCATGCAACCTCCTGATTGGTCTTTACCATTTGAAATCATGTGCGACGCGAGTGATTATGTAGTCGGTGTAGTATTGGGTCAAAGAAGAAACGATAAGCCTTATGTGATATATTATGCAAGTAGAACTTTAAACAATGTTCTAATGAATTGTTACACAATTGAAAAAGAACTACTTGCTGTAATATTTGCATTAGATAAATTTCGTTCTTATTTGATTGGATCAACGACTATTGTGTTTACTGATCATTCTGCGATTAGATATTTATTGACCAAACAGGATGAAAAACCACGACTGATACGATAGATTTTATCGAGACTAGTAAAAAGATCATCTTGTGAAATGACACCAATTGATGATAATTTTCCTGATGAACATCTATTTTCAGTCACTACTACACCTTGGTTTACTAACATAGTAAATTTTCTTGTGATAGGAAAAATACCACCGCAATGAAGTTTCCAAGATAAAAAAATTTTTAGAATGAGATAAAAACTTTTATTGGGATGATTTGTATCTGTTCAAGTATTGTCCAGATCAAAATTTTCGACTTTGCATACCCGAAAATGAGGTAAGTAATGTCATTTAGAAGCATGCGGAGGACATTTTTCGTCAAAGAAAACGACTGCAAAAATCTTGCAGTGTGGATTTTATTGACCCACTTTATTTTAAGACACACACGATTTAATATCCAAGCTTGGTGAACGGTACGGTTTAAGATTTCTTATGTTTATAGGACTATTTGGTTAAGTTTAAGTATAGTTTAGATGTAAAGAATTTGGATTTATGATTTATAGTATTGTGGTATATAGATGGTGTGTAGTCATAGTATAGCGTCGTTAAGATTTAATTCATGATAATTTGTATGTTGAGCCAATTGGTATGAGGCCAATCGAAGGGGTTAGATAAGACATAGAAGTGCAACTTTCATGTTGAGAATGTTGCTAAAATATGAGGAGAAGCGACGTTGCGATTCGATTTTAGTTGCAAAGAGTATATTGTTGGCTACAGAGGAGAGTGCACCCGCGGTCCATTATGCAGTGCACCCGCGGTGTTTGGGCAGAACCTTCAGCGCACCCGCGGTAGGAAAGGCAGCACACCTGCGGTCGTTTCCTTTGGATTTTTGGAAGTGGTTCAGCAAGCCTAGCGCACCCGCGGTAAGAGGAGTAGCGCACCCGCGGTGCGTGAACAGTAAAGTCGTGTTTCGAGATTTAAGTGATATAATAGAAGGGTTTGGTCCATTTCCCTTATTCTTTCTTCATTTCCTCGGTTCTTCAGCTCAAGGGGAGGCTAGGGTTCTCATTTCCTTTCTTTTATTTCTTTGATTCAAGCTCCTAGTTGGGTTAATGAAGTGAGAACAAGATCATTTTGGGTTCAAGGAGCTAAGGTAATCTTGAGGCTTTAGTTATTTCTTGGTTTGTGGTGTTGGGGGAAATCATGGAATGTTTGATTGTGTTGGTTTTATGGGTTTTATGGTGTGAGTTTGTGATTATTAAGTTGTTGATGGTTCAATACATGGTTTATTGTTGTAGGATTTGTACCAAGAGAGTAGATTCAAGCTTTCCATTGGTTTTAAGTGGAATTCATTTCTTGTGGTCACATGAATTATATGTATTGTATTTCAATGGTTTTAATATGGTATTCCCTTCCATTTGATTCATGTTATGTATAGATACATTTTGTTGTATATTAGAGGTTTTTATATGTCTCAATTGTATAAAAGGGAATGCAAAAGACTAGAGTATTCAAAGTGTTTGATTTAATGTTCAAAAGAGAATTCAAATGATTTATTGGATTGATAAAGAGATAGTCAGAGATTGCACACAATTAGCTGATCAACGACCATAGGCTTATATCCCAACAGAGTAATCGATTTTTATCGATGGGATATAGGTACAGAGATAGAGATACTATTAAATATCAATCCACCAGAGAAAAGAGAAATAACATCGTTATGTTCATGTTCTATTATATTATTCATATTTAAAGAGTTATATGGTATTTAATGATTTCAAAGTCATGTTTTACAAAGTATTATATGTACAGATTGTTATGTAAGAGTTTCACTTGCTGAGTTTTATACTCATCCAAGTTATTTCATGTGATGTAGATAAGAGTGACGATCCGGGACGTTGATTGGAGCCGAGGTCATATGCATACAAGAGATGGAAGGAAGAAAGATATTTTGTTAGCTTTTGACATGATCAAAAATGATATTTTGTATTTTGATGCAACACTTGATTGATCTGTTAGAGTAGGTGCCTGTCGAGCCAAGTGTTGGCCGAGGGTTCATGATTAAACTCTATGTATAAACAGTCTTTATTTTAATAATATTTGAATTTATCGTTTTGGCACTTCTTTATCTGTATACACATGCTAGTTGCATAGATAAAGCCCTTGAATATACAAATAGTAGAAAGAATATGAGATGCTCATATGATGAGTATCATTAAACTCATATTTGTAATACTGTATATTCTAAACAGTTTCTAGTCGATTCAGCGGCCACTAAGAAGGATATAGGCCGCTCGAGTTCGAGACTAGTATCTGCGATGTGAGTACCATGTTTCATTGGTAGGGGACATTGTGATGTCCGAACATGCAGATAGGAGCTCCTTGTAGAGTTCACTGATCAGCCCTCCATAAAGGACCTTCCAAGTGGTTCTCACTTATCGAGTGGAAAAGTCCTAGTTTATGGTTGTACACTATTAGTCCTTATGACCCGGGACAACATTGATACTCTATGTGCTAGAATTACACTTTGACTTGTTTACCGACTCTCATGGGGTCATCAAGTGGCAAGGTTGGGTGTTCTGTCGAAACAGATAGGAGTCGATGCATTGAAGTCGGGGATTCACCGCTTACCTACGGGTATGGATATCCTATGTGTTTTTCATGTATATGTAGGTTGAAATCTCTGATCAGAGTATGGTGGTAATTATGAAATGGGTTTCATAGATTACACCATCGATGCAACTACGACATGACACATAGTATCGATTCATTGACAACTCTCGATAAACCAATGGTTGTCGAATCGGTCGAGATATATGAGTTGAAGGGACCGTACTGTACGGTAACCATAATTGAATGGTTTTTGAAGGCACTATCATTTGATACCTAGGGGATCATGTAAGCGATGCTGCTAGGCCTTTAACATGATTGGTTGGGTACTATCAGACTTGAGTTTTGACTTTCTTATTATTAAGGAATTGATAAATAAGAATGGAGCAATTGGGGTATGCTCATATAAGGACATGTTTAGTCCGAATCACATGGAGATGTGAACCCACGGCTAGTTGTATCAGTGAACCATTGAGGACCACACAAGTACTTGCTTTCTAGATCCCGTTGAGAAGTTAAAATAGTTCAATGTGTTGAACGACTTATAAATGAGTTTTCAAGCGTAAAGAAAAATAGAAGTATGACTTCTATGAGAGAAATATAACTTTTAATTTATGAATGTGTTCCTAAATTAAAAGTAAGCCAAATAAATAATGTATTTGAAAATTGTGATTTTCATAAACATTATTATGGACTAAATTAAATTAATTCAAGTGTTGAATTAATTAAACACTAGTGGGCCTAGTAGAGTCCAAATAATTAAATTAATTCAAGTGTTGAATTAATTAAATAACATTGGGCCTTGTAGAGCCCAATTGGAAATAATTATTTAACTAGTGGGCTTGAGTAAAATACAGTAAAGTCTAATTGAGCTCAAATATGTTTGAGACAATTAAAAAGTCCATGGGCCCTTTGTAAATGTTACAAGCCCACTAGGGATTGCATGCTTGGGAAGTGAAGAGTTGTGAATACTTTTTAATAAAATATTGCATGGCATGCAAGACAACTTTTCCACTTTTCCAACAACCAAGGAAACTCTCCCCTCCTTCATTCAGGTATGTTGGCCGAAATTTGAAGGGAGTCTCTCTCAAAAAATTTTTCTCTCCTCTTGTGTTCTTCAATAGTTGGAGAAACAAGTCATTTTCTCTTTGAAAATCCTTTTGTTTTTCTAGTGCAAAACAAGAGGGGATCTTCTTAGCAAGTGGTGGGCCTAATTTTGAGCAAGATGTGCTCAAAGAGGAAGCTTGTAGATCTTCTTGCCATTCAAGAGCTTTGTTGTTTAACAACAAAGTTGGAGCCACAATCAATCTTTTAAAGATTGATAGGTATATCTCTCAAACACCCTATGTATGACATGTGTTTGTTTTTGTATTTGCTACACAAAATGTGGGGTGGCCGAAAATTCCAAGCAAAATTTCGATTTTTAAACTTCCGTTGTGCTTCCGGTCACCGTAACCGATCCCTTTCAAGTGGTATCAGAGCTATGGTTACGATTTTGTGTAGCAATTACAAGATATTATGTTGAGATCGATTTCTAACCGCATGAGTGTATTTTTGCAACCAAAAACCGAGGCTTATTGTGGGGAACTTCGGGCAGCATGTTGCTGCCCGAGGGGCTGCCAATTTCGGGCAGCTAGGGCAGCCCGAGGGGCTGCCCGAACAGCCCCATTAAAAAAAAAAATTATTTTTTTTGCTGCCGGAATCCGGCGACGGCGATGACGACTATGGTTTCCAAAAGTGTTTTGGAATATCAAAGTGTCATGGGCTTTGAGTTGTTGGGTCATTGGATGGCTAACATATTTGTGAATTTTAAATGGGCCAAAATATTTTTGGTGAAAAATAAGTTTTTGGGCCCTTAAGTTTAAAATTACAAAAGTTGCAAATATTTTCTCATGAAATAAATATTTATAGTAAATGGTGATTTACAAGAAATTCGGTTATAAATAAATTAATTGGAAAGTAGACAAAGGTGTTTGTATACTTTGTTAATTTAGTTTATAATCGTGGCGGTTAGTGATTGAATCAAGATATATAATATTGGATCAATTAATTATTATGATAATTAATTGATGGTGTATGATATGTGATATTATGCATGAAGGATGATCAAAAGCCCAAGCCCAATTTTCTAGGTGTATGCTAGGATATTTTGTGTTGAATGATTGTAATAATTATCAATTTATAAAGTGGGCTTGGTTTATGGCCCGTTCCCACCCCATGAGATGTATCCCTATTTGCCATGGATATTTATTTGTAAATATTAGTACAGTGGATGATCAAGATTGGAAGATGGTGGCCATGATGATTATGAAGATCGAAGACATGTAAATATTGGAAGCTAATGTAATAGTTGCATTTGCATCCCTTGCATTTTCCTAGGATTGGATCTAGGCCCGTGTTTAGCTCACACGGGCCATTATTATTGAGGCGATTGAGCATCCTTGTTTGTTTACTGTTTATAATATATGCATGATATGTTATAAATAATGAGTATGTGCGTTATTATTATGATAATAACAAAGTTGCATGAATCCGGCAAACATACGATCAAACATGGAGAGCTTTTAAATAAAATTAATGTTGAGACCTTTCAAAATTAAAAACCCTCATTTTGAATAAGATTCAAAATTAATATCAAGCCCGAAAAGGGGAATTATAAATTTGTTTATAATTTCCTTGTCTTCCATCGACAATGGGTGCATGATGAACGCTACCCGTACTCGGGGCTCGGCTCATATTATTGGGGGAGCTCTGGGTGCCGGAAAGCTGTGACACCCATTGACATGGTGATGTGAACTACGTGGAACTCCCATGATTTCGGCTCATATTATTGGGGGAACTCATGGCGACCGTCCATTAAGGTTCAACATCGATGGGTAAGGCTTGACACGTGAAGATGAACGACGTCATATTATTGGGTCCTAATCAAACGTGAGACAAAATTTTACGTAGAGGGTTGCATTGTGATGCAATTGGAAACTACCTTTTAGGAATTGTGATTGACTGATATTATTCGGGATCATAATTCGCTAATTGGACCTTACGTACCTACTGAGGAAAGGAGTTTCCCGTTTTCACTAGAGGGTAGTGAAAGATGTCAAAACAGTGGGAGCAAATATTTATGAAGTAAAAGTCCGAACTTTATATCTTATTAAATATTTTAAAATAGTCATTAACATTTATCTGTTTTACTTTTCAGTACAAAAATTTGACAATGTCTTCAATTCGCAATCCGCTTTCTGCCATACTCGAAAAACATGTGTTAACTGGACATAACTATCTCACTTGGCTAAGAAATCTGAAAATCGTCCTAAACTCGGAAAATATTGCATATACACTGACTGAGTCGCCCCCTACTGAGGCTCCGACTAGCTGCACTCCTAAGGAATTGCAGACCTACAAGGATTGGTGTGACCATGACTTGAAGGCTAGGTGTTATATGCAGGCTTCTATGAACGATGAGCTTCAGAGGCGTTTTGAGGATGCAAAGAATGCTGCTGACATACATTTGCATCTCAAGGAGCTCTTTGGTGAGCAGACTCGGCCTCTTAGTAATGCTACCGGCAAGGAGATGATCACTATGCGCATGCGAGATGGAGCCTCGGTCCATGAGCATGGCTTGAAGATGATTGGGCTCGTGGACAAGCTCGTTGGCATGGATCTGATCTTGCCTTCGTAGTTGACCACCGACGTGTTGCTCTTATCGCTGCCTAGCTCATTTGATCCTTTTGTGGTGAACTTCAACATGAACAAGATGGAGCCGACCCTTGAGGAGTTGGTGAATATGCTTGTGACCTTTGAGTCCACTATCAAGAAAGAGAAGCCGGTTCTTTTTGTGGGCTCTTCATCTGGTACGAAGACCGGTCCACCTGGGAAGGGAAAGAAGCGTTCTTTCCAACGTCCCCAGAAGAGCGTGCCCTTGAAGAGGCAGACTCCGGGTCCCGTAGTGGCAGCCGCACCAGTAAAGGCTGACAAGACTGTTGACATCTGTCATCACTGCAAGAAGCCTGGACATTGGAGGCGTAACTGCAGGGAATATCTTGCCCAGAAGAGTTTTGGAAACGGTATGTTCTATATCGAAGTAAACATTTCAATTAACTCTACTTCTTGGGTATTGGATACCGGCTGTGGCTCACATCTGTGTAATGATTTGCAGGTGATGGGAAGAAGTAGGAGGCTCAGGGAAGGTGAAACCTTCTTGAGGATGGGCAATGGGGCAAGAGTTGCTGCCAAAGCTGTTGGAGATGTTTCTTTAATTTTGAACAATGATTTTAAGTTGTTGTTAAGAGATGTTTTGTTTGTACCAGACTTGGTGAAAAACATTATTTCCATTTCTATGTTAGACAAAGATGGATTTTCTTGTTTATTTAGCAAAGGTGTTTGCAATATTTACAAGAATGAATGTTTAATTGGTACTGGAGAACCTGAAAACGATCTCTACACCTTAAAATTGAAAGATATTCAACTTAACAATGTCCAAGCTATAACAACAAACAAGCGCAAACAAGATACTCTAAATTCGGCACAATTATGGCATGCTCGATTAGGACATATTTCCCTAAGAAGGATGAACAAGTTAGTGGGAGTAGGCATGTTTAATATGTCTGATATTAATGCTCTCACGACTTGTGAATCCTGTCTAAAAAGAAAAAATGACCAAAATTCCCTTTAAGGGCCATGTGGAGCGAGCCAAAGGGTTATTGGATTTGATCCATACCGATGTGTGCGGTCCACTTAGCATCACCACTAAGCATGGACATGCCTACTTCATCACCTTTACCGATGACTTTTCGAGGTATGGGTATGTGTATTTGATGAAATACAAGTCTGAAGCCTTTGAAAGGTTCAAATAATTCAGAAGTGAAGTAGAGAAGCAATTGGGACGAAGCATCAAGACACTTCGATCGGATCGAGGTGGTGAGTACTTGAGTGCCGAGTTCCAAGAGTATCTTAGGGAGAATGGGATTCTCTCGCAGTGGACTCCGCCCGCTACACCACAGTTGAATGGTATTTCGGAGCGTCGTAACCGGACTTTGATGGACATGGATCGGTCTATGATGGGGTTCACGGAGTTGCCGCCATCCTTTTGGGGATATGCGCTTGAGACAGCGGCAATGTTGTTGAACAATGTCCATACAAAGGCAGTTGATAAGACACCATATGAGATATGGATGGGTAAGCCACCCAAATATTCTTATCTTAGAATATGGGGGTGCCCTGCTTATGTGAAGCAGGTAGTGAGAGATAAATTGGATAGTCGATACATTTTATGTTACTTTGTGGGATATCCAAAGAATTCGGTTGGATACTACTTCTATCATCCCCAAGAAACAAAGGTGTTTGTTTCTAGGAATGCAACCTTTTTGGAAAAGGAATTTCTATTAGATAGAAAAGGCGAGATGATAGAACTCGAAGAGGTTCGAGAGACACCCACAATTGTAGAACCCACACCCGAAGAGCCAAGAGAGGAGATACAAGCTCCTAGAAGATCCGAGAGAGTCTCGAGACCACCTATAAGGTATGGTCTGCTTCTTGAAGAGGGCCATGATGAGCCTAACCATGGATGTGATCCAAGGACCTTCAAGGAAGCATTATCTGATGCCGATTCATCCAAGTGGCTTGAAGCGATGGAATCTGAGATGAATTCCATGCATTCGAACCAAGTGTGGAATCTCGTGGATCCGCCTGAGGGAATTGTTCCCATAGGGTGTAAATGGATTTACAGGAGGAAACTTGGGGCGGATGGGAAGGTATTGACCTTCAAGGCGCGATTGGTGGCAAAATGATATATTCAAAGACAAGGAGTTGACTTTGAGGAAACCTTTTCTCCAGTTGCAATGTTCAAGTCCATAAGGGTTTTGCTAGCCATAGCTGCATGGTATGACTATGAGATATGGCAGATGGATGTTAAGACAGCCTTTCTTAATGGGGATATTAAGGAAGAGATTTACATGTCTCAACCCGAAGGGTTTACATCTATCGGAAGTGAGCATATGGTATGCAAAATTCAAAGATCTATTTATGGTCTAAAACAAGCATCTAGGAGTTGGAACCTCAGATTCGATAGTACAATCAAAGAGTTTGGTTTTGCTAAGAATCCTGAGGAACCCTGTGTGTATAAGAAGGTCAGTAGGAGTGCTGTGACATTTATGGTGTTGTATGTTGATGACATTCTACTCATTGGGAATGATGTAGGAATGTTGCAATCAACGAAGATATGGTTAGCGAGTAAGTTCTCGATGCAGGACTTGGGTGAAGCATATTTTGTATTGGGAATACAGATCTATAGATATAGATCAAAAAGATTGCTTGGTCTCACCCAGTCCACATACATTGATACCATCGTGAAGCGGTTCTCGATGGATGAGTCCAAGAGAGGACATCTACCAATGTGTCATGGCGTGTCCCTATCCAAGTCTATGTCTCCCAAGACTGATGCAGAGATAGCGGCGATGACCAGCATTCCTTATGCATCTGCGATTGGTAGCATCATGTATGGGATGATATCTACACGTCCTGACGTGGCTTTTACACTAAGTGTAGTGAGTAGATATCAATCCAACCCTGGTCTTCCACACTGGAAGACTGTGAAAGACATCCTCAAGTATTTGAGAAGGACAAATAAATTGTTCTTGGTCTATGGGGGTGGAGAACTGAAATTGGAAGGCTATACCGACTCTAGCTTCCAAAGCGATATCGATGACTCGAAGCCAACCTCTGGATTCATATTCATGCTCAATGGTGCTGCTGTCTCTTGGAAGAGTTCCAAGCAAGACAGTACAGTGGATTCCACCACTGAGGCAGAATATATTGCTGCATCAGCTGCAGCAAAGGAGGCTGTTTGGATAAGGAATTTCGTCCAAGAGTTGGGCGTCATTCCTAATGGAGTTGCTCCTGTCCTGGTGTTTTGTGACAACACGGGAGCCATTGATCAAGCAAAGGAGCCGAGGTCTTATCAGAAGTCCAAACATATACTGAGAAAGTACCACATCCTTCGAGAGATAGTGGAAAGAGGAGACGTCACGATTGACAAAGTCGGCTCCGCAGATAATGTTGCTGATCCGCTAACTAAGCCTTTACCTGGACCATTATTCAAGAAGCATCGCGAATCGATGGGTTTGAAGCATATGGGTAGTTGGCTCTAGTGCAAGTGGGAGATTGTTAGAGTAGGTGCCCGTCGAGCCAAGTGTTGGCCGAGGGTTCATGATTAAACTCTATGTATAAACAGTCTTTATTTTAATAATATTTGAATTTATCGTTTTGGCACTTCTTTATCTGTATAACCATGCTAGTTGCATAGATAAAGCCCTTCAATATACAAATAGTAGAAAGAATATGAGATGCTCATATGATGAGTATCATGAAACTTATATTTGTAATACTGTATATTCTAAACAGTTCCTAGTCGATTCAGCCGCCACTAAGAAGGATATAGGCCGCTTGAGTTCGAGACTAGTATCTGCGATGTGAGTACCATGTTTCATTGGTAGGGGACATTGTGATGTCCGAACATGCAGATAGGAGCTCCTTGTAGAGTGCACTGAACAACCCTCCATAAAGGACCTTCCAAGTGGTTTTCACTTATCGAGTGGAAAAGTCCTAGTTTATGGTTGTACACCATTACTCCTTATGACCCGGGACAACATTGAGACTCTATGTGCTAGAATTACACTTTAACTTGTTTACCGACTCTCATGGGGTCATCAGGTGGCAAGGTTGGGTGTTCTGTCGAAACATATAGGAGTCGATGCATTGTAGTCAGGGATTCACCACTTACCTATGGGTATGGATATCCTATGTGTTTTTCATGTATATGTAGGTTGAAATCTCTGATCAGAATATGGTGGTAATTATGAAAGGGGTTTCATAGATTACACCATCGATGCAACTACGACATGACACATAGTATCGATTCATTGACAACTCTCGATAAACCAATGGTTGTCGAATCGGTCGGGATATATGAGTTGAAGGGACCGTACTGTACGCTAACCATAATTGAATGGTTCTTGCAGGCACTATCATTTGATACCTAGGGGATCATGTAAGCGATGCTGCTAGGCGTTTAACATGATTGGTTGGGTACTATCAGACTTGAGTTTTGACGTTCTTATTATCAAGGAGTTGATAAATAAGAATGGAGCAATTGGGTTATGCTCATATAAGGACATGTTTAGTCCAAATCACATGAAGATGTGAACTCACGGCTAGTTGTATCAGTGAACCATTGAGGGCCACACAAGTACTTGCTTTCTAGATCCCGTTGAGAAGTTAAAATAGTTCAATGTGTTGAATGACTTATAAATGAGTTTATAAGCGTAAAGAAAAATAGAAGTATGACTTCTATGAGAAAAATATAACTTTTAATTTATGAATGTGTTCCTAAATTAAAAGTAAGCCAAATAAATAATGTATTTGAAAATTGTGATTTTCATAAACATTATTATGGACTAAATTAAATTAATTCAAGTGTTGAAATAATTAAACACTAGTGGGCCTAGTAGAGTCCAAATAATTAAATTAATTCAAGTGTTGAATTAATTAAATAACATTGGGCCTTGTAGAGCCCAATTGGAAATAATTATTTAACTAGTGGGCTTGAGTAAAATCAAGTAAAGTCTAATTGGGCTCAAATATGTTTGAGACAATTAAAAAGTCAATGGGCCCTTTGTAAATGTTACAAGCCCATTAGGGTTTGCATTCTTGGGAGGTGAAGAGTTTTGAATACTTTTTAATAAAATATTGCATGGCATGCAAGACAATTTTTCCACTTTTCCAACAACCAAGGAAACTTTCCCCTCCTTCATTCAGGTATGTTGGCCGAAATTTGAAGGGAGTCTCTCTCAAAAAATTTTTCTCTCCTCTTGTGTTCTTCAATAGTTGGAGAAACAAGTCATTTTCTCTTTGAAAATCCTTTTGTTTTTCTAGTGCAAAACAAGAGGGGATCTTCTTAGCAAGTGGTGGGCCTAATTTTGAGCAAGGTGTGCTCAAGGAGGAAGCTTGTAGATCTTCTTGCCATTCAAGAGCTTTGTTGTTTAACAACAAAGTTGGAGCCACAATCAATCTTTTAAAGATTGATAGGTATATCTCTCAAACACCCTATGTATGACATGTGTTTGTTTTTGTATTTGCTACACAAAATGTGGGGTGGCCGAAAATTCCAAGCAAAATTTCGATTTTTAAACTTCCGCTGCGCTTCCGGTCACCGTAACCGATCCCCTTTCATGATCATGTATATACTTTTGATTGTAAATATTTTTTGTCAAATAAATTTTAAATCCTTCTTCCCTCTAAGTAAATTTTTAATATTCCGCTGTGTTATTTTATTAAATCAGTTGAGGTCGTTAAATTTAGTGGTATCAAAGCAACGTTCTTCGGACCAATGCATATGACTTCGTCTACTTTCAACAGTCCGGGTATGTCTTCTTCTACATCTATTTATTGTTATCAGTTGATATGTATTATGTGAGCACATTGTAGGATTTAATGCCTCCTAAGAGAAAATCTTCAGAGGGTGAGGATAGTTCCTCATCGAGAGTTGTCGACGAGTTCGGAAAATTACTGAAAGAGCAAGCTAAGGTTCACAGTGAACAGATTCAGCAGTTGCTCCGTTTGCAAGGTTCAGGTCAAGGTAGAGGCCAAGGGAGAGGCCAAGTGGTTCAAGCAGTTGGGATTGATGGGATCTTTACTGCTTTTAAGAGGATGGATCCGCCAGAGTTTGCAGGAAGCACTAATCCATTGGTGGCTGTAGAGTGGATTAAAGCACTTGAGGTGATATTTGATCATCTCAGGTATGAAGACAAGGACAGAGTTGGTTTTGCAGTATTCATGCTAGTCAAAGCTGCACGTATTTGGTGGAATGCTACCAAGGTAAGTGTTGATGTTCCGTCATTGAAGTGGAAAGATTTCACTGATCTTTTCTATGACAAGTATTTCCCGGATGCACTTCGAGCTCGGAAGGTGACTGAGTTTTTGGAGATTCGAAAGAGAAGTATGAATGTTGACGAGTACATTTTGAAGTTTGAGGAGGGATGTTTGTTTGCTCCATTTATTGCTTCTAATGACAAAGACAAGGGTGCTCATTTCATTAGAGGACTTCGAGCAGAGATAAGGAGGGACATCAATATGTTTAAGGCGGTGACATTTAAAGAGATTGTGGCTAAAGCATTGTTAGCCGAGCAAGATGAGAAAGATATTGCTAGAGAGAGACAGAAGAGGCAGCAAGCTATTGCTCAAAGAGGTCAAGGTTCGAGCCAAAGAGGGAAAGGCAGTTTCAAAGGGAAAGGAAAAGATAGAGCCGAGTTCTAAAGCACCGACAGTCCCATTTGATCCAGAGAAGCCTTTGTGTCGCAAGTGCAATAGGCATCATAGGGGTGAGTGCAGGTTTGGTACTCATACGTGCTACCGGTGTGGTACTGTAATGCCCGAGATGTGAGTTGGTAATCAGCAATTATTAATGCATGATTTGATGTATTTATCGAAGGTCGAAGAAGCAACGTTGCGATTCGATTTTAGTGCAAAATATATTGTTGGGGCAGCAAAGACAGTGCTCCCGTGGTTCAAAAGATAGTGCACCCGCGATCGTTTCTCATGAAATGTTGAAGGTCTACAGTAGCTTGACTGCACCCGCGGTAAGAACAAGACCGCACCTGCGGTGGATGCACCGAGATAGGAGAGCACCCGCGGTACAAGAGCCAGCGCACCCGCGGTCGTTCTTCTGAAATTTTGGATATGATCCAGTATGCTCCGCGCACCCGCGGTATATGAATGAGCGCACCTGCGGTGCGACATGCAACTTGAAAAATAAACCATGTGTCCCTTGCCATGCAATATAAGTGCTGAGTCTTCGTTCTTCAGCATTTCTTCAGTAGACCACCGAAATAACTCCCATGAAAACCTCAAGAATGCTCCTAGATTAGAAATTAGCTTGCACAAGATCTCACCATCCGATTTTCGATCCGAGACTAGATTCGTGTTCCTCTCATCACCAGCTTCAAAAGGACGTAAGTATTATTACATTTCAGCATGTTTTGAAGTGAGATGATTGGAGAAATCAGATTTTGAGTACTATCATGTGTTCTTATGATTATGGTGAAATGATATTCGCAACCGGATCGTAGAACGGACATTGTATGCTATTGTTAATAATTTTCAGCATGTATCGAATTCGAGATATGCAGATTTCAGCATTGATAGGTGTTTACGATAAAGATTGTGAGTCATTGTGACTGATTATTATTGGCTGAGTTGACCGGTATCGCAAGATTACGCTGTTATGCCGTCGAAATGTACCGAGATTGAATATTAATCCGTATATGTATGCCTTTGTATTAGAGGTTAATATGGTACATTGTATATATGTCATTTCAGATTGGTATTGACATATTGGACATCGAAATTTCAAGACTTCGACTTGTGCAATCGAGACTACGACACGAAAGGTATAATTCAATGTTTGATTGGGGAGATATAACTCGAATCAGATTCGGTTTGAGTTTCCCACAAATCACATACTAGACTTTTATACCTTGTTATGTTGTGCTTTATATTGATTTATATACAAGCATTGAGATAGGAGAGTCATTGGCAGATATGCCAAGTTTCTAGACGTTCGGTAGTATTGAGACATAGGAGAGGATTGACTCCGATTGTAGACATTCGATACAGACAGGGCCGAAGTCTAGGAATAAGACGTACCGCCACCCCGATTGGGAGAGTAGGTGGGAGACTTGTTACGTCTTATTCACACCGGGATCCCTAGATTTAGATATGAGTCGAGTTAAAGAGTAAGAGTCGAATTGTTTTATCTGTATTCACTAATGTGTCATAATTACTGAATTATGTGTTATTATTTTGTATGAAATTGCATGACATGCATGTATAAATGTTTTATACTGGAATTTGTTCTCACCGGAGTTTCCGGCTGTTGTTGTGCCTGTATGTGTGCATGACAACAGGTGAGACAGGATCAGGGTCGAGACAAAGATGAGAGATCGAGATAGCGTGGTGATTATGGGCGTAGAAGATGGACTAGTAGTTTTTACATTTGATATGTAATGTGTTTCAAATACTAGTTTGTTTAAGAATGAAATGGAACAAGACATGTATTTATGTTGGTTGAAATAAAATAGAGTTATCATGTGTGTATGATTATATACACTGGTTTATGTTGTTAAAAGAAATTTTTTTTATGACCCACATTTTCTAGCAAATATCCAATTAATCACAAAGACAATTGAGTTAGAGCCCGGGTCCCCACAACAAGTGGTATCAGAGCGATAGATCCTTTAGATTGAGATAGAATAGAATGAGCGGGGGGTAGATTAAATTTTCTTCCTTGCTTTTATTGTGCTAGCATGCTTTATTGCTTTCACTATTACATGTTATATTGTTATCTGAGTTGATTACAGCATGTAATTGTAAAGACTGAATAAGAATCGATTCTGGATCAGAGGTTTATGATCAGAGGAGGACTGAGACAGATTGTATAGATTGTATACTAATCCGTTTGATAATCAGATATGCCTCCTCGACGAGTACCGCAACCAGTAGCAGGTCGAGCACCAGAACAGGGCAGTACTTCCAATGATCCGATGGATGTGACAGCTACACCGATGGAGACTTTAATGAAGAGATTTCAGACGTTTCGACCACCGACACTGAAGGGTACAGAAAATTCAGTTGAGTGTGAAAGTTGGCTCGATGACATCGAGATGCTATTTAAGTTTCTTGATTACACGGACGAGCGACGAGTTAAACTTATTGGGCATCAATTGCAAGAAGTTGCGAAGAACTGGTGGCTTACCACGAAGAAAGCATTGGAGCATCGTGGCACAGAAATTACCTGGAAAGTTTTTAAAGCCGAGTTTATCAGCGCTTCTTTCCCGTGTCCTATCGAAAGGATAAAGGTGCCGAGTTTGCAAATTTGAGACAGGGACAACTGAATATCGAAGAATATGTTGCTAAGTTTTCGAAATTTCTTCGATTTGTTCCTCACGTGGCAGAAAATGATAAGGCCATTGCAGATCAGTTTATCAATGGCTTGAATCCTGATATCTTTACCTTGGTGAATACCGGTAGACCCAACAACTTTGCTGATGCATTGAACCGTGCCAAGGGGGCAGAAGCTGGATTGCTTAGGCAACGAAGCACTTCCTATGTCGCTCCGACTCGTAGACCGCCACCACCCTCAGTTCAACCCCCTCCCAGATTTGAGAGCGGTGGTAGCAGCAGCAGGAGGAAAGACCAGCTGAAAGAAAAAGGAAAACAGTTCAAGAGATCAGGGAGTAGTTCGTCGAGCTCCAGTGGATCACGACAGAGAGGTCCTGGCCAGAGTACAGAGTATACAAGTGTGTATTGCAGTTCTTGTGGAGGCCGACATGCCACCAAGCAGTGTCAGGGTGTGATGGGTCGCTGTAATATATGCAAACAACAGGGACACTTCGCCAGAGTCTGTCCACAGAAAGGGGTACAGCAAGCTCAGAGTGTAGGAGCATCTGGTTCAGTGACTCAGCCTGAAAAGCAAGTTTCATCTGTTCATTCTTTTCAGCCAACCCCTACACAGACCTAGCCCAGAGCCAGAGGTAGCCAGACAGTGAGCCAACCTCCCAGACAGCAGGCTCGAGTAATTGCACTGACAGAAGAGCAGGCCCAAGATGCTCCAGACGATGTGATCGCAGGTAACTATTTTCTTTGCGGTTATCCTGCTTATGTTTTGATAGATACATGTGCATCTCTTACATTCATTTCTGAGCGCTTTGCATTGATGCATGCTTTACCTGTCGAGTCATTATCTGCCGTAGTATCTATTTCTTCTCCTTTGGGGAGTGGTTTGATAGCACTGACATGGGTTAGACATTGCATGCTACAGCTCGAGGGTCATGATATTGATCTAGATTGCATTGTGCTTGGGTTATCTGATTTTGATTGTATTGTTGGCATCGATATGTTAACCAAGTACAGAGCCACTGTAGATTGTTTTCAGAAGATTGTCAGATTCAGACCAGAGATGGCTGATGAGTGAAAATTCTACGGTAAAGGTTCCAGAGCTCGGATTCCCTTGATATCTGTGTTGTCTATGAGTCGATTGTGGCAGAAAGGAGCAGAAGGGTTCCTTGTGTATTCAGTAGATCTACTGAAATGGAGCCCAGCATTGGCAGATCTGCCAGTGGTTTGTGAATTTGCGGAAGTATTCCCAGATGAGATCCCAGGGTTACCTCCAGTCCGAGAGGTAGATTTCAGTATTGATCTCATACCAGGTACCGTTCCTATATCTCGAGCTCACTATAGAATGGCACCTATTGAATTGAAAGAATTGAAAGAAAAACTCGAAGATTTATTGGCCAAGGGTTACATTAGACCGAGTGTGTCGCCTTGGGGTGCTCCGGTACTGTTTGTTCGGAAGAAAGATGGTTCGATGAGACTCTGCATCGATTATCGACAATTGAATAAAGCGACAGTAAAGAACAAATATCCCTTGCCTCATATCGACGATTTATTTGATCAGTTGCAGGGATCCTCTGTCTATTCCAAGATCGATCTGAGATCTGGATATCACCAGCGGAGAGTTCGAGATGTTGATATACCAAAGACAGCATTCCGAACCAGGGATGGACATTATGAGTTTATCGTCATGCCTTTCGGTTTAACGAATGCTCCAGCGGTGTTTATGGGATTGATGAATCGTGTCTTTCAGAAATATCTGGATGAGTTTGTGATTGTTTTTATTGATGATATTTTGGTTTATTCCAAGAATATGATTGAGCATGCCGGACATTTAAGAACTGTGTTGCAAACGTTGAGAAATGAGAAATTATATGCTAAACAGGTTGTCTTTTTGGGGCATATCATATCTGGAG